>NC_138910.1:55827306-56427306 GCF_965231255.1 Vanellus vanellus | reverse complement strand
CAAGGTGGTAATACAGATATGACTAAATAAGTGTGTGGGTGGGGAAGTTGAACTTGGAACATAAATTATGATGGTCGTCCAGGACGCAAAGAAAAAGTTGTTTTAATAGTGCTTACCTGTGTACCCAAGTGGACAGATGCAGTCATACTGTCCTATCTGGTTGAGACACGTTGCCCCATTCAGGCACGGATCTGACACACATTCATTCACTTCCAGGTCACAGTGCTTGCCTTGGTAGCCTGGGACGCAGTAGCAGGAGTATTCATCAACCCCATCCCTGCACACCGCTCCGTTGTGGCACGGTTCAGAAATGCATTCATCAAAATCCATTTCACAGAGTGTACCCGTGTATCCTGCACTACAAAGGCAGGTGGGCCCAGCAAGGCCATTTTGGCAGGTTCCTCCATGCTCACAAGGGTTTGTGTCACACATGCTGATGGCTATTTCACAGGTAGGTCCATTATACCCAGCAGGGCACTCACAAGTAAAGCTGAGGTTTCCAGCAGAGCTTAAACAGGTAGCATTTTGAAGACAAGGGTTTGAGGAGCAAGGATCGGCGGTTTTATTGCAGAGTTCCTCCACACTGTCCACTGATGCATCTGCACAACAGCAAGTATCGTCTTTACAACCAGCAACGCATGTAGAGTTCTTTTGGCAAGAGTTTGACAGGCACCTGGAATCATTCCTCATGCAAAGTGACTCTAGAAAGGAGACACAAAAAATTCTGAGGACTTCCACAGCACTGGGAATAACCAAGAGTGAAAGAAGTGCAACTCTTAACACAACTGTGCTTCAAAACCAACAGCTCCAATTGTTGGCAGTTGAGAACAAAACAGGGCTGGTAACTGTGTGACACAAATTAGTAGACTAATAAATGTAAAATGAAAACAATTATGAAAATATGAGTACGTTATAATTTCCGGTTCTCGCCTCTTCCAACAACCATGGCCTGGAGTGTCAGGATTGCTTAATTACATTAAAAGTACCGTTGGAACAATGCTGGCCAACAGATATCCAACAATATAGAATGCATTTAGATATATCAAAGACCATTTATTTTTATTTTTTTTTACTAGATAAAGGAGTTGAACCACATTTTTCAGTTCCACTTTGTATTCTTCTGTGTTGGAAGCTTTTCAACAAAACTAAATGACTTGGGCACAGTTATAGCTTAAGTAAGTGGTTCAAACCATCATGCACTTTTTTTTTTTTACTTCCTGATTATAAATAGTAATTTGGCAGCTGTACAGCATTTCCACCACAAAGAATCTCCCAAGCACCTGAGAATCAAAATAGCCCTTCAAGAGCCTTCCAGCCTCTGAGGCTGGAAGGACATGGTGAACACCGTGTAAACATGTTCCTTACCTTCCAGAAATTCAGCTCCTGGCAGTAATTAAAGGCCACTTGGAGTTGCCTTGCTGTTGTAAAGACTGGCTGACAATAACAATAGCTACTTCTCACTTCCCAATCAAGGAGGAGTGAGCTGTTACCAGCATTGTTCATAACCCACAACCGAGAAACACAGAGTGAAAGTAGTGAAGGATGTTCTTTCTCATAAAAGAAAAAAAGGCTTTTGCCAAGAAATGGTTTTGTTTGTTTGATTCGTTGGGTTTTTTTGGTTGTTTTTTTTTTTTTTTTTTTTTTTTTAAATCATGATTACTTGTCTCCATAACAAAATAAATGGCGGTATTCAGATAAGCGTAGCATACCCCATGCATCAGTACAGGTTGGGGGCTGACCTCCTGGAGGGCAGCTCTGTGGAAAGGGACCTGGGAGTCCTGGTGGACAACAGGATGACCATGAGCCAGCAATGTGCCCTGGTGGCCAAGAAGGCCAATGGCATCCTCAGGTGCATCAAGAAGGGTGTGGCCAGCAGGTTGAGAGACGTCATCCTCCCCCTCTACTCTGCCCTGATGGGGCCACATCTGGAGTACTGTGTCCAGTTCTGGGCTCCCCAGTTCAAGAAGGACAGGGATCTGCTGGAGAGGGTCCAGCAAAGGGCTACAAAGATGAATAGGGGACTGGAGCATCTTTCTTATGAGGAAAGGCTGAGGTACTTGGGTCTTTTCAGTCTAGGAAAAAGAAGATTGAGGGGGGATCTTATCAATACTTCTAAATACTTAAAGGGAGGCATCCCTCTGGAGGCACCAGAGGGATGGGAACAGTCTTTTTTCAGTGGTGCCCAGTGACAGGACAATAGGCAACAGGCGCAAGCTTGAACATAGGAAGTTCTGCCTAAACATGAGGAGGGACTTCTTTACTTTGAGGGTGGCAGAGCACTGGAACAGGCTGCCCAGAGAGGTTGTGGAGTCTCCAACTATGGAGACATTCAAAACCCACCTGGATGCCGTCCTGTGCAACCTGCTGTATGTGAACCCACTCTGGTGGGGGGGTTGAACTAGATAATCTCCAGAGGTCCCTTCCAACCCTGACCGTTTCTGTGCGATATGTATGTATATACCTGCTGCCTTAAATTCGGTGTTAGGCATACTAAGCAATAGCCAAAAGATGCTAAATACTGAGTGCCTGAGGTAGGTGTGTTGACCTGGGCTGAATCCTCTGCAATCACAGCTTCACTGCCAACAATATCAAGCAAGCTAGACTGAAGTTTGCGTACTTTTATCTGTGCTGTAATCAGATCTCCCACAAGCAGCACAGACATAGGTAAAGAGTGCAACAGGGTTCTACCCATCACTAAATTAATCTCATCACGTTGCTTCTGTCACGACTTGCCATTGTTTTGGTATGGGTCAGTGGAAACGGTGTTAATCATCAGCACACATTCTGCAGTGTCTGGGAATTTTGTTACTCGTGTATAAACTGACTCAAGGCTGTGGAGATGGTAAGACTCAAAGGGATGATTGCAAACGGGGTGTTTGCTCTAGACCTCTGTCTCGGTCTAAAGGTCAAGTTTTTGAATGCTGAGGAGAGGCTAGTGGAAGAAATCCTGAAGTTGCCACCAAATACTGTGCTAGTGAAATGAAACAATGGCAGATCAAATGTCATAGACAGTGATTAATGGAGAGAAGAAAGGCAAGTAGTTATTTACTGACATAAACCGCCTAGAAGACAGTGACTGTATAAATACTGACCTAAAAGGCCAAATGCATTTATAGTATTTTGATTCTTACTGATCAAATTGGAAAATCTGATCTGGCGTATAATAAGAAGAGCTCTACCCAGTACAATTTTTTCTTTTGCAACTGCTTTTTCACCATGTTATAAGAAATCCTCTACTGAGCAGTGAGCATCTGAATGCCATCAGACTTCTAATGTGATTACAATGTGACATTCCTCAAAAAATGAGGGGAAAACTGTAAACAAATATTTTGCATATTGCTAGAGAAAAAACATATTTGTACCATGGGACATGAAAAAAAGCAGTCATATCTTGGCCGAGAATCTATGAAATAAAGCAGAATGTTCCTTTTGGAGAGAAGGCAGTGATTCAGGAGGGAAAGACTAGCAGGCTGGAGAATGAAAGTTGAATTAAGAGATCTCTGTGAGAATCCTGTAAACATTCTGTTTTCTTCTTTCAGTTTATACTTTTATTCTGGAGTCTTGTTTGGAAATATGAAGGGGGTGTGTCTTCTACAGCAGTTATTTGAAAATGAATAGCAGAACAGTGTATGTTTGTGCAAACAGGGTGTTGTGGACGAGCTGAACTTCTTGGAGAAATTCGGACTCAACTACCACTAGTCTCTAATTTCTTCCTGGTTCTTGGAAATGAGATTCAGGAGGGTGGACACAACAGAGAAGGAGATGGGGCATTGAAAGTGAAGCAGCACGTAGAGATGTTTATCAATAATTGCAGCGAGACCAACGCTGATGATAAAAGTCCTGGGACAGATCCATGGCTGGCTGGGAAAGTGAGAGGCTAGGGCTGGTCACCTGAGGATAACAAACAACCACTGGGAATTGTCAGAGAATACAAACTGACTGACTGGGTGCATTTTCATTATGTGTATTTTAATATGTAATATAATCTTGGGGTTTGTTTTGTTTTGGTTTTTTGTTTTTTGTTTGTTTTGTTTTGTTTTGTTTTGTTTTTCCCCAGGAAGGGGAAGTGGAGGAAGAAAGCCTCAGAAGGCTTTACCAGCTTAGAAAAGATAGTTTAGGTAGATGTGACACTATGATAATAAATGGGGAGGTTGGAAAAGTTATCTGTGTCTCATTGTTGTGCCTTCTGACTTGAGGTGTACGCAGGAGCAGCAGTGCCTCCGAGAATAAAAAGTATCAATCTGAATGAACTTGATGCTCACAAATAGGTAGATTTACTGAGTCAAATACCTAATTAATACTTATCTGAACAAGCTGAATAGACATTTATGTAGTAACATCGATGGTAACAGTGACATCATGAATTAAAACAAGCTAACAGCGGTATTAAGGATTACGTAGAAATAGTTTCTTGATTGTTTCTTTTGGCACGTTGCATGTATAAATAAAACCTGAGAAATATTTTTGTTTGAACTGTTTTTAGATGTTGTCATGCTCATATACACCAGAGATGCAGAGGAGCAGTATCTAGAAAAGGTATGGTCTTGTCTTGCTAAATATTATCTTTATTCAATGCAGGCTAAGATAGACCTGATTAAGAAAGCAAGCTAAACTTTAATTAGCAGGAGGAGAACCGAAGCTTTACCTCCTGTTCTTTGAAGGAAAACAGGACAAAAATAGTACTTCTGATTTGGCCGGCTTTTAAAATGATGGTCTCCAAACCTGTTAACGCTCGGTTTTGCACCGGGAAAAGATATTTCGTCCTAGTGTGGTGTCAGTGGTACTTCTCACAGCTCTCACTGAATGCAAAATTCAAGACATTGGCCATGGTGTACTGATTTGCTCCACACTCAACAGCGCCATGGGCCTTTCTCCTCCTCAGCACACCCTCGGGTATGTTCTGATGTCCTAGTTTACACAATTTTGTATAGTACTTGTGTATTTAGTTTCTTTTCTTTAGCCCGGATAATAAAGAGCTTACTGCAACCTATTAAAGACAGTTAAAATGAGCAAAACTGCATTCCTTAGGAACTTTTGCATCCCACATTTTTCTTGGGATTGCACAACTTCAAAGAGCTTTCCCTTCAGGTTTTCTACCTACTTAAAATTCATTAAAAGTGCATGTTTGAAGAAATGTTGCAAATTTGAAGAAATTAACTGTGATTAAGTTATAACGTAATCTAACTATTGTACTGTGTAAACTACAAGAGGTGAGGTCAATCGTTCAAGTGCTTCTTAAGTACGACCACTGCGACATGAGAAGAAATTTAGTAAATTATTACTGCTTTTCCAGGGATAATTTGCATGCAGCAACTCAATTTGTTGTAATGACTGTGTGAGAGAAACTGAAGCGTTTGCCAGTCTGCAGTTTTGAAAGCAACATACTAGCTTTGAGCGCTGCTTAAAAAGCTTCATAGTGCTCTGAGGCAGTAATAGAGGATGGAAAATGAGAGAAGAGGAAAGAAAGCCCTAAAAGCACAGTCTGTAGTGAAGGCAACCAATTTGTTTCCAAGGTGACACCACAATGGGAAAAACATGAAACAGAAAACCTTTCCTGGACTTTTTAAACTAGTATCTTAATTTCAACTCCTCTGGTTTTCTAAAACAAACTTTTTATGCAGAAACTGCCAACAGACAATTCAATAAATCCAGTACTCCCTACAGGATGCTTTTGTCTCATTTGTACTACAAGTTTACAGTGAAGCAATAAAGCTTTTGGCGTTTTATCTTCATTCTAATGTGCTGTGCCATGTTTTTTATTTGTACTGCTCTTGAGGAACACAGGGGTTCTGAAGTTCTTAGCAGAGAAGTAATGGCTGTTGAGTTTTAGCTTCCTTGTGATTTAAAGGCTAGGACCAAGAGTTTCTGTTAGGGCTGCTATACAGTAGTTTTGTCCCAGCAGCAAAACTGCATCTCAAAAACGTGATCATCAAAGGGTATGCAATTATCATACTGCGGTTATCAAATGGTATGAGAGTTCACCAGGACATTCCCATGATTTTTTTGAGAACAGTCATGTTCCTAAATGATGCGAGTGCTTCAGAAAATCCTTGGATCCTAGACTGCTAGTTAGAGCACCGTTTTCCAGCTGTTTGAGACAACTTATTTACAGTACCTCCCTTCCTGCCCCATGGAAACTCAGTTTCCTTGCTGCTCTGGAGTGATGTGGAAGGACGGATTTGGGAACCTATTGAGAGCAGAGTGGAAATGAGAGAGGAAGAAGATCATAGCATGTGGAAGCTGAACTCCCCCACGCTCTGCAATGTGATGCGGCAGAGTATGATGGTGTCTGACGCAAAGGCTGGCTCCGTTTGAGCTCATGGTTGAAGAATATTTTCTATCACATCTGCAGAAAGAGGACGGAAAAGTTTCAGTGTTTTAGGGGGCTTGATATTTGGTAAGGTCGCAGAGGGATAACCTGAAAAGGCCTCATGTTCTAGCATAGATGCGCAGGGGAGTTGCTTTCATTCTTAAGCAATTAAGGTCACTGCAGCAGTGACTTGTTCTGACAGAGAGTCTTAAAACTCGTATGTAACATTAGAAAAATGGAAACAAAATGCCGATCACTTTGGATTTACACTGACTGACACTTGAGGTAATTATCAGTCTCTTTATAAACTTTGGTACATTAATCTAATTACCAGAGGAATTAGTGCCAAGCATTTTACCCCATGGTTAAATCCTTTCGATGCAGAGGAGATGCTTGGCCATAAAATTCTTCGCAGTAAAGCTTGCCATCTACTGGCAAATCGTTAGTACTACCAGAAATGTGTCTCTTTTAAAGTTGGCACAAACTATCAAGAAGTAATAAAAAATATAAAAAATGCTAAGAAAAAGCCATTTTTTCTCCTCTTGGATAAGCCTACTTAAATTCATTAAAGTGATGCTGTTAGTGTATGAATAATTGAGATTATATAACTAATCAGCACTAAAAATGCATGATTTTGGTCTGGTAAAGACTTCTTACTGATCAGAAACCGCTGAAGTGATACAAAACAATTTGGGTGTTGGAAGTGCATGACAATGAGCATACGAAGGCAAAACTAAATTAGCAGGAAGGTTACCATAAACAGGGCAGGAGTCTTGAAAGGGCCAAAGCAATTTGGCACAGATCTTCTGACTACTGATAAAGAAACTAGTGCTCCTCAGTAAAGCAGGTGATTTTGAAGAGCTCATCCTTTCCTCACAATTTTCTTGTTTTTTTTTTTTTCTTTGAATCAGAGAGCTAGAGAGTTCATGTGTGCTTTTCAAAATATTCTGTTATCTTAAGTTGATAAAATCAAAAGTTAAGTTAATTGCTAAGCAGATTGTCAAAACTGGGGATCATCAATCTCAGCCATTCAAAGCCCACAAACTAAACCTGTGCCGGCTTTCTTTTGGCAGAAGTGTCTTTCAGCAAAGACTTGTTCTTTCTGAACCTGAGTCTCCCTACAAGTTGACGAAATATCATAATCAGCAGCAAAAATTTAAAATCGAATTTCAATCACTGCTAATCGCATTGTTATGAACTGGAGTTCACTTGACTGTGGTCATGCCTGCATTTTGCTAATCATCTCATCACGCCTGGAGGCTGCTTGTAATTTGCAATGCTGTTCTTCAAATGTGTCTGCTTGCCCTGAAGGAGGACTCTCAGCTTCACAGAAGCTCTCAATACTAACAGCTTCAAGGTTTTTTACATACCCTGCGGAGATTTTCTGACCTTCTTAACAGAGACAGTCTATGTTCTAGAAAAAAAATAATCTATGAGAAGACAGAGAACTTCTTGATACCCATATAGTCATCAACATTGATGAGTTTACTGTGCTTTGAAGTGGACTTCTTTCTTTTTTTCTAACTTTTTTTTTTTTAAAAAGAGTTACTACTTCACATGTTTGACTTAAAACTAGGAAGCTACACCAGCTAATGCAGATAAAGCAGTTCACAGCAAAATCTGACTATTAACTCACACATTTTAGAAAGAAATGGATAGCGAAAAAACAACATTCTGGTCTATGAGTTGAGAAATGAAACTTTAAAAATGCTCCTAAGGAAAAAAAGATTAAATGACAGTAGCAAAAAAGAATGTGTTTTTTTTTTTAAGAAAACCCAGGAAATGTGCATTGGGTGGGGGCTTTTGTTGTTTTTAATTTGGTAAAATAGCTTATATAATTGACATCTTGGTTGTGGTCAGTCACTAGAAGGATAAAATTTCATTGGGATAAATGAAGGAACCATTGCTTCTCTTAGCGCTATTACTTCAATCTGTCTTGTGTTAACTCAACAGCAGCATACAGCATTTGTTCACAACTGAAGGCTTACCTCATGATCAAATAAGTTCGTTAAAGAAGTTGTGAGATGACATGATGGGAACAAGGGCTTAGAGAGGCCCGTGTTCTTGTTCAGAAACAAGAACCTTCAATGCTTGTGTTCATTTCTTGTTTAAAATTCGCCCCGTGGATTCTAAAACAAGTGCGAGAATCCGTGTCACCAAAATATCAACTTTGTGACTTTAATGAGATCTTGAAATAATTAGCATCTACCTGGAAATATATAAAATATTGCCCAAGGCATTTAGGGCTGCACTGAAGAGCGCTTGGCTTTGGTATAACGAGGCATATCTCAGTTTGTCGGCAGTGCACCGTGACATAGAAAATACAGTTCATCACTATGACGATAACTTCCTTGCAAAGACAGCCTTAGAAAGTGGTGGGTGTGCATATATATTCAATCTTGATGTATCTTGAAGAACTAGGGAAGAGATGAGCGCAGCTGCATAATCAACAGTGACAGAGATTGGGATTGGATACCTTCACCATGGACTGAAAGGCAGAGATGCCGTTTGCAGATCAGCATTTGGCAGATGGGGAAGAAAAGGACATGAGACCGTGCCATTCTGGATAAAACAGAGCCAGGTAAGGGGCTATCGTAGCCCTCAAAACAGCTTTTTCCATTGAGATTCTCTGTGAATAGATAATTCCGTTTTTCTCCACACATTTCTGATTGCCTGACTAAAGTCCCAAACTTCATAAACATTGCACTAACGCTATTTTACCCCTTCCTTGCCCATCTCCCCAAACATTTGTCTACCGTCTTAATTATTTAATGTCACGAGCAGCTTGTAATTACTGTGGTGCCACTTCTCCTTTGCAAGCTTCACCTGGGACAGAAGCACCAGCCTCAGGACCTGACCTGCTTTATCCACAGCTGGAGTTATCGCTCAGTCTGCTCAATGAAAAAGTGTACCTTGGGAAGGTACGAACAAACTTTTGCCAAGCAAGAGAGCACTTGTCGTTGTGTCTACAGATATTGTGGTCATAAGGGGTTAATCCTGAATCTTTAACTTCAATTGTGTGTCCAAAACATCCCAGCGTGTTGTTATAGAAACCACTTTCAGGCATTAAATCTTGGATCACGATTATTACCATAGTAACCACCACTGCACACAGGCAGAAAAGAAAAAAGGCAGTTACACAAATATTCCGTTTCTATCAAAAAAAGCCAATTTTGTTTTCAAGTACATTTGTATCAGCAAAAACAGGGAATGTAAACTAAGAACTTATTTTCTGAAGCAGAAGTATCGTATATTAGCATAAGAGTAACAACTGAACAACATTAAAATTTTTAAATGTTGTTTGGGAAACACATTAAGATTAAAGCTATCTGAGATCCAAATTACACAACTGGTTATTAACTCAGTGTCTCCATTTCACTATTCTCCAAACATTTCTGCAAGCTCAGACTAATTTGGTGCTGTCCCCCAAGAATGAAGGACATCATTACTGTTCGCTGTCGTTTTCCTTAGCTATCTTTTTACCTTTGTGCCATCCCAGAGTTCCTTATCCTACAAGCACTTCGGCGGCAGCAGTCCTTACAGCTGTACCAGCTGATTATACTAAACTCAGCAACAATTTGACAGGCTTTCATACAAAGCAGCCATGCAATGACTGTTTTATCATGCCCTGATGAGGTGTACGAGTTCAAAGGCACCCGCTCG
This sequence comes from Vanellus vanellus, assembly GCF_965231255.1. Lineage (NCBI taxonomy): Eukaryota > Metazoa > Chordata > Aves > Charadriiformes > Charadriidae > Vanellus > Vanellus vanellus. The sequence goes on along the minus strand of NC_138910.1, from coordinate 56,417,333 downwards.
GCGTGCGCGCACGCACACACGGCTGCTTTCTGGCTACTGCAACGGTGCTGGAGAAAAGGGGGGAGTGGGTGCAGCTCATTAGCTCACGAGTTGTGGTGTTAGCAGCGGACAAATAAAATAAACATCTCAAAAATGAGGTAAACGCTTTCTTTACTTCTAAAAGCAACGTTATGTTGTTGTTGTTGTTGTTCTTGCTTTATTTTGCATCATACCCTCATGTCTGTGCTGGGAACAGGAGGAGGATCAGACCCAGGGGCTTAACAGGGTTCCTACAGATTGAATTCGGAGGATTTTTAGTTCAATTGGACATCAAGGCATGGTGCTATTAGCAAAGCAAACTGATTGGTTTCAAATGCGAATAAAAGAGTTTATCCACTGCTTCTTTACCTTTACACCTAGCACTACAACACTGCAGTTTAAGTTCATAGTGCATCATGATCATCGTGCTTTTACTATGCACAGATATTTTTCTTTGTATAAGATATAGGACAGTGGCTGACCAGGCCCAGAAGGTAGCTGACACCCACTACAGTAAATGGTGCAGACACCAACATAGAAACTGAACTGACTTCTGCTGTGCAGTCTCTGCTACTGTATATGCTCTATCTGAATATAACTTTCCTCTTCAATAGTTTCGCGGCATGTCTCCACATTCTTATCGTCTAAGTCTGCAGAAGAGTAGAGACATGAGTGTAGTGAGGTATTCCTTCTCCCTTTAGAAGTGGTGAAATTTCTTTTTATTTGAATTCGCACACCAACATTTATTCCTAATACTATAGAACAGGATTCCTCCACACAGGGACATGGGAGATAAACAGGCAGGTGAGCAACAACCACAACACATGGTGGTGGGAACCTGGGGCCCAGCTTCAAGTTTGCCTTTCTGTCAGCTCTTCAGAGGCAAAGAATGTGGAAAATGTATTGTCTTCAAAATCTGAAACTTTTTTTTAAGGTAATATACTTGATTGCTTATAGGAAAGATTTGGTAATTCTGCAGGTTAAATGCCTTTGCCCCAAGGATTCCATCAATACCTTTTCCACCTGCACTGCTCTTAAGGCTCCGTTAAAGCTGGGGACATCCTCAGCATATAACTCAGGACACAGAGCCATGTGTGTAAAGATCTCTCCAGTGAGATGAAAGGTTTTGCAGAACTAAAGAGAGAAAACCTGAGTGGTTTAGTTAGGGCTGTGATTTGTGTCTTATACTATAAAATGTTATCCTGTATTGCTTGCCCTTAGTGAGGTTTCTCAGTACGCCTACATGAACTCGTTTCGATGGGTGGATTTGTAATGCTTTTGTGAAAGGTGTTGCTCCTGCCTTGCTCCCAAGAGGTACAAAGACGGCAGCATCAAGCCTTTTAAAATTAATGGAAGCATAATCTGGCATTTCCAAACCTGATACCGGAACCCAGTGAGGGGTGCAAGTGGTGCTGGGGAAGTAGAAAAATGAAAGCAATGCTTACAGTTGGAAAGATACCACCTGTATTCACAGCTACGCTGACAAGGAAGGCTAAAACATACACCTTAGAAGCAGACAGATGACAAAATAACAAGGGAAACGGTGCCGGAGCCAAAAAGGGTTGCAGAAAGACCAAAGCATGGTCTCACTTCTCTGCATCACTGGGGAGATTTTCAGGAACACAGAGGGAGTAACACAGCATAAAACTGTCAGTTTGTGAATTTGGGTGAAATCCAGTTGCTCCTGGTTCTGTCTGAATTCCAAATAGCGGAAAATAGGTAGCAAAGGAGCCGTTGCCTCTTGAAGAGGCCAAATCTCACCTTGAGAGACACAAGGTCTCACAGCTTCTCTGGAATCTGGAAAGAGTTTATGGCACTTTGCCTTTGTGTAAGACAGAGGCTCCCGGCTTCCATTGAGCTCCCGGCTCCCGCTGAATTCGGCCTCGGCAGGAGCTAGGGGCTTGCTGAGCTGGGAGGCGCTGCCCCTCAGGCAGACCAGCTACCCCTGACTTGCGGCGCTGAGATTTCATTTAGGTCAGAAAACGCAAGCATCCATGCTACCGCTGTGCTCAGCTGCTAACACGGGCAAGAAAAAGCAGTCAGAAACGCTGCCAATTGCTGCTAAATCTTTGATGTACTGAGCTTGGAGTAGAGGGGCTAAAAATTGAGTATGATATTGACTTCAGGTCCAAATTCTGTGTCTGTGTGTTGTTTGCTTTTGAAAGCTGTTAGAAGGCATCCTCTTCGGTCTCCTTTATCTGTGGTTCTGCCCTTCGCTTCATTACCTCTTTCCTTTTCTTAATACGAAAACAGCATAGAGCAGTGATTCTGATGTACAATAACGCATAAGGTGCTTTGATTTTAAAACATAGCCTCAAATGTCTGTAACGCTGACCCGGGTGTGATTTCTTTCTGTGAGTCAAAATTGGATAGGCTTAAAGCCCAGATTGTTAGAAAGGCATCGTATCAACCTGTAACATGGGGCAAGAATTTATCTTCTGGTGAGGGACATTTTCACCTACGCTTTTCAAGTCATAGACTTCAGGAAATTAGATTTTCCCCTCTGTAAGCAACACTTAAATTTTGGCTTCAAGAAAATATGTATATGCTCATTGGTCAAAGGCACAACACTAGTAAATAATAGGGAAAATTTTATTGTCAGGTGTATCACAGAGGTATAAGTTCACAGCCAGGTTTTGATGACTCCCAGGTCAACACAGTTGCCACAAGCCCTTGTTTTTATGGGATTCACATAACCAGAAGATCCCATCAAGGCACATCATATCAGATGCACCATATCCCTTTTGCACAGCCACATCTCCAGCAACAAAATGCCCATTCAGAAAACGATGTTTTTTAACATACTAGAAGAGGGGCAAAAACCATGACAGAGCACATGAGGGCTTTTATAGATCTATTCCTTTTCCCAGCTGGTTTACTATGCTCTGCTTTGAAGTCTGTAAGGAAATGAATGTTTTAAAGTTTCTAGGTGCAAAGCTGTGTACTGATGTGTGCAGATGTTGGGATTGCCTCCAGTAGGTTCTCAGTAACACAGCTGAGAACTAAATGTTGCTGAAGCCAACAAAATACAGCAGAACAGCGAGATCAGCTCCAGCTTTAGACTAGCATCACACTGATATCCATAGCCACCGGAGTGCATGCTGTCCCTCCAGGCTTGCTGGATGCATAGTCCTTTTCTCACACAATTTCAGTTTCATACAGTACTCTCATATCAAAATCATGATGCTGCTTCTCCTGTTTCCCCAGACTTTAAGACAGCAATCACCCCTGTGGCAGATCAGCATTATGTTGCTGGAAATAGAGTGCACTGTGATTTAAATGCGAAAGGAATCAGACAAAAGCTTCAGCGTGGCTAAGATCTCAGTGAGTACAGAGAAAGCAAGGTCACTCTTTTCTGGCATGAACTTTGTAGAGGAGTTCACATTCCAGCCCTTTCTGTTATTTACTAAATTCTTTTCAATTGAAATCACCTACAATTAGCTCTGCATGAGCTAATTACCAATTAGGATTTAGAGACTGCTTGGGAAAAGTCAAAGCTCCTGTATTTCGGGACAGGCTAGAGTCTAACACGGCGGACAGGTGCAATCAGACTTTCCGTCTGCTCTCCTGCTGAGCTCCTGTGCTGGGAGCAGCTACCAACAGGGCCAAAGTCATAACATTGAGATTGGAGAAGACCAATGATGTGATCATGATCTGCATAAGTCACCCTCACTGACCTCATCCAAATAAAAAACAGTCACAGGCCTAATAGAAGGATGCTATAATGTGAACTTTTGCAGAGGGCTAGTCTTTTGAACGCTATTTTCATGTAACAGTGAAGCTCTGCCGTGGTCATGGCTCTGACACATCTGTGGTAGCTTTCCTGACCTGCAAACAGACTGCACTGTAGCATCTGAAAAAATCTACTGACTTGTAACAGAGGAAGAATGAATTTGCAGATCCTGCAAATGCATTTGAATGAATCCTGCATCCATTTGAACAAATGAAGCAGATCCTAATAAGACTCTAATAAGACTCTAGCTATATGATATGAAATTACTAGTCTCAGTCCACAGACCACCATGGTTTCCTCTCCCTTGATTTCAAGAAGTGTTTGCTGATTAACCACCCCCACCATGCTATACAACCTGCAGAGATGTTGTTCCCCCAGCTCTGCATTTCCCTAAGAGCCACCACCCTCTCCTTGTCCATACTACAATCCTAGAGAGGACTGGCCAAGCCTTCATTTGATGACACCACAGAACTCGATTGCACCTAACAGCAACGAAGTGTAATCACATGAAAGTTAAATAAAAGCCAAGAGAATAGCAGCTGCAGGTCACATTGTCTACTCTGTCATATGAGAACTCAGATTGAACTGAGTTTGTGGGACAACAGAAACTATTTCTATGAGAGGTATTCATGAACTTTTGGAGGTTACTAGGAAAATCAGAATCCTTTACTAGTATCGACAAAGCAAGTCCTTGGCTTGACATTTATGGTTCTGTTCAGATAAGGAGCTGGCTCTATCACATGTTTTTTTATGCAGCTCATTTGGCTGCCTTTCACTTTCCAGGGGAACATGATGACTAGTCTGTGTAGTGGTGATCACAGCGAAGTACAGTGAGCTTGTGACGCTGCCAGGCCAGACAGGGCTGGTAGATCTCCTGCTCTCATCAGCCATGGCATATTTTTATGTCATTGCACTTGTCTGGCTGACTGAGTCACTTGATGACTTTCTCAGAGGGTTCAAGGCTCTATGTGTCACACTAGTCCAGATGCTGTACTCAGGTAACAATTTTCCTTCCTTGTCTTCTACAGGACAAGTAACAGAAAAAAAACCCTTGAGTTATATTTATTCACAAACCCCCTTTTTATGCCTGATTTTGGAAATGTTAATGAATACTCAGTTTAGTAATGTGATACATCATCCCTAGAAGTGCCAAATCATTTAGTAGTATAGCTGTAGCCAAAGTTGTTTCTAAGGCAGCTTATGTCTCTAAAACACTAAAGTCTCTGTTCTAACTCAAAGGATCAGGAGCTTTTCCTCACAGAGAAGCAGGATGTCAGACTGGCCTTTTATCCCAAAGTTCACTTGAGGTGATGGATCACAAGCTCGTCTTTGTCTTTTTTGTGGCTGCCCACATCTTAGGTACAGGATTTTATTGAAAATTGTTGCCTGTCAGGCCCAGACCATGTACCCTCTCCTGGGGATTTGGCTGCCAGGGCTCAGGGCACAAGTCCATGGCTTTAAGAAGCCTCACAGTGGACCTGCCCCTCCTTTGGTTGGAAGCTACTTTTAAGGTCAGGCTCTCACCCTTGGTATCTGCCTGGCCATGTACTCCACTGATGCAGTCCTGGACCCTGACCTGGGCTTGACCTCACTATGGACCTGCCTGGTGATCGCTGGACCACAGCTTGACGCTGGTTACTGTGCCCCAGAACTGGCCCTGGTCCTGATCCTGACTTATCGACTGCAGCATCACTATAGACTTGTCTGGCAATCTCTGAGCCGTGGCTAAGCCCGGCTGCCATCACCTGCTCTGCCTGCCTTGCTCAGGTCCAGTAGGACTGATGTCTTCAAGGTACGACCACTTCCCTGACTGCTCTGCTGTCATCCTCAGCTGCCAGCTTCCCTTCCCTTGCAGATCAGCCCATACTTGCTGCTCTCTGGCTCTGCCTTTCAGACTGAACTGGTTTTCTTCGCTAAAGACAAGAAAATCTCCAGCTGCAAACCTACGTTTGCCAAACATGGAAAAGGACATATATTTTGGGTGTTTTTTTAAGTGTTACACTGAAGTGTTAATGCTTTCAAAGGACTTCCCATGCTCAAAGCATCGTGCAAGCATCCCATAGTTCAGGGGGAATTATACCAACTGTCACTAGCATGAGCCATGCAGAGTCAGAGATCTCAGAGGGAATCGGTCTTGCAGCACCGATCCCAGTCTCCAGCATGCACGTGTCCTTTGAGGAGTGATTGACCAAAGGAAGAGCAAGAATAGGTTCTAAAAAACCACTCTATACTTAGGGATGTCTTTCTCTGAGACCTTTGTAAGATGCTTCATTGTACAAGTAAAGCAAAACCAGAATATTCACCAACATCAGGGTATGCCCAGGAGCCTTCCTTGGGGAACACACTAAGTAATAAGCCTTTCGTACTAGAGGAATATCACTAAAAGGCAAATTGTTCCTATAAGCCTAATGCGGTAGTGTGTTTTATAATCAAAACACCTCCCACTAGTGCATTAAATATCTGCTATAAATTAAGAGCTCTCCGGCAAGCCTTCATCAAAATTATAGCAGTAAGATTCTTGCCAGTAAAATGATATAAAATTTAAAACCATGCATAAATAAACACTATCCAGGAGCAATCAGCATAGTGGTGTCATTTCTTGGAGGGTTTTTTAATTATTATTTTATTTCCCTGACAATATTCTCCTTTATTTCCTCTGTTTATTTAGTTTATGCAAGAGAGGGATCTGCCTCCTTGTCTTTCCCCCTATCCTAGCTCTCACTTGTCTGCCTTAGATTTTTTGCATGCATTCTTCTTTTCTTCCTCTGAGGCCTGACCCAAAGCAGACTCGGATTTACAGGGCAGCAATGGGAAGTTACAGTGACTTTTTGTGGCTGGTGAGTGAGCCTGAAGTAATTGTAGCCCCAGGACCCAAGGTCGTTCATGGCACCAGCTCCACAGGGTAACACAGATGCCTCCAGAGCTGTGTTGAAGTGCTCACACTCCTCAAAATGAGCCCGAGGACAATAAAGATGCTCTGGCCTGCTGTTCCCCTCGATATAAGCTTTAGCCATCCCTGTTGCAGTGACGGTGGAGTTTTGTGTCACACAGCTCTACTCTTAAGACACAGGGAGAGCTGGGGATGGTGGTGGTGCATTGCCTGGGGCGTGGAAGGTAAGATTGGCAAGGAGGAGGAGAGAACTAAAGCCTCCACAGCTTGACATCAAGAAAATTGACGAATTGACATCAAGAAAAATGACAAAGAAAACGGAAATACCCTTTTTGGGGGGAAGGGACCTTCCTCACAATGATACCGGTCCAGACTTACCAGTACGGAGTACATTATAGGGCATCATCCTGACCCTGCTTTTTGTTAAACTATGCTATATAAATAAATGAGATCTGTGCAATAGTAAAGGTCTGGCCAGGAAAAAATTGAGTGAGATGTGATGGCAATAATGAATATGTGGTAAATATCTAGTGACTAGCTTGCTGGGAGCATTTTTTGCACAGAGCTCTACAACAGGGCTTGTTTTATGACCCCAAAGGGCATCATGCAACCTACTGTGCTGAGGCAGCAGAACAGATTGGGAAGTAATTCTCAGTGCTTAATACCTGGGGATTCTCACAAGCAATTTTCTCTTAGGATCACATTTCCTTTGATCATTGGGATTATTAATTATAGATAGCCTTGAAGAGAACAAGGGACTGCTACTGTACTCCTCAAACAGTGTCTCATTAAAAAGGAACAAAATATCTTACTTAATTAGAGGTTCGGCTGTGGTGTCTCTTCAAGACACTTTGGTATTGATTTGACCGTGGTATCCTACTGTAACAAATATTATTCCATTAATAATCAAGGGAGCTTGTAGCCATAACAGTGTTAGAAGGAAGCACCAAAATGTTAATCATTCAGCTTGCTAGGGCAGTTAGAGTATCACCATCCAGTATACCATTTACACTATGGATTACAGTCTATAGTTCAAAAGTGGTTGCGCTTATGTGAAGCCCTCTCCTTTGTGCCATTTTTCGTAATCGAATCCAACCCATGCTTCATCAGGCAGGTGCACTTGAAGCCTAATTTTCTCTCTGGATAAATGGAAGCATATCGTTTCTGCTAATAATTCTTTAGGCTAATTTTACCTCTGCTCAGTTCTTGTCTTACCTCTGCTTTAGTGATCACGACTGAACATATGAAATTAGCCACAAAATTAACCAGATGAGCATCAGTTTGTATATTTGCATGTTCAGTTTACTCTTAGCATTATGCTTTCATTACTAGATGTGTTGATTCATTCTTGTCATCAACAAATTAACATTTGTTGTCTGAGAGAGGTTTATTCCTGTAAGTTCTGATGTCACAGACGTAGCTGCATTTCTGATGTAGTTCTGATGTAGCCTTTGCTAGCATTTTCTTCACGCTGCAATCTTAAATATGCCTGCTAGAGACACATGCAGGAGTTACTGTGTTTCCCATGTATTGCATTCATGGATTACATGTGAGAAAGCAGAATTTTTAACTCCTCAGCAATACAGGTCAGATTCCTGTAGGGGAGGATATGCAGAACCAGGTGTGGGTCTGTCAGCAGATTACAAGTTAGCACCTCCAGCCCTTTGTCCTTCCTCGACCCCTTAGGGAGCTAATAGGGGTGGAGAGGGGATGGCTGAGGTTTCTTATAGCTCTGGAGCCCAAATCTCTGCTGCCCCATCATTTGGGTGTTAGTTGCTGAGCTAGCCCTGCATTTTGGGAGGTGATGGGGAAGAGCCCATGCTCTGTGAGGAGAGGTGCAGCGCTCGGCCACCAGCCCTGCTGTCCCTAGGCTTGGGGTGGTCAGCCCTGCCAGGGAGAATTGTTCTGCTCTAGTGAGGACTGCTACTTCTTTGGCTGGACCACGAGGCACAGGGCTTCTCTGAAAAGCCCTGGGGCGCTGCAGCAAAGGGAACAAGCTTCAGACTGTCTTCCTTCCCTTATAAACTTAGGGAGAAGAAAGCAAGCTGCAGTAACTGAGCAGGAGAGGCACAGCTGTGCTTCTTCTGGAGACCTAGCGCTTGTCTGATCTGCAGGGAATAGCACATGTCCCTACAGGGCAACGTAGTCTACCCTGCTGAGGAGCTCTGTTTTACTTTGCAATGGATGCATTTTTATTACACTCTTCAGGTAAGATGCGGATTGCGTGCATGCGAACATAAGATAAAGTAGCTTTAAAAATTAATTTTTGTATTACCTAGGTATTCTTGTAAGTACTAAGAATTTGAATTAGGATCAAACCTGCTTTTCCAGTTTGCAGGACTTTTTTTCAGGGTGGAAGGGAGGGGGAGAACAACCAAAACTCACAACAAACTAAAAAACATCAGACCCCCCCAAACCCCTACAAGGCTCTTGATCAGAATTCCTACTCAAATCAGTAGTAACTTTGTCAAATCGTTGAATCATAAAGCTTAACTTGTCAAGCACGTGCATGGTCTTTAAGCATTTCAGTGTGTCCCTACTATCCCAAAACAGTTAAGCAGCTGCTTGGAAGTTTAATTCAACCAAAGGAACACTTAACAGTTACTAAACTTACCTCACTCGTGCTGGTTTCTTTGCCTGTTACCACAATACATGGCATTTGTTAGAGTGATTGCTAGGGGGTGATGCTCTCTTTTTAGGCTACTCTCTTCTACGTTGTGAACCAACAAAAATAAATTCTATTTTATTATTAGCAAAGGGAAGTAATGTGCCGGCTAACCTGTTGCGATATTCTTCCTCCTCTGCCACCTTTCTTTCCTGGCTGCCCCCAAAAGGGATCCCAGTTTGAACGGCACGCTTAGGTGAAGGCGTAGCTGGAGAGTTCCTGAAGTCAGGATTTCACAGCAATGCAGCATGCCCTGCTGCCTGGGAGGTGGGCTGAATTAGCTCGTGTAAAGGACCTGAACTCACGGCAGTAAGAGGGGTTGTCACTTAGGAACATCTGAATTTCGGGGACAGAATTCATAACTGACAACTGACTTTGTTGAGATGGCTTTTGCCAGCCTTGACTGAAGTTCTTATAAAGCAGGTATTTTTAAAAACTCACTAGAAATATGGTTTTGAAAAAGCAAGATCTCGTTTTCACTGGTCTGTAGTTCTTCACAGTTCCTTAACAATTTTCATAACACTTTTCCTTTTTCTTCTCCGCATTGTCATGGCTGTTTGCTGCAGTGATTGAGTTTTCATAACTGTCAGAACAATGTCAAGACAATGTGAAGACAGTGTCAAGGCAAATACAGAAGGGTGACAGTGTGAAGGAGAGAAAGAGAAAAGAGCTGTCAGTCCTCAGAGTGCTCTGTAGAGAAAATATTTCAATAATAAAACCACTGTCACCATGCGCTGAGCAAGAGAGAGAGAATAAAGTGGAGATATTTAAGTTACTGTGCTATGAACGTGTCTGGATGACAACTTGGAGTTAAAGGACTTAAAAAAGCGATTTTCAAGGATGCCTTTCCTCCCTAACTCTTGTCCCATGTTATCTTCTAGACCATGTTCCAGTCCCTAGTACCAAATCAACAGGGTACTGTTCTGATTTAAGCTTTTGGTATATTAATTTGTAAAAAGCACACTTTAGAGAAAGTCGAAGAACAGGGATTCAAAAATATATTTTTTTTCTCTCTTTCTAAACAAGATCCCTCAGCATAGAAAGATATTCCATTGCCCACCTACAGGAAGGTAGAGGGTTTTCCCGCTTGGCATAATTCCAGGATACTTTCTTGGGTGTCATGAGCCGTGACCTCTGCTTGTGGCAACAGTCCAGAGCGTGATCTAATTGCATTCAAAGTTCAGCACCGCAAGGTGCTCAGTATCTTGTTCTCATGTGAGTGCAGAATTAAGGCGCATACTTAATTCAGCCCCACAGTGGTTTTTGTTTTTTTTTTTTTCTGAAACATCCTTGGAAAGGAGACACTGTCATAGTTTGACCTCAGCTGGCAACTAGAACCATGCAGCTGCTCGCTCACCCACCCCCTCTTTCCGTCCACCCCCAAGAAGGGTGGGGAGAACAGGGGGGGAAAAAAAGGAGGGGGAAGGGAGGGGAAAAAACCCAACCTCACAGGTTGAGATAAAGACAGTTTAATAAAAACAAAAACAGAAAAGGAAAAATAACAATAATAATAATGGCATGGGCCACTCTCACTGCCCGGTGAATTGGCACTGTCCTGAGCAGTGAGTGTAGATTCCCGCCCCCCACTTACATATGGAGCGTGACGCCTATGGTATGGAATATTTCATTGGCCATTCCATTGTTCTGTCTATGCTTCTGTGGGAAGCTGAGGAAAGTCTTTGAATAGCGTAAACATCACTTAGCAACAGCTAAAACTTATAGGTATTACTGACATTCCTTTCACAGCAATCACTAGAGAGAAAACTAACTCTTTCTCAGCTGAAACCAGGACAGACACATTTTCACAAGGGCAAATAAGGGACAGAGGTACAGCTCATACGGGGCTAAATTCTGGCACCAAAGCTCTGTACGGCAGTACTTCTGCTCTACTGAAGGCTTGGGCAGAGTGAGGAGCTACTCACCTTTAGAGCTGTTTTCAGGATTTAAAATTAAGCGCTGGTCTTGCTGTGAGTCTGTGAATTTGCTCTTTGTGCATGTGTTCTGTGCTTTCCTCCTCCTCCTTAGAGGTGGGGAGAATGAAAGGTTTTCTTACTATTTCTGTACCGTTTCTGACCATCAGGATAATCGGATATAAGAGGGTTTAAAGGGACATTAGTCAATATCATCGCAATTCTGGAAAACAAAAAACCCACTGTTAGTGACTTCTAAATGACTTTATAAATACCACTGAAGAGGTTTAAGAAAAGTGAACTCCGAAATAGTTTCCAGGGAATAATGTACCATAAACTCCTCAGAATACTTCAGGGGTAGTATTTTCAGATATAAGAATTAGATGTCACCTATTTGAAATTGAAAATCTAAATATTGCATTTATTTATTTATTTATTATAATTTATTTTATTTTAAGGAAGTAGGTTGAATAGTTAACAAATTTTCTTACTTTTTGCCTATGAAATAACTGAAAATAACCATAGAAATGCTTGCTATTCTATTGCTATAATTTTCCTGTATTATGTCTATTTGCAATTCACGACAGCATTAAATCTAAAAGCATCAAACCTGGGAGATGTTTTTAGATGAACTGCAAATTTTATCCGTAGCTGCAGCAACAATGTCCTAAGTAAGCTGTTTAACCTGATTGTAGTCTAAGTTATATATTGCTGAGGGCTGACTTTTCCCCCTTGCCCAGTCAAGTTTTGTTAACCTGAAAATAGTCTGCCATTTTGAATCGAGCATCAGCCAGAGAAGAGTGTGTTTCTTGCCTGGGGCTCAGATGCCTCCTCCCATTAGTGTTCACACCTCAGCCATCATGTGCCTCTAGTAATCACTGAATCTCACCAATCTTCACAAAGGAAAGTCTACAGGATGGCAAGTTAGAGACTACAAAGAGTGAGCTGGTCCCTTCATAAACGAAGGCTAAGAGTTATCAAATAGAAGAAGTGGTAGACAAAGGAAAGCCTTACAGTTAGCAATGGAAATCATAGATACAATGACTGCCTACATTTGTTGTAAGAATGAATAAACACCTAATTGTTTTATCTTTAAAAAAAAAACCAAAAACAAAAACAAAAAACAAACCAACAAACCAAAACCAAAATAATTGCCATGTTATGGATCTCTCAGGCTCAACAAAAATCTGGAAAAGTGTATGCGTCCCCTCCCCCCAAAACATATATATTTATATGTGTATATAATTTATGAAGTGAGAAACACAATAAAAAGCTGAAAGTATTTTTACGGAGAAAAAAAATCTCTGCACGTTTGCAAGGAAGAGAAAGAATTCAAAAGAAGTCCTTTCCTCCACACTTGGATGACTCTGCTGTCTTTGGGCACAATCACACCTTCAACAATATCTTTAAAGTCAGTAAAAATCTTGGAGAGATGTCTAAACTTAAACTCAATACACAAGTATAAGTCCTAGGAGGACAAATGAGTTTTACAAGGTGAAATGCTGGACTGACCTTGAACATGAAAGCAAAGCCCTCACTATTAGCACAGAAAAATGTTAGATTCCGAGACTTCACTTGAGAAGCAGAACTAATTAGAGAAGATTAACAGAAATGAGGCATGTAATAGCTGGAATAGGACATGACTGCGGTATGAAAGGCTGAATCACTGGACCTCTCATTGAGGTCAAGATCTTAAAAACACTAGAGTTTTTTTAAAGGCAAGTGACAAGTTTTGCAGATGTTCCTGTGGCAGCTGAACATTCATTATAACAATCACGCTGTGTTCTGCACATAGGAGTTTCCCCTGTGTTAAGACTGTTTTCATCCGTGATGTCAGGATACGTTTCTGAACATGGGGGTCTTATTCAGGACCATGTTCACATTCCTACTGCTCTGCAGGGGGTCCTGAAGAGATAGTCACCAAGTCTGCACTAAAGTGGTAATACAGTGGAGATTTTAGATTTATTTTTTTATATAAAGCTAGTAACTGATTTTTCTGTCCGTTTTTTTTTTTTTTTTCAAAAGGAGTCTGAGATATACTTTGCAGTCTTCTTCCTCACGCTTTCCACTTCCCAATTTTTCCTGACACTAACCAGCTCCCCACAAACTCTAATGATCTTTTTATAACTGAACGGTAATAAATGTTCCTGACTTGGTTGGACAGCACTTCTGATATACTCCCTGAAATAACTGCTATACCAGCGCTGTAGTAATGGGCTAAGCTAAACTGAAAATGGCTCACATGGAATAGACGGCACTGGAAGGGACTTCTGGAGATCGTCTAGCCCAACCTACTTGCTCAAAACTGCATCAAGTAGAGCAGAAAGCTCAACACCCGTTACCTATGATACATCTACTTCTGAGAACTTTCTATAATGATTTTATTTCTGGGAAGCCAGATTTACTGTAAGCATGTGTAACCACATGCCTGTGGTTAATGGAAGTGTTGGTGCTCATCAGTGATTGCAGAAAAGAAGCAGTCACCCACGAAGACCCGGAATTCTTCAGGCTGATTCAGAGCCATGGCATAAAAGATGTGCAGGGTTAAAAGAAGACAGGAAGATCAGTCTCTCAGCTCTCTGGATGTTTGCAGTTATGTTAATAAAAGTAAGGGAAGGGTTCCCCTGCCTGTAGAAAAGTTGATGGAGCATGTCTGAAACTGAGGCACAATTAAATAGTGTTGGCAAGTTGTTGTGTTTCCTCTAGAACAACATGTTTCTATGCTAGCCCAAAGAAGCAATGATGCAATTCAGCATGCAAACACATTTCTGATTACTGCTTATCTGTAGCACAAAAATCCCTGTAAAGGGTAATAACAGTCTCCATTTGCTTTTAGCAGTAATGAAGAATGCAGTTCCCTCAAAGTTTAAGAGCTGGGATAAAATAAGCAGAGGTCATTGTCGTCAGCCAATCAAATTCTTTAATTAAGATTAAAGGATGTAGTCCTACTTCTGATGCATCTCAAGTATGTCAAAAGGCATCTTTCTCCTTCTACTTGAAAAGAAACTCTTGGTTACAACCACAAACTTTCTGGTTATGGAAAGCAAAGCCATGCTGGTCCTGACTGGACACAGCATAGCAACATCTTCACTGAAACAGGTGGACTATCAAAGTTAAACCAGAATAACTAAAACTGAAATGAACTCTGCTGAATGCTGCTCATAGAATATCAGAAGTACCTACAACATATGTATATCTTACTGCACCAAAACCATTGTCAGCTTGGAAATGATGGTTGGGAATACTGCAAGCTATTTTCCTCAGTCACCGGGCAGTGAGAATGCCTACAGAGATCTGTGGGAACAGAAAGCGCCCATATGAATCTATGAACTGGTGGGCGCTTCCCCAAACAAAATACAGTATCTGAAGGAGTGTTTATGGCTTTTAGGCTATAGTAGAAGTGATGTAGTAGAAGTAGATCTGTTTTTTTCTGCTGTGTGTGCAGAACTGAATCTTATCCCTTTACTTCTTTCCATCACTTGTCAGGTCATTAGGTCGGTCTGTTTGCTGGAAAGATTTTTATCTGGATTCTTCGAAGGTGTTCAGTGCCAATCCTTCCTTCTCCTGTTTAATCCCATGAAAGTTTTGCTCCAAACACCTCTCAGTCACTTTACTGCCATGGACAGCGGTGGAAGTTCTGAGTTGTCTACTTGTTCTTCGGGAAATCCAATGTTCTTTGGAAACAGCCTTTTGAATGTGAAAATGGCAATTGATTTTAGTCACTTTACTCTTCTTGTACTTTTCCATGAGCACCGAAATGGGTAGATGTTAGACTAAATTGGATCAGACATTTAAGACGTACTCAAGAGAGAACAGAACCGATAGTTCTTGTTTTATCAAGCAGAGGGCGTTTTTACATGGACTGAGGCTTGCAAAATGTTCGGTACCATTAGTAGTGAATAAAGAATTACAAATGTCAGCTGTATTTAATGTGAGAGAAGGGATGGGTTTAGCTAGAAAGTCTGAATTGGTGGGTCCTACAAAATGTTGGCCGGATATTTTCTTTTTGCAGTTGCATTGTAGAGGCACCTATTTGCATTCTGCTGTCGTGATATATACTGCTCCAAATACATATACAGAGAGTCATCAAAGAGGCTTGGAATATCATTCCCACAAACACATTTTTCATATTTTCCTACATTTTAAGGTAGGAATCAAAGTGGAGCTTTACTTTCAACATTGTTTTAACTTCTGCTTTTTAGATTGAACAGGGACGGGAAGAGCCTACAAAGGCCTTATGCTTTTTTGCCCCATTCAATAGCTCAGATGTAATCTTTGATATATCAGTGTCATTCTCTGGCTTCTTCTCTCCCTGTCGTTGCTCATTTCTTTTGTTATGCAGCCTCTGTTTGCCCATCTTACAAGATTGGTGCCTCCTCTCTTTGTACCTTATCCATGACAGTATCAAAGGAAGGGAAGGGGCTGCTGGAGAACAGCAGGTACAGTTAGGACTTCTTTACACCGTGTCAGACGTCAGCAGTGTTTTTGCCCTTCTTGCAGCTCTTGTAGTCAGCGGACTCGAAGATGAACTATGTGCCATGTGGCCATATCTTGGCCATTGCAATTGAATTGCATCTCACGTGGCGCCTAATTAACATTTCCTGAACCCTGTATGTAATTCTCAGCTCCAGTTTACTCTTCCACCCCACCAAAATGGCTTCACCAGCAGATTGCCATGGTACATTTAGTATTGCCTGCTTGCATTTAAGACACCCTGGAAAGACGCCTGTATAAATAACAAGGTATAGGTAGATGGGTGCAGACAGAACTCCTTTTTGCATGCTTCGGGCCAGCTCTGATGCAGGTGCCATTTAGCTGAATTAGCACAGCACAGCGCCTGATCTAACACGCTCTGCCTCGCAGCACGAGCTTGCATTCAGCACAGTGCAAACACGACTACACCACTTCTGCATCAGAGGTGGCTGATGTCCAAGCAGCCGCAAGGTGACACGTATTAGTTCAAACATACTCTCAGGGGCTCTCTTTCTAGCTGTTAGGAGGTTGGTGAGTTATGCTGCAGGCTTTTTGCTGGTAACGGAGCCTGATCTCTTCTTTCAGCTGTGTGGACATTTGACCATGTTCAGATTCAGGGACGGTTAGCCATAGCGGGAGCAGTACCACAGCTGCTTTTTAAGTACCTACAAATTGCCACAAAGCTTAGCAAAACACATCTGAAGCTACTGCTGTACACAGACGTCTTTTCAAGGCTATATTATTACAGTGAGAGTTTTGGATTTCCTGCCATGAGTAATCCGTCAGTGCAGGTTACTTAAATTGCAGTTGCTTGGATCCTTGCAGACTGATGACTGTCTATCTTTCCAAGTCCTTGCTTTGGCTTCCTGTCAAATCACATTGTTTTCAAAGTCCTCTAGCTCACATTCAAAGAAAGGAAGAAATGTGTGTCGGTCAAATTCAGAGCTAGGGCCCTCCTTGTGGAACAAAGAGCTAATGAAGGGCTCTGTACCATCCCTCTTAGAAACCCCAACAAGGGAGAACAGGAACTGTCAAGGGAAGAGCGTGACCAATGTATGCCGCCTTTCATCTACTCCTATAGCTCCCCTGGGAGTCAGCCTTTGGTAGTCCCAGAATATAGGAAAATAGTGGTACCTCTCGGAAACTGCCCCCAAAGGAAACGTCAAGCCATCGTGTCCATGGCTAGTGCTTAGGTTGGGGTACCCAGGTTAGTTTGCTTACCCACAAACTCGATCTCGACCTCAATCGCTTTGATTGAGGGCACTTCGAAGGAATGCATCCTGTCTGCAGACTCCCTGACTAATGCAATTAAAGATGCTTTGTCTGTCTCATTATTCAAGGAAAGGTTAAGGGAACAGAATTCCAGTATGCTCAGCCTTGGGCAGGCAAGCAAGAGCAGGAAAAAGCAGCAAGGAGTTTCTCCCCCGAGCATCCACCCCAGCCACAATTATTCAAGCACAGCACTTCCCAGCACAGAAGGATGCACCAGGCAAGTGCCCTGATCCTTAGTTGCTGGAGCAGGGACACTGTATGCAACGGGTTAGCAGCCCATGCCCCTTTTCTACCCACAGAAATATTTAGCCCTAGAAATATTTTGATTTCTGTCCCCGCCGGTAAGATTTCAGGCAGGCAGAAGCCGCCCTAACCCCGAAGTTGCAGCAGCAACTGCAGCTTTGCTTTGTTGATGCCTGGAGAGGAGCGTGTTTTGCTCAGCCCGGAGGAGTCCTTTAGAGCTCCAGTGGCAGCTGCGCGGTGTGTGTCACCGCGTGTCAGGCTGCCTGCCGAGAAGTGTTGTCAATTGGAGTATTTGTCAAAAGACAGATGCAATTTCCTGTTGACCCATTTTATGGGTGAATAAAATATAATCAATGTAAAGTAAATGTAAGAATCTCATTGGAGAAAGGTTTCTCTGGTTGGGTTGGGGGTTTTTTTTTGCTATTTGTTGGTGTGAGAGGGCTTTCGTACATTATGGCACTGTGAACGGCTGAGGAAACAGAAAAGTACAATGAGAAGTGATTAAACGTGTCAGCCTCTAAAACCAACAAATTAATCTGTAACATCAATCTAGAAAATAATATGTACCATTTATCTATTTGCTGCCTACTGTCTGTGACTCTAGATGAGTCAATTAGGTTTGAAGACTTCCCTTAGAAAATGTAAATATCAGGACCTTTTTTTCCTTTTTGGGACACCACAAAGAGCAAAGGGAATAATCCAGGTTGCCTGGAGACTGAGGCATTGTCTAAATGATTTTCTTAATGTTGAGATGTGAATTAGAAAAAAACCCAAAAAGTAGAAGTATCCTTGAGAGGTCTTTTGCTGCAAACCCCTGTAGGCAGGATCAAAGGCACTTAGATTGCTATTTCTCTAATTTATTTATTAGAGGGAACGTACTGAATATCAGGAGTTAAGGAAAATAAACTAACACATATTCTTTTATTGCTTGGTAGCTGGCAGGACATATACGTATATTTTTTAAAAATGTAATGTTTTATAAATAAGTGATTTTTATTCTCATAAAAATAAAATGTCAAACTTCTCTTAGATGAAGCATCAGAGTGAAGACTCCTAGAACAATGTTAATTTGTTGTAGCATGTCCAGAATGGCCACTTAAAAGAGTTTCCTAGGAATTTCCTGATATTTGTTTGGTGCAGTAGGTTCCAGTCTTGCTTCGCGTTTTTATATGGAGCGAGAAGCTGGCTGTAAAATTTAGGTTGAGCAGGCAATCCATGTTTCCAATTCCTTTTCAGGTTTTTTTTACCATGAAAATTATACTACTGATAATTCATTCATTAATGAGATTTTCTTGCATTGTACTGCCAATATATCCAGTATACTCAAATTGCAAGTAAAAAGATTAGTGATTTTACTCAAAAATCTGGAAATCAAACTACACGATCTCTAGCATGGCGGGTACTATCTATTCCCATCGAAATGAGTGCCTTCAATAGCCAAAGTCCTTCTTTAAAGCCTAGGGTACCAAAAATTAAGAGTAGGTACTCGATGTCTCAAAGAATGAGAGTGAACTATTTTCTAACTGTACTTTAGGCAACAATTTTGTTGTTAATGTGACAAACGGGGCTGGGTTCAGGGCTGCCTTTGTTTTGAATAGCAGGTAATCCTCAAGTTGTGGTGCAGGAGGGAAAGGAGCCATCTGTTGCCCAGCCCAGGAGCTGTGCCTGAGCTTCCCAGAGCCTCAGTGCCACCACAGCCCTTGGGGTGAGTAGGGACGTGCTTCTCTGGGGCTCCACCACCGGAGATCTTCACAGATCACCCCCAAGGTGGTGCTGACTGCCCTTCATCTGTGTAACACCAGCTGTGCAGCAGCAGTCTAGACAATCTCTGACAGATATTTATCTAACCCATTCATTAAAAAGTTCTGTTACCAAGATGTAATTACCCTTCAATCGGGAAAGTTCACTTAAATCTTCCCTTCTGCATGTGGAATCTATTATTTTGCAGAGCCTGCCCTTCCAAAGGTCACAGGGAGCAACCGATCTCGTCGTTTTCCTTGATTGCCATTCAATTTTGTGTAGGTAAGACTGTAATCGTGTCCTCCCTCAGGCTTCTCTTCCCATTACCCTTTCTCACGGGGCACATCTTTCTAAATGTCTTCCTATTTTTGCTGTCCCTTTTCAGCATTTTCCTAATTGCCTCTCTCCCGCTCACAGCAGCACTCAAAACTGGATATAGCCAGTGCTGAAGCGTGGATTGATTACCCTCCTGTGTCATTTTCCTTTCAGCACATAACAGCAAAATATTTGCCTTTCCATATAGCTTTTCAATAGGCAAGTACTCAATCTGGCGATCAAGATTTGAGCATTGTCTAAACAGCGTTATTTTTTTCCTGAGTTTCCTCCTGCAGAGAGTAAAAGGCATAGAGAGCTGCCCTGGGACAGGACTCCCCAGGTATCCCAAGTTCATCAAAGGTAACACAGGGGGGAAAAAAGTGTGCGTGGATAGATATAGATGTAAACTTTGCACTGAGATACCTTTGACAGGCATGACATACTTTAACATTCCAGTATCAGTTTCTTTGGTACATTGTCACTGATGCTGCACAACATATCAGTGTTTCAACATCTGTGCAAGGTCTGTGCTGCTGGTTGAGCACGAGTGATAAACCCCCCTTTTGCCCAACCTCCTTTCTTTCCCATTGGACTCTTTCCTAATAGGTCATCAGTCACAAACAACACCCGCTTATAGAGACTGATCATTGTCCTTGCTACAGAATTCCCTTTCTGTTCCTTGACCGTGAACACATCATTCAGTGTTTCATCATATTGACAAAATCAATGTCATTTGAGGGCTAAATTTTCAAAGATGCTGATTTCTTGCATTGTAATTTCTGGATGACTAAGACAGGACGTGGGGAAATGTTTAACCTCCAGACGTTCTCAGTCTCGACAGTTCCCATTTCACAAAGCGCACAGCAGAGAGGCTGTCTGTAACCAGGTAGTCTTGCTCTGCTACTGGAACGATAGGTGTAGCACGTTAAGAATACAGTGTGGTTGGGATGTTATTAATGCCACTTTTACGCAAATGGATCCAGCTTGCAGAAGTTACCTCCTTGTTTAAAAATTATAGGATTACTACTTCACATTCTTAGGATTTCTTTTGATTAGAGAGATGGAGACATTATCCATAGTAAAATATATAAATGAAATGGCAAAAACAAGCCCCGGCACCCTACAATTGGGTCAAGAAGCTGTTGCTTAAGATGATGGCAAACATCTGAAAGATATTTCATTTTTGATACGATATCGATGCAACGTATGACAGCTAGGACAGAGGGAAAGCTGCGGGGCTCCTGGTGCTTGTGCTCAGGCAATGCTGATTGCAGCTCTGATAGGCACCGTGCTCCACAACAGGCTAATGAGGACCTGCTGAAGTACCCAATCTGCTATGAACTCATCAAATGCGCATCCGAACAATACTTTGCTGGAAAGCTACTTGCATCATCTGAGTGTGCACGAGGGATGAGCAGCAATGAGCAAACCCACAAATCTCTTTATAAGCAGAGCTTTATTCCTAACACAGTAATTAAGAAGTAATTAGAAGTTGTGTGAGTAATGAGAATAGTTGCAGTAAATTAAAAGATCTTGTCCATGGGGAAAAATTGCGTAGTACCAACATCTCAGAGGGGCAGAAAAGGGGTGTAAGTAAAGCTCGGATACTTTGCTCACATTAACAGCAATACCAAAGTAAATTCCACTCTTAATTTATGAACATTTGGGGGAACTGTTATGAAGTAAACAGTATTTTTTTCAGCTCTGCTGAAAGGTCATGAACTCATTAAAATGGAGAAAAATAGTTTTGAAATTAAAATATTTTTTTACTGAATTTTTACTAAAAGGGAAAGAAGATAATTCTGCATTAGTGATAGTTAATCAATTGTAAAGCCCGTTTAAAAAAAAAAAAAAAAAAGGTGAGTTGTTGGATGTTGAATTAAGATAAAAGATTCTGAACTTGCACTTGACCCTAGACAGAATTCTGGACCCTAGACAGAATTCTGAACTTGGACTTGACCCTAGACAGAATCACTTCCAAAACAGATGCCTAAATATACCTGTATTTATCATAATCTCTCTTCCTCTGTTTCTTAAGCAACTCTGCCCAGAGTTATATGCTGGCAATTCCTGTTAGACAATAATATGGCAGCAATTAGTTATCAATGTTCTTCTGGATTTGGAACATGTTTCCTGTCAACTATTGTACATAATGGTTCATGGTCCCTCCTCATACAGAGCTGATGATCTCTGGATGCCCCCCAGATTAATTTTCTGTAAGTAGTTCATTTGGTATAATTTATGGAAACAAATTACCTTTGCAATACACTATACAAAACCAACTTGTATTGAGGGCTTGCATACAATACTGGTAATCAAAGGCACAAGGCATAAATGGGAGTGTTGATTGACAGCTGGCTGAACAGAAGCCAGCATTGTGCCGAGGTGGCCAAGAAGGCCAACGGCATCCTGACCGGCATCGTGAATAGTGTAGCCAGCAGAGCTAGAGAAGTGATTGTCCCACTGTACTCGGCACTGGCGAGGCTGCACCTTAAGTACTGTGTTCAGTTTTGGGTGCCACAGTATAAGCACACTGAGGTGCTGGAGATGGTCCAGAGAAGGACAACAAAGCTGGTAAAGGGTCTTGAGAATAAGTCTTATGAGGAGCAGCTGAGGGAACTGGGGTTGTTTAGTCTGAAGAAAAGGAGTCTGAGGGAAGACCTTATTGCTCTCTACAACTACCTGAAAGTGAGTGTTGGTCTCTTCTCACAAGTTACAACCAATAGGACAAGAGGAAATAGCATAAAGTTGCACCAGGGGAGGTTTAGGTTAGACATTAGGAAAATCTTCTACACTGAAAGGGTTATCAAAGACTAGAACAGGCTGCCCAGGGAAGTGGTTGAATTGCCATCCTTGGATGTATTTAAAAGCCTTCTAGATATGCTGCTCGGGGACATGGTTTAGAAGTGGGCCCCGTAGTGTTAGATAATGGTTGGACTTGATGATCTTAAAGGTCTTTTCCAGCCATAATGATTCTATGATTCTAATTTGCAGATACGTACCACTACCTTCACATAAAGGGAATGGGAAATACTACTTTACATACTCATATGATTGCAATTTCAGACAAAGCCTCAAACTCTCTCTGTATCTAGAGAGTCCCTTAGCAAAAATAATTGGTTCTGTGTAGTCTGACACCTTCTTCATGTTTTGTGTTTTGGAGATTGTAAAAAAAAATGCAGGGAATTATGAAATAGTTATATAATACCACATATAAGAATTGAGCACCTGTGGGTTGGAGAAACTCTTTGGTCTACAAAGTAATGACTGGCAATGGAAAAATAATTAGTATATTTTATCTGATTTCATTTTGCGCCAATAAAATAAAATCTACCAGTGTCAACAAAACAGAAATTTCCAACAGAGAAAGAGGCACAGGATAACTAAGAAAAGAAGGTACAGCTTTCTTTTAATTGATTCATAGCTCCATCAGTAAGCCAGTGTGAGAAGGAAATAGCCTGTGGAATATGTGTTTTGCAGAGCCCCGAGAGACATGTAGCACGTGAATTTGGGGCTACAATTTGCCCACACCTTTCCACAGGCTTGCTGTGTTGCAGCATAGTTGTGGTGATGATCTCTGTGGTGATGTCAAGAAGACAGAATGTGAATGAGGATAAACGTTGCCTGTCAGCAGAGAAATCCTGCCCCTGGATGGGTGTACCATCTCCACACCTTCACCAGCAGCACCCCCTCACCTCAGGGATATGAGAGTACCAAACATCAGAGCAACCTGATGGATGCTCTTGCCCCAGCGTACAAACAGAGAGGCATCAAGGGCTCTCCAACAGGCTCCTTCTTACCATGCCAAGAAGGACTAAGCCCACAATCTTTTTGGAAACGTAACTTTGCAGGATGGAACTATGCCTGGTTTTTTATCAAGTACATGTGTTTCTGAGCACCCATATTCGTATTTGTACAGGCGTTGCACCTGACAGCATCACACAGTGGGGCTCCAGTAGACTAAATTAATTACAAATAGTCTTTCCAAAAGCACTTTATGCAATTGGAATAATAAAAAAAAAAGATATTGTTTGTAGCAAGGCTGTGATTTGCAGGTTGAAATCCCTGTTGCTGTACAGGGATTGTGTTGTCAGTGATAATAACTGTAAAATACCCTTTTTACTTATCCGATGGATTCCAAAGGAACCACAAGTGACAGGACTACAATCTTTAATACCTTACTCTTCAGCTTTATAGAAGATTTATGTGCAGCCAGAAGACTTAAATAAAAGTTTACCATCGATTCAACATTTAGTGTGGTACAGGAATTAAAGAAGAGTGTCTCATAATATATTCAAAAAACCACACAAGCTATTTCACAAATAGGAGGGTGCAAAATTATTTTAAACAACTTTGTATTTCTTTTTAGTTCAACATATTCATGTTATGCCATAGTAGAATATTTTGTTTTCATGTAGCAACATTCCTGAAAAATGCTTTAATTTCATTGCAACTGTTACTACAAGATCTACTGTTTGTATGGGGCATTTCCCAGTGTATGCATACCTCTATTCATCTCAGAAAAATGGATAAGCTGAAAAAAAGTTATATGAGGGGATGTTTTTAGGAAGCCTTGGTTTCTAAATACTATTATTTCCCAAGCTGTTTAGAATAAATATTTATAAGGAAATCTTTAAGCAGGACCTAAGATTAGAATCCTTTGGGGGAAGACAAGTCCTTTACATTGATTTTAAAAATATAACGGCTGATACAACTTTTATAAATATCAGCAATCATCTTTGTTCTGTTTTCTCCTGAGCTTTTCTATCTTGGTCTTTCTCAGCTTTAATTTTTAAGTAAGGAACTGATTGCAGTCAATTCTTCTGCTTCTATTTCTGTTTTATCTGTTCACGGTTATGTTTTTATTAACAGAAATTGTTAGCAGTTTCAAATGGCATACAAACTTTCTTGAGAGGAAATACCTGTCAAGGTCATTAAATGCACCGCATCGATAGATACAGATATGTTCCTGAGCTGATTTCGGCTCCCACTGTAGCTGCTCCATCCTGGTATATCAATTTGTATCACATCAGTTTGTGACAGACACAAATCTACCTGAGAAGGAGAGTCCTCCAATGCTGAAAAGCCTCTTGTTTGAGACTGGCCATATGGCCATAACCCAGAGAAAACTCATGCCACATCTGAAATGTCATCCCAGCCAACTGTGCTAAGGGAAAGGCACAAAATGACATACAACTACTTTTCCTTCCTTTGGCATCCTGCATTAAGCAGAGCTCACCCAAGACCCCGAGGTCAAAGACAAAACTTCTGTTTCTCTTCTTTTTTTAACTGATTCTTGGGGGGCTGTTTTCTTGTTTACATTCTAGCAGTGCTTTCTTTCTCTATGATATTGGTAATGTGACCTTTTTAATTTTATAAGCACTTAACTTTTTATTCCATTTCCAAAGCTTTTATATGTTGTTTTAATTTGCCTGCCTCATGGACAAATGAAATTTTCTTAACTAACACCATTCCTGTTACTTTCTTTTAATTAGACAACAGGCTCTGTCTCGGGGACTTTCTGGTTGTTCATCCTACAGTATACAGATTTTAAAAATTGCTTTCTGAAAGTGGAAGATCCATTCTCGTTTCTTTTTCACGATATGTCCTGTTGCGAGTTAATTTAGAAAGAATATTTTGGCTTCCCTGATTCACATCAGTACATCCCCAAAGAAGACGACTACTAGGATAAAACAACGTTTCTGTGACATTCTGTATTTTCTCCTACATCTTAAAGTATGGGGGGTTTGGGTTTTTTTTCAGTGCTGGTTGATCCAACTGCATCTGTTTGCTTTTCAGACTTTAATTTATGTTGGGCTGTAAACTGTCCAAGTAACAATTTGAGTGATGCAGCAACAGAAGGTGACCCAGATTACACAACACTGTACGCTAATGCCAAGTCTTCTTGTTTAATGGCAGCTGCTCAAAGCTTTGTCTTATTGTGATTCACATTTAACAGACACAAATCAAACACACTCCTCAGACAGACACACATCCCGCCTGTCTTCATTTTAAACATGTTCAAGAGCTCCTGCTTTTCATAAACATATATCAGCCTCACCAGCTGAGGCCATTTAGCCTCCTTGGCTTGTATTTACTCTCAACCATCTGACAAAATTATCAAGGAAACCCATTGTGACTTCCAATATTTTGCATACTTCTGTTTATGTGGAAGTTTGCCTAGAATATTTATAAAAATAGTTGGACTTTTATACTCCTTCATAATGGAGATATTTAGAAAACCAAATATATCACAGTTGTTTAATAGCTGATTTCTCTAGAGGTTGTAATTAAAAATGCTTATATAATAAAGCAGTGGGTGCCACTAAAATACATAACATGAACAGCATCAGCAAAGAATAAATTAGTCTAGATTTTAATCAGATAGGTTTAAATTTACTGAATGAATAGTATCAAAACGCAGACTTTAAAGCATAAGTACAGTTTTAACAGAACATTTTATTGCTATACTTTCAATACATGAAGCAAGGTATTAAACATGCTTTCATTCTTCATTAAAAAAAAAAGAAAAGTTTAAGCATAAAGATCAGGAAAGCTATCATGCAACGAGTTCATACAACTTAGTTTCATGGACAAAATCTTTTTGGCATCTCCATCAAATTTTTAAAACCTTCTGACAACAAAAGCTTCCTGTTAGAAGCGCACGTCTAGCCATCTACCCAGAGGACATGTCAGAACAATAAGAAAAAGGGCAAATCTTACTTTTTAAATGAACGAGCAGCAAAAAACCGAGGTAGAAGATGAGTAGAGAGTTAATTCTTGAATGAGCCATATTCATCTTGATAGGACATCCTCCGCGGAGTTGTCTGTTGTCCAAAGGGCTGGTGCTGATGCTCACTGCTTTCTCCTCATCTCTGAAACTAAGGTAATACCCAAGGCACCCAGTCCCCTACAAGCCATCTTCGCCTGTGCCCCCCATCAGCCTGTTCACTGCAAACCTACAGACTTTGATTCAAAAGGCAGTTGCGCTTGTTAAGGTTTTACTTTGGCAGGTCCGAGTGATTTTTCAAACCTGGTGCAGATTTGTCTGCGAGCTGGACTGGAGTCTTTCCCCGGCTCTCTGCTGCAGAACCGTGCTGTGAACGGTGCGCTCTGCCTGGCTGACACCGCACAGCTCATAAGGCACAAAGCCCTTTTAATCTTTCAAAAGGCATCACACATTATCTTCTGCTAACCCTCCATTACATCATACTCCTCCTGGTTCGTAATATAAACACTTTGTGCTTTCTTGTGTGAAGGCAGCTGACAAGCACTTTCTGCTTACTGCATTTTTCTGTATCTTACCTCATTAGCACATGAAGTAAAAAGATGAAACATCCCCATTCTCAATATAGTTTTTTATAGTTAGATATTAGCCGGTTCTCTTCCACAATCTTTTTTTTTTTTTTTCGGTTTTGTTTTTGTTGTTATTGTTTATGCTGGATTTAAATGCTTTTGCCAGCACTAAAAAGCATAATAATTAGCAGCTGGCACAGGTCCTGTGGGCTTCATCAGGTTGTGTTGTAATTTTGAACCGCCCGTAGAGAAACCAGTCAGTTACAGATTCAGAAGGTAAGATCAGCAAGAGAAAGGGATGGGGGCAGGGGATGGACTCCATTTCTTTCTAGCCAGAGCTGGCTGGTGCTGGTACAAGTGCAATGAGTCTGCCCGTACTCGGGGGAGCTTTCCCCAGCGGCCACGGCAGCACAGCACTGTGGCTCTTCACCGCTGCATGGCACAGGCGGTGCCCTGTTTCTGCCCAAAGGTGTCTCGGTGTCTAATGCCCCATCTGTTGATTACAGCTTTGTTCACAGATACTGAAGCCTTGGCCTGGGCTAGCAGAAGGGAAAAGGAAGGAAGGCAGCGCCAGCCCCAGCAGCAGATATTATCTTATCTGAAGATAATACCATCCCGGTACAAACTTTGGCCTTCTGGCACCTTACAAACCCAGGCATTCAGTTTGTATGTTTACAGGTAAGCTATACCATAACAACGATTGCTGTAGCATCATTCAGGTTCTGAGGCCAAGAAAGACATGGCAACCTATCCGGCAGTCCATCTCCTCTTTCCGTCACCTTCACTTCTACCAGCCCTCCTGGCCCTTGGCCCTCAGGGCTTCTCGCTCGCTCTCCTTGCCACAGTGCAGAGACCAGGTGTTCCCAAACCCAGGAACAACCCTGAAAAATCTGCTCGGCCATTGCTTTGTTATAGTACTGTAAAACAGGTAATGCTCAATAAATTTGGTATTGTCTTTTTTCCTTGACAATTCAGTGGAATCTTAATCTCCAGTTCAGGAAGCCTTTGATAATGCATTTAATTTTACACGTACACTTAACTGAACTAAGCACAGACTTAAAGTCAGGCATATGCTTAAGGCCTCAGGTGAGTAGGGAGCAGACTGTTCGTGCCAACATGAATTTACGACTGTTATTTATATTGGGTAGGTATTTTCACATCCACCCTTTCAGCTCAGTGAACTGAAAAATTTTAAAATTTCTCCTGCTGCAAGGCCCTTCCTTCTTTCCCGCCTCCTTCATGTGCAACTGCACTCACCCACTGATAACCTTGTGGCACATCTTTTTAGACTCTCTTCTGCTCCTCCTGGCACCAGGACCTCTATGGCCTCTGCATCTCAGGAGGCCTCCACCCACCCTTCCGCAGGCTGAGCACCAGCCCGGGACCCTCCAGATCCTCTGAGCCCCCCCCAGATCCATTCTTCAGGGGGCTTCAAAAAACCCTGGTCTCTCCAATGGCAACCCAGGCTGGATTTCCTGGTCAAATGTCGTGAATTATGAACAGGACGATGAATTAGGTTCCTGGCAGAAAGTACTTAGATAACTATGAAGTTAAATATAATTTAATGGCTAATTGTATTTTTCAGCTCTTTCTCTTTTAGTAATCCCCTTTGTTTCATATGTACATTTATAGTTGTTTGGATGTTTTCCTCTCTGTTTGCCATCTGTCTATTTAGTTTCTGTTTGAAATTATCTAGTAAAAAATATAAGCATTACAACACGAACATGAAAATACTATTCTGCCGTCTGGGAATTCTTCTGTTGGGCTAAATTATACAGTTGAGCTCAGTTCTGATTGCCTGTTTTAAGTGCATTATTACTTAAGTTTGTTACTATATAAGTTACTTAGAAGAACAACATTTTCCATTACAATTCTGAAAACTTTAATTTTTTTTTGTGGAATTAGTATCAAATTAGGAATTTGATACTTTTTATGGTTGTTATAACTGCTGATTAAATTAATTTCACTTTTACTAGGGAAACACTGTGTACTAATCTTGAAGTTTAAAATTGCGGAAGGCATACTTGAATCAATTTTTAGAATGCATCTGGTCTGAAGACTTACAGATTCAATATACCAGTCATTTAAAAAAATAAATCCTTTGAATATAAAGGTAAAGAGCCAAGATTCTTGGTATGACAATATGAAGTTTTCATTTATGAGGAATATATGGTAAGTACTGCAATGAAGCAGTCACACCTATTAAATCTGGATGTTTTTCTGAAAGTTATTCAAGTATGTGCAAAATCTGTGCTCTGAGCAAACCTTTCAGTCCTCAGACATGAAGATATGCCACCAATCTGAGAACATAACTATATTGTGTAAACACATGTGTTGACATAAGAATTAAATAATTTGCCAAGTAACCCTTTGGCTAATCCATATAGCAAGTATATGAACAAATACTAGGTCTTTTGAAAGTTCTTAAGATAGAACTGCTTTCAGGACAGCCAAAAGAGCTGCTTTTTCACCCTGTTTAACTCTTAGCTCTGCATTTCTCAATGCCTATTTCAAATGCTTCTTCTTCTTCATGAGCTATTCATATCCCAGAATTCAAAGGGGAGCAAACCAAATTAACTTCCCATTGCCCCAATTCCTCGAAGTTGCCTACAGGAGAGGGTTTGGATTTCTGCAGCGCTGGTAATTCATGAGCATCGTTTGTACGCAGTGAAACATAACATCTAAATGTGATTTCCATACTTTCTCAGTATAGCTTAGATTTTATGAGATTCTGCAGTCTCGTAAGTCAGAGGCTATGCCATTTTCTCAGGGAAAAAGGGTTTGCGTTGCCATTTTCTTTCACTTAAGTGCTGCTTTTTTCCATTCTGATTGCTTCTTTGCAATAATTACAGTGTGGCATCAGACTATACTAGTCAGTGTCATGTCTTCTAAAATATTTTACTGCAACTCTGGCCAACAAACGTAGTTATCTAACGTCTTTTGTTGCCTGATATAAGCCCTGTTTTCAACTTTCAAATGACAGCATTACTAATTAATTGTGTATTTTCTGCCTCTCACTGCTAGGCATGTTGTTTTCTAAATGTTCACTGTTGCTCCAATTTAAAGGGCATTTTTTATTGATGCTATCCTATGCCTTCTAGGTCAAATACAATTATAGGTGATTTTCTTAAGTAATTGGCATTTCTTTTCCAGTCTTTAAAATGTTAGGGTAGTTTTAATCGAAACGATAAAACGAACAGAAATTAGAACAGTTAAATAATTCATATAAAATGTAAAATTCCTTTGAGAGTGGAAGACGTGAGTTTACAAAATTCTTGTTGCTGACTAACCTGAAGCTTTTATTAAATCCTTTTTGTTCACTGGCAATTAAAACCATGGTAATTAGTTAGGAGCAGGTGGGTGATTTCATGGAAGGATGAAAGAGTGACTGAGCTAAAGATAATATTGCCTAGAGAGGTTGTGGATGTGTAAAACTCAGCTGGACAAGGTCCTAGGCAACCTGTTTGAACTGGACCTGCTTTGAGCAGTTGGTTGGACTAGAGACCTCTGCAGGTCCCTTCCCATCCATATGATCCTGTGGTTCTCTGAATATAGCACCAGGTTTTCTACACAAGCTCCAGCCTATATTAGCGCAGTCCCCAGTTTTGTATACCTAAGGCAGAAAGCTTCTGCTTTATAAAACAGTGCTTATTTTTTCCTAAGATCTTTAGCTTTTATTCCTAGCATTCAGCAGCGCTCCTTGTTTATATCTTCTCCTAAGTTCTTGCAGAGTTTCATCACAGGTATGTGCCACTGTCCACCATTGGGAGAATTTCATTTTATGAAAAAGTATGGAGCACAAGAGCATGAAGTCACTCATGTCTGACATCGTGTTTTGGGCATTAAAACACATTCGTAATTCTTTATTGAAAACTCAGGACAACGGAGTTTGCTAGAACAATGGACTTGATCAGATTGTCTTCCTGTTTATGGTACTTGTACCTTCTTTATGAGACAGCTCATAGATAGCATTTTTTGTTACCTTGTAACTCTTTGGGTAATTATGAACGAACAAACCGATGGACAACAGCCAAACCAATGTGAATAAGGGCTGGCTAAACAGTCTTGTGGGTAGGGAGTTGTATTGTAACAGGAAGTTATTTACCTCATTAAAAAACCACTATCTATTTGCATTTTAATTAGGCACCTTGCAACAAAACCAACTATGTGCATTGATTTCCCACAACACTTGCAAAGTTAACTGCCTGTAAGTGACAACTGGAAACTCCCTGGGCTCATGCTTTTCCACAGATAAATATTTTGTGATTATATTTAACTTCTTATGTTAGCATGCAAATATTGCTTCTGAGCTGCTTTTTTTGTTGTTATTAGTGTGTACAAATCGTTTTTCCCCCTGAACTCTTGCTTTGCTCTTTTTATTCCCCCCTTAGCCTAAGTAGCTCTTCAAAGCAGAACATTTTCTTCCAGAAGACCCAGCAGAGCACAAGCTTCCAGTTCTGCCAATTTGCAGATTATAAATGTTTTTATGAAACTGAAAGGCTGTATTTGAAAAGGCAAAATTATTTTGCAAGATCCACCGAGCCCATTGCTTCCTTAAACGTAATACATTTTTTTGAAATTATGACTACTTTATTACTTCTCCACATAACCATTTTCCTGCTAAGTAATGAGGGTTTTGTACCTGCAAACCTAAAATATAAATTTAACCAGAGATTACAGAACTGTCAAGTCGATTCACTCAGGTATACCTAATTTTGGACATGACAGAAATGGTGGGAGTGATAACCCAGCCACCGCTTCCAACTGTATATTCAACCACGTGAATCTGAAGCAGTGGTTGCTAGCACCTTCTGCTCCCTCGTGGTCAGGCACTAGTTAAGGTGCGCGCTGTTCAAATTATTGCATTTCCGGCGAGGAGTTTAAGCTGTTTGGTTTTCATATGAAGTCTCTCCTGAGTATTTTACACTTAGATAGGCAAAACAAATGACTCTGTAAGGTACGACAGGATTCCCCTGGGACCTGCAGAACTCAATAGCGTATGATTCACTTATCCACATCTTTGATGAATTTTTGCAAAATAACACGTTTTTACCGTATCGTGTGTGGTTGATATCACCAGGGAAGCAATTTCACTGTCAGATGAATGCTAGGTCAGGCCTTGTCAAGGCAGATGAAAATTTGCAATTAGTATTCAGTACCTTCCTGTTAATGAACCGTCTAATCAGGAAGTTTCTGTCTGTACCAGTAATCTTCCTGTCAGTGTCAAGGTTATAGGAGCGCTTGACAAAATGAGGCAAATAGTGTTTTTACAAAAGCACTGATATATTAAGTGCTAAACATTGTAAATTTACTTTTTACCTCTACACTTTTCACTTCAGCAGAACAGACACGTTAACAGACTTACAAATCCTCTTCTAAATCTCTTTTTTCTTTCCTTGAGAACGGGATAATTCAGATACCAAACCAGAAAGTCCTAAAACTGTAAGTATTGGAAGTAAATTGAAAACCCCATCTGCTTCAGAGGAGATCGTTGTATAGGCAAGCAACAGTTTCAAAGGTATTTGGAAGCGATCTAAACTAGTATTTTCCACCACTTCACCTGAGTGGTTTCAGAAGAAATTCAGACCCAACAACTCCAGCAGGCAACAGTGTAGACGTGGAGAAAGCAAGAATCAGGAAGGCAGGGTTAGTAACCAAGGCTGGTTGATTTTAACACATATTATATACGTAAACACTGTACTTTCGGTAAATACGGTGATTGTTCCAGGGAAAGGGAAGGATGATCGTTACAGTTGCGTGGAGAGGCTGTGAAGGAGGAGATGGTTCTGTAATTCTGTAATTCAAATTCTGGACTTCGGAAACACCCTGTGTTGAGAAAGCTGACAACCTACTTGGTTTCACAGGCTGAGCACTGAGCTGGGGGCCAGGGAACTCATTCTTTCCTCTGGTCTGCCTTACTGTGCTCGCAGGTGAGTCAAGCAACATTTGTTTTCAGTGATAAATCATTTTGAGATACTGCAGTTTGCCACAGAAATGCAAAACACAGTACTCATCAACAAGTAATGTTTGTAACGGGCAAATAGAGAAGCTTCTTAATTTTTCCTGATCTCTAATGTCCTTTATAATTTCTTTTTCTCTATTCAGTCATTGTATTGACTGTATGAGGCAAGGTTTTGAAAAGCATCTGATGATTTGGAGCTCTTTTATTTGCAGGTTTCCAGTTGAAGGATGTGACTTCCAGAAAGTGCGAAGCAAAAATTCCCTGCAGGCATCTCTGAAGTGTCTCAGTGTGGGTCCTGGCAAGTGCTAAATTCCTCTTGGAAATCTTGGCCTCTGTGCTAAAGTATTAGATAATGTTATGGGAACAATAGGTAACAGTAAGTGCCCCAAAGGGATATCAAGTTCCTGCTAAGTATTGGTTAAGACAGCATTCATCTTAATGCTAATGCATTTCTTAAAGGCTGCAGTTTTGTACCAAACTAAATCCTGAAAGATTGTCAGTTTGAATTATATTGTTCACAAGGTAAAATGAAATATTCTGGCTTCCAAACTTGTGTTGATTCAGAATATTTCACACCTATTTTAATCACTAGTGGTGATACTGACCTCAGTGAAGATGATATTCACGTTGACATGATGTCACCATGTTCCCGTGCCAGTGAAAGGAAAACATCCCCTGGGTGGAGATGACACAACCTGATCTATAAGCATCATGTTGGATGCGAGAGGGGAAAAGAGTGCTTGTTACTACTGGAATTGATTTATATTCTGTTAGCATCCAGAGGGCCCCTTAAATCACCAGGTGGTTTCTTGCTGAATTAAGTTGCTGAACTGCATCTTAAATTCTTTTGGGGCGGCATGCTGAGTTCTTTGCACAGGCTGAATTTCATGCAGCGCTTTCTATTTTCCTAGGTATCAAGACTTTTTGACTTTTTTTTTTTTAAGTAAAATAAGGCATTTTTATAGTAACTTCTTTGAATACAGTGAAAGCCTGGGTGAACATGACTGTTGTGCACGGACAGCTGTTGAGAAGTCTTGTCTTAGCACCCACATTTGGACTTTAGCACTGACATTCACCAAACATCTTATTGTGGGACTCAGACTTCTA
The DNA here is from genome assembly GCF_965231255.1 of Vanellus vanellus. Classification (NCBI taxonomy): domain Eukaryota; kingdom Metazoa; phylum Chordata; class Aves; order Charadriiformes; family Charadriidae; genus Vanellus; species Vanellus vanellus. The sequence continues at coordinate 56,383,709 of NC_138910.1, read as the reverse complement.
AATCTGAGCCCCTGAGTTTCTGGGGTACAAGAATTTCTAAGCCAGCACTTCTAAGATGGTTACCACTATCAGAGAGATACCATTTTGCTATCAGAAACTGTATCTTCAATGCCTTTATTATAAGCAAGATGTTTTGTCCCATAGAGAAGCACCTACGGGAAAAGATGTATTCGCAGTAGCAAACGAGACGTCCTCACAGCAGCCACCACCTGAAGGACTGTAAGCGTTGCAGAAGCTCCTTGTGTCGGCAAGGTAAGATTTACTCAGCCTTTCAGCTGTGCTCAGAATTGAGGACATTAACCACTGGTGTGGCAGAGCAAGGAGAAGCTCCATATCCCCACAGGACTTTTGAAGGACTTATGCTTCAGGTCCTCAGCTAACCCACGGGAACAACTCGCCTGAAGAATAGTTGTCATGGTTTAACCCCAGCCAGCAACTAGGACCACACAGCCACTCACTCACTCCCTACACACACACACACACACCCACACACCAAGTAGGGTAGGGAGAAGAGGGAGAAAAGGAGGGGAGGAAAAAACTCATGGGACGAGATAAAGACAGTTTAATAGAACAGTAATGGAAGAATAAAATAATAATAACAACAACAATAATAAATAATAATAATGATAAAAGAATGCACAAAATAAAGTGATACAACACAAGCTGCTCTCGCCACCCGATGACTGGTTGCCCAGCTTGTCCCGAGCAGTGATTACAGATCCCTGCCCCGTGGCCAACCACTATTTATATCCTGAGCATGATGTCTACGGTATGGAATATTCCTCTGGCCAGCTTGTCCTGTCTGTGCTCCCTCTCAGCTTCTATGGGAAGCTGAAAAAGTCCTTGATTTACCGTAAACATTACTTCGCAACAACTAAACCACTATGTGTTATCAACATTATTCTCATACTACATCCAAACCACAGCAGCTACTAGGAAGAAAATGAACTCTATCCCAGCTGAAACCAGGACAATAGCAAACACTGAGCCCTTTTGAAAATGTGCCCCTGTATGTTGCCCAATGGTAGAAATGAACTGTAGTCTAAAGACACAGCTCGTACAGCTCACTCTTTTCTTAAATAAGATTAATCAGAGTAAATTAAACAGTCTCTGCTCGCATCTGACTACTGAAGAATGGATCAAACAAGAGCCACGTTAATCCTGACCCCCTCCATTCCTGCAGCAGCAAAGTCAGACTTCAGAATTAATTGAATGAAGTAGATTAATATAACACGTCCTTATATAACAGTCTTTTTAAATAAGGTGGGAAACCAATAACCCCAAAGTAAATAATTACACCAAATTTCATTTTGACATGGTAATCGCAATTGGCTAAATGGTCAAGAAATGGAATTAACTTTCTGAAGGCTGGGCATGCAGAACTTACTGTATTTGCTGTTCGTTACATTAGAAGCTATGGAAATAGCTAGCTGTTCTGTTATACCTCAAACCAAACCAGGACATTAGTCTAGTTGACTGCAGTATTTGTGTTCACTTAATTTGACTCAAACAATTTGGCATTTCTTTAAGACCCTTCTACATGTCAGAAGCCACACTGATTCTGAAGATAGGTGTTGCACTTGTAATTCAAGACAGGAATAAAAATTTTTGTATGTGGCCAAACTTGATGCAGTTCTTTAGCAATAATAGAAGACAAATTTATCCTCTCATATTTATCATAAGCAAAAGTAAGCACAATTGTTTTGGACTGTATACTACTGTAAATGTGAGAGTAGTTTTCCAAAAACTGAGCAGGAATATGAAGGTAGATGGTGATCTCTTTTAACCATACAGTCTTTGAAGTGGAGTTGGCCAGGAATTTTTGGAGCTTTTTAGAAGGAAGAGGGTGGGGTTTTGTGCGTTTTGGTTTTGTTGTGGGGTTCAGGTTTGCGGTTTTTCTTTCGTTTTGTTTTTTTTTAAACTGTCTTTTATTTAAAAATTGCTGGAAAAGATGTTTTGAAAATTTTAAAAGGTATAACCTCCTTGCTATTTTTTTTCCTTTGGCCAAGTACAGTAATTTTAAAGTTTTTTCAAAAGTTTGAAACCAACCAACCTTTCAAGTAACCCAAGCCACTTCTTATATAAAGTATTTTCAAGGTAATAAACAAATATTAAAGATTTCAATATGTGGTTTGGTTTGGCAAAAGGAAGATATTTTCAGAGGAGAGGAAAGCATTCTTACTCCCAGATTTACTTAGAAGTCTCTACTCCCTATCTTGACTCAAATAAAATGCACTAGTGTAAGCAGAATTTAAAAAAAAAGCTCGTAAGAGAAAAAACAATAGTGGATCTTTAGTATGTGAAGGCACCCAAGGACCTGTCAGCCCTTTCACCACCGAACCTAACAGTTCTAAGAGCACCCACAGTCACTGTGGCCTAGATGGGTGAAGCTGCTCTACTGTTAGCAAATGGAAGTGTCGCACAAAACTCAACTACAGAAAAGGATATAAGCGAGTGTAACTCCTGCAGAAGGAAAGCCTCTAGCCTTTTGTTTAGAAGTGTTACAGTGCCCTGTCGGTTTTTCCTAGTAAAGGAATATTAATTTAAATACTGTTTCTCCCCTTCAACTATTTTTACTGGGAAAGCGTGCTTCTTTCTAAAATGAAATAACATTAATCTTGGGATAACAACTAACCACGCCAAAAGAGACATGTACAACTGGTCATAATGTTGTACCGAAATTCACTGAAATGGGTTTCGCTCCAGTGACACCCCAGGCAGCAAGTTGGTTTTATCCATTTTTAAATTTGGGAAGGTCATTGTTACAAGGTGATTGTTACAGGATTATTTCATAGAGGTGGGGGTTGACCTCTTCTCACAAGTAACAAGCAATAGGACAAGAGGAAATGGCCTCAAGTTAGGCCAGGGGATGTTTAGATTGGATATTAGGAAAAAGTTATTCACAGAAAGGGTTGTCAAGCATTGGAACAGGCTGCCCAGGGAAGTGGTGGAGTCGCCATCCCTGGAGGTATTCAAAAGACGGGTAGATGTGGTGCTGAGGGACATGGTTTCGTGGTGGTTTTTGCAGTGTTAGGCTGATGGTTGGACTTGATGATCCTAAACGTCCCTTCCAATGACACCATTTGATGATTCTATCATTCATAATGTTTCACTTTGGAATTACTACAAGAAGACATTATCCTGCTATTGTGTTTATATTGACATTTTACTTACTCAGTTGTCATTTAATTGTTATGTATTTTTATTTTGGTTAGTATGATTTTTTTTTAAATAACTTTCCTGTAGAGATTTCTTGCAAAAGCTTCTTTGCTGACTGTTTATGCATATTGGATCACTAGCAAAGCAGAATTAATTCTGTATTTCTGGGGGTTTTATTTTAGTTAAACATTTTTCTGTGCTGTGTGCTTGCACAATGCATGTTCTTACTACTGCTTTTTTGACTGGAAGCAAGTTTGTCTTGCTCCAGGTTTTTAACAGTGGCTTCAAAGAATAATTAATTTACTTATAATCTGCCTGTTAATGTGAGAACCTAATTATATTTTCTTGGGAAAATGTTGTAATTACTATTCAAATATAATTAAGAAATCAGATAATGAATGTCACCTAAAATAAAAGACGGTCCTGAAATTCTCACTTACACTATAGTGATGCTTCAGAAACAGATGTAATGCTTTCATTATGTAGTGTTTCTTTCTTATAGTGAGCAGAGCTATACAAGATGTAAGCTTCATAACCACAGCCTTTCATCCTGACTGTAAGTAAACTGGCAATGCATCATAGACTATGTAAATTGGGCTCAGGCAAATGAACAACGACAGATAAAAAATGTTCATATAACCCTAAAACTTCCTTCAGTTTTTATAATCGAGTGTCTTTGGGAAAAAATGTATTGTAGATTATACATACCTTTAACTTCATAATTCAAAACAAACAGCATCTACAAATTATATGGATAGTGATTAAGGAGCATACAGAATAGCATTTTAGTCTCCTCCTACCCCATGAAGCACCCTGCCTCTCTAGCAGAGAGATAAATTTTGATTGCCTGACAACTGTAACCACATGAAGGTTCATCACGAAAGGAAGGTGAAAAGCTCTGGAAAGCCTTGATAAACACTGAGCTGGTAGGCCTATCTGACTACTTCTAGCCATGCCTGCAATTACATAGCGGGTATTATTTGAGGACACAAAGGTTTAAAGGCTGCTGCTAATTTGTCAGCTTCCAACAAAATCCTACTGTCAGCCTTCTAATTTTTTATGCCATTCAGAAATTTCTATGCAGTATACTTTATTTCTGAAGATGTCTTCAATAGTGAATGTTTTTTTTCCTCCTACCGACCACATTGTTCACGAATGTTTCTATACGCATATATAGCTGTATTTAACCTGTGCACCAAATTCTGCTTCCTACTGGACAATGTAAGCATTCTGCAAGGGCATGACGGTATGGTTCGAACGCGACAGTGTCTGCCACATCCAGCTCAAGCGGCCGTAAGTTGGCTTTGATAGCATGAACAGAGGTGCTGTAAGTATAGCAGAGGTCTGCTCTGACTTGGCAAAGGAGCTGCAGGTGAATGGGATGGAGAGGCGGGTGCCAGAGATTAAATAATCTGTTTGCATTGCACCATACCCTAAACAGGCTAGGCTGGAGAACAGGAGCAGGGCATTTAGGTCATGTGGAACTTCATGTTTATGTAGTTGGACTGCTCATAATATTAAAGAAACTTTTAAACTTGGTAATTTGGAATGAGTTAGCTATTTCAATATCTCTTCCTTCTGTCATCACAAGCAATACATTCCTTAAAACCTGGGAGAACCATGACTGAGTGCTAACCTGAACAAGAATGGTCCTCGGCACTCTCAGTGCCTCATTTCTTCAGCTCCAAACAACCCACACAGTAAACTAGTCAACCCCTCCGTACATCAGTCTAATACTATGTCAAATATGCTCTCAAGTTTCAAAGTCATTTGAGTTGAAGACTCTATATTCTTGCAAGTATACTAGATAAAAGACCTAGAATCTTAAGTATAAATCAGTACAAAGCCTTATCTGAGGCTTTTCATGGCAGAACTCCTAACTTCACGTTCTCTATGAGTCTGAAGAGCTAGAATGACCTTTAGGGTCCTGCTATGACAAAATATATATATTAAAAATATTAGTGTTTTCACTAATTGTGAAAATTGCAAAATGCAACTACTTTTCTTAGGGGTAAAAAACCACAAATGCCTATGGAAAGGGTGCAGAGAAAGAGACTGGAAAGGCTCTTACTCGTATCCTGTGGCCCAACAAACAGCACCAGGTCTGACCGTAACAAAGCCCCAATTACCTAACTCTAGGGGAGGAGAGCTGGCATTTCCCTCTACCCAATGATTTAATTGGACCTGTCAGCCAGGGATAATTAGTTTCTGGTTGACTGAAAAAAGTGACAGTGACATCAGCTCTCTGCTACCCTTCATTATTGAAATTCTTGTTGTATCGTAATAGTGCCTCAGCACACAGAGCGCTCCGGCAGCATTTACAGGTCTCTCATCGTGCAGTGCAATGGAAATGCAGCAATGTGAGACGCACAGAAACCTTTTCAAGTTGTTTACCCCATATGTTTTCATAATATGAGGCTTTTTGAGAGCCAAGATTTTTTCTGTACAGAAAAGCCTGGTTTTGCTTGTTTTACTGGAAATTTGATAATATTGTTGCAGTCATGATGGTCTAAGGCTATAAACAAGGCAAGGTTTATTAGGAGAGGCAATACATTTTATTAATAAAGCTGATATGGCTGGGAAAAAAAAAAAAAGATGGTTATGGGCACATGAAGCCTTCTTACAGTTACGTGCCCAAAGCTGGTCTTGTTTTAGTTCAGACAGTCACATACGCCATCTGAACTAATAACAGAGATTATGTTTCTCCCCAATTTTTGCCTTGCTTATAGGAAATACCTTTTTGATGCTAGCAGTGCATTACGGCAAAAGATTTAATTTGTTCTGTTGAAAGCATGGTCCAAAACAACAGAAAATTGATGTAAATCCTTGTTTCTTCTTTGTACAGCTTCAGGCAGGGGGTACAGTTTTAATTTGCAGTGATTTTGTAACACTGCTTGAGAATTGCACCAGCAGAGGGGAAGACCAGGTATTTCCTCCAGTGTTATTTTCTTTCATTCAGCATTCCTTTCACTCTCCCACCTTTCCCCTGGGCTGCCAAGCACTAAGAGATCAGGTGGAGCAGACAGGGAGGACATTGCCACAAGCGCTGGTAGGAATGTACATGGGCAATTTCTCTCTACCTAATTTCCAGCTGGTATATTTTTCAAAGTGTAAAGGGAACGCAGCCCATCTATAAATCTACCTGTAGAGCAAGACTTGTACCTAGTTTAGACTTAACAAACTTAACAAAACTTCTGTATTATTGTGACAGCAATGGATTTCTTGTTCCTGGCCCCCGCTAATTTCACCTTGGGGCTGCACCGGAATAGCACTCCAGGAGGAAATCTGCTCTGCGGAGTTTGTAGCTGTACAGCTCTCTGCAACTTCGATGCCGCATTAATCCCCCAGAAAAAGATGGCAATGGCCAAGATCATTGTTATTCAATCCCTGCCCTCCAACAGCACCCTCAAGAGAACACAGCCCAAAAGCGGAGGTACAGCGCCTGCCCTTCCCTGTGTTAAGCTCTTCAGATGGCGTGAGGCAGGCTGATACGGTAAGAGTGGATCTGACCTTCTTCTCTACACATTTCACTTGCTGCACTTTTAGAGAGGAAACAAGAGGAGAAGCCTGATCAACAGGATTCACATGCCAAACATCCATAATAGTACGACAAACCTCCAGTTGATTAGTGCACCAGAGAGACCCGAATTGAGAGACTGGGGTGGTCTTTTCATGGCCTATTTGAAAGAATTTCTTGGCAATGGTTCCAGCAATGGACTTTATTCAGCACTGTTGGCTAGAAAACTTGCTGGAGTCTCCAGACAATCTTATAACCCTTTCACTTCACAGACTAATTTAAAACATTTGTGTGTATGTGGTGACTGGCAATAAAACACAGAAAAAATCTCAGACTAGAGGAAGTATAGGCTTTGTGGGTTCCTCTCTAGGTCCCACACATCACTGACACATCTGGGAGACAAAAAGGATGAATGACAGTATGGGTTATGTTTAAGCAGTGTCATACACCGTGAACCTGTGGCAAATTAGCTCTAAAATTCCTAGAGCAATTGACATTTACCTTAGATAAACGTCATGGCCAAAGTGAAGGCGGCTGTTTAGAAAGGGATGTGAATGTTTATGCTACTAGATTTATAACTGGGTACTTACAGTGAACAGCTGTTAAAGAATATATTGGGAATAAACTGAAATGACTCTGCCAGGTCTTAAAACTTGCATGGTATTTTTTGTAATTTTATTTTTGTTTGGTTGGCAGCTAAGTCCTTAACATCAGAGTTGATTCCCTGTCTGCTTATTGTTTAAAATTGTATTTGATTCAAATATCTGTCACCCGTATCTCAGAAATGAAGATTTTTGAGCTGGAAAACAAGTATTTCAAGATGAAACCACCTCCCTCCAGCACCAAACCCTCTTGCATAAAGCTACTTCTTAATTTCTAAAATTTCAAGAATATTTATTTGATAAATATACTATTTTCTTGGATAAATCTAAAGAGTTGCATTTGCAAATTATGTACAGTCTCACATAGGTGAGCAAGTACTTATTCTTTGATTGATGCTGTCTCTAATTAATGTAAAAGTCAGCCTTTTTATCTATGTGACAGATATTCTATTAACTGGCAAGAAAATTTAGCATGAATAAGCATTGGAACAGAAAGGATTAATAGAGTTAAATTTTGCCTGTACCACTTTAACTATAAAAGAATTAATGCTGAAAGAACCATAATGACCTGAGAGTTCAAGGACATTTTGTTTCCAGAGCATAATTATTGTAGCAACGCCAGCCATGGTAATGGATCACTTAGCATTGTATAATTTTTCTTTGAACTAAATCCTTCATGGAACATAAAAAAGCAAAAGAGAAAAAGTGTTACCTAGGCTTGTGCTAAGTCAAACTGCTTGATGAACTTGTAGACTTTGGCAATTAAGACAGATGTAGGCGCTTTGTAGACTGCCAAGAACCCCTATAGTACTCAACACAGAGTAAATAATATCAGCAACAAAGAAGTAACAAACCAGGTAGTTACCTAGAGGAAAAAAAACAACCAACAAATCCAGCAACACAGAAGAAACAAATGACAGGGTCGAAGACACTGAATTTACTTCTTAAAGTGCAATGGGAAGAAAATTACGACTGGGCCAAAGTCCATGCTGTAATGTAAAGGTACAGATTCTACCTATTTTGTGGGGAGACTGGATGCCAGCTCTCAGTTCCGGTGATGGAAGTAATTATGCCCAGAATATTTTTGGCCATAATTCTTCACTTTTACACCTAAGGACGGGCATTAAGTTTGTTTTAAATGGGAATAGATGGCTTCTACTAGCAATTCAACTTCCTGCATTTGAAGTATCTCCCAAGCATATGCAGAAATAGAAAAGCTTAGAAAAAAAATAGGTATGCGGAATAACTGCCTGAATTTTTCCATGCCAGGGAACAGGTATGGAAAATTCTGGTCCACGGCAATCTAGTAGTTACAGACTGAAAAACCTGAATCCCACTATAGTACAATGAGAACAAAACAAGTCTTAGGCCTGTTCCATGGAACAGTTTCCTATCTTGGTTACCCTAGCTGGCAAAATTCTCATCAAGGTTGCATTTTCCTTATTTCACTCATGAAAACTTGTAGAGCACGTAGCTTTATACTTCCAACCTGAAGATATTTACTACGGAATCACTGAGACCCAAGAAGCCAGTTACCTGGCTAAATGTTTTTCACAGAATCATAGAACGGTTTAGGTTGAAGAGGACCTTGAAGATCATCTAGTTCCAACTCCTTGCCATGGACAGGGACACCTCCTACTAGACCAGGTTGCTCAAAGCTGCATCCAGCCTGGCCTCGAACACTTCCAGGGATGGGGCATCCACAACTTCCCTGGGCAACCTGTTCCAGCGTCTCACCACCCTCATAGTGAAAATTGTGACAGTATAGCAACAATCAGGAGGTAAGAAATGCTTTGAGAATTTTCAGTATTTTTATTGGAAAATGCAACACATCAAAGTCATGCAGTGTTTATTACGCTAAGTGACAACCAGTATCAATTCACAAATTATACTCAAAAATAGAGAACACATGCTGTGGAATTCAGTTTAATCCTGCGTTAACATTATAGTTCCTCTTTAAAGTTCTCAGAAAAACAAACTCGTTTTCAGCATCATGTTGTCACCAGCAATTAGTTATCTTTGGAAAGCTAAAAATACAATTTATAGAAGGACGAATGTCTTCTGATATGCTGATGAACTGCACCCCCAAGTGGATATTCTCCTGAGCCGTTGGGTTTGCCGGCTTTTTGCCATTCAGAAAGCACAAAAATTGGAAATTTTTGCAAAACATGTACACAAAGTCCTTCAAAATAGAATCATAGAATCGCTGAGGTTGGAAGGGACCTTTAAGATCAAGTCCAACCATTAACCAACCCTGACAAAAACCACTTCTAAACCATGTCCCTAAGTACCACATCTACCCTTTTTTTAAACACCTCTGCAGATGGCGAATCCACCACCTCCCTGGGTAGCCTGTTCCAATGTTTAATAACCCTTTCAGTGAAAAAATGTTTCAATCTAAACCTCGTCTGACATAACTCGAACCCATTTCCTCTTGTCCTATCACTTGTCACCAGGGAGGTCAGCCCCCATCGCTCTCCAACCTCCTTTCAGGTACTTTAGAGGATGCCAAGATCTCCCCTCAGCCTCCTCCAGGCTAAACAACCCCAGTTCGCTCAGTCGTTCCTCCTAAGACTAGTCCTAAAAAGTGTAAGACAAATGCAGAATAGTATTATTGAGGAAAACTCATGGCAGCTTGGAAATTCTGAATTATTTGCAATGGACTGTTGTTTAAGCACAACATTCCTCGCTTTTTACGCAGCACCTTTGAACACCGAAGTGAGTTTAGGCGTGCGTACTGGCGGTGCGGGGCCCCGGCCACCTGCCCCAGGCCGGGCCGCCGAAGGCTGTCCCGCCGCGGCCACACCAAACAGACTCGGCCTCTCTGCCCGCCCTGATCCTCCACGGAGGCCGGAGGTGCCGGGCGCTCAGGAACGCCCGTCACGAACACCACCGGCACCCCCCCTAGCAGCCGCGCGCTGGTTCCCGCTCGCGGCGATGTGCTGGCGCCACCCCGCAGGCCGCCACCGCCCACCCTGCCCCCGCCGGCCCTGGCGGTAGCGACCCGACGGCTGAGGAGCAGGAGATGATCGGGACATGCCGAGGGGCCCGCGGTAGGGCCGAGTGGGACGGCACGCACCCCGACCTACCCCCCCGGAGAGACCCCGGCCCAGCCCGCCCCGCCGGCGGGGGCGGCCGCGCACTGCGCATGCTCAGAAGCAGACGCCGTCACCTCCTCACGCCGGCGCGCGGAGCGAGGCTGCGCGCGGCGCCGGGACCCGGAAGCGGCGGAAGCGGTTGGGCCCGCGGAGTGCAGCGGCGTTTAACGGCCGAGCGGGCCCCGGGGAGCGCCCGGCGCCGCGCAGGTGCGTGAGACCGCCCCGCCGGGGCTGCGGAGAGGCGACGACGGGCCGTGTGGGGCGGGCGCGGCCATTTTATGTCCCGCTCGGCAGGGCCGGGAGGGGAGGAACGCGGGGAGGGGGGGAACAGGACCCTCGCAGCCGCCCCGATGAGGGGGGCGGGCCCGGGGCGCCTTCTTTGCCCCCGAGCTCGGTGCCGCAGGGGTCCCTCCGCCGGCGTCCCTCCGCCGGCCCTCGGCTCCGCGGCGGACCTGCTGGCGTGGGGACAAAGGCACCGTCCGCTGGCCGGGCCGAGGGAGGCGGGAGCCCGGCCGCGGGCTTGACATTTGGCGGTGACAGGCACGGGGAGGGGCCCGCGGCGGGCGGCGCGGTCAGCCCCGCCGACCTGACAGGCACCGGGAGGTTCTCCGGACCCGTCCGACGGGACGGGCGCCCGGCGGGAAAAGCAGAAGGGTTGGCTTGCCGTGTTGGGGTTAAAAGGAAAGTGAATGTGCCTCGGGCTAATAATAATAACAACAACGGTGTACGCCCGTCTCGGAGTATTTCACAGGCTATATGTGTCTAGAAGCCGAGCAAAACCAGCCCCAGCTGCCTCTTTAGGTCTAATAATAGGCAGTGTCTGTGCACTTGCTCCAAGTAGTGTTATGCTGTGGTCTGGAATGGGAAATGATGAGATTTTAACAATTTAATAAAAGCTTAAGGTATACTGGGTAGATAAAACTAAAAGTAAAATGCAGAAAGCATTAATTAAAAAAGGAAGTTAGGGTTGAGTGCTAAGAGTAATTTTTATCAAAATTCTTTTGCAGATTATGAAATTACTGTTAGGTATTTTCTCAAGGTCTGGAGCAGAACCAAGTCTTCACAAGATTTTTTTACCAATCACCTATGAAGCTCCTGATTTTAAAGTCGCACTTCTGCAATGAAGAAAAGGAGACGGCTCGCTGCAAATCTAAACGAAAAGGTTCATCTTGGCCACGAGAAAGATACTTCAGAACAGATTCTTGTAGTAGACTGTGCACAAGAAATTGTCTCAAAGTCTGCAGAAATAGCTCCTGCAGATCAGCTTGAATCTTCCCAAGAACTTTCACCGTCATCAGAACAAAGAAAGCTCCTAAGCTCATTGCAGTATAACAAAAATCTACTGAAATACTTAAATGACGATAGACAGAAACATCCGTCGTTTTGTGATTTACTCATAATTGTAGAAGGAAAAGAATTTAGTGCTCACAAAGTTGTAGTGGCTGTTGGGAGTAGTTATTTTCATGCTTGTTTGAGCAAAAATCCAAGCACCGATGTTGTCACGTTAGATCATGTAACTCATTCTGTCTTTCAGCATTTGCTTGAGTTCCTTTACACCTCTGAGTTTTTTGTATATAAAAATGAAATTCCGTTAGTGCTGGAAGCAGCAAAATTTTTAGATATCATAGATGCAGTGAAGTTACTAAATAATGAAAGTGTTTCTAACATACAGACTGATGTGGTAACTGATGCATCTGCACCAGTAGAAACACTCAATGAACTGACAGGTAAACTATTAAATAGCCATCAGTGCACTTTTTGTGGTCGAAGTTTCTGTTACAAGAAGTCCTTAGAAAATCATTTGGCTAAAGCCCACAGATCCCTTTCGCTGGAAAGAAAACATGGGTTAAAAATGGTTGAGAAGGCCGACTTTTCCACTAGACGTTCTATGAGAAACCGTAAATGTCCAGCTAAATTTGATAACAGTGACAATGAAAGTGGGGAGGCCTCTGACAGCAATTTGGAAAAAGTCAGTTCTGACAAGGAAACATCTGACAGAAGCGAATTTGAAGATAGTGAAAGTGAATGCAATGCTGATGAAGAAGGTCAGGAAGAGGAAATGTCAGGTGAAGATTCGGACTCGGAAGAACAAAGTGAAAAAGAACAGAATGATACTGAAGAGAGTTCTGAGGCAGTTGATTCAATGGGAAATATTCCTGAAGGCTTAGCTCCAGTCATCATTCAAAGCAGTAGCAAAAAACTACTGCAGTGTCCCAAGTGTGACAAAAAATTTGATCGAATAGGTAAGAGCAAGTTAGGTTGCTCTCTTTCCTTTTTACCATGTGGTGGCGCTATTTGTATGGGAAATAAAGTGAGCCTTTTTCTCTGTCCTAGAGAATGAAGATCAGAATTTCTGTCTCCCTGATCCAGTATGGTGCTCATTTTTCTGAACGTATTAAGTTGTTATGTCTGTGGTGCTAAACAGTTTCAATAAATGAACTGAGTGCATTATTTGAAAAATCTGCAAATGCTAAATTTATTTCTCTTTCACTGCTCTGGATTCTGGTTGTTAGCGTGGTATGTAAAAGCAGCATTGAAAAAGGAGGGAAATACAGCAAGATATGAAACGATAAATTGCACAAAGTCTGAAACTTGTACTGTATTTTCTGCCAAATTAATTTTAAGAAACAAAGCTGTCATTATTGCTGAAGTAAAATAGCACCATTGTCAAACAGTCTGAAATTCTTCTATTGTACAGGATGTGTAGATGCTTATGATCTGGTCACACTGACTTCTAGCTTGATTTTTCTGGTCTGTAGTTAACACCCAAGTAATATATCATCAACTTAATCTGTTCTGTTAGGATTGTTTATGTTACAGTCAAATCTGTTACTCAGGATATCAGAAGAGTAAAAATTCCAGCTTTTATGTCTTCCTTTCCCACATTAAAAGTAAATTAGTACTGTATTCCAGAATTCTGGTGTTCTTTCAGCTGGAATGAATATTGAATTATGGTCACATAAGGTTTTGACTTCCTTTCAATCATGCGAATTAGGAAGGAAACAGTTCCTCGTAGTATTAAGCATTTTTTGGTGTTCTTAGAACAGATGCATTGTATCTTCCATCATTTTGAAATTTTAGGAGTTTATCAAAATGGAGTGGGGCTGGTGTTTGTATTAATTCCTACTCAGTGTGCTTAGCTTGCTGAGGTGAAATGAATTTTCCAAGGTTACAAATTGTATCACAGAAGCTATTTAACATCAAAATTATGGGACTTAACTGTATGTGCAATGCCACATAGGATTTTTTTTCTGAATTTGAGAGCTTTGTTATTAATATTGAAGGGCTACTGTGCAGAAATAAGTGGCTTGTGAGTATTTACGGTTGTAATGATACATTTTAGTTTCACACACACTGGAAGCACTTTTTTCTTTGCACTTTCATGACTTAGAATTCTAGTTTTGTGCTCAAAAAGTACATGAGAAATAGCATTAAAACAGGTGATGCATACAGTATTTTTTCATAAGCTTGTATTGCTGTAGACAATTGACTTGTATTTTAAATTTATGAGCTATAGTACTTTTTTATTCCTTTATCTAACCCCTAGAAGTACAATGCATATTCTACAGAGAAAAAAAAAAATCTAATACAAAGCAGAGAGCCTGCTGTTGACTTTAGGTATGTAGGTCCTTGGTGGAGGACTGAATTCTGTCCTCAGAAGAAAACTGGTAAACAGAAGAGGGAATACCAATGATGTGAAAGAAATGGGAGAGTAGTATTTTTGTTTATGGTAATATCTTGAGTCCCACATATAGATCATTTGTAAGGGTCTGTATTGTTTATTCAGTGTTTTGTTACTGGAAAGTACCTTAAAAACACCAGTTTATTGCAAAGGTGTTCTCTGTTCTGAAAAGGTTCTTCACAATCGGTGTAACGAAAGAGTACTAGTATAATTTTCAGTACTTAAGAACAGTGCGTGCTGTAGGTTTGAACAGGAGGGACTCATAACCCTTGCACAGATTTAAGTAATACAGAGCCCTTTTATTTTTACTCTACATCTTAAAAATAGTCAAGATAGAAGTGTGTGAATGAACCTTGGATCAAGTGCCTATGTGATTACTGTGCAGTTTTCAGTGGTGTAAATCAGTAGAAATCTTTAGATGCGTGTGGAATGTATGTAGATCTTGACCACATTTGAGAGAGATTATAGAATAAACCCTAAATGTGTATATTGTAGGTGATACCTGTTACGGTTTATGCTAACAAATTGTTTGTGTTGTTGTATAGGTAAATATGAGAGCCATACACGTGTGCACACGGGTGAGAAGCCTTTTGAATGTGATATATGTCATCAGCGCTATTCAACGAAGTCCAACCTGACAGTACACAGAAAGAAACACTCCAGTGATACTGACTTTCATAAAAAGGAACACAAATGTCCCTATTGCAATAAGCTGCATGCAAGCAAAAAGACTTTAGCAAAGCACGTGAAGAGGCAAGTATGAGCAAATTTGTCTCTCATTTCTGAAGAATTTTTTTTTTAAGTTCAAAAGCCAACATAAATGTATGTATGCATACAGCATATTCTGCATTATTTCTATAACTGTTTTTTTCAAATAAGTACCTTCTCAAAGGACATGGGGATTAGCAGTATCAACTAACCCGCCATAAGGAGTGCATAGGGACTGACTAAATAGCAGTAGCGGTTCTGTGGGAGTTCTGCCACAGTTTTTTACTATAAATTTTAGAATGATAGCCAGAACACAACAATCTTAATAATTACCGGTATTGCTTTTAATTTGGAGGAAGAATAATATATCTTATTTGGATTTAGATGTTGATGCTATCCTGTTGGTGATAATAGAATGGATAAACCATTTCCATGCAGATTCTTTTAGGTGAATAATTTGTTTATGACAGGTCTAATTAAAAGGTATTATTATTTACATACTGCTTTTTTTCTCTTTTATCGTAAATACCCGTAAAGCATTATAATTGAAACTGTCCTCTGTCTTAGCAGTTGTCATATGAGATTCTACAGGAGTCTGTTGTCCACACTGCTTGCCAGTTACTTGTGCCTTTAGAATTGTTTTATTATCAGTTCTGCTGGTTTGGTCATCAGCTTTCATGACAAAGTTTAGAAATGGATATTTAGTATTTGGGTGATGGTCATCTTAGAAGGTTATAACTGCTTTTAACTTCTGTCTTTCTCCTAGGTTTCATCCAGAGAATGTACAAGAATTCCTTTCTATCAAGAAGACAAAGAGTGAAGGTTGGAAATGTGATGTAAGTAATACTTCAGTACTTTTGTTTTTTTCATATAGATAGTATGTTGTTTTGTGATTGCACACTTAAGTGAAAATATGGTATGTGTTTCTGTGACATCTCAGTAAGCTTTGTGAGTGATGGTATAAAATTCCTCTTTATCTCCCAATTTAAAGACTGAACTTTATTCTGTATGTACAGCTTGTGACCAAGTAGATAATGCCAAATTGAATTTTAAAATAGTTGAAGGCACTATTTTTCATGTGATTAGCTATTACTGTTGTTAAAATGCATCAATTCACAGGTTATTAGACTTGTGTGTTATGAATACTTTAAAAACAGAATATTTGCTCTCCCGTTAATTTTGCATATCAAACACGGACCACAAAGAATACATTGTTTTGA
This sequence comes from Vanellus vanellus, assembly GCF_965231255.1. Classification (NCBI taxonomy): domain Eukaryota; kingdom Metazoa; phylum Chordata; class Aves; order Charadriiformes; family Charadriidae; genus Vanellus; species Vanellus vanellus. Next base: position 56,367,723 of record NC_138910.1, on the reverse strand, counting down.
AGGCTCTCTCAATACTGAGGAAAATAGTTGTTAAATATTAAACATTTTTTCATTTATCATAGAATCGTAGAATACCAGGTTGGAAGGGTGCTCGAGGATCATCTGATCCAACCTTTCTTGGCAAAAGGACAGTCTAGACAAGATGGCCCGGCACCCTGTCCAGCTGAATCTTAAAAGCGTCCAGTAATATGGAGTCCAGTTTAGCTGCATATGCACATCAACAGAACTGTAGATTTGTACTAAATTTATCTCTGTTTGTAAAATGATAGGATTCTTTCCTTGAATTTTCCCCAGAAGAGTTATATGTGTGAAAGTATACCTACTGTAAAAAGGAGTTTAAGGAACTTCCATTCTCTATCTGTCTGCTGCTAAATAATGTTTTAATATTTCAAATATTGTTGTGTTTTTTTTTTTTTTAAGGGAATTAGTTTACTTTTTTGTTTCAGGGCAGCTGTTTTGTTTATGCAAACTGCTATATGCCCCTATATGTCTGTAACGTTAGGTGCCGTAACATAATTACTAATCTTGCTTTGTTTATGAACTTTCACTTACAAAAATAGAGCGGGAGGTTGGGAGACATCAACTGTAGGAATTTGTAGCGTTCATCTGCTAGTGATGGTACTGTGGTTGGAGATATTACATGGTTGACCAAAGAGTGTTATCTTCCAGATGCAGTTATGTTGTGTGAACACATTACAGATTCTGTTTTTTACTAGATAAGAAACATTTTAGTAGTGAGAATCTATCGTGCAACATTGAAGTTTATTTCTTGGAAAGTACATTTACTAGATGAATGATTTGATAACTCTACTTTGTGGTGTTTTGTTTTTTTTTTTTCTTGAAAATTTTGAATTTATGTTAGGTAGAAATTTTTAAATTTGGACTGCTCATGTGCATTGGAAATGGACTTGAATTGAAAGCAGGGGTAGAATTCTAGCTTCTATAGAAGTTGGACAATGAGCAAAACCCTTAGGAGCTGTGACTTTGTTTTTAGGTTGTTTAGTGTGTTCTGAGGGCTGAGGTGCCACAGATGTAAGCTGCAGGATTTCTTCAGGTGGTTGGTTTATGCTGTAGTCCATGTGTGAACACGAGGATTTGGTGACCATACTTTAATCCTTGAGGAGTATGAGCAAATTCAAAGGAACAGTAGAGTATTAATAGTAAAGAAAAGCAAGGTGGCTATTATACTTTTTACAGGTATGGGATTTTCTTACACTTATGTTTAACATTAATGAGTTTTTAAACAAATAAAGTTGCTTATTTGCTTATTTTTTGAGGCTAAAGAGTGTTACTGAAGTGTGCTCTGAGAAACTGCACAATTTAACGAATGGGAGTTAGGTAGTACTAAATTCAGCTGTTACAAACAATGGTGGTAGTTTCACAGTGAAGTCAGTGAGCACCGTGTTGATGCATATTAAACCATAGGACCCTGATGTTAAATTGAAATACCTAGTTTAAATGCCTAAATTTGAGCTGTGGGTTCAAATCTGTAATGGAACTGCATGCTTGCTTTAATAACTATTACTAATTCTTGTACATTTAGGTTTTGATTAATCTGAAAACAGTACTAAAAAGTTCACATAATTTTAACATTGTGAAGTTCTGTATCTCTAAAATATATTTTGAGTTATATTTCTTTGTTGATATTGGCATTTTCTCTTTAATACATGCTGTCAGAGAATTTCCCAGAGGAAATAAAGGAACTGTAGTTCTACAGTAGCTTATACCACAACAGCTTTTACCACAGTCCAACCGAGCTGTCTCAACGTCCAAAACCAAGCCAAACTATTTGCTTTTTTTCCATCGGGTTATTTTCTGCTGAGTTACTGTGTTGAAACACCCTAGGAAAAGAGTCTGGTAAGAGCTGGAGTCAGTAGAAAGAAGGGGGGGCGGGACATAAAACTGTATGCAGAAGTTGCCAGTAGTTTGATTTAGGATGCCATGGATTGGCATCCTAATTTATATAGTGCAATCTACTAGGGTTTATGTAGAACGCAGATATTTTTGATGTTGACGGTAAGGCTTTACAAGTTGGGATAGAGTACACTTTTGAATAATACATGTTTAATCTTATGTTGCTGCACAGAGGAGATGAACTAAACTGTTAGAGTTTATGAATAGGAAAAAATTCTGGTTATAACTGATGTATTTTTGACAGTGTTTATTATCATTTTAGATTTGTAAGAAATCTTTCACTCGAAGACCTCATTTAGAAGAGCATATGATCCTTCACTCTCAGGATAAACCCTTTAAGTGTACCTACTGTGAAGAGCACTTTAAATCCCGATTTGCAAGACTGAAACATCAAGAAAAATTCCATCTCGGTATAGAAACCTCCTTCTGACATGTAAACAATAGATTTAAAGTAAAACCTTCCTCCACCATTGTATGTCCTAATCAGTCTGGTTTCCAGCCCACCTCCTTTTCCAGTTTTGTGGGGAAGTTGGTTTTTGTGGGCTTTTTTTTGTTGTTGTTGTTTGCGTTTTTATTTTCTGTTCAGCTGTCTTTTTGAGAAATTGTATGGTACCTAAATAAATGCAAAATTTTGGCGGGGAAGAAGAATTAAGGTTAGTTTTGTTTTAAAATTTTTTTGCATGAAATTGATTCTCAACTATGGAGTCAGATTTTTCCTGAAGTATTCCAAAGACTTTTTTATGACTACTAATTATTTCTGCAGGGTAGGAACTAGATTGGTGATAGTAATAGGAATTTGTGTTTTCAAACAGTATAACTGGGCTTAATAACTTTTGACTATTAATTCTAAATTTTTGCTTCACAGTCATGAAACTCGTCAAAATACCACGTATTAGAAGTAACTTAATCTAGCAGAAAGTGCACAAAGTCTAATTATAGTATGCCGACTGTACTAATGAGTAATCATTTGTTAGACAAAACTTTTGCTTTGTAAATTGATGAGGGTTTTTCACAAGTAATCAGTCTGTGCATCTTGTTTGGTTTAACTGACAGTTAATAATACTATGTGTGTCTGTCTCTTTGTAGGGCCTTTTCCTTGTGATATTTGTGGCCGCCAATTTAATGATACAGGAAATCTGAAACGCCATATAGAATGTACTCATGGAGGAAAGAGAAAATGGACATGTTTCATTTGTGGAAAATCTGTTAGGGAACGGTAAGGAGTTGCATGACTACTTGAACTTCAGCAGATCAGAGAAATATTTAGTGTGCTTTGTTTGATTCTGAATGCTTTCGCTTTGAGTTTTTAACATAAACGTGACCATTTCAGAGGGCTAGTGTATTAAAAGGTAGAGTCAGGGCCACAGGTAACGTGATTGTCTGATGACCTCTAAAATTAAGGCTGGTAACTGTAGGTAATTAGTTATGAGGTGGAACTATATTAAGAAAGTCGTACCTCTAGTTCATATTACTTAGGATTCCTGTGTTGTGTAAGAACATCTTGCATTTGTTTGGGAAAGAGTTTTCTGCCATAGATATTTTGGTAAATACACTGATGAGGACAGGAAGATGAGAAACACTGATGAGAATCACTAAGAAGAAATTGGACATCTACAAACACAGTTTCATGGAAGATAGAATAATCTGTACAACCTTTGCTGCTGCTTCTCTACATGGAGAAAAAAAAAAGTTAATTCAGCACTCTGAAAAGTAGAAGCTCTAAAAGTTGGCTCATAAATTCTAGTATATAGAATAAGAGCATGGGAAAGCTGTAGAAATAAGATTCCCCCCCTGCATTTCTATTCTAGACATATGAGGGGATGAAATATGAATTTTAAATAGTTGTTAACATGGCTTCTTTGCAGGTGCCTTGCACTGCTCTATAAAGGAGATCTTGTAAGTTTTCCAAATGGTGATTTATGTTTAGGTTTTGAAACAATAAGCCTTTTTTTTTTTTTTTTTGACAGAGTACAGCTTCATCTCAATAACTGTGACTAAGATTCTAGTTATGTTCTATTTGGGGAATATGAAAAGATCTGAGTTTGTGTACTGCAGTATGTTTAATTTGTTTTCCAATGACTGGCAAAGACCCCTGGAAGTATTGTAAGAGGAAGATTTGTCCCTAATGGGTTTTGTTGGTGGTGTGTATTTTTTAGTAGTTTGGTGAATAGGGTATGCACATGTTAAAAGAAAATGTACTGATGCAATAATGAAATAGTAATCAAACAATCAAACAAGCTATAAAGCACAGATAGTCTTTCATTTCTATAGAGGTCACTTTGAACTGCAAGAAGAATTTCTGTTTAAAAAAAGCCAATGTGTTTATACACTTCAAGTTTCATTAACGTTATGTAAGGCAGTTGAATATTTAAATGTTGTTGCTCTCATTAGAAAAGATAAATTTTTTGTTTAAAAGCAGTGTATACAGTAAACTTTATTGTCTGATTCCTTTGCTTAAGAGGAATTTTCACCGGCATGCACTTTTTTTTTTTTTTTTTTTTTTTTTACATTGAAAAGGTGATAGTAAAAGTGGACGTACATAGAGCCATCTGGACAGGCTGGATCGATGGGCCAAGGCCAGTCATATGAGGTTCAACAAGGCCAAGTGCCAAGTCTTGCACTCGGGTCACAACAACCCCATGCAGTGCTACGGGCTTGGGGAAGAGTGGCTGGAAAGCTGCCCGGCAGAAAAGGATCTGGGGGTGTTGGTCGACAGCTGGCTGAATAAGAGCCAGCAGTGTGCCCAGGTGGCCAAGGCGGCCAACAGCATCCTGGCTTGTATCAGGAATAGTGTGTTAAGCGGGACTAGGGAAGTGATCATCACCCTGTACTTGGCATTGTTGAGGCCCCATGTCGCGTACTATCTTCAGTTTTGGGCGCCTCACTACAAGAAACACATTCAGATTCTGGAGCGTGCCCACAGAAGGGCAACAAAGCTGGTAACGTGTTTAGAGCACAGTCTTATGAGGATTGGCTGAGGGAACTGGGGTTGTTTAGCCTGAAGAAAAGAAGGCTGAGGGGAGACCTTATTGGTCTCTACAGCTACTTAAAAGGAGGTTTTAGCGAGGTGGTTGGCCACTTCTCCCAAGTAACAAGCAACAGGACAAGAGGAAATGGCCTCAAGTTGCACCAGGGGACATTTAGATTGGATATTAGGAAAAATTTAGTCACCAAAAGGGTTATCGAGCATTGGAACAGGCTGCCCAGGGAAGTGGTGGAATCGCCATCCCTGGGGGTATTTAAAAGATAGGTAGACATGGTGCTTAGGGACATGGTTTAGAGTAGTGGTTTTGGCAGAGTTAGGTTCATGGTTTAGTAGTGGGTTTGGCAGTGTTAGGTTCATGGTTCGACTTGATGATCTTAAAGGTCCCTTCCAACCTAGATGATTCTATGATTCTATGTATGTGTATGTATGTGCGTATAAATATATATGTATTTAAATAAGTTGTGTGCTGAGTTAGGTTAAATTAACATCCATGATCTAGACTTCCTTCAAGTCTGACTTTAAAGCTCTGTCTTTATACATATAGTAACAAGGAAATCATTACATTTAAAATAGTGTCAAAAATGATGTTTTCTTTAATGTATGTTGTCCAAAGGTATGTTGGGACAGTGTTTTGTTTCTTTGCTTATATTATCTCTAGACCCAGCTGGTTCAGTAAATAGCGGATAGGTTGCCATACTGCCTTTGAATAAGTATAAGTGTGTGTATCTGAATAAATTGATGCAGTTATTTGGATATATTGTGATCCATCAGAGTTAAAGAAATTGAGAAATTGCTAGTCTGTTACACTTTAAAGGGGCAGTGATATTGCTTAAAATTAAATTTTACTGCCTTTGTTAAACAGAACGACTTTGAAAGAACATCTGAGAATTCACAGTGGAGAGAAGCCTCATCTTTGTAGTATTTGTGGGCAGAGTTTTCGTCATGGAAGCTCTTACAGGTACAGATTTTTATTAAATAAGCTGTCTCACTTAGTGACATATATGTGTTCATGTCATCAACAAAATTCTTCATACTGTATGTGTTTTGATTTATTCCAACTCTGAGAGCATTAGTAAATGCTTTAAACATGCTTAAATATTGAAAATATATTAATAACCTGTGAGAAGTCATTTAATTTTTAATACAAGATGTTAGTTGTTTAAACAGACAGAATCCCATACAAATCTTATATCGAAGTTGGCTGTTTTGCACATCTAAACCTTTTATATCTTTGTTATTCAAAGAGAAAAACAGTGGAGGACTAAAATATCCTGATAAATTGATGTCAGATATGAGAGTTTAGCTCTGTTCTCTCTTGCTTTCTAAGAGCAGTTTAAGCATACCTCAACTGAAAGTTAATTCCTATGTGAAGCATTAAAGAGACTGTTTTCTGGTATTTTGCATTGAATTAGCAGTACAGATTATGTTAAAAAAATTGCATTTTAACAAAATTGTATTTTTAAAAACCTGTATTTTATGGTTATATTTATGACTATAAATATACAGACTTCATCTAAGAGTCCACCATGATGACAAGAGATATGAATGTGAAGAATGTGGGAAAACATTTATTCGACATGACCATCTGACAAAACACAAAAAAATACACTCAGGTAGGCATTTTCTTTGTAAATTGGCTTTGAAATTACCATTTAAAAATAAGATTAAATAAAAAATTAATTATGGATTGTTTTTTTCATTACATGCAATGTTTTAGGCCTGATAAAAGTTCCTCTCACTGTTTTTAAGGTCTACTAAAATAGGGTTAATCTTAAATGTTTTCAAGGTTTAAAAGCCAAGTGTTTCCTCCATGTTACCATAGAAAGCCGAGGGACAGTCAAAAACATGTAACAATGAATTGCTTTAAAAATAATAATTAAAAAAAAAAGCAAAAGTGAAAAAGGAGGATTTTTTAAATGAGTTCAGATTTCTTTTTTTTAATAGCAATTGTGTGAAACATCATTACCTCAACACAAAAGAAGCTGTCAGTTTCTGTCCAAGTTTGTACACTGATCACTTTAATGTAAGAACATCTAAGAGGTGTTTCTGAAGTCTCTCTTATGGGAAAGAAGGAAAGTGGTGGGAGTTGGCCCTGAGAACAGCGAGATGGGGATGATCAGGAGGAAGAAAAAATATCTTTCTGTTGCACTGAGAGCAAAAAAGGTATAGGAAGAGCAAAAATTCACTAGGGACTTCTTCATTTTCAGAAAAAGATCCAAAGGGAATGTGGCCCTCTAGGAGGCAAAATACCTTCTAGGCAGCATGAAAATATGAAAGTGATCAGAGTCTGAACTTCCTCAGCCTTTATTGTGAAGGACAGCTTCTTTTTTGGTGTTTGCAATCATAATGTCTGCTATAAAATAAAGAAATCTTTGAAAACTCAAGTACAAAAAAAAAAAATCCTCTTTTCTACTCTATTTGCTTTCCCCCCCTCTAGAAAGTTACATTCTTTGACTGTCCACACTCCTCCTACTTACATGAGAAGAAATATTCTGCCACTTTGTGGAAGATCTCAAGATGACTAAAAAGAATCAAGATACTTTTAAACAGCAGCATAAAAGAAAAAGGTAACTATGTAAATCAGGATAATTAAATAGATAAATACTGTGATGTAATTTTAAGTTCTAAAAACTAGTAGCTGAAAATAATTGATATGTTTAAATAAGCTTCTCTTTTCAAGCCCCTGAATTATTGAAGATACCACACTTCAGGTGATAATGGAGGGAGTAGATTCCCTGTCATTCATTTGTACCTCTCATGTAGCAGTTGTTTGGGGAAGTGTCCCTTAACTCATGAACGTGAATTTCTCTGTAAAAATGACAAACAGTCAGTAATAGTCACATATAACAAGTGGGAAAAATCCTCACTCTGATAGAACCAACTTACTTCCTGAATTTTGTTCTTTGATAACAAGAGAATCCTTCTCAGAGTAAGGTATGGAAGAGCTTGATTGGCTGGACTTTGCGAACATGAATCTACTGTATGTCTTACAATTACAGCTCTTAGACATTTAATAAGTTCCAGAAGATTTAACCAAAATGTATTGAATTTTGCCCTTGTAGGTGAAAAAGCACATCAGTGTGAGGAATGTGGAAAGTGTTTTGGTCGTAGAGATCACCTTACTGTTCATTATAAAAGTGTGCATCTAGGAGAAAAAGTTTGGCAGAAGTAAGTGTGGAGTTTTTATAGCTGTGTAAATACTTCTGTACTGTAACTGGTTTGGTTGGGACTTGCATGTTCGTGCAGAATTCTAGTAGTTTGTGTGTTTGTTATGCCCATTACCTTAGTCTTGATAGAGATATCGTTATTATGGTTTGAAGTGGATGTCAGAAAATTGCATTCACAATTTAAGCAAGATGTATTCTTTGTAGCATAATTAAGTAAATAAAATAAAAACATTAAAAGGATCAAATTTTAGTTTGTCAGTAGCTGTCTCAATGTTGTTCTAAACTGATGATTTGCTGTAATATTGTCATTGCAGACTAGTTAAGACTGAATTATTAGACATCATTGAAGCACTGTGAAAACTATCGCACACTTAGGTATTTTAGAAGCTGGTAGCAGATTAGTGGCTCTGAAAGGAGGTAAAAACTTTGAAACCCAAGTTATGTCTTTAAATAAAATGCAAGAGGGTTTTTAAATTCTTGAGCTCCAAAAAAAAGCCTTGCACAGATTTTCAAATAAACTGAGACTTAGTTGTTTTTCAAATGGTGTTTTAATTGCTTGTACTCATTAGCATTGCGTAGAACCCATTATAGATGTGTCTATGTTGAAAGTATAGTACATTGTCTGCTTATTCTCTTTGTTTTTTCTTGGTAGTCAATAGCCTAAACCACTCCTAGTACTTTTTTTATGGTGTAATTCTGTCAAAGTAAAAGCCTGTTGTGGATGTTGGCCAAAAAATGTTACTTAAGGATATTTTTGGGGTCAGAAAAGAAGTCTTAGTGGCTTCTGCTCTTTGAATACTAAGTGCCAATCGCAGCAGAGAATAAGACTGAATATCAAAAAGAATCTAATTGACCTTATTGTTATATGGAAGCCAGGAAATAGGAATATAAGTGAGGAAATTTGGAAACTTTGATATTCAGCTATTTTGCAGGTAAAGGTTTCAGGAAAGACTGTGCACATAGCTTTATTGTTAATTAGTTTAAAAAAAATGTATCTAACATAAAATGTCTTTTCTTTAAAGATATAAAGCAACGTTTCACCAGTGTGAAGTCTGTAAGAAAGTTTTTAAAGGGAAATCAAGTTTGGAAATGCATTTTAGGACACATTCAGGTAAAAATAAAATAAACCCAAACAAAACCACAAAACACGTAGGAATGTATTTTTATGCGTGAACATTGATGGAATTATTTAATTCATTATGGTTGTTGAGCATTCAGGGCAAGAGTAGCAGGAAGCAGCAAGACCTTTCCTTTCTCATGTGTTGGTCATTCCTGAATACTACCTTCTGAATGTATCAGTTTAAATACTGATAATCCTCAACACAGGTTCATCGTATGCTCTCTGCACCTCTTCCGTTAGTTGACTGGTGGATGCTCTTGCCAAATTTACCCAGACCTTCTAATCGTTTTTGTGGTCCAGAGAATACTACATTTCAAGTGGTAATCTAAGCAAGGATTTGAAATCCCTTTAGAAAGGTTTATGTCATTTTATGTTTGACTTTGTTTTTCCTGCCTTATGTTTAGGAACATCATTGTCCTTTTGAAATGTATAGAAGTACAAATTAAGCTCATTTAATACCAGTATCATAACAATTTAAAGACTGTTCTTTTTTATTTGGTGTATATTCAGATTGTCTTCATGTGTACCTGACAAATCCCAAGTATTGAGAGAATTGTATGTAAGGAGAAGGGTATGCTAGTATAACTTCTAAACAAACTTCTAATGGCTCCTTTGATTCCAAAGTTGATACTAAACATATGTTCTTTGTTTTCAGTAAAATTCTTTTATACTAGGTCTCTGTGCCATAATCCATGTGTGTATTTGCATATTTATGTGTGACGTGGTGTTACTCCAGAATAACTAATTGTTACTTCTCTGTCTTTACAGGCGAGAAACCCTACAAATGTCAAATTTGTAATCAGTCTTTTAGAATTAAGAAGACGTTGACAAAACACATGGTTATTCATTCAGATGCTCGACCTTTTAATTGCCAGCACTGCAATGCAACATTTAAAAGAAAAGACAAGCTGAAATATCATATCGATCACGTTCATGGATCAAAGGCTGCAGAAGAGGCATTGACATCTTCAGAGGAAAAGCTAGTCTCCTTACCAGTGCAGTACACCTCTGATGACAAAGTTTACCAAACTGAGGCTAAAGAATACGTGGAACAGTCCAAAGCATATCAATCAGAAGCCAAAACTTTGCTACAGAATGTATCTACAGAAGTATGTGTGCCTGTAACTCTGGTACCAGTTCAAATGCCTGATCCTCAAGCTGATCTAGTACAGCATCCTACTCAGTCACATGGCATTCTTCCTCCACAACCTGAGCAGACAGATTATCAACGAGCAACGGATCTATCATTTCTAGAGAAATACACTCTAACTCCACAACCTGCAAATATTGTTCATCCTGTAAGGCCTGAGCAAATGTTGGATCCTAGAGACCAGTCATATCTTGGAACTTTACTGGGGCTAGATACAGCTCCTCCTGTACAGAATATTTCAAACAATGAACATTCATGATCAGACCATAACATTCCACCTAATTTACTAAGCCGTTAGCCAACAGAAGGCTGATATGGCAATTAAGATTTATATTTTATATTTTATTTGGACTCATGAGTCTTCTGCGTAGTTTTGGAAAATCAGGTTTGTTTACATAATATTTGAACATTTAGGCACATTTTGATGCATACTGAAAGAGTGTTTCTTGTGATTTTAAGAGTTTTTAAAAATCTTATAGATGGTCTTTTAAAAATTATGCTCTGAGATATCTTTTAAGGATAGTGGCTGAAAAATGTAATTACATATCTGGCTGTTATTTTTTAAAAAAAATTGCCTTTCTGCATCTCACTTTGAGTTAATGTTTTAAGTGTAATAGAAAGCATTCTGGAAGAATAAGGACTATGTCAAATTCATTAAAAGTTGTAAGGGCAGGCAGGGATGTAAAACACAAACTTTGAATTATGTTTCGTATAGAAATTAAAATATAATTTTACTTGAACCCTCAGGCATTTTGGAGGGTTTTAAAGTCTGCCGGACTGTGAAGCCTAGCCAATGGACACAGGAACTAGATTCTTCTGAAAAGTGATTCAGATATTTTATGAAGACACTAAACAGGGTGTTTGGTGATGCCCCTGAGTATAACTAGGTTGCCTAAATTTGGCCTCTTATTTCTTCCTTGATCTCTAATAATGAATGATGTAGGAAAATCTAGACAATGGTATTGTCTAATTTTCTACAGCTAGTCCTGTATCATTTTAATATGCATTTTTTTCTTGCTTTTTCAATCTTGTTTGTCTTTTAAAGTGTGCCCCACACTCTAACTTTGAATGAAATGGGAGTATTTGCAAGGTCATTTTAATCTATGAACAGTCATAAAGGATTGGTGTGGTTTATCCTTGTTAGAGCATAAGTTATAACAGGGTCCCACATTAGCATGCCCATTTTCAGGTTATCTGTGATAGAGAAGAAATTTAAAGGCTATCATTTCCAGAACAGTACTCAACTTCTATTTAAAAAAGAAATAATCAGTAGTTATAAATCTCTTGTGAGTTGCTAATGAAATTGTTTTGTTTCTCACTTTCTTGTACTGTGTTTATAAAACGAAGTCAAAGTCTTGAGAGTATTTTATGTCTTTAATTATTTTTAGCTTTTCCTTTACTAGACATAAGGGTTTTTTCCAAAAGAACCATTTTGAACTACAAGTCTAGTGTAATTCACCATGAAATCTAGTATAATTTAACCTCATCAAGCTTTCTATTTTACGCCTACTTTAAAAATAATTATTCTGTGTTTGTTTGGTGAATATTATGCCAAAGAAAGTCTCTGAAGTAATTTTATGATCTTAATTATTCCTCACAAGAACTATGTGTTAAGGCAAAATTTTCCCCAGTTTTCCCGATTCTTAAATTATTATCTTAAAGTTTAAAATGGGAAACTGGACATATGCGTATTATTGTAACTGTTAAATTTATCCAGTGACCTGAGCACAAGTGATCTGTGGTGAAAAGCTCGTTTATCATCCCCGTTCTATAAACTCTAAATGGCACGGATCATTTTAAATCCTATTCAAATACTTTGGTGTTAGATTCTTTTAATCCCCATCTACTTCAGTGTTGTGCAGTTTGCAGGAGAGGGGCCAGAGCTGCCTGAATGTTCATATTTTGAAGCTTGTACCCTAATGGATTCTTAACCTAAACACACCAAAGATTTCTGTTAGCTGTTAAATAGTGGCAGAGTTATAGAATTTTAAGTGTTACTGGTATTTAAATAGGACTTAGCCAAAGAAGCACAATAGAAGTCCTAAACTTTAAAAGTTCAGTTTCTAAAACAGGACTACATATGTTAACTGTTCTATGTTTGTATCTCTAAAGGAAAATTTAGAGCTGTGCTCTGGGAATGTTCAGACTGACATGCTGTAAATATATCTGGTAAGAAGCTGAATACTAGCAAATACACAGCAATAATGAGGCCATTGAATGCCACCTTCTGAAAGGACACTATCAAGTACTACCCTTCCTGCTTTCGAACTCCACCTTCATCTCCTTTCAAAAGAAAACTGTCTCTGTCCTCTTTACACTCCATGGCTTGAAAACTAGTTTATGTGTAGTTTTCAAGTTGACATGTATGTATCATATTCATATTACCGCATGTGGACATGAACCATGATTTCCAGCATTTGTAATTATACCGTTCAAAATAACCCAACATCAGTGGTGTCAGTGCAGTTCTCAGACTAAAAAGCCTAACTCTTTGTTATTTCTTGTCTTTTCTGTCCTACGGTAGAGAAAAATACTGTAGGGTTTTGACAAAACAGTGGCTTAAAAATAGTTAGTAACTAATTTTTTCTTTTAAAACCCAGTCTGTTTGGTAGGCACGCTAGGAAGATACTAAAATTGAATTTGGAGCATATTTACTTGATAATGTCCTTTTTAAAATTCTTTCATGATTGTGCCTTTTATATATATTCTGAATAATCGCTTTTTCTCTAGTTCAGTTGATTATTCACAAAACATTAAGGTCAATATCTTCCAAAGGGCTTCATGTTTTTGGGTGCCCAACAAGAAACAGATTATAAAAGGACTCGTTTGTCAGAAAAACGAGCACTGTCTTTTCTGGTTGGGTGACCAGAATTACTAGGCATTCCTGGAAAAAATGACCTACTAGTTCTTTGGCATTCTTTTATTTGCAGATAACTCTACTAGTTAATGTTTTTACCTGCTGGTCAGGCTGGATCATTGCCAGTTGACAGTAAAAGAAAATAGGAAAGCTTATTATGTGCTAGATACATAGTTTTTATTTTTTTAATATCATGAGCTATAATTCTTATGGCTTTACATCTATTTAAAATTCATATATGAGCAGAGTAAATTTTTGTGGACTGGTACTTCATTTGGTAGGTGGAAGGAGCTGCTCTCTGCTTGATGGAGGACAGTTCCTCTTAAGAGGACTGGAGTTGAAGGGCAGAGATCTGCACCTCACAGCTGCATGGGTTGGAACTCCTTAGGTGTCTGGCACCTCCATTTTAGCATGTCTATGTTCGCATCGAAGAGTGCACATCCTGTTGATCTGGAGCGTGCTTTTACAATAAAGGCTATGTTTTATCTGGCAGTCATTGACTCAGTTGACCGTTTGTTGCCAAAGAAGGAAGAAGCAGGTCTCTTAAAAATATTTCTAAAGAATGATCAGAGGCACATTGCAAAAAGTTGGTCTTTTCCACATGCTGACCTTTGGGGAGGAGAGTGGAGTCCGTGTTGGTACTCTAAACTGCTGTGTGGTTCTGAGAACTTACTGCACTCGTTCTGTTTAAACGTTCAATTCTGTATTTTTTTGCTGAACAAATTTCTGGTTGTTGGCTGGGTTACTGCCTTTAATTCTTTAAATGGATTTTATGTTCAGTTTATTTATTTATATTGGAATTTCCTGTTTGAGCACTGACACTTTTCCTACAGAGGTATGGCTCTCATGGGTTCTTTTTATGCTGAACATCAGTAATGGTAATGGTAATGGTGATGATATATCTTCTGTAAGGCTGTGGTTTCCTTAAAAATATAGCGCTACTTTAGTCTGGATTATAATTTGGGTAGTTATTTTTAAAGATGGGTCATGCCAGAACTCAATGGCAAAAGATTTATTTGGTATCATCAAAGAGCTGAGCTTATTTCCCTTGTAACAAATGTGGAAGAGCATTCAGAACTCACCTCGTAACGTGCTTCATTGAACATGAAATGTGTTGTGGAGTGCTAAAGAATAAATGACCCTCGAGTTTTTAAATTTAAAATAATTTCTGTGTAGAAGTTCATGAATGTAGAATTATGAATGAATACTGAGAAGACTGATGAATAGGTTTTTTCCCCTGAAAATGGTAAAAAAGATGGGAAATTTTCTGTATTGAGTTTACATGCATAACTGATCCAGATTGCATGTTCTCCATATGACTGAAATAGAAGGGAAATTGAGTGCATTTATCCGTAGGTCCTTATCACTGCTGTCACGTGTGATCTTTTTCTATGATACCATCTCACAGTGATCAGGTTGTTTCATCGTATGCACTGAAGAACGACACTGGCAGAATATAATGCAGGGCAATCACTTTGCCTAAGCCCGGAAGGATCTTTTTCGTGGTTCATAAGAAATGTTTTGGTTTAAAAGGATTTGATGGAATAAAGGTAACAATGGCAAATTTTTTTTAATCCCCAGTAACCATTTTGATCATGTTTTAAATGTTGGTCCTTTTATATGAAAGAATAAGGTAAAATAAACTCAATATTTTGTCATTGGTATATGAGATAATGTGTTTTAAATGTGATCTGTATAGGTTGATATTTTAGATGGAAGTCTTTAAGTAAAGTTGTCTTTTTAGGGGAAATTCTTTGCTGTAAGGAGAAGTTAGGAAGCGTACTGTAAATGTAGAAGTACTCAGTCCTATGTGTAATTTTGTTTGTTATGGAAAAGTAAAGTTTCTTTTGTCTTAACATCACTTGCTTCACAGGATTTCTTGCAGGGGTGCTTGTGCTAAGTTTTCATTTCTGCCCCCCCTTCTTTTTAAAAAAAAAAAAAAACAAAAACAAAAAAACAAAAAAAAAACCCAGCACAGAAACACAGTATTCTGTATGTCTTTCAGTTCCAAAGCTCATGACAGATAAAACAGACACGGCAAACTTTTTTTTTTTCATCACATCTGTGCGCATCTCATTCTACTCTTTATTTTAAAATATTTTGTAAATTAAATTTATTTAGAAAAATACTTGGCTTTCGCTTGATTATTTTATTTATTTATCTATGAACACGGGAAGAGCTTTTTAGCCTGGAGGTTTGCAAAATCCTTTTTTTTGTTTGTTTGTTTTAAAAAAAATTTTTTTTTTGAAGCATCACTCCAACTATCTAATGCTAAACCTAAAGCCATCTCCCGCTACCAGCCCCGCGGGCGGAGGAGGTCAAGGCCTCTGCCCGGGGCCTTGATGGCGCTGCCCCGTCCCGGGGGCGCGGAGGCGGGGGGGACCCCCGGAACCGAGTCGGCCACCGAGCGGTGGCGCCTCTCTCCTGCCCCGGCGAGGTCGGGCTGTTTAAATAAATCGTCCTTCGCTGATTGGCGGAGAAGCGAAAGGGCGGAGGGCGGGCCCGCGCGGGGATTGGCTGGCGCGCGGGGTTTGAACGGGCGGGCGGTTGGTGCGGTGACGGACGGAGCGTCGGCTGTGTGGAGAGCCCGTCCCGCTTGCGGGGTTTTGCCTCGGGTATGGCCGCCGCTTTCTTCCCCAGAGCGGCGGTGTGGGAGCAGAGCCCCGCCGCCAGTCCTAAGCGGCGGCGCTGGGCCGCGCGGCGGGGTGAGGAGGATGCGGACGAAGGCCCCGCCGTGCTGGTTCTGAGCCACTTCTCCCGGCCGCCGTTCCTCAGCTTCGGCAGCCTGCGTGTCGGCGCCTCCCGCACCCGCCTCCTGGGCATCGACAACCCCAACGCGGAGGATGCCGAGGTGGTCGTCGACCGCTTCCCGGGTTCTGCCAGGGGCTTCAGCCTTGAGCATCGCCGCTTTTCTGTGCAGGTACCGGGCGTGTGGGGGGAAGTGGTGGTGGTGGTGGTGGGTGTCTGTGAGCGTGTGACACGCGAGGGGACGCCGAGCCGTGCCCTGCGGACAGGGGGCCCGGGCAGCTGCCCCCTTGAGCGGCAGAGAAAGCCCTTCCGCCGGCGTGAGGAGCGGTATCGCTTTGCGCCGGGGAGAAGTCACGCGTCACCTGCGTTAGGGCGAAAAAACACCCCAAATTAATTGCTCTGTGGGAATGTGGCTTTAAAGACGGGGGCCAGAAGAATAAGAAGTGTTTAAAAAGTCACTTCTCAAAGCTCTGGAGGACGCGTTTAGTTTAGGGAAAACGCTGAGGGAGCTTGTTGTGAAGAGGATGCTAATTCACTGTTGTGCGTTTTAATTAATAATACAATAGAGAGTAAAGCAGGCTTAATCTGGGAATAAATCTTTACAATTCCCAAGGTAATGGAAGCTATGGTTAATTAAATCAACGGCGATTTTTAAAAGGACGGTTTGGACAAACGTATCCCTGGTCATCTAGACTTTCTAGAGCCCAAGAGAGGAAGAAACTCGAGACTTCTTGCAGCGATGCGCTTATAAAAATAGGTTGAAGTCTCACTGAAGTATTTGAGTTGCAAGTTCCTGTAGTACTTAATGAATACTAACTGTTCTTGACCAGCTTTACTGTATAAGCACATATTGAATTAGTTTGTATGGTTTCATTAAATGCATCTGCCCGAGGATGTGGGACCCCTAATTAAAATGCTCAAGAGATTGGTCATTTTCACACTCTTTTTGATTTTGCCTGAGGTATAACCATTCTTTGGTCTGGCAGTGTTGATGTCAGCAGAGCACCAAAGTGATTCGGTAGAGGTCACTGTGCACGTGTGTCAAATCTCATCTTTGCAGGTCATTTGACTTAAAAAAATGACACTTGTATTTAGATTCAGCTAAGGTCCTAAAAATTAACTTCTGATTATTAGACCAAACATAATTATCTCAAAATTACTTTAGAGGACTTATTTGCTTAATATGTGCGAAAAATTATGTAATTTCTTCTATTTACCTTTACTCAAATCTTGTCCTTTTTACTTCGTGTTGTATTTATTTGTGTTGTTGCTTGCTTCTCATTAGAGTTCCATTATGAGGTATATGTCCTTTTAGTAAGCCAACGTTTTTGATAGAGGTTGCTTAAATTCAGATGTCAGAGGGGAAAAACTGACATTTAAACATTTAACAATTGTTTATCATTTCATGTTGGAATATGTTACTTCTGTATACAGCTTCTCATTTGATTTGATTACTCTATCTTTCATGTTACATAAGTGTAGCTAAGTGCTAAATATTAAGCATTTATTTTTCTCCAATAGTCAGGTCAAAGAATCTTTGTTTCTGTAACATGGACACCATTAGAAGAAGGAAAAGTCAGAGAACTGGTAACTTTTGTTATTAATGGCATTGTAAAGCATCAGGCTGTGATCCTGGGTATTGCTGAGCAGCCTCCAAAGAAAAAGGTGAGTGTGTGTTTATTATGTGTCTTAATTCTATTTGGCATAGCTGACACAGATATTGTTTTTATTAGTAGAAAATTCAGTGAAGGAGACTTAAGAATTGATAAATTTGGGAATGCCTACTGTCTTCAAAGTTTTTCAGCTGGCTTGGAAAGTAGATACTGGTGCATTACAGCTTAGAGAATAAAACTAAAACATGACCAAAAAAGCTGTTCACAAGCCTGGAAATAACGTATAGGGAATTTTGAACTAGGTGTTCTTTTTGTAGCATTTTTAGACTTTGAATGAATGCATTGGTAATGTTCACTTTTACACATAAGAGTATGTAGAAAGTCAGCATACTAACTTTCATTTATGGTTCTTTTTCAGAAGAGTCTTTGGGATACTATAAAAAAGAAAAACTCTTCAGAAACATCTGCTTCAAAAAATGTCAAAAATACTTCAAAAGTTAAAACTGTTAATAAAACCTTTCAAGTTTCCCAGAAGGTGGATAGACTTAGAAGCCCACTTCAGCCATGTGAAAATCAGAACACAGTGCAAAATAGTATATCCCCAGGAAATGACCCTTTCATTGGCTTGGAAAATAAATTGCCTATATCTCCTATTGCACCTATGCTGGAGGAAGATCATAACACTGTTTGCACTCCACTTGCAATGAGAAGATCTACTACTTTCTCGGATATTGCTGCTGCTGTAGGTGAGGAGTTATTGCCTGAAATAGACAGCCGTAACATCAAGAAATTTGTTAATGAACACAATGAATTAACAACTGAAAGTGCATACAGTTCTACTGGATTAACACAACCGCCAATTTCAAACAATGAAGTAATTCTTAATCGTACGCTCTCACCAGTTTGCACTCCAGGACACTCAGCATCTGTGCCTGCTTTAAGTACAAGGAGAATTTTAAGTCCAGATTCTTTTGTCAATGACAGTTATCAAGTGGATATAGATATAATAGAGCAGTCTGTTCCAATCCTGTCACCTGATCAATTTGTGAAAGACAACTTGTCAGATAAGCAGTCAAAGACTCCTAAACTTGAGACAGCTTTAATATCGTCTACTACAGAGACTTATTTTATAAAGAAATTCCTACCCTCAGAATGGGAAAAAAATGGAGATGTAGAGACAAAAACACATGTTCATATAGAACACAACTTAAGTGAAGTCTTTGAGATGCATAATGTAGAGTCACAGGTACTTCATTGTGACAAACCCAAAGAAAATCACGTCAGTGTTCCTTCTGCAGAGGAGTTTCAGACTCACAGTTGTTCTCGGAGGGAGCAACCAAAAAAACGTCCAGTTCTTTCTGCCACTGTCATAAAAAGTAAGCCTGATGCTGCTGAAGACAAAAGAATGGAAATCGTCCAGCCAAAATCTAAAAAATGCCTTAGTAAAGCAATAATGGAAAGTGCTAATTTGATGCCTGTGCATGCAAAAGCAGAAATATGTAAACGCCTTCCAGTTATAGGTCCTGTTTCAGCAGAAAATAAGTGTCAAAATGACAAAATAAATTCATCTTCTACTGGATCAACTTTGTGTCGTAAGAGAAAAAGTGAGATATATGTAGAAAACAGCAGAGTTACAGCTCCAGAGTATGTGGAAGAAGTGGAAAGAAAAAGAACTCTTACATCTAGTGTGGACAATAAAACTCATGCTACTATGAGACCATCAGCCTTCAAATGCACAAACCGAGAGAGAGCAGGGCAGAGAAAGAAAGCTGGTGAGCAGCATTTCCTTCATTTACCACTTTCTGAAAAATTCCTTTGATTTTGAAATTTGTGTAGCAAACTGATCTGTCTACGAAGAGTCAGGAATATTTCATAGCTCTGAAATGTGGGCCTTTGCAATTTTGTTGGATATTAGCTGCATTTTAAAAATTTGACAACTAGGTCAGAGTTTTGGATATGTATGGCTTCAAATTTACTCTATTATTTTGTAAACCTTGTTAATGACAGTAACAGGAGAAGTATCTGGTAGTTCTCAAGCAGAACCTCTGTTATGTAATTCAAATTTACTAGAAACTTACTCACTGCACAAGATTTCTGTCGTGTACGCTTACCATTGTGAATATATGACTCCACCGCTGTTGTCAGGTTTTCAAATATGTAGTTCCCAAGTCTTGTTCACACTGCCTGCTTTTCACTGTCTGTAATTGGCTTGTTGTCAGCCTTGTGTAGCATCTTTTTCTCTTCAGAGTTTGCCAGTACTTTGTTGCTTGAAGATCAGAAGAAGCTGTCTTCTTGTATTTTAGTGTATTTTGGGTTTTCTGAACGTTCTGTTCCTAAGTATGCTCTGGAATATAAAAAGAATGAGGGTCTGTAACTGAAAGAAGCACTTAATTTGCAGAATCTCTATGCAGTCCCTGCAGTATAACTAACAGGAAAAATTCATCATGGCTTTCGGATCAAAATAACATGCTGTTTTTTTCAGTTCAAATGATACGTTCTGTGATCTAGATTTGATTTGGGGCTTTCAGTAATGCACTTTGATTTCAGGCTTTTTAAGATAATCTACATAAAAGCATAACACACAAACAGTGTCAGTGTGCAGTGGGAAAAGCTGTGTAATCTACCAGGTTATTTCTATTCATCCGTTAGGGTAAGGATAGGTGGGTTGGACAAGGAAGTATTCGGTGAGCCCAAAATGACTTTGGTGTCTCTTAATCGTAGTTGTGAAATACAAAAATGATGACAGCTTTGAGTTATGTTCTTCTTGACAATTTTTCTTGAGAAATATAACCTGTTATTCTTTTAATTACATAGGCATTGTCTCTAGGCTTCACTAAGAAAAATCATATTTCACTACTAAAAGTTAACTTTGAAATGCCCATCATTAATTTAATCCACTTGAGATCCAACCTATTAAAAATTATCAGAATATATTTAAAATTTATTAGAAGTGCATGAGAGATTGGAATGATGCCTTCACTTCTCTAGATGTGAACATTCTATGAAAAACACTCCTTCAGTTAAGCAGGAGAGTGCAACCTGTAATTTATGATCTCTATCTTTTTTGTTTCTAAAGTGCCATCATGTTAGGGGATGTCAGGCAGCAACTATAGTCCATTTGCAACAGCATACTTTTTTAATCCTTTGTTTGATGTAAATGTAACAAAGTGATTGTGCTAAAAGGATATATTCCTGTATGTTGAGAGTTCAGAAAGCCTAGATCTGCATTTTTTTCCTTGTGTTTAAGTCCTTCTACTGCTTTGTGGTGGGTAATACTTAGTAGCCTAGTGCCTTGATGCCTAAACTAACACAAGTCAGGCTGCTCTGAAAGGAGTATCAATGTAGTATGCCATCTATCTGTGGGAAGAGGTGAGTCAATCCCTAAAAAGTCATACCTCTTACCTCAGATGCTTATAGAATACACACTTTCACGTGTTGTAATGAATGTTTTTACCAATCAGCTTAGTGTTTCTAGCCATATGATAATGAATTGCTAACACTACATTTCCTTAGTGCATGGAAGAACTGTGAAATGTAATAGCACTTATTTACTCTTAGCTATTTTTCCCTTTTGATTGTAGTCAAACTGCTTTGTTTAACTTTTTCCATCAACAGGAAATTACTGGTATTTCATATGGGTTCATGGGCAGTTACTCGAGTTCCATGCTTTATAAGTGATATGAACCTTTATACGTTAACTTTCACTGACATATTTGTGTGTTAATGCTTGTAGGGTCTTCACTTCAGAAAGCATCTAAAACTACCAACAGGGTTAGTAAACCCATCCCTGGATTGGCTCAGTCTCACCTGACATTTGTGAAACCACTGAAAACAGGTAGGCAAACTCCTGGTATTTAGTAAAACAGTATAAACTGAACTGAATGTCACAATAGCTGGACTGCTAGTGATTGGTAAGACCCAACTGGTTAGAGTCGAGATGAAATAGAAAATTGTACCTACAATGAATCTATGTCTAGTAGAAAAATGTGTGTAACGTCCTATGTTCCATTTTGACTACTCATGAGGAAATTGGTTGCGACACATGGATAGCTGAAGGTAAATGTTGTTTTCCTCCAGTTTTGCCTGTAAGTGTAAAAGCTACATTACACATATGTTCCCAGCTGACCGATGGTTATCAGTGAAATGCCTCTTCTGTACAATAACGTTTTAATACAACAACAATACCTAAGAAGAGAAAGTTTCTTACCAGCTTAGCTCTGATTTTGCAGAGCAAATAATACTAAGTTGACCTGATCAGAAAAATGCATCTATAAAATTGTTCTTTCTGGATGTAATCTGACTCAGCTTGGTTTTGCTTCAAGATATGCATTGCAAACGGTCTGGGTTCTAGAAATCTTGTCTTTGTTCTAGTGCGTAAATAACTTAATCTGTGTTTTGTGGCTGAAATTTATTTAATGGCGACTGATCTGCAAGTCACTGAAGATTCTAACAATCTGCTTTTTTCTGCTGTGGTGCTAAATGGAGTGTCAAACGTTAATTCTTTCCGCAATGAAATGCATATTGATTATCAAACATTTCAAGAACTGGAGAGACTTATTTTTTAAATTTTTTTCTTTTTTTTTTATTAAGTCATCCCTAGGCACCCAATGCCCTTTGCTGCTAAAAACATGTTTTATGACGAACGTTGGAAGGAGAAGCAACAACGAGGTTTCACCTGGTGGTTGAATTTTGTACTTACTCCTGATGACTTCAGTGTAAAAACAAACACCTCACAAGGTAAGAGTACAAGAATTTTTACTTTGTCTTGTAATGTTTAGGAACATTACATAATGTGCTTTATTAATATTAAAGAATACTGGTGCTAGCTTAACACTAGTCCCATCTTGTCACTTTAGGTTTTGTAGTACTAAGCTCTTGGGTAAGAGTAGATTTTTTGGGTTTTAATTTTTATGCATAACCCGTGTTTCCCTTTTCAGCCTTTGACTTAATGCTGTGGTAATCATAAACCAAATATTTGGTAATGTGTCTCAGTGGTGGTTATGCTAGAAAACACACAATATGCTAAACCAAAAGCAGTTCTCACATTGGAGACAGTGCTGCCCATCCTAGCGGAATTGTATAACTGTCTAACCCTTTTCAGAGTCTATTTTCCCTTTGTGATAACTGTGGATGGCACACTTGCTCATGCCAAGCATGCCACACACCTGAACAGGGAGCTGCAGAAATAAATACACGCTGGAACGTGTGGCTGTGGCGCTCCTCAGTGAGTGCTGAGTAGGAAATCCCTACTTGCTGAAAAACATTATAGTTGACACTTTACTAAAAGGGTGGTAACATACTTTTTTCCTCTATCTTTAGCTTCAATCTAAAAAATTGGAGATTTTGCAATTAATCTTAAAACTGAATTCCTAGCACTGCTCGCTTATGAAATAAGCGTTGTTATATTGAATATTTGACTCATATACGTGTACTTCACCATATATGTTTAGTGCAACAGCTGATAAGCTTCCTCAGGGATAAAATCATTAGTCAGAATGAAAATAATAAAATGTGAACTTAGAGAGGGGAAAAAAAAAATGAGGTGGGCAAAGCTACCTTTGAGATGTAAATGCATACTTTTTGTGTGTGTTTAAACAGTAAATGCAGCTGCTCTTATCTTGGGAGAAGAGAACCATCGTAAAATCAGTGTTCCTAAAGCACCAACAAAAGATGAAGCATCTCTAAAAGCTTATACAGCTCGTCGTAAGCTGAATAAGTTAAGACGTGATGCATGCCGTTTGTTTACATCTGAAACAATGGTAAAAGCTATTAAGAAGCTGGAAGTTGAGATTGAAACTAGGCGTTTGCTAGTTCGTAGAGACAGACATCTCTGGAAAGATGTAGGTAAGAATACTAAAACTTTGCATCCTCTCTTTTCTTGTAAGTAGAAGAAGGATTATTCTTTTCTTGTAAGTAGAAGAAGGATTATTCACACACTAAGTTGGTTTAATCTAACATTGGTTGATAGAACTTTTTGCTATAATATGAAGTGTTTGCTGGGTGTAATATTACAAGATGTTCTCTTGCAGGAGAGAGGCAGAAAATCCTTAACTGGCTTTTATCTTACAACCCTTTGTGGCTGCGTATAGGTCTGGAGGTAAGTGCAGAATTTATGGTCTATAACCAAAGTTTAAAGGACATCTAGCAATTTTTTTTAGTAGGGGATGTTTCAGGTTTCTTTGTGTTTTCTGTTTTACTAGTTCAGGTAGGTTCAATTCAGTTATAGCACGTTTACATCTCCTTTAAATTATTACAGCAGACTTGCTTTAAAAAAGTGCTTACCTTATTAAAAAGGAAAATATTTAATCAAGGTGAGTGGAAGTTAACTCCCTGACCAATAACACAAAAGCAGTTTCCTGTCAGTTTCACCCTTTACTAAACTGGAGAAAAATGTAGTTCTCTTAAGGAAGTTCCTGATTGATTTCTCAGATGCAGATGATCATACGTGCTTTGACATGAGACTGGATGTCCTGAAATTTCCTTTAGTTTTATCCGTCACTGACTGATTTGAAAAACTGATTGATTTTTAGAGACTAATTACGATTTACTACTTCAGAATTTCAGTAACGTCATTCAACAAAACCTCATAGTATTTAAGGTAATTTTAACAGTTCTGCTTTTTCTTCCTTCTTTCATATTAGACTGTTTATGGAGAACTGATAGCTTTGGAGAGCAATAGTGATGTTATGGGTTTAGCGATATTTATCCTTAATCGCTTGCTTTGGAACCCTGACATTGCAGCCGAATACAGACATCCCACTGTGCCTCACCTTTACCGAGAAGGTAACTAGTACTTCCCAAAATAGGTTATTTTTAGCATTTAATTTTTGAACTATCACTTAGTGGGTTCTCTTTTTTAGGTCATGAAGAGGCTTTGTCAAAATTCACACTGAAAAAACTGCTGTTGTTAGTTTGCTTTCTGGATTGTGCCAAACGGTCCAGAATGATTGAGCATGACCCTTGCCTCTTTTGTAAAGATGCAGAGTTCAAGGTAAGAGAGCTGTGATTTCATATCTACCTCCAATATTGTCCTGAGACTCAATGCAATTTTTTTTTTTTTTAATCTATGTGCTTTTCTTCAACAAGTCTTGCCTGTAGGAAGACTCCATTATCTTGCGTTATTTGGCTTTCCTCTCTAAGCTAAGCTTTTGCCTTATTTTTAAATATCACTCTAGTGTACTGCAGCTGCTCTTAACTGCAGGTCGGTTTGATGGGCTTTTCTGTTTGTTTTTTTTCTGTTATTTTGCTGTGAAAAGATACTATGCAACATCTGTCATACAAAGGCTTTGCTTAACAAATCTGTTATGTTCAAATAAAATCACTTTTCTTGAGTTTATACTATATAGACAGGCAGACTGAGGAAAAAGTGTTCCTGAATTTGGTGGTGCTTTCAGTGACGTGGTAGCCACGTATGATGAAAATTAAAGCTGTGTTGAACTAGCTAAAAATAAATTAAAAAAAGAAAATTATCATTTCCAATACTAGACATGGAAACATGGAATGCAATTTGGGGGACAGGGGATGAAAATTTTATTTTACTTGACAAATATTGCAGTGTTAAGATTATCTTCTTTTTTTTTTTTTTTTTTTTTTTTTTTTCTCCTTTTAGGCTAGCAAAGACCTTCTGCTTGCGTTTTCTCGGGACTTCCTGAGTGGTGAAGGCGACCTTTCCCGCCATCTTGGTTTCCTAGGACTACCTGTCAGTCATACTCAAACTCCACTTGATGAATTCGATTTTGCTGTAACAAATCTGGCTGTGGACTTACAATGTGGCATTCGTCTTGTGTGCGTTGATACAGAACTATTTTGAACTATTTATTTTCTTTTATATAATACTTAAGATGAGCTCAGATAAGGCATTAAACTGTGAAATTCCTTTTGTTAGGAGGACAATGGAACTTCTCACCAAAAACTGGAATCTTTCAAAACAACTGAGAGTTCCTGCAATAAGTCGTCTACAGAAGATGCATAATGTTGACATTGTTCTTAATGTCCTTAAAGAGCGAGGAATTCACTTGAAAGATGAAAGTGGTAAGGCCTAGAAATCAGGGTTATTCTAAGTGGATCGGAGAACTAGTACACACTTAATTCCTTTTTTTATTTGATAGGAGCTTCAATTGACTCCAGGGATATTGTGGATAGACACAGAGAACGAACATTAGCACTCCTGTGGAAAATTGTCTTTGCTTTTCAGGTACTTTTCAATTACTTACTTTGTTTGCTGGCTTCTAGTTACAGATGAGCAATAATAAAACCACCAGTCCTTCAGGAATATTTGTCGTCTGTGAAAGCCTCCACTAATCAAATTTGAACATACAAAGCAGATCATTTCACAAAGTGCCATGCAAACTTTACCTAAATCTGCTAATTGTTCCCTAACAAAACAGTTTAGATAGCATTTCAAATGTGCTTTTTCTTATATACACTCATACAAAGTCTTGGAAAAATCTTAAGTTTTGATTTTATGCTGTCTACCAACAGAATTGATACAAGTTGAGGTGGAATTTCACCACTTGGTAGTCAGGAGTATAAGTACAATTAACTATATCTAAAGCAAGAATTTCAAAAACTGTAGCCACAGAACTGTTGGAGAGCCAGAAGAACATAATAAAACCCAAATGGAACTACTTTGTTTCTTAACTACTGTTACAGTGTTGAGTAGTTACCTTCTTCCGATTAGTTCTCTTGATGCATGTTGTCACAGTTACGTTACTTTTGATTAAAGAAATCATTTCGGTGAGGAGTGGCTTTATCCAAGCCCTGTGGATATGTTACTTGTTCTCCAAATCTTCTCAGAGGATTACAACACCAGCTCAAATCCTCTGAAAGTATGGTGAAATTACGCAGGCTGTTTCAGGCAATTTCCTTGTTTCCCCCAACTATTAACTAATGAAGTAAGTGTTCTATACAGAACAGTGGGAGTGTGGGTTTAGGTTCTTTTATCTGAAGCGGCTGGTAGCAGACACTGCCATCTATGCTGGCAAGTCCAGATTATCCACTACTGATTCAGTGTGGCAGGTACTGCTAAGTCGTGGGAGTTTGCTTCTCTTTAAAATGCCATATCTAAAGCCTGTGCATCCAGCTGCTATAATGCGTGACATGTCAGACTGTTGGTGAAATTTTTTTTTTTTTCTCTCCTTCCTAACAGGTGGATGTTTTTCTTAACGTGGAACAGTTAAAAGAAGAAATTGAGTTTTTAAAGAATGCACACAAAAGAAAAAAACAATTGGGTGCTCTCAAGACTTCTCCAAATTGTTGTAGCGTACAAGAAGATAATAGTAGTAACTCCTCCCCTCAATGCCACAGTGAAAATGTGAAGCTGCTGATGGCATGGGTTAATGCTGTTTGTGGATTTTACAATATCAAGGTAAGTAGTTTTATGTACATTTCAGCAAATACATCCTTTGCAGTCATAAGAATGTTTATTCTTTATAGAGCAGAATTCTTCAAACCGTCCAATATGTAGTAGCAGCCAATGGTAATTAGTTTTAAAAATCCTTCTGGACTTTGATTAGTCTGATTTGAAATAACCGTCTTTCTGTGGGTTTAGCTGCAGCTCTCCCTTTAAACAAATCTGGGCAAAAGGATCAGCCCTTCCAGTTAGTCTTATGCATAAAAATGCGTTTCAAAAATGGAACATTTTTGCTGGAATATGGAATTGTTTGAGGTGTTTTTTTTAGTGAGCATTCATCCCAAAAGTATTTGTGCATAAAATTTTCACCATTTATAGGAAGCTTGAGAATTAAACTAATGTTTGGGGTAAGAGGGATTCCTCTCCTCAAGGAGATGTTTGTTTAGAAGGGTCATGCTGTTTGTTCCTTCCAAGAAGAGAAGCTGTGTTCAGAGACTTGTCTCTGGTCAGAATACAGTCACACCTGCTATTTTTTCTGAAGGGCAAGATAGAGCACTTAAGCTCTGAACTTGCATCAGTTTTATTTCTGTGCTGAATACCTAGTGTAAAGGTATCTGTAGAAATTTCTTGGGGATTCTTCTGTAGAAAGATTTTCTTTTTGGTTTCTTAAATGTTTCCCTTGGAGATTCACTGTATAGTGAATCACACATCTTTGTTTCCGGTTTCTCACAGCTGTATATCACTGTACAGTCATTCAAACGAAGCAGTAATTTCCTAAATTTTTTTGGTTCAAAAAAAATTTGTACTTGATCACTTTCAAAGGTACAATATAACAAATTCTATATCCAGTTTATACCAATTAACTGGTTACAAAATCAAGGAACTTGCATCTTGCTGTGTTTTGTTTAACAGGTGGAAAACTTCACAGTGTGTTTCTCAGATGGTAGAGTATTATGTCATTTGATTCATCATTATCATCCATGTTATGTGCCTTTGGAAGCTGTGTGCCAACGTACAACTCAAACAGTAGAATGCTCAAGAACTCATACAGTGGGACTAAACTCTTCCTCCTCATCCTGTTCAGAGTCTGATACTTCTCTAAATGTTATGGAAGGAACATTTGACCAAAGTG
Source organism: Vanellus vanellus (assembly GCF_965231255.1). Classification (NCBI taxonomy): domain Eukaryota; kingdom Metazoa; phylum Chordata; class Aves; order Charadriiformes; family Charadriidae; genus Vanellus; species Vanellus vanellus. The sequence continues at coordinate 56,339,684 of NC_138910.1, read as the reverse complement.
AGTTATTTGATGCACAGAGATGCACATTAAATCTATTTCTTTTATGCACAACTTGATTTGACAAACATTTTCTCCTTGCAAAGCTGTATCTGCCTCAGTCCTGTACAAACAACTCTTGGAGAACGAAAGGAAAAACTTCCAGCTGATCAATGCTGCAGTTTCCGACCTCGGTGGAATACCAGCAATGATTCATCACTCAGACATGTCAAATACAATTCCTGATGAGAAGGTAAGATGCCTTTAGAGTTGGTGTAAACCTGTTCTGCTGTCCTGTGAACATGTCCTGGTCTTCCGTCTAGCCCTTAACTTGCTGTTTTCTTTGTTTATATAGGTTGTTATTACCTACGTATCATTTCTGTGTTCGAGGCTTCTAGATCTTCGGCAAGAAACTCGAGCTGCTCGACTAATTCAGTCTGCTTGGAGGAATTACAGGCTGAAAAGGGAACTGAAACTTTCTCAGGTACTCTTTGCCTGTGCAATATTCATAGTATCTACTTTGAGAAATACTAAAAAAGAACATAAAGTCACCGTTTGGAGTATACAGATTTATTAGAATGATACTGGTATTTAAATTCATAGAATCCTAGAATATTTTGGGTTGGAAGGGACCTTGAAAATCATCTAGTTCCAGCCCCCCTGCCATGGGCAGGGACACTTTCCACTAGACCAGGTTGCTTGAAGCCCCATTCATCTAGGCCTTGTATGCTTCCAGGGATGGGGCCTCCACAACTTCTCTGGGCAATCTGCTCCAGTGCCTATTAATGAGTACCATTTTTATTATCAAAATATATGGCCTTCTTGATGTAACCTACTAAAACCACTTTCATTTAAGAATCTTATGAAATAATTACATTTGTTTAAAGGCTACCGTTTTTTCTCTCGTGTTCTGATTAAAGCATGTCACCCCTTAAGCCTTTTCCCCAATAGTTCAAATATAAAATAGTTGCACTTCCTTAAAACAAAAAAGGAGTAGTTAATTTTTAATTCCTGGTAATGTCTACAAGATGAAAAGAGTAATTCAACTTCTGCATGGATTTTGTATTTTTTTTCAGGAGCTAAACCTCACCAGTGTTTTGAGTTGAGTCACATGAGTTTTGATATTTTGTTTCTTGCTTTTCTGGTAGTTATACCAGATCTTGTGATGGTTTTAAAACTATGATGCCATTAAGGTTTATAAATGCTACCACTGTGTCTGCGATGCATATTATTCGATGTTGAAACAGGGTTCAAGTGAAATTATATTCTAATAATCTGTGGTGTGGAAGGGAGCAGAAGTTATACTTATGTAGTTATTTTATCAACAAGCCTAATTTTTATGAAATTACTTTAGATACTTATTTTAATACATCAAAAACTTGAGTGAGAAATTCCAATCCTAATCGTTCAGTGGAAATTCACTCTTCATAGGAAAGAGACAGAGCTGCTCGGATAATTCAAAAATCTGCAATAAACTTCTTGTGTCATCGGCGCATCCTGAGGAAAGTGAATGCAGCAGTTTTCATTCAGAAGCACTGGAGAAGATACTTAGCCAGGATGACTTTTTTAAATCTGAAAAAGGCAAAACTGGAGGAAGCCATAAGTAAATCTGCCACAGTCATTCAGGTAATACGATCTAAAATGAGATTATAGAGCTAGGAAACCCTCCGAAACCTCTAAGGAAAAGGCTTGCTCAGGGTCATTGGTTCTCCTTGCAGCAACTGATGTCTTCATGAAAATGTAATTCCTCTCCACCACCACCCCCAGCTTTTGAGATGTTTTGGTAACTTTCTCTCTTCAGAGAGAAATGGTAATGTGCTATTAAATTGACAATTAGTGACTATTTTGGTATACCATAGACATTAAAACACTGAGCCTTAAAACAGTCAATGTAAGGACTGATCAAACTGTGTTGGCTTGCCCCTTTGCAGCTGCTGAACATTACTGACGAAGCTTTTAAAAAAAGAAATTACTCTCCTAGTGTTATGACACCAATGGTGGGCACATTCAAAATGGCAGACATTAGCTACCAACTGGTAGCTCAGCAGTTAATTTAGTTTCTCAATATACTTTCCTCTCTATTACCCAAAGCTAAATATTATCTTCTTAAGACTTTTTTTTTGGAATGGAGATTAAAGAATCACTGATTTATCAAATAGTTTAAAAGGGAATCTTTTTGTTGCCTAGGCAAATTTAGCGTTTTACCAGAATTTAAAATGCTTAAAAAAAGCAATGATTCATGCATTTGGCGCTTTTTTTTTTAATGTAGATATCTAGGCTTATCTTTGTAAGGATTAAGTAGGAATAAAAAATCTTAAAAAGTCTGTAGTTCTCAAACTTAGGCTTAACTTGAGATATGACAAAAACACGAAATGTTCTGCTTTTTCCTGCAGGCTTATTGGAGGAGATACTCTGCTAGGAAGAGATATTTACAGCTAAGATACTACGTTATCTTTGTACAAGCAAGGATAAGGATGGTGAAGGCTGTTGCTGCATATAAACGAATTGTTTGGGCTACTGTTACAATTCAGAGTCATCTGCGTGCATCTAAGTTAGCAAAGAGAGATCGGCAAAGATACGAAATCTTAAAGACATCAGCACTTACTATTCAGTCTGCATTCAGAAGATGGAGAAAATACAAAATTCAACAGAAAACTAAAGCAGCTTTAGTGCTTCAGACTTATTTCCGAAAATGGCAATCTTCAAAACTGGCTAAGAGAAAGAGGGCTGCCCTTGTCATTCAGTCTTGGTATAGGATGCACAGAGATCTGAAGCAGTATCTACATATTAAGCAAAGTGTAATCAAGATTCAGGCTTGGTACCGGTGTCAGCTGGCTAGACGTATTTACAAGGAACACAGGGTAAAAATAGTGACAATTCAGCAGTATTACAGAGCTTATAAACTAGGAAAAATTGAAAGAGAGTACTATTTGCAAAAGCGTGCAGCAGTGATACTTCTCCAAGCTGCTTTTAGAGGCATGAAAGCACGTAAACTATACAGACAAACAAAAGCAGTTTGTGTTGTTCAAGCACTGTGGAGAATGAAAAAAGAGAAATTAAGATTTTTACGATTAAAAAAATCTGTTACTACGTTGCAGTCACATGTGAGAAAATACCAACAAGTAAAAAGGTACAAAGAGATGAAAAATGCTGCTTCTGTAATTCAAGCTTGGTATAGGGCACATGTCACTTCTAAAAAAGCAGCTGCTTCTTTCCAGAGGATGCGTCTGGCTGCTATTGTCCTACAGTCTGCCTACAGAGGAATGGAAGCTAGGAAAAAGGCTCGTATATTGAGATCTGTGATAAAAATTCAGTCAAATTACCGTGCTTATATTGTCCGGAAGAGATTTAAAAGCTTGAAAGCGGCAACAGTGAAGATTCAAGCTTTTGTCAAGATGAGGCAAGCACGTAAGCATTATTGTGCATTAAGGGAGGCGACACTTTATGTCCAGCGACAGTATCGGTCTCATAGATACGCTCTTCAATGTAAAGAAGATTATAGGAAATTGAAGGGAGCTTGCATAAGAATTCAAGCTGTGGTTCGAGGCTATCTTGTCAGGAAACAAACGCAAAGGTGGAGGGAGATGGCAGTATTTCTCCAGGCACGCTACAGAATGAGAAGGGACAGGCAACGTTATTTAAGCATCTATAGTGCTACTGTTGTTATTCAAAAACGTTATCGGGCATACAAAAAGCAACTGTATCAGAAGCAGGAGTTCTTACAACTTAAAAAAGCAGCTGTGTGCTTACAGGCAGCCTACAGGGGTTATAAAGTACGCAAAAAGCTTAAACTTGAATATAGAGCTGCTATTAAAATTCAAACTGCTTTTAGAGCTCATGCTGCAAGAATGAAACATCAGGCAATGGTTCAGGCCTCCATCGTGATTCAGAAGTGGTACAGAAGTTATAAGACTGGTAACCAGCAAAGGCTGAACTTCTTAATGGCAAGAGCGGCAGTGCTTTCTCTACAAGCAGCTTTTCGTGGCTGGAAGGTACGGAAACAGATTCGAAGACAACATGTTGCTGCTACTAAGATACAGTCTGCCTTCAGAAAATTCATGGCTCTGAAAAAATTCAGACTTATGAACCATGCTGTGCTAACTATCCAAAGGCATTACAGAGCCAGCGTTACAGGCCAGAAACAACGGCAAGAATACGTTCGGCTGCGTAACTCTGTAGTGCGTCTTCAGGCATTATGGAGGGGGAAAACTGTGAGAAAAACACTTCAAAAGAAACACAATTTTGCGACAATTATTCAGTCCTATTACAAAATGCATGTAAATCAGCTAAGATATAAGAAACTAAGACAAGCCGCTCTAGTGATCCAGAAATACTTTAGAGCTCACTGTATGAAAAAAAATCAACGTGCAATTTATCTAAAAACAAAGGCAGCTGTGTTACTCTTGCAATCCGCTTACCGTGGGATGACTGTGAGGAAACAATTGAGCAAACTAAACAAAGCTGCTACAACTATACAAGCTGCCTTCAAATCTTACCTGGCCAAAAAGGACTATGAAAGACTTAAATCTGCAGCTGTCGTAGTTCAAAGGCATTATCGTGCAATTATTCTTGCTAAATGTCAAAGGCAGAAATACTTGTCTTTAAAAAAAGCCACACTCGAAGTGCAGGCAATTTACAGAGGTGTAAGAGTTAGACGACGAATTCACCATATGCATCAAGCAGCTGTTTGTATCCAAGCCATGTTTAAGATGCATCGCATGAACATAAAATATCAGGCAATGAGAATGGCAGCAATTATAATTCAAAGGCAATATAGAGCATTTTGTTTAGGCAAAGTACAACGTAAAAAGTACTTGGAGCTTAAGTCGTCTGTCATTATTCTTCAGGCTGCCTGTAGAGGCATGAAGGTCCGACAAGACTTAAAAACTAAACATCAGTCAGCAGCAATATTACAATCTTATTATCGAATGCGCAAACAACAGAGGGATTTCAGAAAATTGTTGCTGGCAACTAGACAGATTCAGCAATGGTTCCGTGCTTGTAAGGAGCGAGATTCACAAGTTCACAACTATATGATTATGAGAAGTGCTACAGTTCGTATCCAGGCTGCATTCCGTGGTATGAAAACAAGAAGACTTATAAGAACTATGAGTGAATCAGCTGAGCTTATCCAAAGAAGATATAGAACTTTTCTCAAAAGAAAACATTTTCTTTCCATTAAGACAGCTGCTATTGTAATTCAGAGAAAATATAGAGCAACAAAACTAGCAAAAATTCAACGTCAAAAATATCTCTCTTTCCTTAATGCTGCTGTTATCATACAGTCTGCTTATAGAGGCTTTGTTGTAAGAAAAAAAATGCAGCAGATGCATAAAGCTGCTACAGTTATTCAAGCAACATTAAGAATGCATAAAACTTATATTTCTTATAAAGCTGTCAGGCTTGCTTCAGTAATCATACAGCAACGTTATCGTGCTTACAGGGAAGGGAAGCGTGTGAGAGAAAAATACTTAAAACTGTACAATTCTGTTTTAGTTCTTCAGGCTGCCTATAGAGGAATGAAAACAAGATGCTTCTTGAAGAAAATACGTGAAGCAGCAGTTATAATACAGAGAAACTACCGAATGTATAGGGAGTATCACCATTACAGAAAAGTTCAGTGGGCAACCCAGCTAATACAGAAAAGATACAGAGCCAATAAGCTAAAGAAAATTGCAGTACAGCATTACTCTTCATTAAAGAAAGCAGCAATTTGTATTCAGAAGGCTTTTCGAAACATGCAGGCAAAAAAACAACATCAAGAAATGCACCGTGCTGCTGTTGTTGTTCAGAAAAATTTTAAAGCTTTTAGAGAACGTCAAAGATATCTCGCTCTTAAAGCAGCTACCCTTGTCTTTCAGAGGAGATACAGAGCTTTGCTTCTGTCAAGACAGCATACTTTGGAGTACCTTTCTCTTCGCAGAGCAACTATTCGTATACAGGCTGTGTACAGAGGTATCAGAGTGCGCAAGAGTATTGAGCATATGCATTTAGCTGCTAGTACCATACAGTCAGCCTACAAAATGCACAGGACTAGAAGGTCCTATCAAAATATGAGAATTGCAGCTATTGTTATACAAAACTACTATCGATCCTACATTAAAGGAAAGGATCAACGAAAGAAATATCTGACAATGAAGCATTCGGCTCTTGTTATTCAAGCATCATATAGAGGCATGAAGGAACGACGGAAACTGAAAATCATGCATGTTTCAGCAATTGTAATACAGTCTAGTTATCGCATGTACATACAGCATAGATATTACAAACAGTTGTGCTGGGCTGTCAGAGTTATACAGCAAAGGTTCAGAGCCAAAATGGCAAAAGAAGCTGACATGGAAAACTATGCAAAACTAAAAAAGGCTGTCATTTGCCTTCAATCTTCTTTTCGTGCTAAAAAAGCTAGGCAGTTGTATAAAACCAACGTTGCTGCACGGTGCATACAATCATTCTTAAAAATGCGTGTAGAGAGGAGGCGTTTTCTTGAAAAGAAAGCAGCAGCAATAATGATCCAGTCCATGTTCCGATGCCAGAGAACAAGGACTCGCTATAAGTTGATTCAGAGTTCAGCAGTTGCTATTCAGAGGTGGTACAGAGCATGTCACTGGGCTCGTTTACAGAAAGCAGAGTATTCTGCTCAAAGACGAGCCATAGTAATTATTCAGTCTGCCGTCCGTGGTATGAAAGCAAGAAAAATAGCAAGGCAGATACGAGCGGCAAGAAAGATTCAGTCTTTTCTTCAGATGGCTGTTCAGCGTAGAAAATTTATTCGACTTAGAGCAGCAGCTATTATGTTACGAGCCTATTACTTAATGCATAAAACTAAATCACAGTATACAAGCTATAAAAAAGCAGCAGTTGTCTTACAAAGGTGCTACCGATCCCACTTGACCATGAAATACCAAAGAACAACTTACTTACAAACCCGGAGGAACATTATCATTGTACAGGCTAGAGTTAGAGGATTCATTGAAAAGAAGAGGTTTCACAAACTTAAAGAAAGCACAATAAAAATTCAGGTAATTTTGAATGTATAGTAGTGGGTTTGGGGTGTGGGTCTGTTGTTTTTTTCTTTTGTGGGTTTTATAAGATTACTGCTCTTGCAAGCAGCAGTTTAAAGCTATCTGTTAAAGTAGAATCAATTTCTGAAGTATACTATGTGGCAGGTGTATAAAGCTTACTACCACAGCACACAGAAATGAGTCTCAGTTCAGCTCTGTTCTCTCTTTCCTTGCTGAGGTTCTCATGTTGGAAAGTAACATCCCCTTTTTCTTGTTTCTCCCCTAGAATTTAACTACTTCAGATGAGTTCTGATGCTTGTGTATGTTTCTGTGGCTCTTTGAAGAATATTTTTGTCCTAACTGGCTTTCATGTATATAAATATTAGTACCTTAATGAATGTTTTCTTGGATTGGAAGGTGAATGAAAGCTGTCTTGACATGTTGAAATGAGTGGACACTGGTATTGGGTGTAAAGTGAAGTGAATGGCAAAAAAGGCATGACTGCCGTGTTCTGTAAGACTCGTATTTAGGAAGATGTGAGTAAGTCAGTCTTTTCAGTTGGTTTAGATCTATTAAATGGTCCTAGACTAATTTGAGTGCCTAGCTAACATTTTGAAAAGGAATGTAAGGAGAGAAACCGCATTCTTACCATATGTTTTGGTTGGTACCTTGAATGGCACCACGTGAAACTTACTGTGCAACTGTATCTGTGATTTCTCAGAGGCACTCTAGGAAGTGGTAAGTATTTAGTGCGATGTTTTTTCCTTCCATCATTGATGCAGTAAAAGCGTGGTCAGCATAAAGTAATGAGAGTTGTTTCGTCTCTAAGTAGCAAGATAAATATCCATTCAGTGTGAGTTCAAAGAGGCTTAGAAGACTAGTTACTCTGAAGTGCTGCTTTTTTCTTTTTTTTTTTTGAGGATGAGGGAAGAAGGTATATTTATTTCTTCTTGATATTAATTATGATTTGTATGCAGTGGGAGTACACTTGTTTTTTTTCCCTTTTCTTCTGGGAAAAGCTTTAAGTGACTTCCTGTGGTGGCCTTAGCTATTTAGTTATTTTGCCCTAAGGGAGAAGGGGTTTCTCTTCAGGGTATTATTGGAATGAAAGGATTTTATTTTCCCCCAAATCAGGGAAGAAAGGGAAATAAATAATCTCCCACAATAATTTCTTAGGTTGCTATTATTATCTTGTTGGAGAGCCCACGCTCTGCTTAACTGATAAAAAAAAAAAAAAAGCTGTGCCTTCCTCACCTACATGTTTTGGGGGGGAAGTGGCAGCTTATTTTCTGATTATTTAATTTATATATCCTGAACAACGTACATACGATTACTTTACTTGAAAGACGGGGGGGGGGGGAGAATTAATTGGGAAATCAGAAATATATTTACTTATATTGTTGTTTTTCTAACAAGCCAGTGAGTACAGCTGTACTTAAAAACATGTAAACATCTTCCCAGTCAATACTGTGCAAGTAGTGAAATATTCCAAGATTATGTCTCTTTCTTTTTTAAGGCATTTTTCCGTGGATTTATTCAGAGACAGAAATACCTTCGGTGCAAGTTTTCTGCTGTATTAATACAACAGCACTACAGAGCCCATCAGATGCGAAATATTGAACAACAAAGATACCATCAAATGAAAAGAGCTGCCATTAGAATTCAGGTAATCACAGAAGGTGGGGTTTTTTTAGGGGGTGGGGTGTTTTTTTTGTTCTTTTACTCTCTCATATTTGTTTCTTCATGACATAATTATTTTTACAGACGTTAAAGAGAGTGGCATTTGTGGTATTTCTCTGAATGCGTTTCACTTGCTTTAGAAAACATCTTCTAGACATGAGAAATGAAATATTTGTAATTCTGTAGAGATAGGAATCCTAAAAGCCTTTCATGCTAACATGACTCTTTTCCTTTTGATTTTGTTTGTTCCATTAAACAAAAAAAAATCAAGTTTTGAATTACTTTTTTTTTTTTGTATTTAATAGGCATCATATAGAGGTTATAAAGCCAGGCAGTGGGTTAACAAAATAAGAGCAGCACAAGTAATTCAAGCCTGGTTTCGAGGCTGCAGAGCACGAAAGGAATATGCATCTCTGGTGAAAGCTATACGTGTTATTCAGAGTCACTTCAAAACAAAACAGCAGCGGACCCGGTAATACTGATTTTGACATAAATTTCTCTACTTTTCAAAGCTTTTATTAGATAATTATTTAGTATTGTTTTGCACTCTGGCAAATGCCTATAGGTTCTCAGGCTATGACCCTGCAGCATGTACGTAACATGCATGAACATAATTGTCCTGGTTTGAGGTAAAATGGAACCAATTTTGTTCAGTAACTTTGCTTCTTAGCTGGGCCTCTTCTAACAACTGAAATTAACTGCATATTGTGCAGACAGTGTTCACCTTATCACTCTCTCAGAGTGATAAGGCCAATTGTTTATAGCTGATGCCCAGGCACGGTATGCAGAGAGGCTCTTGCTTATACTTATTGCCATAACAGCCAAGGCCAACCAACTTTGTTATTTGCCACGTTGGAGGGTCGGAAGCGGAAAAGCATAGTGGGGTCCCACCTGCAGGGAGGAGCGGACAGGACAGGTGACCCAAAAATGACCAACAGGGTATTCCATCCCATCTGCCTCATGCTCAGTATAAAAGCTGAGGGATCAAAGGGTCACGGGTTCTTCCTTCAATGGCTGACGTCTGAGGAGGACTCTGTTCGTCTGCCTGTGATCCCAATCCTGACTCCAGATCCGGAATCCAGTTCCCGTCTGTCACTGAGTCCAGCCCGGGACTGCCCCAGTGCCAGCCGGTGACGGTGACGTGATTGTCATCTCGGGAGCTTGATACGGTTTTGTATATATTTTTCATTATTTCTTTTTATTTTATTATTAATATTTCATTAAAGTAGTTTAGTTTCTTCTAAACTCGTAAGTCTCTTTTTCCTCCTCTGCCTCTCTCTTTGTAGAGGGGTAGAGGGGAGCATCTGTCGGTCCCGTCTGGGGTCCCTCGGGTCCCCAGTGGTGGATTTGGCCTAAACCACGACAATAATCCTGTTGATGCAGGTGGAATTATTCCTTTGCACAAGATTTTTGTTATGCTTAAATATTTTTCTGGGCTGGAAGCTACCTCACAAACTTAAATTTTGCATATTTGGGATCTAGAGAGAGTAGGCCTTGATCTTTTTTCATTTATCTTTTTTTACAGGAAGGATGGCCTGGATATTGCTAAAATTCCAGCATAAAACTAATAAGAGGAAAAGCTATTTTGTCATAATGGAATAGTTAAACTAGCTTGTGTTTATTTTGCTGTGAGATGGTTTTACAATAAATGCGCTGCTAGATCAGTCTCATAGTTAATCTCATTCAGTCCTGTCCTCTGCCAGTAGCCACAGAAGATGCTGTTTAGGGAGAGTATGTCAACCTGAACACTTTCCCTCTCAGCATCCAGGCTTGTTAGATTATGGTTGCTAGAACTTGCATCCTTGCCTCTTCCCTTTACCTATCCTTTTATGGACCTGTTGTATGCCAGTTTGTCTAATGTCTTGTAAATTGCTGTCGTCTTCCCCAACCTTCTCTGGCAGCAAGTTCTGGAAGTACCTACTGTGGGAAAACAGAAAGCATCTTCTATTTTAAGCCAGTCTTTCTGCCACCATTGCTGGCTATTCCCTTGTTCTAGTGCTTCAAGATTAGGTTGATAACAGCTCTGCTTTCACATCTTAATAATTTTGTAAACTTTCACTGTTTCCTTACTTAAAAAATGCAAACATTCTTAAGCTTTGGAAAAAAAATATAAAGTGCGTTTTCATGTTAGGTTTTTGAAAATGAAGTTCTGTGCACTTACCATTCAAAGAAGATGGAGAGCAACCCTGACTGCACGAATGATTCAACATCAGTTTCTGGCAACTAAGCATGCTGCAGTTACGATTCAGTTGGCATATAGACAGTACAGGGCTAGAAGACTTTTAAGAAAGGTACGTTTTCACTTGTACGCTGCTATGTCATGGTTGTTTTAGAAGTTTTCAATGTATTTGAGTGATTTTTGTCATCAACAGCAAGAAGTATGAAAAGGAAAAAAGGTGGGGCCAGAACAAAGATTGCTTGAAACTGTCCAATCTTCAGAATATTAAATTTCCTTTTTTCTTTGAGCAATGAGGTTGATTCTTGTTTTTGAACAGTTCCAATTGTTGAATTACCCCTGTATATACTGATAACAAGATAAAACGTAAAATTTTCTGCTGGCTTTGCTTACAAAGGATCAATTTAAATTGCCTGTATTTTGACCCCATTTAGGTGTGGGAAAAGACCTTAAAATTATGAAAGTGCATTTTTATATAAACTACATGAGTTTGCTTGTATTTCCTATTTGTTTTTTTTCTTATGATGGAAAAAAAGTCTAGAACAAAAATACAAATGTATATTGATCGTGACAGGAATGAACAGAAATTTAATTACTAATGAATTCTTTAAAATGTTTTTCAGAAGCTTCAAGCTGCATGTTTGATCCAAAAAGCATACAGAGGTTACAAGGCAAGAAGGAAACTTCTTGAAGAAAAAGCTGCTGCTGTAATTATCCAAAATCATCTGAGGGCTTGGCAGGAAGGGAGGCTTCAATTTATGAAATACAACAAAACTAGAAGAGCTGTCATTAAACTGCAGGCATTTTTATGGGGTTATTTCGTCAGAAAAAATGTTGATATACTTCAAATTAAAACTATACGTTTGATGTAAGCTATCTCTAGAGCTGTTTTAGCACTAAATCTGGCTGGCAAGAAAAGGAAAACCTGATCACTTGTTGTTGAACTCGAATTCTTGTTGACTGCTTTGAGAATTGGGGTGGGTCAGAATAGATCAAAATTACAGTTTTCTCACAATCCTTTAGTACTAAAATAGGTTTTCATTGTTGGGTGGGTGTTTTTTTAGCTTTCTGAGATGTTTGTGGCTTACCTATAACTGATACTTCTGCACGCATATGCTTACAACAACTGTTCTCTGCTGTATGTTAATGTTCTTGCTTACAATCACTTCTCTGTTATTGTTTAGAGCCTAGTACTGAAGAAAGGTAGCCTACTTAATTCTGAGGTAATGACTTATGAGGCGATTTTTCAGTATCTAATAGTATATTGCTGTGTACTATGGCCTTTGCATAGACGATCAGCTACCTCCGAGTATCAAAATTAACGATGTTCCTTGTTTTTCTTCTACAGAAACAAAAGAGGCTACTTTATTTTGCAGCAGCTGCGTATCATCATATCTCTGCAATTAAAATTCAAAGGGCGTATAGGATTCACCTCATCTTAAAATTTGCCCAGAACCAGATCTCATCTGTTCTTACAATACAGGTTAGTCTAAGGATGAATGATTTTGTGTAATATAGTCTAATTTCTTTTCTGTAAGCTAAGCTGTAGCACTAAGACACTGTAGTTCCTTCACATGCAAAAATAAAGCTAAATTATGGCGAATATGATTTATTAAATAATGCTGCTTATACCCAGCTGAGCATAATAGAGTGGATCTCAGCAGGCTCTGGAGGCTTAAGCACTTTAAAGCTGAGGATGGATGGGAAAGTTTGCTTTTTTTCAGACCCTCAGGCTTGCTAAGAGAATCTGAATGCTGTCTTAGCCTAATTCTTTACATCCTACTGGAAGTAGGAAAGATCAGACTCAACAACCTATCATGAAATGAAGAGCATCTCCTTACACCAACAATCCCCTGGGATACAGCGATTTATTTGATTGGATGTTTCTAACCTGCCAGTGGTACCAGAACTTCTCTTAAGTTGCAGCATTTTTACTATAACCATGTCTCACTTCTCTAAACGCAAGATCAAAAATCAGGTCTGCATTGGAGCACTGCCTAATAGTAAAAATTATCTTCAGGTCTCCAAACTGACTATTACCTTAGTCCCAATTAGCTGAATAGAGAGGCTAAAACAGGAACCCTGAAATAGCTGTTCTCTAGTCAAGGATGTTATGGTAAACTTTGCCCTAACGCTCCTCCATATATACATATCTGTTATCTCTCATCATAAGCTACATTTTACCCTTAAGGCAAGAGTGAATGGGTGGAAGAGCCTTTTTTTGCTCAGATTTGGCATACAGTACCATGTCTCCCCTCTCTGTACATAGAGGGGAAGAAACAGAGCTAAGAAATTAAAAAAGTGGAGTGGTGCTTCTCCTTAAAAGCCAGCCAACAGAAAGAAAACTCCTAGGACAGAATAGTGCTGGGTGCAAGTATGACTTGGGAGAGGAGTGGCTGGAGAGCAGCCCTGCAGAACGGGATCTGGGGGTGCTTGTCCTCAGCAGGCTCAATATGAGTCAGCAGGGTGCCCTGGCAGCCAAGAGGGCAAACTGCATCTGGGGGTGCATCAAACACAGCATCGCCAGCTGGTCTAAAGAAGTGATTATCCTGCTGTATTCAGCATTGGTGCGGCCTCCCCTTGAGTGCCGTGTGCAGTTCTGGGCCCCATGATTTAAAAACGATGTTAAGGTACTCAAATGCATTCAGAGGAAGGCAACAAAGCTGGTGAAAGGACTAGAAGGAATGTTCTACAAGGGGCAGCTAAGGACTTCAGGTTTGTCTAGTTTGGAGAAAAGAAGGCTGAGGGGTGACCTCATTGCTCTCTAAATCTTCCTGAGGAGGGAGGGGAAGTGGAGAGGGTGGTGCTGATCTCTTCTCCCTGGTATCCAGCAATAGGATACATTGGAATGGTTCAAAGCTCAGGGGAGGTTTAGACTGGACATCAGGAAGCATTTCTTTAACGAGAAGGTGGTCAAACACTGGAACAGGCTTCCTGGAGAGATGGTTGATGCCCCAAGCCTGTCAGTGTTCAAGAGGTATTTGGATACCTTAATAACATGCTTTACCTTTTGGTCAGCCCTGAATTGGTCATTGGACTAAGTGATTGTTGTAGGTCACTTCCCACTCAAAAATTCTATTTCTATTTCATACAGAATGCTTCCCTAACTGGTCCTAGTTAAGATTTTATTTTGCAGTCTTGCATTTCAGCTACCCCAAGGCCAATCAGAGCTGTGTCATGGTGCTTATATGAGTGCTAATGATGTTTGTAGTGCCTGTATCTGTCAGACCTCATATTAAAATACTTCTTCAGTTTTTATCAATGCTTGTTTAGAATGGGAAAAGGGGATTTAGGGAAAAACCTTAAATAAATAAATACAAAGGTACTTGAATTTTAAACAGAGGTGGTTCCGAGCAAAAATGCAACAAAAGAGATTTCAAAGAGATTATCAAAGAATCGTTCAATTACAACGTGTGATTCGAGACTGGCTAAACCACAGAAATGATGCAGCAACCATAATCCAGCGAAATGTACAAAGATTCCTTGCCTGCAGACGTAGGAGAAAATTTGCAGTTGGAGTAATTAAATTTCAGGTAAATACTTCTTGTAAGAAAATGAAAAAAATTTTAAATCTTATTTTTATTTTTTCATTTTTCTCTCATGGGTTTTTGGGGAGAGGAGAAGTGTTCACTTTGGTTGATGCATTTATCAGTGAAATTGCAAGCCCTGTCAGCTTCAGTTTAGACATCAAATCTCAATGCAAACAGATCATGAAGTAATATTAAGCAGATACTGGTTGAGGTGACTTATGTGGGAGTGTATACGCACGGGTTTTTTGTTTGGTTGGTTGGGGTTTTTTGTCTTGAAAATCCAGTATTTGGAAGATTAAACACTGTGGTAGTTAATTACCTTGGTTATTAATTTTTAAGTTTATACTTTGTCAGACTTATGTAAAAATAATTTGGAATGGTAATGGAAGTTCTATTCTATTGTCTTTTCTTCACAATATTTTTCTCTTTGCGAAATTCCTTTTCTGTAGGCATTGTGGAGAGGATATTCCTGGAGAAAGAATAATGACACCGTAAAAACTAAAGCTTTAAGATGCAGTTTAGAAAAAGCTAATGAAAAAAGTAGAGAAGAAAACAAATTGTGCAACAGAACTGCAATAGCTATTGAATACCTTCTAAAATACAAACATCTCTCTTATATTCTTGCAGCATTAAAGCATCTTGGTCAGTATTTTGTTTTATTATAACTGGCAGAATTCCAGGATGATAGAAACTGGATTTTTTCGGCTAAGAAGAGTTCATAATGAAATTTAGGCTTTCTGCATGACTGTAAAATGTGAACGCGTTAGAGTTTAATGGGCCTTTTTTCCAGACTAAAACTATATTATTGATTTAAGAACATTATTAAAATGGTTATGTAGGGAAAGGAGATCCTATATGATTGCTCTGATTTCCTGGCAGTCCTAGTAATAGTATGCCTTACATAAGTCAGTTATATTTACTCTCAATATATATTCTCTATAGATTGCTTGGTCTGCTTAATTTTTAGTCTGGAATACTAAAGTATTTAGAAATACCTGTTTAAATCAATAATTGTGGTTTTTACTTCTTTGCCCTTCTACTTAAAAATAAGAAAAATCTAGTTTGCAATTGAATTGCTTGAGCTTCAAAGTTTTAATTTTTTTTTTTTTTTGATGATGATGATCATAGAGGTGGCCACCAGGCTGTCCCCGCTCTGTTGTGAAAATATGGCCCAGAGCAGAGCAATCTTCACTATTTTTGTTCTGATCCGAAGTTGCAACCGGAGTGTTCCATGCATGGATGTGATAAAATATTCAATACAAGTTCTACTTAATGTTTCAAAGGTAACTTTAATATTTTCTTTTGCAGGTTTATAAGCTGTAGAGTACATTACTGTACTTTTTATGTATCCACAAAATTTCTGAATAAATTTGAAACAACAAAATTAATAGTTTTGAATAAAAAAAAAATCTGAATTTTAACTATGTTATTTTGAAACTAATTATCTAATTTGTAATAATTATGATTTAATTTTCCTTTTGGCAAAAGAAAATTATTTCATGGGCTTAAAGTAATAATTTTACTTTTAACTGATTACATTGCAAGGTATCCCAACTATTGCATGAAATTGTAGAAATGCATGAAATTGTGTAGAAATGCAAAACTGCAGTAGTTAGGATAATCTATGAAGTTTTTTTTAAGGTAGAAATGTATGTGTTCCAGAAGACAGGCTACTTTTCCAAATTTATGCCATAGAATAGGTTATACTTATGCTTTTCAATTTCTTACAGAACTGATTATTTTCATAAATACTTTATAACTACAGTACTACTACAGTACTGAAGCAGCTTTAAGTATTGATTGATTGTTCTTGAGTTTTTTACTTTGAGACTTAAAATATTTTTAAATATTAAACATCGTATTTTTTGATGATATATCCATTGTACAGACATTTACGTTCAAATTATTTTTATTTCAGGAAAACAAATTTAACATTTAGGCTAAACTTGTTTTTAAATTTCTCTAAAACTTATTCTAATTTATTCTTCTAATTTAAATGTAAAATCAGATTCTATGGGTCTTTAAACAAGGGGGGAAGCACAAAAGATAGCTTTTAGTAACCTGTTACAATTGTGTAACATACAGAAGTGATTTTTATCGCTTGGGTGCCAGATCAGCTACAAATGTAATCTAGGAGAGAATATGGATTCTGCTTCTTCCTCTAGCCTGAAAGGTATTTTAAAGATCTGTTTATATAAACTCTCTTTCTCATATAACAGTATGAAAGAACTACTCAAGCAGTTTATGAAGTAGAAAATTCTATAGATACGTTGCTAGACCTACTGCAAATGTACAGAGGGAAAGCTGGGGACAAAATTTCAGAGAAAGGAGGAAGCATTTTCACAAAGACCTGTTGTTTGTTGGCCATCCTTTCAAAGGACTCAAAAAGAGCTTTGGTAAGACTGAAATGTTTTGGGGTTTAATAATTGGATTTAACATGCTTTTCTTGCATATTTTGGTGGTGTTTGTATTTTTTTTTTTTCTCCATCTCTACCATACTTATTATAGCTGTACTATTAATCATGACTAAACTCTGATTAAAAAAATGCTTTTCCAAGATGGTGAAAACACTCATCATTTCATGCTTTGTACGCCCTGGTCATGAAGAGCTATTCAATAAGACATTGAGGTTCTGATCCTGCAGTCCTTGCAAGACTGATACTGCAATCCCTGCTTTCCACAGGGTTTTGATGGCTTTCTATCAATTGCTTAGCATTAGATGTAGTTTAGTTGCCACTTAATTAACTTTTATTCCATTTCTGAAGGCTTACAGTTGCTTTGCAGATAAAGCTAAGATCGTTATTGTCAGTAACAACTGACAATATAATTGTCCATGACTTCGTGTTGACATGCTCTATTGTGACAGAGACATAGGCTTTTTCTGAAAGAAATTTCCTTTGTTCATGCCTATTGCTGGAATCCCTAATAAAGTTATTAGGGCAGTCTGGGCTCTATGCTATAAATTCACCAGCTGTTCGTCCATCAGATATAAGCTCTTAAGTTATCCAGTGATCTCTGACATCGCATTATTCTTTCATTGCTGTGAAGATGGGCACAAACACCGATTTGCTTCTCAGTACCAATCATCGAAGGCATACCAATGACAAATGAAATTTGGTTTTAATAAGAAATCGGTAAAATCTGACTTGCTGTAGGTGTGCTGGCTTTGAAATGGTTTCGCTGTACTTGTGGGTAGAAGTTCAGCTTAAATTATAAACATTCAGTTTTCATTGAATAAAACAGATTTCTTGATTTCTTATGTTGCTTTCGAACTCAGAGTGTTAACTGTGTGCTATTTTCACCTTTTCTCAGGAAATCCGAAGCATGCCAAGAGCTGTTACTTGCATTCAAAGTCTATATAAACTTACAGCTCGTAAACACAAAATGGATGCAGAGAGAACACTTGTGAAGCAGAAAACAACACACACTTTCTTAAGTGGAACTTCCTCTGTTCCAGTAACTCCTCTAAGAATAAAAACAGTTTCAAGGTAAGAGATTAAAAATTAGTCTGCTGGTTTTGCTGTGGCAATATAATACTTTAATGACAACCCACTAATGTTTTCACAGAATTAAACCAGACTGGGTTTTGAGGAAAGATAACATGCAAGAAATTGTGGATCCTCTGCAAGCAATTCTGATGGTGATGGATACACTTGGTATTGCCTGCTACTGAAATGTAAATGATGTATATGAAAATATATTTGTACAGCATGTATGTAGTGGACAGCTAAATGATTTTGGAAGAAAGCAAATAAGTGTCAAGCTACCTTTGAAAATGTTTTTTCCAATTGTACTTACAATTTTTGTAACTTTTTTGTATTGTATACAGCTTTATAAATCCTATTTTGTGCTACTACCTAAAGGCATTGTACAATAAAATCATAAGCCCTGAAAATTTCACTAGCGCAGTTATTACACTAGTATTTCACTAGTATCGTTATTACACAACTATGAATCTTACAAATAACATGCTATTCCTCACGGATTAAATACTGTAGAATGATAATAAGAACAGTTGTTTGTGTGGGACAGTTATGCTGGCTAGTCTCATCTCGAATGGTATAGGTAGGAAGGGATGCATAGTCTGTGGATTTCAAAACTAGCTACTGTTTTGGGGGAGCTTGTTACTTTCTAGTAAGTACTTACTACATTCTAGTAAGGTTTTGAGGGATCATGTGTGACTATGGGGAAAAAATTTTTTTAGAATTCATTTTTTTTTTTTTTTTAACACTACAAGATTATGATGGGACAATGGGATGTTGTAAGAGTGAATTTAGAAATTCTGACCTGATGTTTTAAGGGAGGTGAATTGAGAGTGCTTTCTTCCTATCAAGTAAGCAGTAGATACAAGCATGCGTCTCATCTGGTTGAATAGATGGTGTTCATCATGATATCTCCCCTACATTCTGTTCTCCTGTGCCTTGGAATTGCATTGTCTTCGAGCAAGGTCAGGAAAATAAAAACTATAATTATACCCTCCCACCCCCAAATTTAAAGATTATGCCTCCCAAGGGTGGAATGTGGTGCTAAATCAACTGGCAGCCATTAGTCAGTTAGATGATAATGCACTGTAAATCAGGCTATTTATTGATTTATTTTTAAAAAATACGAGGGGCTAACCGTATACAACAAAACCCAACAGTCAGATAATAGTAGTGGCTGTATTCTTAATGTAAGAGTCTCCAGAATGAATAATATATAGAATGCAACTGACTGGTTATCTGGGGGTAGGCTGGAGGAGGGGGGGAATTTTCTGTTTCCTCTTATTTCAGCCAAGGTAAATAATCTGATAACAGAATGCCCTTTAAACTTGGAACTCATGAGGTTCTGAGGGGAACAGTATTCAATTAGCTTAAATTGTTCCATAAGTTTGTTACCTGGTTTCCCTGTAAAATGATAAATTCTGTCCTCTTTACTGATGTAAAGTATACCAAATGGAAGTTGAATTCTGCAAGTCTAGTGTTTAAGGTATCTGGAGAACAAAAATAAATGAAATTAGTGTTCAGTGAAGTAACTTGTTACAAAATACCATGGACACTAAGTCATTTGTGAATCCTTTTGAACATCCAGTTAATTATTTACAAAAGTAGTACTTGGGGAGTTTTCACAGGTGCTGTAAACTGTTGATGGAGACAGTAATGAAGATGAAATTTAAAAGCTGTTTTTTCTTCCTAGTTATGATGCATTCAGGCAAACTCTATGCAGAAGGTAAATACATTGAATTTTATTGTTAATAAATTTGTATTGAATCTAGAACATGCAGGCCAAGGTAACTCAAGTCTTCCGTATCTTTACCAAAAGTAAATACTGTTTTTTAAATATAATTTTGTGGGATGGCTGATGATTGTGATTTAACTGTCACTGTAGCTCAGGGCTATGGATTCATATCCAAGTTTCAAAGCTGTAATATCGAAAACTTCAGATTTTTATTCAGAAAAAGGTTTTTTTGAAATTTTTTTCAGTGGTTTCAAGGCACTTGGACAAATTGAATTTTGTACTATTAAAACTTTTTATATATTGAAGTGTCTTGGTGATTGACGTGTTTTGGCTTACTGCAAAGCAAAAGAGTGGAAGTTAAATGGAACCTGCAGAAGCTAGTCTGCGTTTCCTATCCCTATTGTCCAGTATTGTTTAAAATTCCTGGGTTTATATCGTTTACATACCACTTGAACTGCAAGTTCACAAAGCTGTGAACTGTATGTGAGGGTACACCTCCATTAATTGAAAAAGGTGTCCCTTTTTTTGCATTTCATTTGGTATCTGTTAATGTATATTTAACTCCAACATATTTGTGGCAACTACCTCTGTCTTCACTAGAGTTTTGTCCTTATGCAAAGCAGTTGAAATTACACTGATACCCTTCAGAAAGTCAAACAAGGGGTATGTAGGTAGCAACCATTCCGGACTTTCATTTACTTGCAAATCTTAATTACCTTCAGGTTTGGTGGGCTTTTTATTTATTTAGATGTGATACAGTGGCTGTGTGAGGAAGGGGATTATTAAAATATCTCGACACTTTCTATTTAGTAAAAATAATAAATTTGCAGAAAACTAGTAAATGCAATAAGGTCTACTGACATTATTAAGTGAAGGAGAAATAGTTCATTAGTTTGGTTCTAATATGAGTAGGGTGAATGCAGCAGTGGGAAAATTCTGCCCAGTTATGAGACTCATAGGTGGTGATGCAGTTCTTAAAACTCGATTCTTCAGGTTAGATTGCCTTGTATTGGCATGGAGACAATTTTTGAGACCCAAAGGTTAATTTCAGAAGAAATCCAAACAGAAGGATTGCTTTTTGTTGGGGTTTTTTGGGGTTTGTGTGGTTTTGGTTTGGTGTTTTGTTTTGGGTGTTTTTGTTGTTGTTGTTTTTATTTTTTAATAACTTAATGTCATATTCAGCACAACTCCTTTTAAAGTTTTTCTCCTGTTACTGGTTTGAGGTTTTTCTAATTGCAGTTCTGCTTACTCTTTCCTTAATCTCCATTTCTTCTTTCTTTTCCATTGACTCTGTTCTTAAATTCCCTTTCCTCAGCAAGTTTAACTCCTATGTTGCTCTCTGGCAGTTTGTCATACTGTTCTGATGTTTGCTGAATGAGGAGCTATGGCATAGTTAATCTTGACACTGGTGCCGCTGTATTTTAGAGCGGGCATCAGTATGTGTATGCAGCAAAGAGTGCTCATGCTTACATCTTCTGGGCTAAATAAAGAGGCAAATAAATGTGTCCTGCATCAGTTTTGCCCAATTCACATCAAGAAGTTTCATTCTACAGCCGATATTCCTGTGAACCTAAAGAACAAAAGCTGATATAACTGTAATATATCTTAATTTCAGTGAGTCTTACAAGACCCTTCGTGCTCGTAAGTATTCAGAATTTCATTCACCTTGTTTGAAAACCTGAGTCAATTCAACTGTTACTAAATAAATTAATGCAAGAAAGTTCATATCTGGGCTGAGATTTTTAGTGAGAAATATATTTATCTTTTTTTCAGATAAACCTTGTGATTTGCCACACATAGAAAATGGAAAGATTGCCCAGTACTATTATAATTTCAAACGTTACTATTTCCCTATGAGTAAGGAAAAAAAACTTTCCTATTCTTGTCTGGTTGGTTATACAACTGAAACTGGGACTCAAGATGGAAGAATAACTTGTACAGCAAAAGGATGGTCTCCAGTGCCACAATGCTACAGTGAGTTAGCTTTATTAATCTCATCATTGCTTCTAGCAGGAAACTTCTAGCTGGATTTCCTTGAACATACAGGAGCAGAAGCTGCATAGCAGGAAGGATAAAATGTGTAAGTTAGGGCAACAAGGTGAAATCAGTCCTTTAGGTATACAAACTACAAATGTTTATATATGGAATACTTTTACAATAGTACATATTTTTAAGGGCTTTTATCATATATGTTTTTATAAGAAATCCAAGAAAGTTCATCCCGTTTCCTTATTTTGGGAAAACTAATGAACAATTTCCTCTCAGACGTATGCCCTCTAGAGCTTTCCTAGCTCTAGATTCCTTGGTTCTTTTGTTTGATGTTATTACCTTCCGTTTGATGTATTGTTTGATGATCGCGGTAGATTTTCTTCAATAGGTCAAGAAAACAAGATTAGATCAGGATGGCTAAAAGTCCCCTTCTCTTACTTGCCAGAGAACAAAAATATTCCAGTAATTCTTTTTCTAACCAAGCTGTCTTCTTTCTTTAGAAAAATGTAACAAACCTCTTTTGGAAAATGGTGGGTTTTATGGTACAGAAATGTACTTCAAAATACAGGAGAAACTGCAATACAAATGTAACCCAGGCTACCACACTCCAAGCGGTGGCACTGAAGATATTGTGCAATGTCGGCCAGAAGGATGGTCCTCCCAGCCAAGCTGCACTAAAAAACTTGGTAGGATTCTGCCTGGCTCGCCTTTATAATCTGTCTTAGATACATATAATTCTGCTGTTCTTGCTGTACTTAGAAGGCCAAAGTGCCTATGTTAGGCTATTGTTTGACTTCTTCTGAAGTAGGTTGTCAGCCAATACCTCTTGCAACGGAGTTGTCAGATTTCACATGCTGCTTGTTTTGTGAATTGGTATAGATAAAATTATATGTAGAAGGAATCAGTACAGATGAAATCGCACTGTTTCAAATAAATCTATTGGCATCCAACCTTTCTTCCCAAATGAAGACTGGAAAACTTGTGTAAGTTATTGCATTTTTAATTATTCGTTACTTGCAAAGATTTTTGTTTCAGATATGACTATTTTTAAGATGTATCTAAGGCAAATTTTAGATTAATAACTTGAAAAGAGCAATAAATAGTATGCATGTGCTTTATTTATTTAAGAGTCGTGTCAAGTACCCAATTTACATCATGGCAGCTACTTCACAGCCCAACAAGAGCTTCGACTGAACGAAACACTGGTATACAAATGTGATGAGGGATATCATACTGCAGGAGGAAACACTACAGAAGCAGCGGTGTGTCTAACGCATGGGTGGTCCCTTACTCCAAACTGCTCTAGTATGTAATGGGCTGGAAAATAATTCTGTTTTGAAATGTGATTTATTCTACAAATGAATAAAAATTCATAAAAAGACTTGTTTCATAAGCTGTTGGGGGTGGGGGAAGCCTTCCTCAACCGGTTTTCACCGCTGTGTGTTTTCTTCCTAGAAATAACTTGCTCCTCTTTGAGTGCAATAGCACATGGAGGTTTCTATCCTGTGAAGAAAATCTACGAAGAGGGAGATGTAGTTCACTTTTTCTGTGAGGGAAATTATTCTCTCAGTGAATCTGACCTAATTCAATGTTATTATTTTGGATGGCATCCAGACCCTCCAGTTTGTGAAGGTACCTTATTTTTACTGTGTCAAATTCTTAGCGAAATCCTGGCACCTTCTTTCACAAAATGCTTTATGAATACAAAATAAAAATAAGCTTTTTGTACCAGTTCACAGCCTAAATAGAAATCTAGTGGTAGCTGAAGGACATGGAGCGAAGGTAGCAGGGAGGGAGGCAATGATAACTGGAATTAGTTTTTGGTGGACTCTTAACAATAGAGCAGATCCTGTCTCTTGCTGTTGTTTCTCTGTACATTGTATCCTGAAGCAGCGGGAATCAACAACTATGGGGAAGTTGTTCAGCCCCTAAAGCTCAAGTTAAACCACGTTCAGATTACATGAAGGTTTAATCAAGCATGTGATTCATTAATCCTGCCTTGTGAGGTGGGAACATACAAATTTTCTTCTTCATGCCTCAAGAGGTAACAAGTTCCTCTGGAGCTCGAGGATTGTGGTACTTCTCAGGGTTTTACAGCCTCACCAAACGGTATGTGTGTTCAACAGAATTCACTAGAAGGGTTATCCTGCGGATGGAAACACACCTTTAGCAACTACTGTCACTACCCCAATCATTGAGGGATAATGGAGATTCTCAGAAAAGAAACTCAAAAGAATGAAATGTCCAGTGAACCAGATAAGATATAGCATACAGCAGAAAACACTACAGAACAACATTTAGTCTAGCGGAGAATTTATCATATTGTTCAACATACCTTCATAGTTGTGGGTCATTGTCTTATCTGGATATTGTCCCCTTTATGAGGATTACTTCTGAGCTTTAGGAGATCTCACTGCCTCATGGTAAAAAATTCTTTGCTTTGTATACAAAGGATGCCAGGTATTAATGACAAAGGATGGGACAGTCAATCATTTTTTTGATTTAAGCTAAATCAATGGTGGTAGTCTTTTCCAATATATTTTTACAGGATTTTTTCCTGTGAAGTATGTTTTCTAAAGCAAATTTAATAATCATTGGGGGGGGGCGTGTATGTGCACGCTTGAGATTTAAAAAAATACGGTTGTGTTAAGCACAGTTTTCAGTAAAACTAGTGTTTTGTCATTCCTTTATAGCTGATCTTGCAGAATATGTGATCAAGCACAAAGAGGAAATTCACCTTCCTATCCTATAAGACAGAGTAGTGTTTAAAATGCACTGGAATCTCTTAATTAAACGGCACGTGTTAGGACCCCAGCCCTGTATTAGTCTGCTGTCACAGCAGGGATTTTTCTTGAGTGAGCGCAGAGAAGGTGGAGTGCTCATGAGATTGAAAACATGGCCTAAATCTAGCTTTGAGGACACAGTAATTGCAAACTTAATTTGGGCACAGGAAAGGACTATATTGCTGCTTCTGTAGCATTAGAATTAATACATAAGCTGCTTTAAATATTATATCAGTGGCGGGTATGAGAAATCTCTCTTTCCTGAAGTCCTTTAAAGAACATTTTATTGAGTTTATGTGGAGAAGTTACAAATTTGTTTATAGCAGTGTAATAGCATAATACCTCTATTTTATATTTGTTGAATCTAAAAACCACTTTTTTGTTCTGGTCTCCTGTTTTGTTAAGAAAATGGGAGTAAGCAATTACTCTGGATCAACCAACAGTGTCTCTTGAGTGATAGACTTGCATGCTGCATAGTAAAATTAATTGTGTATGTGATTTTGATTAGTGAGAAAACAATATGCATTTTTCTTGTTTTCAGATGTAAAAAATAAATGCCCTCCACCACCGCTTCCTCCTCATGCCCGTATCATCACAGTTAGAAGAACATATCATAATGGAGACAAAGTTCGTATACAGTGTCAAAGTACCTTTGAAATAAGAGGATCTGAGGAAATCCAGTGTGAAAAAGGAAAATGGACATCACCCCCTGTTTGTACTGGTTAGTACTCTTTTGAAGACTGACAACTGAACAGAAATGATTCTTCAAACAATGCCTTAATTTTCTGGAGAGTCTCAGTTTCCATATCTGCAAAACTGTTTGTCTTCCTCTGTTTAAACGCTTGAGAGGTAAAGTGCTGCATAATTTGCAAATGACCTCGTTATTCACAGATTAAAAAGAAAGGGTGAGCTAGGTGAATTCAACTGACATCCGTGTTGGGTGGTTCTTCCCTGGAATATTGATTTTATTACATTGTACAATGCATCAGTGTCTGTCTGGTTTGGTATTTGAAAATGAGTTATTTCTGAGAAAACTGGTTCTAACTTCCTGCTGTGGTTATAGGAACTACGGATAAACAGGAATCTGAGGCACCACCATCGCTCGAGGAAGACGGAGCAATAAGGGCAAGCAAAACATATCCCCATGAAGATATGAGTAGGTGAACATTGCTTTTCTATTTAAAAGGGACTTCAGTACTCTCCAATGCAGCAGCCTGACTGACCGAATGAAAGGCCATTGTTGCTTGTTTCCAGCGATTATAAACTACACCTATAAGCCTGTGCTGTATTTGTCATTTTATTTCATATATGAGCATTTATCTTCAGTCATTTTGTAGCTCTTCTGTTAATGTTGTCTGAACATGCAAATTCAGGAATACTTAGCTGATCCTTTGATTAATAGTTCCAGTGAGGCTTCTTTTGTTTATTGTTTACCACACACGGGCTAAACGTTTCAAGCAACAAATAAAGATGGTCTCATCACAGAAAAAGAACTAATCTATATAGAGCGTAAACCAGCAAGAGACATAGATGAAGAGTCTAGAGGGAAATAGAATGCCTGTCTACAATTCAGTAAGGCAAGTGTAGAGTTTTGGAAAATGAAACTGAAAAAAGAAATTATATTGGTTTACATTTTATTTGCATGTACATTTTTGCCTCAGCCTTGTTGCTAATCTGATACTTTTGCTGGTTTTAACGTTGCTTTAAAGATCTAATTACCTATCTCACTACCTTGTATGCAGAAGAAATGCAGAAAAACTGCACCTCTCCACCCGTGATTAAAAATGGTGGTGTTCTTGGGCCATTATTGACAAGTTACAAAAATGGTGCCTCAGTAGAATATGGTTGTCAGCGTTACCATTCTTTGGATGGACAAAGTACTGTTTACTGCGAACAAGGAAACTGGACAGAACAACCAACTTGCTTAGGTAAGTCTCGTAAGAAAAGGTTTTGTCATACCTAATAATACAGAAAAGTAAAACTGGAAAGAACTTCTAGATAATCCTTTCATGACCACTTCTTCTTTTTCATTTGAGTAAATAAAGATTCCAGAAACAAGAGGATGAACCAAAATCCAATATACCCAAAATCCAATATACCCAGGCCACTTCTGCTATACCCAGGCCTGTTCTTACAAACACTCAAATGGATTCCTCTGTTTTCCTGAGTAAGCTGCTCTAGCCAACATAGCTATCCCTGTTACCTAGGAGGATTTTCTAATTTCTTTCTCTCATGTTCTCCGTTCGGTGAATTTCTTCCTGTCTTTCAATAGATGTTTAGAAGGAATGACTGCAGCCATTGCCAAAATGGCTTTTAGATACGATTAACAAGGAATACAATGACTCCTTGGACTTCCATTTTTAAGCCTTCAGCCTTTGTTTTTATTATGTGTCTTTATATCTATTATTTCATTCTGAACTCTCGAATTTTTCCATGTTGCTCTTATGCATGCTGTTCAAAACAATGTATAGAACTCCCATTAGGAGTTTACTAATACTAGCAGGAATACTACTAATTATTTACAAGAGTTGTTTGTTTATCTTTCCTTCCTTCCCCTTATGAAATAATTCTGTTTTACTAGTATCCTTTCTTAAATTGACTCGCTGTATGTTTGTAATCTACTGTGGAAATAGAAATAAATAACCAGTTCAGTTTTAATTACTTATTTCTAAATGAATAAAATGTACCTTGTCTGGAATGAAAGGTCCAGTTCAACATTCGTGGATCTGAATACTCAAATTTAACAAATCCTGTGAAATGATGAAAACTCGTTTCATATGAGCATTACTTGTCTCCTAAGCATCCAAATAACCACATCATCCTTTCCGTGTTTTCTGAGACTTCTTTTCAACCCTCGCCTAATCAGACCAGAAAAAGCACATACTGTAGTTAGTTTCAGGAAAATATCCACACCAATTTGCTGTTATGGTGCTGCCATCAAAACGTGTAATAACTGATTTCTCCTTGCCTTTCTCTCAGCAAAGTGTCAATAAGGGCCTCTTTCAGACAATGATTCTCGTGGAACTTGTAGAAATTTATTTTTATAAGTGTTCCTCTGTCAGCTTTTATTGAAGTTGAAAAGTGGTTTCAAAAGTTATTTTGAGGTTAACCGTCTAATGGAAAGCAAGGCTACCTGATGGGATCCTGGCGATAAATTTTAAGAAGCCTGTCAGAAGGCAACCAAAGTAATATTGACCTAGAGGAACCTGAAAAAGCCCAAAGAAGAACACAAGTCTTCCAAAAGATTTTTGGAACTTTTCTACATTCTTTTTAACAGTGACAAAACAAAGAAAAAAGCAAAGAAAGGGAACTGACAAAATACTTCCTTAGGTTAACAGTTTAAATTTACTGTGTATTAACTACTGCTATCTGAAGGGCTTACCAAACCTGTGAGCCAAATCTGACAAGCTAATTCTGATGGATGACTGTTTTCATTACAAAAATCCATTCAAGTTACAGTAAAGAAGTTCTGTTCTTCAATGGTAAACCCAGGCCGCCATCTGTTTACAAATACTTGTAGAAATCAGATTCTGTCAGAAGTACATGTTTTCTGTGATTTACGGTTCCCAGGTTAGGGTCTTTTTTGCATTTTATTTCTATTACTTCAGCCCATTTCTTTACATTCTTTTTTTTTTAGTGCATCTGTGGTTCTTTTTCTTGCAAGATTCTAAGACATTGTAGAACTATTGATTTAGATTTCTCTTTCTTGTCTTCTACAAAAGGGAGCTAAGAAATCACCTCAGGGCACTTTATTGAAGTACACTTTTATTTCCTAGAACCATGCACTCTTAACGTAACTGATATGAACAGCAACAACATAGAGTTGAAATGGAGACTGGAAGAATTAGTTTTCCTACATGGTGATCTCGTAGAGTTTGAATGTAAACAGGGATACAATTTTCTCCAGACTACCATTCCATCTCCTGGGAGGACACAGTGTAACGATGGCAGACTGAAATATCCGAAATGCATTATGCAAGGTAAAACAATGCTTTTTTAATTGCTTTTTTAATTAATCAATCTCAGTCCTATTTAGAAACAATTTGCTTTGGCAGTGCAGGCCTAGAATCTCTTGTAAATAATGGTTAGGATGGTTAGGATTCAACAGTACAGATATGCACAGATATCCCTGTACAAGACAGCTATACTATATGGGAAAGGAAGAAGGAGCTGTTCTCCAACCCGGGGGAACTCAAAGCTCTGTAGAAAGACAGCTGTAAACAATTAAATGCACACAAGGGAATTCTTCTGGTTAGAATTAAGCAGGAGATTGCATTCTCATCTGAGACATAATGAAATAGTAAGAAAAGACACTGTCTGAGAGTTGATAGATATCTAGTGTTGACAGGCATTTAAAGCTGCTGATTTGTTAGCTTCTTAAGCTGAATGTTTCTCAAATGTCTTTAATGTAATTCCAGCTCCTACAGAAAAATGTGACTCTCCACCTTCTATTGCAAATGGAGCTCTTACTCTCCCACCCCTGACGCAGTATGACAATGGTTCGTCTGTTCAGTATAGTTGCTCTGACTATCACATTTTGCAAGGATCTGAGAGAATCTACTGTTCTGAAGGACAGTGGACTTCACCACCAGTTTGTATAGGTAGGTGTGATAAGCTAAACAAGCACTTATTTCTCTGTACAGTTCATAAAATAGTTTGGGTCGGAAGGGACCTTTAAATGTCATCTAGTCCACCCCCCCTGCAATGAGCAGGGACATCTTCAACTAGATCAAGTTGCTCAGAGCCCCATCCAACCTGACCTTGAATGTTTCCAGAGATGGGCCATCTACCACCTCTCTGGGTAACCTGTTCCAGTGTTTCACCACCCTCATTGTAAAAAAAAAATGTCTTCCATATATCTCATCTGAATCTTCCCTCTTTTAGTTTAAAGCTGTTACCCCTTGTCTTATCGCAACAGTCCCTGCTAAAAAGTCTGTCCCCATCTTTCTTATAAGCCCCCTTTAAGTACTGAAAGGCCACAATAAGGTCTCCCCGGAGCCTTCTCTTCTCCAGCCTGAACAACCCCAAATGTCTCTGTCGTGGTTTAAGTTTAGTATCAATTCAGATACTTGGAATTTATAAATTGAGTATTGTCAACTAGGACTTTAAGATCTCGGCTTCAATTTTTTCAGTTAGAGGTGAAATTTTTAATAGCAGTGAGTGTAAGCTTGTCTGCCTTTTTTTTTTTTTTTTTTTCCTTAAATACGACATGCCTGCAGTATCCAAAAATAGTGATTTCATGTATAATAAGAGAATGGGAAATAATCTATAGTTTTAGTTTAGACTAGTCAAAATGCTGTGATTTCAAAAATAATTGATTTATAACACTGATTATATCTCTTTTCTTTAGAGCCATGTACTTTGTCAAAAAATGAAATGGAGAAAAATAATGTGCTGCTGCAAGGGTTCTATAAGAATCAAGTTTACTTTTACCGTGGGGATTATGTTGGATTTTACTGTAAAGAGAACCATTTTGGAGCAGAATCTGGTACAACCTTATTTCAAGTGCAGTGTAAGAGAGGACAGCTGGCGTATCCAAAATGTGTTGAAAGAGGAAAATGAGTATGGACTTCAGGAAAGCCTATAGGAAAGATACGTACGTGTTCTTTATCTGGTATTAATTGCTGTATTAAGATGGCCTCATATTTTCAAGATCACTACAGTCAGCTTTGAGAAATGAGTGTTCAGTAGCATTGTTGGGTCTGAGCTGAAGGGGGAGGGAAGTGAAAGTGCTATGAGGTATGAGGACTGGGAATGCACCAGAATGCAATATTGGCAAATGCCTGGAAAATTTAAGATGGAGGAGTTTTGTAAGGCTTACAGTGATGAAGTTGAGGATGCACTGAAATTTGGAGGACTTGAGCAAAGTGCCATGACAAGAAGATGCTGACCAAGTAGTGCCCTGTGTGATATTGGTGGATTTGATACCATGAGTGCTTTTGTGACTACACAATATAGGTAAACTGAGATTTAATTTCATGGCCTTCAATGTTGTGATGTTAAATGATGTTAAACTCTAATTTTACAGACAGAAAGGAGAAGCCTATTTTTTTGCATATCTTAACAGAACCCATGTCTCCTTTCACAGGTAGGAAGCCTCTAAAGGACAAGGCTTGAGGGACAAGGAAAAAAAAAAGCAAGTATTAAAAAAAAAAATTAAAAAGTGTGTTTAATGGATCTATGAAAGCATTTAAAACCTAAAAATATGCAAATTCTACTCAGTAGTTAATTATTCTTAAAAACAAGTCAAGCAACCATCTCTGTTTTGCTAATTGAGAGCATTTAAAATATTAAGATACCTAATCCAACCTACTTTGTATGATTTCCTTATGATACTTAAACATCGATACTCTTGGTGCTCTGCCTTTGAACATGTGTGACTGAAGACACAAAGAAAATTCAGGAATATAGACAAGGTTTGCCTTGCATCCATTTTAGTAGGTTTTAATAAAAAAGTCACTGTAAGGGTCTCTTCTGTGTTTTATCTCTAAACTCCATCTTTCTGTGATATCATTGCATGTATGCTGTTCTGTACGGTTTTCCAAGGCTTTTGTGAGTACTATGTGAATAAATAAAACAAGAAAGAAATGAAAGCATTCAAGAAATAGGCCTATTCTGCTTATTTAATCAAAACCCAGTCAACCGTTTGGTGGGAAAAAAAATGATAAAAATAGCATTTACATGCTATTAACAGTAGCATTCCAAAATGTTTTGAAAAGATTAAAAAGTCGTTGCTTTGTAAAGCAGTATTTAAAAATGAAGATAAATAACAATGACATTTAGCAATTTAATAAGGTGAACTTGTGATGCATGACACAGATCTGAACTAGATGTTCACTATAGCTTTTATTTCTAGGTGATGTTATGAACAATGATTGTAATGCAAATTGGTGAGTCTTTCTCAGTTAAGAAATAATGTAAGTACTCCGGTTAAACAAAATGACTCGTGATAAGTTTTTAACCCGTAAATTTTGGTTTATTGGGCATTGTTACATTTAATAGCTCCCATCTCAGCTCTCTATGCATCCAGAAACTATTTGTGCTGAGGCCAAAATACGCAGAAATTCATCTCAGTCTCTGAGTTTTTACATCCTAATCATTCCTGTGTCTATGAGAGACAGAAGAAAACTCTATTTCCCTTGAACATGAAGGGCTTTTGCTTACAGGTCTAGTCTATCATGTAAAATTTTGCAAGGGCAACTTGTACATCTGTGACCATCTCAGTAACACAAGACTCTCCGGGGATAACCACTCCAGCAGCTCTGCACTTGATCACCTTAGCTTAGATCCGGCCAAAACTCCAAATCCGTAGTCTTGACCATACCACAGAGACCAAACCTGTTTCCGTGGTCTGGAAGATCCATTCAGGGCAGGGAGGGATGGCGCATTCTCTGGCTTGCAGGGATAAACACCCGAGACAGATGGAGAATCCACATATCACTGTGGTGGTGCCTGTTCCAGGCCTGATGGCGTCAGCATCTTTCTAACACCAGTCTGTGCCAGTGTCAGCATGTTTCAAGTATGTTTGAAATACACAAGTATATTTCCAGTATCACTGGAATAATTTAGTTGATGTGTACAGATGAATGCCATATTGTGCTGCAGATGCTAGTGTTGTTCATGCTTGGTTGAAGACTGATTTAGTTGCGTCTCATTCACATTGAAAAAAGAAGTGTTTCCTTAGTTCTTTTCTGATCGATCTGGAATCCCAAATATTTCTTTTCTTTTTCTCCTTTAGTTCTGAGGTAAGAAACACTTCCATACACATCTAAGACCAGAAAAGGGAAAACTGCAGTTCTTACTTTAAGATTCAGGAGGAAGCAAGTGAAATCTCTGAGCATGATGATGGGACAAACACCTCAAGGCTGTGAACTGCTGCCTACCCAGAACTCCCTTTAAAAGCAGCAGGACTGTTTGCTGTTCGCTAGACTCACGTGCAATAGCCACATTTAATATCATTCAGCTTCGACATATCATTGTGAGTGTAGGAAAAGTAGAGAAGTGGGAGTCTATTTCCAGGATGTTTCCATACAAGGTGTGCTGATAGCTCCAAATCACAAAGGCACAATGTGTTTTAGTGCACTAAATGTTATTAGAGGCATTAGCATTTATATAAAATGAAGATTATTTTTTTCAGTAAATAAAACTGGATTCTTCATAGGCTGTTTATAAAACTGGAAGGTAAATTACCTTTGCGTTCTGGTGGCTGTGATCGGTTCCCATGCCTACAAATTACTCTTTGTGACCTAGTAAGGCTCAGCTCTTGCTGGAATTGACAACGCCTTGTTTTTCCAGGAAAAAAAAAGGACATTTACTTTCCAGATCCTGTAATGATGCCCTAGATAACTGCACTACACATTATAACTGAAAAGAGACAATGGGCACGACTGAAACAGAGGAAAGCCCTTCTGAATGTCAGGAAATGCTTCTTTACTGGGGGGGGGTGAGGAGTGGGGTGACTGGGCACTGGCACAGGTTACCCAGGGAGGAGGTGGACTCTCCATCCTTGGAGATATTCAAAAGCCCTCTGGATATGGTCCTGGAGAGCCTGCTCTAGGTGATCCTGCCTGAGCAGGAGGGCTGATGACCTCCAGAGGTCCGTTCTTTGATTCAGTGAATGCTTGTGCTTGGGGACAGAATGGTGCTGCCTACCATTTGCCTACCTGAGTATAATCTCAAGCTCTCTGCTGGTCAGGAGGGCTTTCTCACACAAGCATAGCGTTGTGATTATGTAAGTGTTACAAGAGTGAGTTGTTAATGAACTAAACCATCTTCTGTCTCAGTCTCCTGAACAGCCTAAACAAATTGTTTGCAGTGTAAGTGAAAGTCAACCACCGAACTATCTGTCTGATCAGTGTTTCCCAATGCTCTTTTTTATTGTATTATAAAATGAAATACAGCTTCTAGAGTGAAAGCAAATCAAAGGCTGTACATTCACATTTAGGGGGTGTGGTCCACTTCTTCCCTATTTTACAGGTAATTGCTAGTCATCTGGTAACAACAACACGAGGATCCTGGGAACCTTTCATATGTGCAGATGTGAATAAGCGTAGCCTGTGTTTACATGGCTGAGCCATTTGTAACACTTTGGTTGCATGTATCAGTTAATTGATTGCAAGTATGTTTGTTAATCAAAGATCTGTGTAATCCATGGGTTCATCTGCTGCTGAAATTTAGACTGCCTGAGATGAGTACCAGCAGTAGTAGCAAGTTTCTGCTGGACTCGCATTTGCTGTCTGCACAACTTTAACAAAACACTATTTCTCTTTTCTATGAATTAACAACGAGCAACTCACGGTCATTTACTAATAACAGAGGACCTCTCTTGGGCACAAATATGTTTTATGCATTTTATAGATTGGAAACCAAAGCACAGATCTGAGATGTTTTGTCAAGGTCACACTGTATCCAAGCCAAGAACTGCATCAGGGTGATTGTAGCCAGAACCCTGTCCTCATTGGGTGGTTAGAAAAAAATAATTGCTTTTGGAAATCAAACTCTTCCTGAAATCCTGCATCCTGAAACTGATATTTCTCAGCAATCTGAGCAAAGCCATAAAATTACCATTTTCCTTAATTGTGCTTTTCATATAAAAGTATTGACTTCCTTACTCATTGCTCACACATGCACACACAAAATAAATACGGAACTGTGCCACTGAATAAAGTCAAGGACTGAACTTTTAATTCACTTGTGATAGGGCAACTGCTCAGCTGATCACTATTCTCTCCATTAGAAAAACACATCCTTATTTACCAAAAAGTTTAAGGTCAGAACCAAAGAAAGTTATTCCATTGTGTCATTTAGCTAGAGACAGGGAGGGAGGGCAAGAAAAGATGGTAGTGACATATTTGACTTTTACATTTATTTTTCTATAATGTAGCGTTGCTAACTCAATAACTTAGCAGGGACGTTATTCTGTGATGTGCTGTCATGAGTATTTCCAAGAACACAGAGTAACAGCTGGATTCCTGAAATACCTCACACTGAAAAGGAGCTGCAATGAGGCGGCAGCAGGGCAGTGCTCTGCCAAGTACACCAAGACAGCAAGACTCACTTCAAAAGCGTGAGGATTCCCAGCAAGGTCCTGTCAGTGCAGCTGTACAGGAGATGCCAAAAGGAATCTGCATTTGTGCAACTTGGATTCTTTTTTTTTTTTTTTTTTTTTTTACTTAGAGTTTGCAGTACAGGTGACTCAGTTGGTCACTGTGTTCAGTTTATCACTGTATTATCACTGGCACTGTATTAATAATATTGGTTAATATTGTTCACATATTGTGAAGTTTTCTTTGTATTCTGGTACTAACATTGCATACAGTTTTCTGCACTTGTATTTCCACCAGACCTCTGGCTCTGGCTGTAGCCAGGGGAGGATGTCGCTGTTTGGCAACAGTAGATGGCAGATGATGCATTTGTAAGGCTGCTAAAATGAATGCAAAAAATAAATGCACTACAGCAGCCTATTGCTTCGCATCAAAAGTACTGGCAGTATTTTCCTATTATATGAGCAAGGCTTAGCAACAAGAGGCTTCACCGAAGTTTGAAACCCCCCTACATTTTCTTTTTAAAATGAACATTTAAATACGCTCTCTCTGGGCTACTTTGACAGTCCAGACAGCTAAAGGGAATATCTGCTTCTCTGACAAGACGACAAGGGGAGCAAGTGCAATGAATTCCTAGACACAGAAATAATCTTGCACTAGAAGGCCTATTTGCTTATTGGTTCAGCCTCCCAGATGACTAAAATGCCCTCACAGATCAAAGCTGGGCTATGTGGTCTGTCATGTGACAGCCTACACGACTAACATCATTATGATCCACGATCTTCAACTGCAGGTTACAGAATAACGTAATTGTCAAGGGAAATGTGAAATTAGTCATTGTATTTGCCTTCACTTACTTGGCTTTCCACCGGAGCTATTTGTCATAGGTGGAAAAGCAGCATGACACTGGGAAACTCAGTTTAAGTGGACCTTTAAGCACACAGACACACACACACGCTCCATAATTCCAGCACCTGTTTCTTCAGATCTTCAGCAGCGTTTTCTATGCATCTTCCAACAGTATTTGCTGACAAAAGAATGTATTTTACTCTGTCACAATATTGTCTTCATGTATTATTTCAACCGGTTTTACTGCGGAAGGAAGAACAAGTGTTTCCCTGATGGTATGTGGCTTTTTTTTGTCTTTTGCTATCAAGTGAGAAGCCTTGAAAGAAGCTTTTAAACATTCATCGTTAGGTTTAGTGAAATTTTGCAAAGGACTGGATTGAGTATTACATACTATAAAGCATCACTGAAAAAATCATAGATGTTTTTGTCTTTATGTTCTGGATGCTTATTTTTTAAATGTCTTGCTAGCATTAGCTAATATTTTAAGACACGATATCCTAAGAGCAAGGTTCATCGTTAACAATAGCAGATTTAAATCCATATTTCAAATAGCCTTTGTCACAATTTCAATTTTTTTTTATCAACTTCCTGTCAAGTGCAATTAGACAGACATTACTTTTACCTTGTAAGGTGGCTGATGCAGAGTTTATAGTAGGAGTATATTGCCAGCTCTGCCATTTTCTTCTTGTTTGCTTGTGTGTCAACTTCTGTCTGCAGCCTTCTTTGCAAGGAATCTTTTTAAGCCACTTGTCCATTTTGTGAGGGTTAGTTTAGTAAAACTAAATATAATCCACAAATGTGCTTAACTGGGCACACATAAACTGCAGTGCCTTGCAATATGCTGAAAGCGAATGAAGGGGTGAAGGTGCTACTGTGAATACCTCCACATAGTGGAGCACCCGCTCTCCTCCACATCTACTGACACTTCGGTACCATATGTGACAAGGAACCCTCTGACATACAGACCAAGTGAAATTGCCACTGTCAAATCTGAATATTAATTATGAGTAAAAGTTAATATCTTTCTTTTTTGAAAAAAATAAATATAAATAGAAATTCTAATATTTTCTTCCTGCACCCCAATGGATCATCTTCCAAATCCCTTGGGGTGCATGCACCCCACTTTGGCATCCACTGTTCTAGAGGACCTTCAGCGTGGATTTATCTGGTCTTGAGCACAAGGCCTCCCTCTTCTCCAGTTCCCTGCAACAAAAGACTGGTCTGTGCTCAGGGAGTAAGCTCACTTTTGCTCTCTT
This sequence comes from Vanellus vanellus, assembly GCF_965231255.1. Lineage (NCBI taxonomy): Eukaryota > Metazoa > Chordata > Aves > Charadriiformes > Charadriidae > Vanellus > Vanellus vanellus. The sequence continues at coordinate 56,303,184 of NC_138910.1, read as the reverse complement.
CACATCTTATTCTAAGAAAAATACGTCCAGTTATTTGGTTATGGAGCTGCCAAAGCAAAGACTCAGCTGTTCTGAAATCTCCCTTATCATCCAGCAAAAGGAACAACAGAAGAATATTTCTTGCTTTGTTTCCTTAGAGAGAAATCACCCATATTAATAACCCACATGGATATTGAGATAGGCTCCTTTAACTACATTCAAAGACAGCATGCTGGTTTAGTTGATTTTCGTGGCCTTAGTAGAATTAGATGAAGTTGAAGAAAAAAAACCCTCTGAGATGAAGGCACCAGAGGCCAATGAAAAATTACCCCTTGCTGCACAGTGCCAGGTGGACTGCCCACACTGGCTTTCAAAAAATCTGAGGAAAGTGAAGAGCAAGAAAAGAAACTGCACATCATCTACAAAGCCCAACAGGTAAGAGGCAGTAAAAGCACTCCCTCAACCTTCCCCCGCCCAGCAAGACATCAATGACACACAAACATGTTTCTCCTAGAAAATATAAGGATGGCAGGTCCCATTCCAGGACCTGGACCAAGAAGTCATCCCCGCCTCCATCCAGAAAACCCAATTACTTGCATCCCAACAAATATCAGGGAGGCTCATGACACCCATAAAAACTGGGTCAGTGATCTAGAGACTTCCTTGAGTCATTTAAAGGAGACACCACTCACTTGCTCATCCTGATCAGGTGGTCAGGACACCCACCTCTGCCATGACCCCAGGGTAGTTTCCAGGCAAGCACATGGAGAAGAAGCTAGGAGCAGACAAGGCCAAAGACACACTACTCGCTGATGATCAAATTACCTGCGGGCTTTAATTCTTGTCTCAGTATGCCACCGAAGCAGCCTATTTCAGGACACAGTTGCTAATAAAAATAACAGTGAGATCAATATAAAGCGGAAGAAATGTAAGCACAACCATTTGGATGGATAAAATGTAAACACATTTACAAAATGTAAATACATTTACAAAAATGGATAAAACGTAAACACAATCATCTAATAATAAAAAAAAAAATAAAAATTCCAAGACAGAAAATTGGCTAAGCTGCAAACAAAGCACAGTGAAAAAGGAAATGCCAGGAAAAATTGAGCTCAAATCACTGGGTTGGTTGAAGGATCTTTCATTTCCAGAGCTGGGCTCTTTCATGCCATTTCCATTTATCTAAATGGTCCTGCATCTTAAAGAGAAAAAAAAAAAGGGAAAAGGCGTGAAGACCAAGCCTAACACACCACAGTGGTTCCTCAGACCCGTGGACAGGCAATTTCAGAAAAACTGCCTCCCACAGCCCGCCCCCGGGTCCTCGCATGGAGCACTTACATTCACACATAGGATACCTAATCACTCCATCCACGCACTCTGCTCTAAACGTATCAGGGTGTGAAGCTTGCCGGTGCAACCACTTGCATCCAAAGAAAATAAAATCCCCGGTGCGATAGGTAGAAGGGGTGGAAGTGCTCGACCATCTTGATGACTGTAGTAGAATATTGTTTATTTCCATAATCCTCCGAAGCACCGTACAGTCCTCTGGAAAAAGTACTTTCATTATTTGCCTGTAGACCTCACACCAGACAACCGATGCTCTGAAACTGTTAGTACCAGCCCCTGAGAGCCCTTTCCCCAGCAGTCTTTCCAGCTCAGGTATGCCAGTCAACGGCTTCCTGGGGGCACTGCCCTTCGGTGCCTGCAGCTTACAGGATCCTCCCACACCCTGGCTCCTCCCCAGGTGCTCCCCCAGGAAAGCTAAAGGCTTTCCCATAAGCTTCAGCACTAAAAATGCAACAACACAGCAGCTAAGCTGTTGCCAGAGTGGAGATGACTTACTTCCTGGCTTGCACTGTGGATAGTCTAACGCCCCCTCCACACACTGTGCTCTGAAGGGGGGAGATGCTGGGTCCTGAAAATATCCTTTTTTACACTGAAATTCAATAAAGTCACCCGATCTGGAATACAGCTTTCTTCTTACGAGCCATTTCAGCTCAATATTGTTTCTGGCCATGTCTTCTTCAGATGCTGTACAGGCCACTTGAAAAAGGCAAGAGAAGAATGTTGTCATTTCATAAAGGCACACCAGGAATAACTTTTTTTCCCCTAGACCCTACAGAAGTTCTTCGCATCACAAAAGGCTTCCAGCTTTTGCTCTGTCACTCTGTTCCTTGCAACATGAAAGACATTCATATCCAAGGAAAAGGGAAAAAAGACCATGGCTGAGACCCCATGCAGAGCTATGGAGAAGCCTTTTCACTCCGACAGTCACACAGGGCAAGATCAAATCATGGGTGGGGGAAGTCACCAGGCACCAATGAACTTCCTTGTGTCTTTTTTGAGACCCTTTCTTCACCTCTGCTCAGCACTTCTCTAAATTTGTTTCCTCATGGCCGTGTCACAGACGCACACCCAGATTTCCCCAGCACTGCCGCACACTCAGACCCATCCTCCCTGCTCACAGCCTGCTGACCAGAGCAGCATCCCCAACTCGGGAGCACTGCACAGTGATGGTGATCCCATCACACAGGAGAGTTCAGCCAACCACCCTTCCTCCCAAAACTGTTGTGATGGCAAGAGACAGCAGGCAGCAGAGGGGACTACATGAGTTAACTTCAAGAAGAAACTCCTTCTGGACAAAAGAAAGACTCGTTGTTCTGCCCTGCTGTAATCACAGCTCCAGCACAAGTGCTGCTGCACAACTGATGCCCTCAGGATCTTAGAAAAAGGAAACACAAGCAGTCACACAGCCTGTGGCCACACAGCACGTGCTTCAACCTACCTAGGCAAACTGGGGGGCTTGTCCACTGTCCGTCAGTACACCTGATATGCCGAGATCCTTCCAGGACATAAAGACTTGGGCATTTGTATTCCAGAGTTGTACCTGGTTGATATTCTTGCATGGGAAAGGAAAGAAGGTCTCCATTTTCAATAACTGGAGGTGGGCCACATTTCCCACCTTTCCCTGGAAGAAAATTCCCAATCATCAGACAGAAAGCCATGAGAGTTTAATTGCAATGGAGGCCTGGCCACAAATACTACCAGACAGTATGTTGGCACTACTCAGAGTCCTGGAGGAAAGCAGAGAGAAAACCAAATACCTGGCAGGTGAAAAAGAGCAAAAGTTTCTTATTTCTCCAGTGCTGAGACTCACAACTGCCAGTTCACGCCGTTTGTCTACAGCTGAAGTGCTTGCAGCTGTCTGCAGGACTTTCTCTCGTTCTGCATAAGGATGTAGCGTTTGGCACAGCTCTTTCTGCAAAGAGCCTGACACCCATCTCTTCCCTGTACTGCCCGAGCAGTGAGAAAAATGAAACCAATTGCAAACGATAAAGACTGTCACTGAACCGCACAACTGCAGTCACTAATGGGGTAGCCCTTGGGCTCTGTGGACGACTTATGGGCACTGGAGAGTTCACACGTGCCAGTCCTGAAGCACTGCTGCCACGTGGATTTTTATACCTATTAAAGCACCACACTGCTGCCAAGTCTGGCCTTCCAACGGACCTTGCATTGGGAAATCTTCAGAGAAGGCCTAGATCCCTTGGTACCAGCATTGACACTTTTTGCACTTGGCATTGTGTTCTGGAGCCACAATATGGAGCCTGGTCTTAATTCATCTGCTGTTTCTGCACCCTTTGCAGCTCCCAGCTGGGTGGTGTTTGAGTCAAATACTACTGCATTGGTTCACATGCTGAAACTTTCTGTATGTCTCATGAAAACAAATGAGATTATTCAGTGTGCTCATGAAATCCTAGGAGGCACCAACAGAGTACCTAGGTATTGGCTCACACATCAAATTCTACCCTCAGTTGATTTAACTCCATAGCATTCAATACAGCAATGCATCATCTGCATTATCTGGATGGCACCTAGCGGGGAAGCTGTGGGCTCCAACATAAATGGCAAAATTTCTCACTCTCTTCTCATCAGGCAGGCACAGAGAATAGATTCTAAGAAGTCCAAGGCTTGTGTCGCAGAATTAAACCTGGTCAGCAACTGCTGTCAGCGTCAGGGTGGTTTTCCAGATAGGGCCCTCTAGAGCGAAGCCACCTGGGTCTCTCAGCTGGCAAACCCATCTGAATAGATACCTGGGAAAATGTCTTTTTCCTGAGCCTGCCAGATACGTTGCGTTTGTAATGAGACTGTAATTTGGAGAAGTAAATGCCACTGAGTCAGCTTCATGACAGTGTCACTGACAAGTGACTGTATGACGACAGAGAGAAATTACCTTTGCATTTAGGCAGCTCTGTCCAGGTCCCATTCTGACAGACTACAGTGGAAGCCCCGGTCATCTGAAAACCTTGCCAGCATTGATAGCCAGCACTCTGCCCAGGCAAATACCTTGACTTTTTAACACCTTGAACTTTACCACCAGCAATTTCTGGAGGAGGTTCACACGTCGCATCTGAAAAGAGACACTGCTGCAGTCACATTTGCAGGTACACAAAGAAAATGTAAGTAAAAAAGGTAAAGTCTTTACAGTATTTAGGTAAACAGTCCCCTCCATGCTGACAGGCAAGATGAAAGCACAGATTCCTACCTCTGCAAGTTGGTGCTTTTGACCATTCTCCATTTGTACAAGTGACATAATTTCCACCTATCATTTGAAAATTGCTTTCACATTTATACTGCACTCTGGCACCGGGCAGATACCTCTCCTGTTGAGTGCTCGTAATATAAGCGTTGGGAATTTCAGGTGCGGCTCCACAGCTAACATCTGGAAAGAGAGGTGCATTTAAGAACAGTAGTGCAGCAATATTACAATCACAGAATATTGCATTCTGGAGCACCATTGTTCCTGATGAGCAAAAATTGTTTGTATAATGCAGATCATTTTCTACAGCTAGAACAGGAAGATATTATGGTCTTTATTCTGCAACAATTCACCAGTCAATATTATTTTTGCCTAGAGCGTCTAACAAGAGAAAAGGAGTTGTAGAGATCAGCCGAAGGTGCAGATTGGTGCTGTACAGCATTGTGTGCCAAGGGGCTGGAGAGTGACATCATTTCTTTACTATTTGAACGTAACTTTCAGAAACTGACATTCTTAGTGATGAAGAATGTCTTAAAATATTTAAAGAATATTAAAGAGTATCTTATCTTATTCTTAAGAACCTACATTACCCTACCAGTTATCTCCTCCTTTGCAGCTAGCATCCATCTCTCTCTCTGCCTTACTTCAACAGTGAGCTAAATTTCAGCTACTAGCTTCAGCCCACAGGGAAAACAATTTCTCTGCTCATCTACCCTGCTTGTTGTTTCTCAGGAGCCAGAAAAAATAGGTGTTGTAGCAGACTGTTCAAAGCAAGACACCTGTTGGCTCCATTGGCCTGACTCACCCGCATACCTGATTTGATATTATTTTAATTCACAACATGAAAGACTAAGGAGGATCATAGACTACTTAGAAGTAGAACCTATACCATCACAGAAGGGCGGTGCTGTCCAGTTTCCTTCTCTGCAAATAATTTCAGGGGGACCAATGATCAGGAACCCTGCATCACACTGGTAGCGAATTGTTTCACCAGGCTCATAACTTTTCTTTTTTCTGCCTTCAATTTGAGCATTGGCAACTTTCGGAATACTTCCACATCTCATTTCTGAAAAGATATAGAAAGTTGATGCTTGTGCTAATGTGATACACATAGAATGAGTGTACTGTTTCCACCAAACAGATGCTTTAGGGAGCTTTTTCTAACATCAGCATAGTCATCCACTGACAGTGGATTTTATATAAAAGGCAGCATACAGATGATTAAATAAGTCATTCCTCTAAACAGACATGGACTTCAGTCACTGAAATATTTAGAACCTATTTCTAACCACGCCAGAAAATTTTAAGAAAGGCTTCTGTCCCTTACTACACAGAAGTGCTTTCTATCACTGAAGCATCAAAGCAACTCCCAGTCACCAGTGGACTCTGTAGAAAACAGATCCTTGGATTATGAGGATGTGCCCAGGACTCACCTGGCATATATAAACTGAACAAAAATTGCAAGAATACAAAGGAATATTTAAAAACTAAACTGCATTCAATAAGTCATCCTTGCATCCAATTAGGATTGCTCTGAAGACATCCATGAGGGATTATAAGATTCCACAGGAAAATATGGAGTTACTGGCTCTTATTAGTCAATCTCCTCTTTACAATTCTTTCCATTTAATTGCTAAATGCACTTCAAAAAAGTATTTTTTGATATTACCCAAGCATGTAGGAGCTGAAGTCCAGTTTCCCATAGAACAAGTTATAGTTGATGGTCCAGCTAAAATGTATCCAGAACGAGAAACATACTTAAGTCTAGCACCAGCCAGATAAATTGTTTTCCCTTCTTTTTGAATTTTTAAATTTTGATTTTCCAGCCTGGGAACATCAGCACATTCTACGGGTTGTGGTGGCAAACACGGTCTTTCTATAAAATACAGAAAACACAGACAAACAATAATGCAAAACAATTAATATTCCAATGACATATGCTGTCTAAAACTGAAAAGAAAAAAAAAATCCAAACATAAATTAAATAGCTTGAAAAGAAGATGAAGAAATATCTAAGATATACAAACAAAAACTTCTGTCTCCTTTCCTTCCTACATGGGGTTTCTTTCTTTTCCTTTGAACCAAATTAAAGCCATTTTCCAGGTCATGCCAAGGAAATACAGTTACAGCTTAGTATCAAGAACAGGTAAAATTTCATAGGCAGAGAAATAAAAGAGAAATTATCTTGTTTTGGGATACTGAAAGTGAGTTTCTAGAATATTACCTATTAAATTTTTCCACCGTTAATAAAGTTGTACCAATGGCCCGAGGGGTTTTGTGATGACGTGATGAAAAAGAGAACAGAACTTACAAACTATTGTAATGTACTTCCCGATACATACGATGGATTATATCTCTATGAAGCCCTCCTGAGTCAGGCCTGTCCCAATGCTTTCTTCTCCTATACCACTGTAGAGTGAATAGTCTTAAAATATACTTTATATGCATTTTTAGTAAATTAGTAAATTTCGGTTTATTAGTTGACACATCAAGGTGAAAGCATACATTTGCACTGAATTTCACATTACAAACAATCTAACTACAGTCAAGGTTCCTGTTCAGTAACTGGGACTGGGAATTTTATTTCAGTAAAAGCTGTTTTATGAACAGTTCAGCCATTTTTCTGGTTATTCTTCTCTATGTCTGCCACTTATCAGCAGAAGTGGAGACTCAAAGGCAATGCAAAAGAAGAGAAACCACATGACATCAGAATTTTGCAGCTTAAAAATACAGACATGGCTGGCATGTTTTGCACATCAGTCACCAGCTGGCACCTCATTTGTCCTTTGCTCATCTATCCCCTACTCATTTCTTCTACCTCTTAATGAACTTCTGCTTACAAGATATCACCTGCATCAGTAATATTTTAACAATTGGATTACAGATTCCTCAGCACTTCTTAGAATAGATTGCCTAAGTTATGCCATATGATTTATATTCGATTACAGGAGGAAGCCATAAAAAGGAGAAAAATCAAGAAAGAATGAAAATGAAAAAGCCAAAGATTGCTACTACTACAACTGAATAATAAGTAACACTGAGTTTTTTCACCAGCATACTATTAAAGGCCCCCAGTCAAAACTGAGACTCCATTCTGCAATATACTAACAAACAAACAAACAAACACACAGCTCTTGAGGGACTACATGGAAGTTTTATATGCCATCTTAGATATGTCTGTGTAAATAAAAAGACTTACTGTCCAGCAGTTGCTTAACTGCACTTTCTTTAGCAACTTACATTCTATTGCTTTTCTGCAGTTACCTGTTCATGATGATCTTAAATAATATCATCCTCCTGCTAATGATGACTGCAAATGCATAACACAGACATTCACAATAAAAGAAATAGAAAAAAAAAATTCACTACTGACCCACACAGTAAGGTGGTGATTGCCATTTCCCTTCTATACATGTTATTTCGTTCACACCGATGAGCTGGAAACCCTTCAGACATGAAAAAGTTACTTTACTCCCGTGCCTGTAATTTCTTCCAACTGCTATCTGATGAGCATCAGGGACCTGAGGCGGAGGTGGGCATGTACTCTCCTCATCTAAGGACACATACTCATGTTATAATATCATAGGACATTAGATAAAATGTAACAGTTCATCACAGATGACAGCACTAACAACCAAGAAAACACTGGCGATAATTCTTCAGTAGCTACCTCAAGCTTTAATTAATATCATGATCATTTTGTATTGCTTCAGAAACACCAGAGCTGCGTTCAGATGCTCATCTGCTTTCAACCTCATAGAAAAGACAGTCACACAGTTGCCTACACCAATCTAAGCTGAAGCTTCTCGTAGCCCTTCCTTTCCCTTACACACAGCTGCACACTCCTGTGTGCTCTCCCTGTTCCTCTATGAACTGCTTTAGGAAAACTGGACCAACTTCTGGGGTTCTTGTTTTGCTTTGTTTTGTTGCTTTTTTCTTCAAACTTAGCTGATAACAGAGCTAAATGAGAATCACAAAAGGAAACAAAAGAAAGAAACTTCAATATTCCCACTCAAGGAACAAAGGGCTGCTCCTGCCAAAGGTAAGAAAAAGTGAGGGAAGGAAGTAGATCTAGGAAGGAGGAGACCTCAAGAGCTTGCTTTGTTGCTTCTGGTGGTTCCAGAATACTGGGAAGGTAGGGACATTTGGTTTTGAAAGAGAATGCTCCCTCGAGCGATTGTCACTCTGTGTACTTCTCCCATTTCCAAGCATCTTTTCCCATGAATCTGGCATAATCAAAGCAGGCAATGAGGAGATGATTGTTTTACAGTCATGCTTTCTACAGGCAATATCCTGCTCTGCCACACATAAAGACAGTCCTGCAGGCATCTGACCTTCGGTGTGTATTAGGTAAGGGCAGTCTCCTCTAGGTCTGCGCTTTTGAGTTGGCCAGCTCAGCTTTTTTCTTGTTGTTTCATTAGGAAGCAATTGGAAAAAATAGAAGGAAAAGAAAAAAAAAAGAAAAATCAGGAACAGAAAAGTTTTGAATGTTTACAGGACATAAAGGAACTTTCGCTGGAGCTTGACCTATGTGCTACTCTCACTTGCACCAGGGTAAAGCCCTCTTGAAGAATCGAGCTTAAATATATCATTGCATCTTGTCTTACGACAGAAGTTACAGTGACAACCGTTCCAATTGTCAGAGTACAGATTATTAAGTATGCCTTACTAAAATAGTGCTTCTCTACACCTAGTTAACTACTCAAATTATTCCCATAATTAGTTGTGACTATCCTTTAGCATATAATCAGGTAAGCACATATATAAGCATGTAAGCATTTCCATTGCAGACTAGTGACACAGCAATGCTAAGAAGCTTTAATAACAAGCATTTATCATTCCTACACGAAAAGAAGAAATTGTATGCAAATCTAAAAACATACCTGTGCATTCAATCTCTGGTGACCATTTTCCAGACACACAAGTTGCCTGTTTAGGACTTTTGTCAGCTGATGTACACATATAATGTATAACTCCACGGAACTTGGTCTCCTTTTTCGGCTTGAGAACACGACCATTGTGCACAAGCTCAACATGCATAGGAAGTACACACTGAGGAGTTGGGTCTGAAAAAAATCAACAAAAAGAGCTAAAAACCAGATTTAGTTCAGATAATATGTACATGCACATTCACCGATGAAGAGGTCACCAGTTTCCTAATGCGTGTCCATGTGAAAGTGGTTTTTTATTTACTGTAGTTTGAAGTAACTCCTAAGATTCCTAGATTACAGAATGATTTTTTGTTCCTGCTATCTAAAGCAGACACTGTTCCTACTCACAAAGCAATTATTTTTGACGCGATCCCTTTTGCTGAGTGCAGTAAACAATATAAAAACTAAGCATTTTCTTTCTTCCCTAAAACTATGAAAAGGTAGTGAGACGACCAAGATGCTTGTAGAAATAGGAGCATAAAGGAAATACTACTTCACACAGAATATTATCAGGTATCACTCTCCTGTGGAAGTATATCTAAGTCATAACCAGGTCTTGTGTCCTCGACTGGTGATTCTGGCAGTCAGAACACAAGCTACTTGTGAAAGCTAAGCAGACTGTGTTTTGTGCCAGAATCGGTCCTCAACATAATTGTAAATTAAGGTACACTATACTCAAATCACTGATGAATATAAAATCACTTCTGAATAAAAAAGGAACCAAGAATTGGATATATCATAAACTGTATTCTGTTAAAGAGAAGTGAAGTGCTGGAGCAATTTATCCCAAACAAGACTCCTTCTTGTCCAGCATCACTTTTTTCTTAAATTACTGACTCCAAAGTAATTTTTTTCTTTTTCTTATGAAAAGGCTTTGTTTTATATCATTTTAAAAGACATTACTTTCATTCAACTTATGTACTGCAAAACTAAATGGGAAGATGACAGAAAAGAAAAAATTACTGATCAGAAATGAAAAATCCACATAAAAATGATGAGGATGGGATAAACCCAGCACATTGTGGCTACTAATATTATTTTTAATTCCCAGATTTTAAAAAAGTAAAGACAGAGACATAAAACTACAAGTAATTAACGGAACAAGCATGCTACTTTATTGCAGGTATGTCCCAAGGCTTCTGAAGGGAAGAACACTTGAAAATGGGTAAAAGCCACCATACACCAGAGATGTACCCCCATACTTGATTTTACCCACTGTGCAAGTGTCCATTTCCTTCCCCAAACCCACTCAGAGCGCTTCCAAAGTTGAAGGTGCAGAGTCTTTCCAGGATGAAGGACATGTTCACATTCAAAAGAGGAGTAAAGAAAATACTTAGTTGCGATGCATGTAACTATAGTATATCAGGCTACATGTAGATTATTGAAGTCCTTGAAATTTTGAGTAGAACTATGTTACACTCACATCTGAAATATTATGGAAATATTATGGAAATAGATTACCAGGACAAAGAGGTAAAGGCTTCCATTCCCCATTAAGACATCTTATTTTCATTTCCTTAGAATTGCCAGAGACTTTTTTACATCCACAAACTACTTCAGCCCCATGCGAAAACTGGGTCTGGTCTTCCTGATGAAGAACAACATTTGGAATAGAGGAAGGTGATCCACATGGCATTTTGTCTTCTGTTGAGAAGAGCAGAAGTATTCTACAATAATATTGCAGTCATATATGAAAAGCTGAAAGAACTTAAATAAAAAGAACTATATTTGCATTTGGTGAGTCAAACTTACTGCCATTAATTGTAACAACTAAACTTAACACAGCTGAGTACGCGTATGTTTTAGTCAGTTTACTAAATCTCTCTCCTGTCTTTTCCCTTCCTTTTCCATCACTGTGGTAATTCCACAGCATGCTCCACAACTAGTTTTAGCTAATGTTAATTTCTCAAACTGTTTTTCACTGGTGCATAAACCCTAAAGGGTAAGAAAACCTTCAATTAATCCAACTCATCTGGATCCCTGAGTGGGATTGACTCAACTCACCTGGATTCCTGATCCTGATCCTGATCAGTCAAAATTACATTTGATTATACACCTACACATTTGTAATGTGTACTTTCAATTAGTATTATTACAAGAATGGAAAACTGCTGTAACATCGCTTAGAGGGCTACAGTGCTGTCACCTCTATGTAATAACAGCAGTTCCTGCTTTGGGCTGTCACTGCTGCAGTGGTAGTGACAGCAAAGGGTAACGGCTTGCACAGAGAAGTGCAGCACGCAAGTAGTTTTTTTGAAGTAGGAAAAAGGCATGTAAGGGAAACAAGGGCATGTGGCTTGCTCTTAATGCGGGAGAGGGAAGACCCATGTGATAAACTCAAAAATTGAATTTGAACAGCCCTGCACTCAAGTTTGGACTGCTCTTCTTTCAAGTCTGTGCACCAAAACTATTCTCACTGGATCAAGGATTGAAAAGATGCAAGCTCCACGCTGCACTTCTTTAAACCATCAGTGCTGCTCATGGAAGACATGTCAGAATATATCTGTATAGGGACAGAGTAAACCTTTCCATAAAAAAACACCATTTATTGGTTCCGCTGTTAGATGATCCTGTGTTAAAAAAACGCCCCAAATTATTTTCTGTATTTACAGATTTTCAGCTTGAATATTCCATTCTACTTCAATTCTGAGCCAGTGTCTTAACAAATAGGAGTTTTGCACAACTATTTTTTAACTCCTTCCATTGACATCCCTACTCCCAGGTTTGAGGTACACTACCTAATGACATGCACAGAAAGTGGGTGTTTTTGCTTAGGCGGTAGAACTATTCACCATTTCAATATCTGGATTATAAAAAACTGTTGGACGTGTCTGACTCTAGCCTAGGGAAGACAGCAGCATACATAATGCATTCATAGTCACCCTGTTTGTAGCCCTGTGCCCCAGTAACATACAGTATTGCCATTGCTAGAAAGAGGCCACAAAGTTTGTACCGAGCTTGCAAGATCTCAGGATGGAGGCTTATCAGGCCTACTTTGTCAGAACTTGTCCTGACCTGCCTGGAGGCTTGGTTTTACCTGTAACCACAATTTTTCTAGTGACCAGGCTATTTATTTTACTTTTGTTTATCTCTGTATGGTACAACCACAGTTTTATACACATAGTAGCAACAAGTTTTTAGTCTCTGTAGAGTGAGTAATTAAGACTCTAACAGAGTGATGCAGGTGAATAGAAGGCTGGTATGATAATGGAGTCCTTGAGAAGTGGGGACAAAGGTTGGGCATGGCAGAGTAGAGGCACAGGAAGGTAAGAGACAGGGCATAGCCTGGCACCCCAAGGCTATCAATAGCTCACAAAAGGCCAACTTAGACCCGGAGCTGATCAAAACGGGTTTTAGGTGTAATACAAAGAACAAAGAACAAGTATTTAACATATTTAAAACACAACATATCTAATTCAGAACTTGTAGACCAGTGAAAAAAGGGCAAGCAAAAGGATGCTAGCAAACCTAAAAATTGCCCCAAGCAGATCCTGTAAGGAGGAAGAAGAAGTCATCAGCACCAATATTTATTCCACCCAGTGAATGACTTGAGGTACTGATAACGTGCTGAAACTTCCCTCGGAAACACACCAGACTGAAGACATTGACTTTAGGACCCAAAGGGGCAGTGGATGTGTGAGCATAAAACCGGATAAAGGGGTAAATAGAGAAAGGGGTATATAACAATTGTAATTACATATTACAAACTGTTTGCATTACTTAGATATTCTGTGTTATGTATATATTTATAATTATTCTTTATATATTATGTATTTATCATCTTTATCCTTCTATAATAATTTGATCTGGACTCAACAATTCTTTGATTGGACTGTTAAGATTTCACTTACACTACTAATAAAGTTTTGGGTTTACACATAGCGTGTGTTTACTTTTCATTTATAACACGATTTCAAACATCACACGTTATACCTGCAAATCTGTAATTTTAATTGTGAAAATATCTGTGAAGTATTAGCCTACAGTGAATTATAGACTTCTCACAAGTAAGAGTTATATAGATTACCAATGCAAGAGGGAGGAGATGACCACTGTCCGTCAACACATTCTATTTCCTTTGATCCAACCAATTTAAATTCGATGTTGCATTCATATTGCTTTCTGTCCCCATGCTGATACCGTTCCACAGAGCCACCAGCAATGATTCCGTTGCTAATCTCAGGTGGGGGTCCACAGCCACTCACGTTCCCTGAAATCAAGAGATCAAATCTATGCTCTGAACTCAGTATTTTTTAGCAGTTATATATTGTGCAACATAAAATAAATTGAATTTGTTGTTAAGTTAAATTAAGAAAATCAGTAGAACAAGTTAAACAGATCATTGGTTTATGCCTTTGAATATCTGGATTTATGCTGGGCTGGAGATCACAAACAGATATGCATCACTCTACTCTCTTACTTCCATGCACTGTCAATCGCCTGCTATGCTAAAAGAAGTGGTTGATAAAACCAACCGAATTTTAAGAGAAAAAGTGTTACATGGATGACAACTTCAGTATTCTTTAAAAAAAAGGTGAAAATTCTGCAAGTAAGAATAACATATATTATAAAAATCACCTAGCAAGTGATATGTACTGTATACTAAAGGAATTAGCTTCTGATGGAGTTAATGGAACTCCTGTTAAGGGAGCTTAAAATGCTCCTGAGCTAAAGAGCCAACTATATGAAATACACTTGTTTTAAAACGGAAAAGAGAGTGAGCAAAAAGAAGGATGAGAGCACGAAAGACAACACGGAAATTGATTGAGTGGGAAGAAAGGGAGATAAGAAATATGAGATCTCTTCACCCTCTCAAGCTTCTTCATGAAAGGGCGTAGCACCAGAAAAATAAACGCTTTTCAGATGCCACTGTTATGCTCTGTCTTAACAAGGATGAGAAGAATAGGGGCATATAGCTTCCCTTCTGCATGAATTTGTTCATTCTACTGGGTGAAGCTGAGGAATTTCACAGGGAAAACCCTTCACTGAGTTTCTTTTGCTTGGGTCCAGAGCTCTGTGTCATCTCCAAAACAGCTTTTTTTCTTCAGTGCCATGTGATCAGAAAAAGGAATATAGTGAACAATATCTGATGGGTATTAACATTAGGCGGTGGTCAAACTTAGGACATTACTCAAATTAATCACTCCTGACTGCCGTATTGCACGTTATTTATGTCCTTTTGAATAATAAATAATTTTTCATACATTACAGTCAATAACCTGAGTGAAATTTTGCACAGGCCAATTACCAGCTCACTTCCAGTTATTGCAGAACCCCAGCTGGCATAACTAAATCTAACAGAAAGTAAGTTCAACTGTTCAGAATTCTTCACTTGAAATAGCAAAACACTATATAATGATCTGAAGAGGGCCAGTTCCTGCCCTTTTAGAGATGAAGATGGATGGGACAGTTGTTCTTGGGAGCAAGACTGGTTTATAGAAGGTATCTGCAGAAGTCTTCAGGACCCAGGCATTTTCCTATATTTCCTACTACAATAAAGTTAACAGAAGAATTACCTTTACACACTGGTGCTGATGGAAACCATCCAAAGTAATAGCACTGAGTAGAGGCGGATCCCACTCTTACGTAACTGTTTGCACAGGTAAATGTCACAACATCTCCATTGCGGTATTTACCCTCCTTGGGAAAAAAATCTCCATTGGGCAATGTCAGCATTTCACATTCTATTGCTACAAAGACAAAATATTTTAGCGTGTAGTGTACACACCCTACAAAAAGTACATTAAATGCTACTGATTAGAAAAAAAAAAAAACAAAGAAAATCTTAAAGAAAAAAGCTTCACAAAGCGTATACAGAGTTACACTGATTAGCAAATATAACAATATTCACCAAGACACCGGGGTGTTGGACTCCATTCACCATTTATGCTACACACTGAGGTACCAGTTGGCATATTATTTGTAGTTCCATATCCCTCCAAACATGCATACTCAATTGTATCTTCAGGCATGAATGTAGTTTTATTTGCGTGGTAATTCAAAATGTCCAAATGAGGCGTTTTACATGATTCTGTAGAATGAAACAAAGTTAGTACATTTTGTGATCCAGAAACACTGTCCTTTGAAAGCATCATTTCTGCAGGTGCTTTAGTGTGTGCCAGTCTACTCTGGCAATCTACACTACTCAACATACTTGAAATATTAAAAATTCTGCATTGCCAGAATGTGAATGTAGAATATCTCATGCAACATATTCACATAATATCTATTGCATTAACCTTCAGAAATATGTGTCTAGAAGTAATATCTAGCATAAATATTTCTTCTTAGATTCCATTCCTTTCCTTCCACTACATATTATTATTAGAGGTGTCACAGCAAAGTTTGTATTCCTGTTCCCCATGGTCATTTTTGAGGGGGTCAGAAAAAAAAAAAGCCGCAAAATCCTAGGTAAAGGCAGTCTGAAATAAAAGGACAAGATAAAATATCAGCTAAAGTTGGTATTAGGAACCTCTGTATCATAACACTGGAAGATTAAGTCTCTTCTTTTACTATCCTACACCCCTTTTCAGGAGAGGAAGGAACTTTTAAGTGGAGAAAGGCAACAACAGCATGGAGGTATTTTCAGGAAAAAGTACTCCAGTGTTTTTCACAAATGTAGTTTTTAACACCAGGGCAGATGTATGCATAGTGCTCTTCATGCGCAGTGATAACATCTTTCCAAATAATGAAGACTATTTTTCCCTAGTTTGGTCACATTTAAAGAAAGTTCTTGGCAGAATCCCTTGGTTCACAGGCATTTCTTCACAAATCTTTCCTCCCAAGTGTGAAAGGCGTGAGAAATGGGAATAAATTTGCCCTTTATGTCAATGACCAACTGGAATACATGGAGGTGTGCCTGGAGATGGGCGAGGAGCTGATCAAGACGTTATGCATCAGGATTAAAGGGAGGGCAATGTGAGCTCACAGCCCAGAAAGCCAACCACACCCCAGGCTGCATCAAAAGAAGCATGGCCAATAGGACAAGGGAGGTGATTCTGCCCCTCTGCTCTGCTCTTGTAAGACCCCACCTGGAGTACTGCATCCAACTCTGGAGCCCCCAACATAAGAAGGACGTGGACCTCTTGGAGTGAGTCCAGAGAAGGGCCACAAAGATGATCAGAGGGCTAGAGCACCTCTTCTATGAAGACACAGAGTTGGGGTTGATCAGCCTAGAGAAGGGAAGACTCCAGGGAGACCTTATAGCGGCCTTCCAGTACTTAAAGGGCGCCTTCAAGAAACATGGGGAAGGACTCCTTATCAGGGAGTGTAGCAATAGGACAAGGGGTAATGGTCTTAAACTGAAAAAGGGTAGATTTAGATTAGGTATTAGGAAGAAATTCTTTACTGTGAGGGCAGTGAGACACTGGAACAGGTTCCCTAGAGAAACTGTGGATGCCCCATCCCTGGAAGTGTTCAAGGTCAGGTTGAACATAGCTTTGAGCAACCTAGTCTTGTGGAAGGTGTCCCTGGCCATGGCAGGGTGCTTGGAACTAGACAATCTTCAAAGTCCCTTCCGTCTCTAACCATTCTATGATTCTCTGAAATTTGGCCATACGTACCTTGTATCAGGTAAGAATCACTGGAGAGGTCAGTGATCACCATCTACTTTGTGTTATAGAGGCCCAAAAAGATAGCTCACCTAGAAGGCAGTAGATATTTTCCCTGCTTACTCACTTCCTTTGTGTTTTCTCTCTCTATTTCTTGGAGCCCCAGAAAGGATCAGTCCTCTATTTGAGTCTCTCTCTGCCCAGTAAAAAAAGTCTAGCATTCTAGATGACAAAAATTGGAGTACATAGGCCATCATGTCTGTGCCAGGGACAATGATAGGGAGCTCTGAAACCTTTATGCTACTCACGGATGCACATTGGAGGTGGAGTCCAGCCATTTGCTTGACACTGTATCACTCCTGTTTCTTGTCCTTCTGGAGTTACAAAGCCAGAATGACACCTATAGCTGACCTTGTCCCGTAAACGAAATGTTGTCTTTTCCACAGTGAAATAACCATTGTCAATATTGATATTCTGGCATTTTTCTGAAAGAGATAGACAGATTTTTTTCCCAAGTAAAACACTGCTAAACTACGTGCTTGTAATACACAGAAGAAGGAGGACAAATGAAACAGCAGTAGGATTTAGAACTTTTTTAAGAGCACATGAATTTTTGCTTTTGCATTGAGCTCTCTTCCTGAGGGACAACTGGAAAGTGAAAAGTCGAAGTTCACAGTTACCAACTTGTGCAGCACAAACAGGGATGGACAGGGGTTTGATGTGCAGCAATCCTGCAAGCTTCCAAAATTGTATGTCCACATCTGGTCTTCACTAGAAATTAAATTCATGTTGGGCATGCACTGTGCTGTGCATGCATAAAGAGGACCTTCTGTCCATATTGTAAGGGGACACACACAAGAGATCACCATGGTGTGTAGGTACAACCTCTGTTCTACCAAAGAGAAATCAGAGTGCACATACTGTAGGACTAAAGGAAATTTGCAGCAAAGGACCTCTTCTTGTACACTAAAACACTACTGCAGACCGATCCAATGTTGTAACTGATTTCGCATGACTTGGAATACATTGTTTAAGCCAGTCTAAATGGATGGAAATCAATCATCTTGGTTGGACGTTATGGTCTTGTATTCTGAAAGAAAACTTTCATAGTATGCTAAATTCTTTACTAATAAATCATTCTATCAAGGAGTTTATTCATTTTAAGAAATTAACACTAGACCAAATAGTATTATTTGCACATTAGAGAGTCAAGTAAATAAATAGATGAAAAAAAAAAAAGACTTTGATGACACACTAGAGGATATATTTGAATGCTGGGAGCGGAGTTAATGATACTTTAATGCAAAAGCTTCAAAAGTTTAAATTTTACATCACATTTTTTTTGTGTTTATACCAGTGATGCTCACAACTGCCTAACAGTAGGAATCATAAAATTTCATTTTGCTTTCTTATTGCTATTTCAAAATCTCAGTAGGTGGCAGTCCAAAACATTCCTATCACAAGGTGGAATTGATTCCTAAAAAAATATTTTTACAGTCCAAGAAAAGTTAGGTTGAATTATTTCATTATCTAAAGTATTTAAAATTCCTGTGAGACATTCTAGCAATTTCAGGCTTGGTGCAAGTCAGGAACAAAAGCTGGAAACACAGTTAGAAGAGGTAACCTTCCTATTCCCCCCCCCCCCCCCTTCCAGTATGATGCCAACTGGGAGGAGAAACAGGGATCAGGTGGCATAGCAAGAGACTGAAAGGAGACAAGAAATTAGATAGGCGCAAGGGGAATGACTACTATTTATTATATTACTGCACAGCTATGTTATAACAAGATTTCACTACTGAAGACAAATGACTCCCATCCCAGAGCTTACATTCAAAGAGATCTGAACGAGCCACATATGGACATTTTACAGGGCTACGTTCTGCACTTTTGTATAGTGACTGACCTCAGCAGCATACAGGGCCATGAGAGCTGCATGAGCCAGTTGAGAGAATCAGAGCATTGTGTTTCAGTTGTAGAGCACCTAGACTTAGAGCCACTAAGCAGAGGTGACGGATTCATGTAGGTGAGGTGATGATGGATTTACTGGTTTTAGCTAGGAACCCCAACAAAATACAAGCACACTCACTTTCACGGATACATCTTGGAGGAGGTGACCAGTCATCCTTTGTGCATGTGACTTCTCCACCTTCATGTTCAGTATGAAAATCATCATTGCAAACATATTTAGCTCTTTCACCTTCTGTATAAACGTTCTTCTGGCTACGTGAGAAATAACCATTTTCCAGACTTCTGACAAGACATTTTTCTAAAGAAGGAGGGTAAATACATTTAACCACAGTAATTTGCACAGCAAGAACTGAGGTAAATTAATTTTTAGGAAGACAGTTACCAAAAAAGGGCCTCCTAAGCACATTTCTGTATCCTTCAATCCCCACAAGACATTAGTGTTCAAACCTGAATGAAAGCATGTTTTGTTTCACTGCCCTAAAAACTAAGCAACCACATGAAAAGGAGTGCAAGCCACTACATAAATTGTTAAGAAGTGGTAGTAAACAGTATCACTTACCTAGTATTCATAAGCAAAGTTGGCCAACTTCTAGCATGGTGTACACCAGCTCTGGTTTGGTTTGCTATGTCTCTAAAATGTTGATGTCTGCCCTGAGTGATTTTCAGCATTTGCCTCCAGGATATTTTATAATTTCTGTGCAAATGTATCAGCCTCTTAGACCAGCTCTAGAGATTTTTGGCTCTATAGCATCCTGTGCCCCCAAGAGCCCAGACACAAGGAAGATGGCTGAAGGAATGCTATAGCTGTGTTACTTGAGTAACTGGTCCTTTCCTCTGGGGAGAACTCCACTCGTTTCCTGCACTGAGCACCACTCCACTGAGGGCAACAGGGAAAGATCAACCTTTTGTAATCCACTTCCAAGCCCTACCAGTAGGTAGGAGCTTTACTGTGACTGAAGATGTGTGTTAGGAGAGGAGGCCTCAGCTCGCTACTTTAATGACTGACCTATAGAAAATAGATTTAAGTCAGTGTATCTGGATCTCTTGCTGATGCCATGCTCACTTTCAGTTTATTGCAAGAGTGTGCCACCTTCTCAACTCCAAAGGTTATCCAAAAGGACCAGGCAGTGGATCTCAGAGAGGAACCTCTAGACAAAGTGCTCAAGCCATGGAAGGAAGAATATATTTACATAGAGTAGAAACCCTCTGTTTGTATGTGCAGATGAAAGTAGATGCATGCATGTGACTCAGAAGCCAGAGAAGAGAAACATTTCTTATGTATTTCTTATTCTCATGGATAGTTTCAGGAGTAAAGAATCTCCAAAATTCAAAAGCATTGTTTCAGCCTTACTCACTTTCAGAGTGTCACTTACTGTCTCACAGTTTGAGCTCTGCAGATAGGATGACAGTCTGGGTGCAGTTCCAGTGGTCAACTAAAGCAGTTCTACTTTAACAAACTGTTCTTTGTTCCATCTTGTGCTCCATTGACACAATTTCTGCTGCACAGAACTTTGATAATTATAACCAAATTAAACATACAGTGGAAGTGTACTTACTGAGGCATTTTGGCTCTGGAGACCAGCCCCTTTTAGTACAGAACATTCGAACCCAGTATTCTCCATCCGGGGTTGTATAACCATAATTGCAGTGGTAATCAGCATGCTGCCCAAACCTCATTGGAAAGTAAGAATCTTTGTCGTACTCCAGTGCTCCACTTAACTTGCCGTTTTCTATAATTGGGTAGTCACACGGTTTCTCTTGAAATAGAATATAGCAGCAACAATATCAACATGTGCATGACAAAAAGCTCAGGACACTATTAATTCATCTGAGTGTTTTCTGAAACTGACAGAATCAGGACTACGCTGTGGGAGACCCTGAGGAGTGCGGGAACGATTGCACTCTGCTTCTGGTGTCTTTGTCATTAGCTCTACCTATGTTGGTTCCCTCTGTTTCCATTGCAACCAACAGAAATCCAGTCAATATTCTCAGTGGACTCCAAAGGCTGATTCATGAGACCAAATGTAAGTATTTATTCTAGGGTGAGATGACACTGTCTTTGTAGAGTGACTTGACTGAATTTACTATACTGACCATGATGGGAGCCCAGACAGCTAGCTCAGATATAGACACTGAACTGTGGACTCTTAAAATTGACATGACTCCTGTTATAATTTTCATTTGTAACTTTTGGGATTCTGCACCAAAAGCTCTTCCTAGCTCTTCTCATTTTTATTTTAAGACTATAGTGGTTTTCTTTTGTTCTCTCAGTTCCTCAAAGGAACTGACACTTCTCAGGGACAAGTCAAGGACAGAAGGAGGAGATTCCCAAAAGCTTTCATTCAAGTTTACCCATGGTGTCCTACTTGGCCATGGCAGGTAGGTTCCCCCTGAAGTGCTCTGACTCACAGCCTACATGCTGTGGCAGGGGAGATCACCCACTGGACAGATCAGGTTATTATAGGTAGAATAAAACTGTGATTGTTCATAATATACCAACATACAATTGCAAAGAAAAATATAAAGCTGTGATAACTATGACGAAAGCTACCTTCCAACCATTACAGAATCACAGAATAATAGGGGTTGGAAGGGACCTCTAGAGATCATCTAGTCGAACTTCCCTGCCACAGCAGGTACACCTACAGCAGGTTGCACAGGATGGTGTCCAGGTGGGTTTTGAATGTCTCCAGAGTGGGAGACTGCACCACCTCTCTGGGCAACCTGTTCCAGTGCTCTGCCACCCTCAAAGTAAAGAAGTTCCTCCTCATGTTAAGATGGAACTTCCTATGTTCAAGTTCGTGCCTGTTACCTCTTGTCCTATCACTGGGCACCACTGAAAAGACTGTTCCCATCCCCCTGGCACCCTCCCTTTAAGTATTTAGAAGCATTGATAAGATCCCCCCTCAGTCTTCTCTTCTCCAGACTCAAAAGACCCAAATCCTTCAGCCTTTCCTCATAAGAGAGATGTTCCAGTCCCCTAATCATCTTTGTAGCCCTTTGCTGGACCCTCTCCAGCAGATCCCTGTCCTTCTTGAACTGGGGAGCCCAGAACTGGACACAGTACTCCAGATGTGGCCTCACCAGGGCAGAGTAGAGGGGGAAGATAACCTCCCTCGACCCGCTTGCCACATTCTTGATGCACCCCACGATGCCACTGGCCTTCTTGGCCACCAGGGCACATTGCTGGCTCATGGTCATCCTGTTGTCCACCAGGACTCCCAGGTCCCTTTCCACAGAGCTGCTCTCCAGGAGGTCAGCCCCTAACCTTTACCAATACATGGGACTATTCCCCCTCAGGTGCAGTACCCTACACTTACCCTTGTTGATTTTCATAAGGTTCCTCTCTGCCCAACTCTCCAGCCTGTCCAGGTCATGCTGAATGGCGGCACAGCCTTCTGGTGTATCAGCCACTCCTCCCAGTTTTGTGTCATCAGCAAACTTGCTGAGGGTACACTCTATCCCTTCATCCAGGTCATTGATGAATATATTGAACAAGACTGGACCCAGTACTGAGCCCTGGGGAACACCACTTGTTACAGACCTCCAACTAGACTTTGTGCCACTAATCACAACCCTATGAGCTCTATCTGTCAGCAAGTTTTCAATCCACTGCACTGTCCATTCATCTAACCCAAGCTTCCTCAGCTTGCCTATGAGGATGATGTGGGAAATGGCGTCGAAAGCCTTGCTGAAGTCAAGGTAGACAACATCCACTGCCCTGCCCTCATCAACCCATCCAGTCATGGCATCATAGAAAGCTATCAGATTAGTCAGACATGACTTCCCCTTGGTGAATCCATGTTGACTACTTCTGATAACCTTCTTTTCCTCCAGATCCTTTGAGATGACACCCAGAACGAGCTGTTCCATCATCTTTCCAGGGATGGAGGTGAGGCTGCCCAGCCTGTAGTTTCCCGGGTCTTCTTTCTTGCCCTTTTTGAAGGACTGGTTTTCCTCCAGTCCTCAGGCACCTCACCTGTTCTCCAGGACCTTTCAAAGATGATGGAGAGTAGCCCAGCAACGACTTCTGCCAGCTCCCTCAGCGCTCGCGGGTGCATCCCATAAGGACCCATGGACTTGTGGATATCCAGTTTACTTAATTGATCTCTAACTTGATCCTCTTCAACCAAGGGAAAGTCCTCCTTCCTCCAGACTTTCTCTGCTACCTGCAGTCTGGTACTCCTGAGGGCTGGCCTTAGCAGTAAAGACTGAAGCAAAGAAGGCATTCAGTAACTCCGCTTTCTCTGCATCATCTGTCACCACAGTACCTGTCCCGTTCAACAACAGGACCACATTTTCCCTAGTTTTCCTTTTGCCTCCAACGTACTTGAAGAAACCCTTTGTGTTGACCTTGACATCCCGTGCCAGATTTAATTCCAAGGAGGCCTTGGCTTTCCTCGTTTCATCCCTGCCCTGATACTCTGATGGTATTCTTGTAATCTTCCCAAGTGGTCATGCCCTTCTTCCACGTAGTGTAAACCTCCTTCTTCCACTGGAGCTTTTTCAGAAGCTCCCTGCTCAACCCTGCAGGTCTCCTGCTTCCCTTACCTGATTTCTTGTTATTAGGGATACACCAATCCTGAGCTTGGAGGAAGTGATACTTATATATCAACCATCTCTCTTGAGTGCCCCTATCCTTGAGAGCCCTCAACCATGGGATTTCTCTAAACAGTTTCTTGAAGAGATCAAAGTTAGTCCTCCTGAAGTCCAAGGTTGAAATCCTACTTGTCGTTTTATGCATACTACATTTAATCCTGAACTCTGTCTTCTCATGATCACTACAGCCAAGGCTGCCCCCAACTTTAATGTCCTCCACCAGTCTCTCTTTGTTTGTCAGTACTAGGTCCAGTAGAACACCTTTCCTTGTTTTGGTTTGGTTTGGATACTTTAGCACTCACTATGTCCTCTTATCTTGACTGGCATTCTGCTCCTGTATAATACCTATACTTATAAACATTACGTAAATGTAGATTATACCATTGTTTTATAGATGATTTTTCTAAAACATCAAATTAAGCTTTACATCATGAAGAAACACAATGAATAAGTAACTCTAATTTCTCATGTTTCTTAAGTTTTCCTCTCGACCTCTTTTTCACTGAGGTATTTCCAACAACTCTTCATGTGTCTTCATTCATGAGAGCTACTTACGGACACAATCTGGATCAGGCACCCAGCCATTCTTGGTGCATTCAGATGTGCTTTCACCAGTCAATGCTTTAAAATGATATCCAGGATTACACTGTACTCTGATTGTATCACCTTCTATGTAGTTGTCTTCTTGAGGTCTGAAGTTCCCATTGGGAATTCTTGGAGGAGAGCATACAACTTCTAAACCAAAAGAGAAAAACTGGATGTTAATTTGAAGAATATGTTTAAACTTATTGCATAAGTTCTTGTTTTCACAGTATATTGACTGTAACTGCATAATATTGTTAAAAAGATGTTTCTTAGGGCAAAGACAAGATTACGTTTCTCTCCTGCTCTTAGAAATCTATGATTCTGTAAGACAGTGACAGCTGTTAATGATGTCATGCTAATTAGAAGATTAAAACTTAATTGCAAAGAGAACAGTTGGAGCAAGAACTAGAGGTGATCAAACTGAACTTGACTAATCTTTTCCCAGTAGGTCATTCCACAGCTGGAGCTCAAAATGACCTACGCTGGGCTCACTCGCAGCTCTCCTGGACTGGTTTATAGACACTGACCTAAAGGAGGGCAGGTTCACTGGCAGGTCCTAAATGGAGCAATAACTATACTTAACTAGGAACTGATTATTCAAAGGCTGTGGGATTAAGATTAGGGTTTTATACTGACACTGGAAGTATTTCAACAACTGAGAAAGCATAAGAATGCTATTCTAAAAAGCTTATGATATCTTTATGCTCAGAGAAGCCAGACAAACATATTATTTATAAACTGGAGCCTGTCTGTCTTTTTTTTTTTTGTATTCTACTTCCAATTTAGAAAATATCACCAACACACTCAGGGCTGGGCTGGGATGGCTATAAGGTAATTACAGGTTGGTCCTGCTGTGGAGTGAAGGTGGGTGAATCAGCTGTTATGCATGTACCGCTGAATCATCTAGGTTCAGCGGTAAGTCAAGTACCAGAGCCACTATTTGAATATACCTCAAGTATCAGAGCTCAGTACACCAATGTCTGGAAGCATGTTATGTTTGGCACTTCTCAAAAGCAGTATGTTGCTAAACTGTAGGCAATGCATATTAATTAGTATCATTACTAATCTTGAAGCAGAAAGGTCAAGAACTGTGTGGGCTGTAAGACTGACTACTCTTTATTTCTAAAGGAGTCTTTCTGGAAGAGGTCCCAGGAAGGTAGGTAGTACATAACATCCTACAATGTTGTCCTGTTGCCAACATTTTTTTCCAGTTTCAAGTGTTTGACAATTTCTTGACGACAATTCAAGGCACTAATGATTTCCCCCAAATTTACATCAAACTATTTCAGCTGGGACATAAGTGCATATTTCTGTTTGTGGGACATGGAGATTTAATGATAGTCTTTAAATGCTGTAGTTGAATGAAACTAAAATAAAATCCATCACCTAGATGGCTGATGTCAAACAGGACTAGCCTCAGAAATTATGGATTTGTCCAGTTAACTGCTGAGAAGGGATTTGGGAGTTAGAAAGCAAGAGGGACTTTCAGCACTGTAAATATATTAATTTTTAGAGATTGTCAGACAATTTCTGATGGGAAGTTTGAACAACATGGATAACGTGGTTATGCAATTACAGTTCTGATGACATTAAACAAATTGCTGACTTCATCACAGACTAAGGATCATCGAGAGCAGCAGGATTCATGGATACCATGTCACATTGGTCTCCGTTTATACATCACTTCATATCCATGGTTCTTAGGATTACTGAACTTCAGATCTAGGTTGTACACAATTTTCGATGTAATGACTGTGTAGGAAGTACTATTGTTTCCAGCTTTATACATAATCCAGCACTACAATTCCATTGTAATTTTCATCTCAGACATTTATGGCCACCAATGGATTACTTATCCTTCTGAAATTGGACTACTTCACATTTGCTTGAACTCCTTTGGAAATGACCACATCAACTTCAGATTATTCTTCCTACAACACTATTTTACTGTTTCAGAAGAACTTTTGCAAGGCATCTTACAAACTCAAGTCAGGATTTTAATTTGAAAGATACTTTTGTAATTACCAGTCATTTCTGAAAGGTTGCACAGTACACTAACAATTTCTTACTGAAGTTCCATCAGTGAAATAGGGACCATTTTTTAATTGTTCCTCTTTGATTGGAATGCATTGATCAGAACTAGTAGTCTGGAAATTTCAAGAATGGATATAACGATTAGCAACCAGGTGCTCAGTCTGCTCAAACCACAGTAAGACTCATCAGGACACTCAGACAAAAAACAGAGGTTGGTACAGTAGGTCAAACAAACTTCTATTGTCTTGAATGTTCATACAGGATAAGATGTTGAGTGGTATGTTACTGAGTGGTTAGTCTTACCATCACAAGTAGCAGAGTCTTGGCTATGGTGACACAGCATTTCAACTACTGAACACGGAAGACCTGAAGATGCATTAACTTGTATCTGCCCCTCAAAGAACCGTTTGTGATTCATAAGTAGCTCATCAGGCTAAGACTATTAGCTTTCCCCAATTTTATTTATACTGCTGCAACCCATATGGTATCATAGACATATTTCGTTAACCAGTCTTCCAACACACAGCACAACCACTGACCTGTACCAGTTATGTTCATGTTAAACACACTTAAAAAGATATTGAGCCTTGATGTGAAGACAATAGGACTTCAAAATCCATACCACTTCTCTAAGAAGCTGGTTTCAAATATTAATTTTCCCATGCCATTGAAAACTTCAGATTCCTTCTGTAGTTTCAATTTCTCTGGTATTAATATTTTTTTTCCTGCTTGCTTAAATATACTTTTTAGTGTCTGATTTTTCCACTCCTTAGATAAAACATTTTCATTATATTTTGTAGAAGGTAAAGAGATTCAGCTCTACAGATTTTTGCAAATTAGGATTTTTTTCTAACCTAAGAAATCCTTTTAGTATGTTCTCCTGCTAATTCAGAATCGTATAAAAAAAGAATAAAATAAAAACAGCTACTAATGCTGCATGAAGTATTTTAGGATCAATCATCTCATTTATGCAGTATACTGTAGCAATCGTTGCTTTGCAGACCTATTTAACTACACTCAAGTAACAAAAGACTGAATTAACTGCTTTTGCTACTGCTTTTCATGGAAAACTCTTACCCAGCTGCTTGGTCCCTTTAACACTTAATCCTTCCAGATCTTCCTGGGATATTGGTCAGATGTGGATGGATTTCTTTTGTTATGAATGAACTTTTTGTCATTACTAAACCCTGAAATTACTTCCTAACACAACAAATGTCCAAAATAACTTTAGGCAAGGCTAACCAGTGCAATAGGGGATTGGATTCCATCCTGACTCGGTACATTGTATATCTGCTCTTTCACCGTATCTGTATCCTTCATCACAGCCGAACTGTAGCTGTTCAGATTCCTTGTAAGATGCCTTTGGAGAACGTACATATCCATGCTCAATTTCTGGCACATCACAGATAATCTCTGAAATTGAGAAATACAAAATCCATATATTATAGTTTATTTTTATTTGCTGAGAATAAATGCCTATTGGAATAAAATTTAAGGTTTTTTTCATTTGAATCCACAAAAACATTTGCATTTGGAAGCTGTTTGAAACTTATTTGAGAACTCTTCAGTGACCTGATTGTGGGTGCCAGGTAGAAAGTGTGGTGTAGCACAGCATCAATAGCAAATTGGTTCATAAGATAGATTTTAGGACTTTGGTTTGGATTTTAACAGATCTCAGAATCAGTATACAAGGCAGGGGACATTCTAAAATAAGCAACAAGGCTAGCTGAAATTTAGGATTTTCCATTTTTCAGATAATTTCATTTCATTGTAATTTCCAGCAAACCTGAAGCACTTGCATAGCCAGCAGATGATTAGATAAATCATGGCATCAGTAGGAAAAGACAATTATACTATCTGGAAAACTGACAGTAGAATGTTTCCCTATCTATAAAAGAACCTCAGCCTCCCCAGCTCCTTGCGAAACCAAATAAAACCACTGAAATCTTGCAGTTTCTCAAAAGTGCATTCATAAAGGCAGAAAACATTCCAGGCTTTGTCTCCTAGGCCACAGAGCAGGACACCAAAGAGTTCCCTTGGATTCCTTTACTGGATTTACTTTGTATTTCAGGTGAAATATAACTCAGTGAAACTTCATTGTTTAATAAAATTCACTATATCCTGCAAACGTTAAAACTATATGTGTTTTATGCTGTTCAAATTATAATAAATGGTGTTTCAAAGCAGCAAAACGCAGTGCTAAATTGTGAAAAAAACATATACGTATCTGACATCCTGACATATGTACTCTGCTTGTCTAAACATATACTTCCCGATCAGGTAACATACAAATAATCTAAGAAACTTGATGGACTGAACAGTTCACAGTGATTGTTACCATAAACTTCCTGTGATTTATTCTTACATACTGACAATCCAGTCCCACACAATCTCTGTTTGCAAAATGAGACGAACCAGTACAAGCTGCGGGCAGGGCAGGGTGTGGTTGACTGGCTGAAAAGTAGTTTTGCAGAAAAAAAACCTGTCAGTCCTGATGGACAAGTTGAACAGGGGCCAGCAATACACCTTTGCAGCAAACAAAGAAAACAGCGTCCTGGGCTCCACTGGGAAGTGCTGCTGGCAGTTTAAAAGGGGTGATCCTTCCCCTCTAAGTCAGTACTGGTCAGACCATATCTGGCGTCCTGTGTCCAGGTATGAGCTCCCCAATACAGAAAAGACATGGACTTACTGGAACAGGTCCAGTGAAGGGACATGAAGATAATTAAGGAATTGGAAAAACTGACAGACAAAGAGAGGTTTAGAGAGTCTAGAGAAAAGAAGGCTTAGGGGGGAGAGAGGATCTTATTAATGTGCATATGTATAAATTCCTGACTGTGTTGGGGCAGCAGAAGTAAAGATGATGGAGCCAGACCCTTCCCACTGGCACCCAGTGACAAGATGAGAAACAATGGGCACAAATTGAAATAGAGGTAATGCCACTTAAGTAAAAATGTTTTTTTCTCATGTTTAAGAATGGTCAAACACTGGAATGGGTTACCCTGAGAGGCTGTGGAGTCTCCATCTCTGGAGATGTTCAAAAGCTGACTAGCTGACTGGATATGGACTTGAGCAACTTGCCCTAGCTGACTGCTTTGAGAGACCTTCAGAGGTCACTCCCAACCCTACTCTATTCTGTGATTCTGTGGGGAGTTAACTTCTACCTTGTCAAAGCACATTAGTCTGAAGAAAGAAAAATCCATCATGATTTCTTTGCATTTTATATACCCTAAGAACATGAGTGACTAAAACAATACTTGTTCTTTAAACTTGGTTCAGATAGATTCAAAATTGTTTGTAATTACTTTGGTAAAATCAACACTGAAGTGATTGAATCTTATGTAGACATACCAAAGCGAGTTTCAAAGAAATTGACTGCAGCCTGGCAAAACTTAGAGCTTGTAGTGAAAATGTGGAACAACCAGATGGTCCACTATGACTACATTAGCATCCAATATTCTCTGATTTCTCTTTCTTATCCTACTTCTTCTGCATATATGCAATGGAGATTGTTTACAGACAAACTAGGCTTAACTGCTGTAGAATAAAGTAAAAGCTTTGTAGTTTCCCATATGGTAACTGGTCCTTAGAAGTCTGTGAGAATAAAGCTTCTTAATTACAGATAACAAATAGTATCCTTTTTACCTTGGCACTGAGGCACGTTACTACTCCATTCTCCATTAGAAGAGCAAATTATTTCTTTAGATCCAACAAGCCTGTATTTTGCATTACATTCAAAATTTACAACCTGGCCAAAGGAATATTCTCGGCCTAGCTCAAATGTGCCAGTCATAATTATTCTTCCATTTTCTGGTGCTTGTACAGGTAAACACTTTGCCACTGGAAAATAAAACAAAACAAAAGGAAAGGCAAAGGGAAAAAATAGTCATTTTGAGATCTCTTCTGTAAAATAAATTGACACATAAAAAAGTTAAAATACAGAAAACTCACTCTAATTTCCTTACACATTTTAAAAATATGCACTTTTCTTATATATTCAGATACCATTTGCAACAGATATAATACAAAACCCTAAGCAAAAAGGCAGACTGACATAGGAGAGAACTTGTAGCCCAACTCTCGTCATCTTCTCTGCCCTTGAAGGCTAAAGACAGAGCACCCACTGACTAGATGACCTCCTGAGGTCTTGCCCAATCTAAATTATACTATGATCCTATGAATTCTATGGATGGTTAGAGGATCCTTGACTGACACACAGGGCCATTAAACTTCGTCAAAAGAGTTTAATTTACTTTAGAGCTATGCCAAACTGAATTTGCTATAGACAAATATCCAGCAAAGTGCTGTGTTAGAGACTGACTACAACAGTTCAGTTATTAACTAAAAATCCTAGTTAAGGATATCATAACAATTGTATTACTAAAGTAAACAAACACAATATCAGACATGAATTTAGACCTCTTGTATCTCCTAACTTTGTAACTGCAGAAAAAGGAAGAATTAACGTATGTCATCAGATATTTCTTATTAAGGGGGAAATGACTATCAAAGCTCATTCTTAAATGCTTACACAGATATCACTAAGCATGTATGAAAGTGGCTGGTGTTTTGCCTACCATAGCTCCCACTTCCCTCTGATGACACTCTCCATCTTATGAGACATCTGCCTTTTCTATGAGCTCACATTCAGTCTTCTAGGTTCCTCACAATTAGGACATTATACAAATACTTTCTTTCCTAGGCAATCTCCTAGGCAATCATATTTCAGCCTAATGAAAACTCCTCAGTCATGAAAGAAAAATCTTGCAGTATCTTGGTGACACACGACAAAAAATGTGGGAAACCATTGTCTATACTATATGCTTAAAATTGAGGACACCCAAAATCCAGCAAACTAAATGTGAAATATCTGAGATCAAGGAAATGTCAAAACAGACAAAAAACTCTAGACAAGAGAAAGATATCTACTTTCATTTGTGATTCTTTAGAGTCCTTTTCCTGATATTAGATGCTTAACCAAAGGAGACATTTCACTGCTGCACACATATGTTAAAATAGACCAGTTAAAAACGATCTTTGGGAAGAAAGGAAGCTTATTTTCATAATCATGCAGGTTTGGAACTGATGAAAAGGTTTCCAAAATCAGGGAAGTATCATCTGAGCCATCCAGTTTATTAAGTCTGATGTCTGGGTCTATCTTGCTCTCATTCTTACTTACCAAAATTCTTCCACAGTATGCTAACTGGGAGAAGAACTTAAAACAAAATCTTAATGGCTAAGATATTCAGAAGTATGGAGGAGAAAACTAGCTAAAACCACTCATGCTTTCATGTGCATCCAAAATGCTGCATCTGAGCTGTCTTTTGTAACCGTGTTTTGCAGACAGCTATTCTATTAGGGCCTTCAGGTGAGGCAGAGCTTTAAGCCAGTCTGTAGGTGACAAGACTGTTTTGTGAACACTTTTTAACAAAAGCTTGAGTGCTTATTGGACTAAAATGGCTGAGCAGTCATTGTAAGAGTTTCACCGCTGCATAACTTGAATTTAAACATGTGTGAATTAATACAAGTAGAGAGATCACAGGCTAGTTGTAGGTAGTATCAGAGATATAAAAAGACAGTTTGATAAAGAATTAAATGTCAAACTCCATTTACCTTCACAGTGAGGGATGTCATTGCTCCATCCATCTGCCTGACACTCACGGTAATTTCTTTGGCTGAGCATCCGGTATCTTACCGAATAAAAAAGTAAACAATGCTAAAATACAGTCTCATTATGTGACAAAAACAGCAGTGCTGAAGTTTTTGAAGCAAAGGAAGTAGGTTTCTTATGTTCTAGCACAGACTAACCAAAATGTGACAAAACCGAGTAGTTTTTTGGCCTGTCTCTTCCCTATTTTGTTCCTTTTAATTGTGTATGGCAAAAAAAATGTAAAAAATCAGAAAGTAGGAAGTAATCAGTAAGATGGCTTCTTCATTAGAGAGATAGCAAGCCTTGGCTACATAACAAATAACCTAGGGGTAATTTACACAATCAATAGAAAGCAGAGTAAAACTCCTGTTGCCTGCGCTCTAGTAGGACTGAAAGCCATGTGACAGCATCAAAATAGGACTTAAAGCAAGAGATGTATATGGTTTGGATTGATGAGCTCGCACTATCTTAGGTTTAAGGGCAAGATGGCCACTGTCCAAAATGACAGTGAAGAACTGTCTGAGCTTAAGAGATTAAAGAGAATATTGATTTTGGGACTTTTTTTGTGGAACTCAGACTAGACTCCAGCAATACAAAGACTGCAAAATCATGGCAAAACCACTGTACCATGCTTATAGCTGATTTGCTTTCAAGAGGACAGAATCCAGCCATAGGCATACTTAACTAAGCACAATACTACATATTTGCCTTGCTGCAGTTTTCATTGGAGAAAATTAATAGAGGAAGAAGAGAGAAGAATTTCTTCCAAGCAGTCAGTGAAGCCATGTTAGTGAGTCATCCAGAAATGTCTTCCTTCAAACATTTTTTACAATACATTTCACTTCATAATGCACAAAAATGATTTAAGCACGAATGATGAGTTGTGGTTTTGAATAGGAGACTCTGTTGTACAGGCTAACGACTTCGCTAACATAACTGCATCATGACTGCCTACTGAGAACACTCATTCCAGCATATGAAGCTGCATTTCCATCTGAACTGGCTGGCTGGTGGAGTCATGAGGCAGCTTTACAGATAGATCTCTATTTTTTCTACTCGGACAGCCATGACTTCAAGTTAGCTACAGCCTTATGTATTTTAGACACTTTGGATGACAGCTTCAGGTGCATGCGTTCAGGTACTCCAATAGGACCAGACATGAGAAAGACATCTTTAGTATTACTGTAATTGCAGAAATTTAAACAATAATCAAGCATTAAATATTAGTAAGTTGCAGCTGCATTACAGACAATAAATCTATAACTGATACTTCTTTTAATATTCACACCTTATGTTAACTCCCATATATTGAATTAAATAAGTATTACCCATCATTACATCTGTACTCAACTCTGGCACCAAATACAAATTCACTTCCACTGGTAAGTTCAAAGGAACCAAACTCAATATCTCCAGGGTGTCCACAGGGCTTATCTGGTAAAAAAACAGAAGAAGAAGAAAACAAAATTACTTGCACTTTACATAGGAATGTGAAAGTGTGAAAGATAGCACTTTTCTAGTAATAAGTGGCAAGTACGGACCTTTCAAAAATGCTCAGCGTTAGCTTGATTAACATCCTCCCCCCCTTTTACAGTCACTATCTTCAATGAGAATATATTGGAGTAACGAACTGGTGATATATTTAAAAAGAAATAAATAACAAATTAGCAATTTTTATTCCTTTAAAAAGGTTGAGCTCATCTTACGTTTTATGACAAATTTAATGGCAGGATGTAACTTCAGCTTTTCATACAAGTTGTGACATCAGCGGGTTCAAAGCTTCCACTACAGAATCCATCCATGACTGGAAATGAAATTTCCTCAATCTGATGGGGATTGTGCTGAGTAAAGACAGATGATCTAAGGTCTTTTGGTCCTCAGCCCTGCTCAAAGTACTGTATAGGACTTTTCTTGTGGCCTGGCCCTAACTATTTGCCCTGGATCCCACAAGAATTGCAGAGGTGAATACACCATCCCTCTCATTCATCCACTTTTGATGTTATAATATGGACTGCAAAATAAACTGCATAGCTAAAACCTACTAGGCATCCTCGTAAGAAATCTTTCCTGGTCCCTGTCAATGTAGGCAATTTCATTTCTTGGAACGTATCAACATCCTTGTTTTCTCCAAGGAAGAGGTGTTTGATTAGGCCCTAAATCTGCTCCAGCGTGATTCACAGAAAATGGACAACTTCATGATCAATTTTGCTGTGTAGTATGGCCCATCCTGAAAAGTGAACGTGATCACTTAACCTGTGGCAGAGCATCCCTTTTCTCCTTCCCCCTGCACCTTGCCAGTGTCAGTATCTATTCACTGGGTGGCAGTATTTACTAAATAATGTTACAAAAAGCAACACCAAATTTTGTATAATTTGAAAGATCCAAGTTCACTGAGTAGTTATACAAATACATACAAAAAAAGAGAAAACTACTAAATAATGTAAAAGAAACTTGGAGCAACTTTATTAATTAATTTTTACTAATGATTTGTATTAATCTCTGAATGACACCTGGGACTTAATTTTATATTCAAACCTAACAATTATATGCTAATAGTAAAAATTTTTTATGTTAGGTATGTGAGAAAAAAAGCTTGTGTGTCTAAAATTTCTTTGTGTTTAAAACTAATTTATTACAGAAAAGAAATATCTGCTGACTAACAATAATAAACTTCAATTTCTTCACTAATGAATTCTGTATGAGTATGAGATACTTCTAAACTCCAGAGTATACTGCAGATAATAAATAGCAGTTCTCATCCTAATAATGACTATTCCTTCACAGATTAAAATACAAGGCATGCAAAAATAATGTTACACTTCCAAGAAATTATCATCCATAGAACTAGTTGAATACACTGAAAAGAAGAAAATACTTTCTCTTGACTCACACTCAGAAGCTAGGCTAGTGCTTTATTCTGCTTAGACTGTAAATTTCATCTGCATTAGACTTTTTCTAAAATTTTGGAAGCAAGCTCCTAATAATTTAATAACTTTACTTAATAACTTAAGATAAATCGAGTTAATAAGGCTGGCCTAGAGTAAGATCTTTCCCTGTAAAGAAAGACCTTCTCCTTTGATCTGGAGAAAAGGAACTTCCAAAAATATTTCCTCATGCATACATACTTTTTTAGGATGATATTTTAACTGATGCTAAATAAGTAAGCTACAGGTAAAGATACAATGGCAATTTCATATTGACTTCACTGGCAAGAAGCGTGATCTGTCGGGTCAAATGTTTGCACATATTTTGCATGAATACTTACTTCTGCATTCTGTCAATGGGAAGTGTTGCTTCCATGTTCCATCACCACACTCAAACACAATTCGTCCAAGTTTCATATATCCAGGCCGACATCTGTATGTTACTTGAGTACCGTGTGGGTAGGGAGGTTTGTCCCATATTTCAGTAGGCACTTCTTTAACCCTCCTAGGAGGAGGTTCATTGCAAGCTAAAAATTATAAATAGAAATATTGGTGACTGAAGCACATGCTAGAAACAGCAAAATAATTTTACAATAGAAAATATAGCAAGAAATCCTGGGGACATTTTTGATCAAATGAGCATATGTTTTCTACTTAATCATCACAAAATAGGAAACTGCTGAGAATCCACATTTTGTGGCTTCAAGCAAG
Organism: Vanellus vanellus; assembly: GCF_965231255.1. Taxonomy (NCBI): domain Eukaryota; kingdom Metazoa; phylum Chordata; class Aves; order Charadriiformes; family Charadriidae; genus Vanellus; species Vanellus vanellus. Next base: position 56,267,713 of record NC_138910.1, on the reverse strand, counting down.
TGCCAAGAAACCACATGGGACAGCCATAATTCATGAAATAGATTTTAGTTACAAAAACTAAGATGAAATTAGTGCCCTGGTTCTAACCACAGACATCTTTCATCCTTCCATCTGCAGGAGCTCCTCTATGCCTGTCATTCCATTACCACGGAGAACAACTCCCATAGAGAACAACTTCACACACTATGTAAAGTTTCCCTGAAAACTATTTTCTTCTGCAGCCATCACCGTCCTTACTGACATTAAGTCCACATGTCATTTGATCAAGTTCTGTCAAATCTCCCTTCACCTTTACATTGCCTAAAATTTCTCTCCTCTTGTCCATGAGATTACTTCTTATAACAAGTTACTTATTATACAATGTAATTAATTCTGATTATTCACTTTGACCTTTGTTAGGTTCAAAGCATTTTGACTCCATTTGGGGGGGGGTGGGGTGGGGTGGGGTGGTGGTGGTGGTGTTGTCTGGTATATCTCATTAGCTCAGTATCATACAGTCCTTCCCCAAAAGCTCCTTCCTGGGCCATGCTCAGCGTCCATGAAACGTACAGCCAAGCCCATATGAATTAGAAGAAATGAGCCTGAACCAATTTTATTAAGAAGTTCCTCAACAACTTGAGAATGAGGAAAAATTAGACTAAAGGTGAAAGAAACAAATGTGGGAGATGTTAATGAAAGACTAAATGATTTCTGTTAAGAAACATTTTTTGTTATTTATAATAATTGACCTAATTTCAGTGACTAATAGTCTGTGCTTGGGTGACTGAAATGTACTTATTAAAAAGAGTAACAGAGTCTGGGCAGTCTAGCTAATTAGGTGCAATGAAGTCTGTTTTACATCTGAACATGAAAGATGAGAATTCATCAAGAATAAATAAAACAACTTCTGAGAAATTAAGCCTTGGAAAATAAATTAAACCTCTGTATAGAAAATAAATGGGAGAAGAAATGTCCACCAGGGAAGGAAACTGCTTGGTGAGTAGATTCATTACTCAGTAGACAGTTGGCACAAAAGTACTCTCACCAGTTTATTTGTAAGGCCACAGGTTTAAGAAAGCAGCAATGCTCTCACTGAAGCTTTCCTATGGATTGTCCAGGTGCTGCCTGAAAGTGGGACTACAGGAAAAATATTTAGAAACTTTCCTCATGTGAGGAATGTGGAGTTATTGCTTGCTGAACTGAACTGTGGAGATCACAACCACAGATAAGTAGCTAATAATAGAAAGTGAGCAGATTCTTCCACATCTTCCACTCATTCTTCCACATCAAAGTGTGGAAAGTGAATTTTACTTCACTTGCACAAAGACATACCCCTGAAAAATCACTGTTTTAATTTCAGTCAGTAGAGTACCTACCAAATTAGAGGCATAATTTTAGGAAATTGTTTAAAAATCAGGAAAAAGATGTTACAAGAAAAACACCTGTGTGATTTTAAGTGTTCTGTAGCTATGACAATTCTAAAATATAAAGAAAAGAATGTTAATTGTGAGATCTGATAACTTTATTTTGGCTGTCTTAAGTAGCCAGAAGTAGACAAGCTTTGACGATACTGATGAGGTGCTAAAGGAAGAGTATGCTCCGACATTCACATTTTTTCCAACTACTTTAATAAATATGCTCCCTCCTACAAATAATTACATCTGAGTAAAAATTATTTCTTCTATCCACTAGAGGGTACCACCCTACTATCAAAAAAGGTAGTAGGGATTTCTACTTAGCAAGATTAAGACACAGTCTCTTCTTAATAATGTTTTTGCAAAATGCAGGAAGAAGCGAAATGAACAAGACTGCTTTACTTCTGTCTTTCAAATGTGCTAAAAATGGTTACTTTACCACAAAAAGTTCTTCATAATGGTGAGAAAAGGATTTTTTTATAATTCTACATATTTTTAATTACAGCTTGTTAAATTAGTGCTTTCAGTTTGCAAGCTAAGAAAGCACACTCTAAACTCTATGATTTAAGAAATAAGCTATTTAGTACAGGGAGTGCTTCTCTGCTCTATGCCTCCCTTACTTCTGAGTTGTATTATGTCTGTTATGCAAAATGGTGCCTTTTAACTCCTCTTTGGTTACATCTTTTTTAAAAAAAAAACACAAAAGATTATTTCCTGGTAGTCTCTTTATCATTACTAAGACTTGCTTCTTTCTGGGTATTTCTTCAACTCTCTCTGCCTGTTCTTTACCACTCCCGCCCTGATGCCAAACTATGTAGTTACCATCAAGTGCTACAGTACATATATGTATTTCTGACTGCAGGTAATTTTTTTTTTTTTTAATGCAGTTTCTTAGTAGCTTGAGAAGAAGAAATCTGCTGACAGGATGTACTTCAAAACTACATTACTTACATCATGCACTCACCATGTGTACTCATCAAAATTGGGAGAGTTTTAGTTTTATATTAGAAAGCATGCACTAAATGACTACCTTCAAATCCTTTAGCGAGAGACCAGGAGAGCTAGAATTAACCATTTAGTATTCATATGTGACTTGACCTCAGTTACAAATAGCTCAAACTGTTTTCTTGCCATCAATATGCTGACAGCAACTTCCGTAAAGTCAAGCACAAACTACAAATCCAGGTAGAAGTATTTTTCAGCCCTTGTCCAAAAACCCAGCTCTTGAACAACTCATAGACTTTCAATATGAAGCTTGAACTAAGAACTGTGCATGACCCATGGTAATAGTTGTCCCAGATAAATCAAACATTGCTACATTCACATTCCTTTGCAATCTCTCTGATGTAAAGAAAGCATTGTGAAAAGCAAGTACAAATTCAGGCAAACTTTCTTTTCAAATTCCAGGACAATTCTGGACTTCTTTGCAAAGAAATTAGACATTATTAGTTGCTTTGGAGCAGTATTTATTGTAAGTTTATATAAAAAAAGATAATGCAGTTCATAAATGCCCTGATTTTTCAATTTTTTCAAACTAAAATCCATCAGATTGCTTTGATTAATAAGGTCTTCATAATCTTCATGTAAAATTAAAAAACACCTGAACCGAGCAAAGATACACTAGCTCAAAAACACATAGCACCCTTTACACAACAGTCTATGTAAAGAAACACAGACAGAAAGCGAAAGAGTTAAATTACTAAACATACATTAAACAACACAAACACAATATCAAGAAAATTAAATTGAACAGAAAAGCAGAAAATATCAGATGTTTCTGAAAAGATAGCCAGAATATCAGCTACCTCTTTAAACATGTATGAAAGCACACCTGTATACATTTATCTCATTTAATGGATTAAAAAGTCAACAGATCTTTTGTAAGCTTTTCTTTCCTCTTTCTCAGATTATATCACAGATTATTCCAGACAGAGAGAAATGCATATTTATTGAATATTTTCTATTTTAGTCTACTGGTTGTTTACGGGTTTTAGACGTTAGAATAATTAACAAACATAATTAATAACAAATGACTAGTATCCCTATAAACTAGAGCCAGACAAAACATTAAAAAAGTTGTGCAACAGACTAATAACAGCAGTAGTTATCAAAATAGATATAGGTGAAATAACACCTATGACAGCATACTAAATACTAAAGGTGCTAAATATTCCCAGAAGAAATCTCAATTACTGTTGTCAAAAGTTCATTAAAATAAGCTACAATACAAACATTTTATTTACATATTCTTTTATTTACCATCTTCACATACACTTTAAGAAAGGGGTTTTGGCTTTTTCCACATTAAAGCTTACCTCTTTCTGCAGTACAATACATCCAACATAACAGCAGAGTTGTATAGCCCAGGAACAACATCCTAGAGATTCAGAAACTCAGCAAACACATTTGGTATCGTAACCTACTTTTTTTTATTACTTTGTGTTATTTCCACTCCTGTTTTACTCACCAACTGCTCTAGGGACTGACCTTGCAAAGCATTTATACTCTGATTTCAGCAGTCACTTCCCCTAATCCTCTTGCAACACACAAGTGTTTCTTCTTTCCCCCCCCTCTCCAAACTTTGCTAAGTGATTAAATAAATAAATGTCTGGCAACTTTGGTTGACCCAGTCTTTCCCTGCAGTCTGCTTGTTTTTACATCATACCTCATTTTTTTTCATATTAATCTCTTCCATACTCAGACAAACTTATTTCTTTTGGTATCCAAAAGAAGTTGTACAAATAAATTATTTTGGGATTCCTTATGTCTTATTTGCTTAGTTAAATGAAATGTAAAAATGAACTCTCTTCTATTATGCATATCATTCAAAATCTATGTTGAAAACAATTGAAATAAAAAGCAGACAAAAATACAAAGTGACTTACTAACCCAGTGACTTATCTTGTGTAAGATAGGCTACCCAGAGCAGAGGAAATGTGCTTGATCAAATACTTGATTAAATAAGCCTAGATGATGTTGATGCATTTGTTTCAGTATCACATCAGAAATGAGAAGATGAAGAAGATGTGAATGAATTGTAAGATGGATAATGAACTATCCAAAGAGAAATAATAAAGACTGTGCTAAAAGAAGAACTATATGGCAAACTGGGCTAACAGAGGAACTCCTCATGGATGCATATAAGCAACAGTCTTATTAATATTTTCATTAAATGTCTTGGATTTATAAGAAGTGCACTCCAGTGGAAATGTGGACCACATGAAGAGAATTATTCGACGCTGAGAATTAGGGATAAAAACGTAAGAGTACAAAGTGCTCTCAAAATATGGACACAAAACTCTTGCACACCAGATACCCTGTAGTGGTGATGTCTGACTGGCATGGAGTATACACAGATCAATCTTGTATACACTCCCAAAAGACGACATAACATACCCTTAAAATCACTGTCTTAGTTAGCCTACTGATACAGGATAAAAAATAATGTGTTTAGAGAACAGATCTCAAACCAAACCTGAATTCCAAATCAGTTAAAACCTATTTTCTTCTCAAAATGCAGCTGGATTTTTTATTTTTTTTTTAACCTGGGCTCTGTTTTCAGTTATGAATTTTAAGGAATAGTCTTAGTGAAAACCGTCATTCAGCTGTTTCACCTACAAGAACTGTTCCAGGAACATGTCTTCCTTTCCCTTCCCCTTTCTCTCGGCAAGTGACTCGTGTGGAGAATGAACTCTCACTCTGCTCCATGACCCTGTGAGGATCAGTCTGCATCTATTTTGCAGTTACTGGTGCATACCTGATCAGTAAAAAGATTTTTTTTTGCACTTCCCTAAGTTGAATTCAAAGAAACAGCTCCTCACAGACCTTCACTGCCCAAATCATAGAATGGTTTGGGCTGAAAGGGACCTTAAAGGTCATCTAGTTCCAACCCTGCTGCCATGGGCAGGGACACCTTCCATTCGACCAGGTTGCTCAAAGCCCCATCTGCCTGGCCTTAAACACTTCCAGGGATGGGACATCCACAACTTCTCTGGGCAACCTGTTACACTGTCTCACCAGCCTCACAGTGAAAAATATCTTCCTGATATCTAATCTAAATCTACCCTCTTCCAGTTTGAAGCCATTACGCCTCATCCTATCACTACATGCCCATCACTACAAGTCCCTCTCCAGCTTTCTTGTAGGCCCCCTTCAGATACTGGAAGGGCACTATAAAGTGTCCCTGGAGCCTTCTCTTCTCCGGGCTGAACAACCCCAACTCTCTCAGCCTGTCTTCATAGGAGAGGTGTTCCAGCCCTCTGATCATCTTCGTGGCCCTCCTCTGGACCCGCTCCAACAGACCCATGTCCTTCTTGTGCTGAGAACCATGTGCTGCTGCAGACAGCAGTGCTCTAAATGCACCAAGACAGTCCCACTTTTCTCTGAACCAATCTTACTGCATTACCATACATGCATGTGTTTACACACTTCTATACCACTGGGCTGTTGGGTGCAAAAGCTAGTTTCCTTGCAGTGGTGAAGAACTTAGGATGGCTTAACCTTCCCTGTCACAGCAGTGGTACTAACTGCTTTTCAAATGTAGCAGTGATGCTGCTGCTTTCCAATTTCTTAAACGATGTGGGAAGCTCAAAGAGTGGGAAAAACATTGAGGCAAAGTGCTAGGAGGCACTCGGATTCCAACCCAGAGAAATGGCTTACACCAATTAGCTGTAAAAATCCATGCTGCAGGCATGGAATCTACAATTTCTCCAATTTTAAGGATTGTATCTTCTGATGTCATGAAGCTCAAAGTGGTTCAGGTTTTATCAAACAGCTTCTGGGTTATTAAACCACTTGCCAAATCATTACGGGCTTGAAACACAGTCAAAGATACTTGCAGCTACAGCTGAACCAAAACTGGAACCGAATTGAAATTTTACCATAAATTTCCTGACTGCTCTCTATGAATACAGGCAATGTTAAAACTAAGCTAAAAGATAACATCAGCACACAAGAACATATAGGCATAAACTTCCTATGAATAAATTTAAGCTGAAAATTAGAAGACTCGCCTAAGTAGTGAGGCTTTGAATGAATCTTTGTATAGGTGTAATGTAGGTCTATAAAAAGAAACTATCTTCGATCACAAAGCAAGGGACCAGATTGGATCCTTTCCAGTCTTGTGTTCATGATCTTCTCAAGTCATTGATGAAACATCCTAACCAAACAGAAATAAAATCAGGAACTTAAATCTTTTTTCCTTTCCTCACATCTTCCATGGGCTATCAATTGATTTACAACTAATGTCTTTAATCATGTCTGACTGACTTAGTCATCTCCAGCCTCTAACAAAACAGACTGCATAGGCAAACTGTGCCTTGGGACCTATAAGGCAGGCACAAAAAGTCATCTCTAGAGTACTGTTACCTCCTATTGATAAGAAAGGCAGGAACATCTAAGCAGTTATGCAACCAAAGGCAGCTGGATTTTACCAATGGAAGCAGAGCTATTGCTTTGAGAACTGGTGTGACCACACTCAAATATTGTTGTAGGCACAGCAAGATAGCCAAAATATCACCACATATTCCCTACACTAGCAAAACTGCATGTCAAGATATAGCATCATAGGAAAGTTCAGATTGGAAGGGACCTCAGGAAGTTATCTTGTCCAAAACTCCTGCACAAAGTAGAGTCAGTTATGAGATCAGACCAAGTTACTCAAGACTTAATTAATTCCCTAATCAATGTGGGAGCTTAACATCAAAATTCAGAGTGTTTGTTCAAACCGGAATAATTTTGAGAACAGTGTTTGGAAGCCATTTTTTGTTAGGAAGAGAAAACTGAGTGTCAGTGTATTCCAGTAGGGAACTAGTGATGACCAGTAATAGGAGCTCAATTAGTCACTGCTGCTGCAGACCACAGTGCTCTAACTGCACCAAGACAGACCCACTTGTCTTCTCTGCACCAATCTTACTGCATTACCGTATATGTAATGGATGGAATAGCATCTCTGACCAGTATAATTTCAGCATGTTCTAACATGTTCTCACACTTGAGTTTAGTGATATCATTAGAGCCCACAGAATTATAGAACCAGTCACTGTTTTGCATAAAAATCTTCACAAAAGGGTCCTATCCCACTATATTAGTAGTGGGATTATCTTATCATTGTCAACAGTTGTCTCTCCTCCCACTGGCAGACAACTTATCTAACTCATGACATTACACATCACGTAATGTTTACAGTTACAACCTAATGGTGTGACAGGGAAAAACTGCACAGTTCACTTAGTTTAAACTGAATCACAATCAAACTGACTTATTGACTCATTAACAGCATATAATTAACTGGCAATTAGTGAAATATACATTCAGGCTCAGTATTGGCAATACAACAGAGAAGACACAGTTAATAGACAAAATACTAATAAACACCTAATAAATTTCCAAATGACCTTTCTTCATTAATCCCCCAAAGTTCTAACCATGCACACAAAGTTGTGCACCCAACCACCTGTGGTTATGCACACAGTTCCCCTCTAACACATACTTTCTGCAAGAGATGTGGGTGCTTAATGTGTACCTGTGCTGCACCTTACAGCCTGCTAATGCACACACTAGGGAGAAAGCACCACACAAGGTCACATACGCACACCCAGTTGTGAGTCCCTACCTGTTGCACCCTGCACTATCACTGCCCGAACTGGATGCAGGCTGCTGGCAGAGTCAGCCAGGGAGGATGCTCTGCCTGGCCCAGACAGAGGTTTTGATGCCAATGGGTGAACATACAACAGTGTCAAACCCAACTCCTCCGGTTTTGACTGCTTGCTCTGTTCCCACTGTTCTCCCTACTGTTAAAGATTTCACTTGTCTCTTCCATTTCTGTCCAAATTGGCACCTCCCTTGTTCAAAACTCACTCTGTAACTCCCTGGTTACTGTTTAATCTGGCTGATGGTCCTCATCCCTTTAATATGATCAGCTGTAGCCTATTGCACTCAGACAGATTTAGATACTTGAACTCACATTCCCATCTTAACAGCTGTTGATGTTCAGGCTATTTTACCAAGAATGGGCCATGTGAGTACCCTTGCAAAGAGAAAAACAGTATCAAGAATTCTTTGAATATTCCTTCGGCTTCTTCTAACACAAATTAAATAACAGCATGTGTTCAGGCTGAGTTTTGCAGCAATGACAGCAGACATATCATGTCCAGTTCTAAAAGTATTTCGTACCCCACTTCTTAAGTACCATTTCATTCTCCACCATCTCATTGGTGCTCTGTACTCAAAAGCAAAGTGAAAATTACTTGAAAAGGTGTTCCTTGCAAAAAAAAAAAAAAAAAAAAAACACAAACAAAACCCCAAATGCTCTCCTGTATAAAAGCAGCTGTCAGTATCTCTAGTTTTAAATGAAGTCCTCCTACTCGCAGCCAAAGGGAGATTTACTGGAAAGCAATTCACAGGTTATCATCATTTCCCACCAGCCCTCTCTCCTCTGCTGCAGTGCTGCTGTTCCTCTTGCTCCTACAGTTTCTTCCAGGTCACCACAGATGTCAGATGACACTGGTGCACCAGGACTGTGAGTAGCCCTGAAAAGCACACTGTTCCATTTTGGATCTGTGCTATGATGGTTCAGAATATAAGAATACAAAGACCAGGTCATATTGTATGCCCTGTGTCTGAAACAGCCTTATAGGGTCATGCTTGCAGCAGTCACGCTCACCAGGCTATGAAAAACATAGTCTTCTACCTACCAACATTTCAGTTTAATTAGACACATGACAAAAAAATCCCAAACCACCTCCAATTTTTTTTTTAATCCTTTTGATATTGAAACGAGTTTAAAATCCACAAAATTGGGCAACCATGATAGCCTGCTCTGAAACCACAGCAATGGGAATAGAAAGTCCTAAAACAAAAAGTCCATAAACATAAATAATCCAGTCTTGAAGTTAGCCATTGTTCCAAGTGGAGTCCCAACAGAATAGAAAGTTGAACAGTAACCTAGTGGTAGCTGACAGGATGATGGTATAATATCTAGTTACCTTAGATAATTTTAATACTAAAGATCACATGTCTAGGAGGAGATTTGATACGTAAACGTAAGACCGCCTTAGTATAATGATCCAGACAGAAATTAGGACATGTGGAAATGAGTTGCTGTTATATAATTACAAGTGAACAACAATCTACTTTGATGTGTTCTTTCTTTGTCACCTTTTTGTATAAAAAGACCTTATGTGTGTCCTAACAGATGTGCTGGCTGTGTTAGATGCCTAGCATGCTATTCTGCAGAATTGAAATAAAGACAAATATCTTGACTCAATGTGTTGACTGGGTCTTGCACACCAGGTGAAGAACCCTTATTTTTAGGGACAACAATTATCAAATTGGAAATTCCCCACATTTCTCCTTCTGCCCTAGCTTTGCAGCTTTACAGTGACCTTAAAACTCTGTTCTCACTTTGGGCTATTTCAGTCTGTTACTGTTTCTGAATCACTATCAAACCTTTCACGCCAGCAGAACAGTCTGCTACTGCACAGCCATTTAAAAAATAGGCACTGAGTGGAAAGATAGGAGGACTTCAAGAACATTTTTTGTCTGAAGTTTAAATAAGTTCAAACATTGCAGCACTGTACTCTGGAAGGTGCATCAGATAGTAAAATGAAGGGATATGCAAAATCAAAATGCAAAATACACAATAAAAAGTAAATAGTATCATTAACGATTTAAAGGTATGTAAAATAGCAAGATTTGTTTAGAAATAAATACTTCTTTTGGAAAAAACACATGGAGCAGTCTGGAGCTTATGCTGCTGCTTGTAGAAAATTATGATTACTGGTTTTCTTAAAAGTTTCATTATGTTTTTGTAGTATTCCCCCCAACAGCTGTGCTTTCTTAAACAAAAATTTAAATTATCATCAACTATTCTTGTTACTACTCCAGCACACAAACCAGTTACCTATCAAAGAGGTGACATGAGCATTTCTGTCGGCAGAAACACTGCAGAAGCTTACTGGACAACATAATTATTATTTATGCTATGGTAGTACTCAGACACTCCACTCCCAGACTGTACTGTAAGATTCAGAATGAACCAAAAATGAGTCTCATCCCTAACAGCCAAGAATCTAGTAAGCTGTAACAAATGTACATTTAAACTAACAAACAAAAAAAGGGACAAAACTGATATGCTCACGTTTACCTAACTCACTAGCAAGTTCTTTTTGAGAAAAGGATGTGAAAGAGAAGAGTGACATTGCAGTGGCAATTCCTTTGAAGGAAGTAAGAAAATTATGATGCTTTCAAATGATAATGTGTGGGAACAGAGAGCATTAGGGAAAGACACGAGATAGAAGTAATCATCTGAACAGGAAATGACACAAAAGAACAAAGCAAAGTCCAGGCAGTCCTTGGAACTGAAATGGAAAAGAGTAATTGATCTTTGATCTAACAGATATGGTGTTATGGTCAGAAAAATAGAGAAGGTAAAAAAGGCTGCCCTTACCCAAGCAGCAACTGACACACAAAATGATGGGTCTAAGAAGAAACGTATGTTAGATTATACAAACTAAACATGCAAGAACTAGATATTGTGGATGCAAGGATCTAAAATTCCAATCTCAAAGTACTGTGAACCTTATAAACGTTGCACCGCTCAGCAATATCCCTTTGCTTACCATCAACCTCAAGAAGCACAAGTATTGGGTAAAGGTAAAATGGAAGATTATATGACTTAAAGGTCATTTTTGCCCACTTGCAACTCAAGAGGAACCCACTTAGGCATTTTGGCCTGAGCTACATCCATTACTAAGTATTATTAGTATACACTGGTGATATATATGCTTTTTAGACATATATTTTAAAAAGTGAAAATTGCAGTCAACGAGCTTAAAAGCTTAGATCAGTTAAGGCATCCTCTAGATAACCATTTCACACTGATGTAGTTTTTTAGTCGTATATTTCACACCACTAAGTAACAGTTCCATATCATGATACACACAGGGAGAGAGTCCTCAAAACACACTTCCCACCAGTTTATGCTATTGGTTTGATTTAGCCTCTCAGATCCATTCAAGTTGCAGGATGCTGTGACTCTCACTCAGTCCAGCATGCCTAATGTTAGTCCTAAGGCATCTATGTTCTGCATTTCAGATTCGAGATTGCTTTTGGATTTGATGGCCTGAAAGCTGGGGGGGGGGGGGGGGGGGGGGGGGGGAAGGATAATAAGAGATTTCTTATAAGAAATGTTTTCTAACTGAGTATACCTTTTTCAATGCTGAAACTCTATTTTCTGAGATAAACAATATTTATCAGTGACTATTTCAGAATTTCTTCTAGGTACATTTTAACAGATAATGTCATTATGTTTTTTTTTCTACAGAAGACTCCACCTTTGCAGACTATTTTGGAAGTGAAATTGCAGCTGAAGTTAATCAAATACTGTTTAAGTACAGATTACTAACCTAAACACCAAATCATTTTGTGAACTGTTAATGCCGAGTCCCCAAATATTCTATTCAGCTGCCAAAGCTGCAGGACTGGCTCATGTGCTTTCCAGTGCTGTCAGTACTCTAGACCACAGTCTAAACCCCAAACCACACAGATGCACTTAAGTGAGACTTGATCAACTTGCAGGAATGTGAGAATTCCAAAAATTTTCATTAATGACATAAACATCCAGATAATTCTTAGTTACGGGAAAAAAAAATATCAAAGAAGTAAGCACCTTGGAAAAAGCCTCAAAATGAGTTTGAGTTTTATTCATTTATTTTTCAGTCAATCAGTTTTTCAGCCTGCCTAACCCTTTACTAGCACTGACAGACAAACAGCAGAAAGCATGCAAACTTTGCAAAGGCAGCATTTCCACTTAGCGTTTTTCACTGCAGCCTAGACTACTCCTTACAGTAAGGGTCTTACGTGTCTGCTCAGTGAGTTAACTGAATCCCATTCAGACAATATTAGACTGTCTTCCTTGAAAGGACATTAAGTACAAGTTACTCACATTACAGAACTGTTTAAAAGGATTTAGTGTGCATTTGCTTCATAAATGCCTTGTTCAACTTTTGTTTTAAAAGTTTATCTTTACTGGTGGTCTTTCTTACCCCAGCTCCAATCTCATGTTACTTAGGAGAATAAAAACAATAGTTAGGATGATAAGTTTATCAGCTGGAGAAGACAACTCTCAGTCATGCTATACAATTGAAAAGCAATGGAGCGACCAGGAGTAAGAACTGTCTCTGGTAGGACTCAGTACCACAGTGCAGGGGACCATCAACAGTTTAAGAGGGTGAAATTCGCGAGTTTATTATCATGGGCAAGATACTTCTCTAACTCCTCACAGTCAGGTTTGATTTTGATTCACCTGAATAATTCTAGGGATCAATACCAATGGTAAAGAATGTCCCAGTGAGTGTCAATAATTACAGTGATTAATAATAAAGAAAATCTTACAAGATTTTTGAGGAAAATATCAAAAACTAACTTCATAATCTGATTACTACAGTAGAATGCATAATACAGAGTTCCATAGATGAGCAGAATATCTTGAATTAAAAACAGTACTAATAACTTATGTATAGCTCCATATACACTGCAACTGTTCAAAAAGTCCAGAAGCCATTTGTGTTGTGACAGCCTGTTTTACCTATATGCCATCAAAAATATAAGCAACCTAAAAAGGAAACCTAAATACTTTTTGTGTTCTTTCTGTACCTCAGTATGATCCAAGATTTATATCCAATCACTAGCAATAAACTCAGTAACAGTGTTCATAAACCCTCTCTCTCTCCCAAACTTCAGAGTTACGTACTTGGAAAAAGCTACCCACCTGCCTCTAGCCAATTAAAAAAAAATAAATAGAGAGACTCACTACAGGGTATTTTCAGCACCCAAGTCAGGGCCACGGATGCTTCTGACACTTTTCGGGGCCAGAATCATCCTGAGAGTACAAACCTACACTTGTTCCTTGAAAGAACTGAGCATTGCTCACAGCTTTTCTTTAACACCCAAACATGGCAGAAGGAATGCCTCACTTGAGGATAGTGACCCAGTATAACAGTTCATATATAACAGCACCTGTCTTCAGGCAGATGATTCAGTGTCTCCTCAGCTTGAAGACATACACTTCCCAGGTATTTTGATTTGCTAGTCAAAATATTAGATTTAATTCACTAAAATCCCATGTCTGTCCAATTTTATATAATTAGAGCTTTTCAGAATGACCAGGCCGCATACCATCAGACATGTAAAAACGCAGCTAATTTTATATTGCAAAGAGTTTACTTAAGAGCACAAAATTAAGCTTCTGTATAAACTGCATGACTATAGTCTCAATTATGAGTTTGCTTTCTATTAGCTCTGCTCAACTATTTACCAGGTTGCCAGTTTACCAGTCAGCTATTACCATTCTGAAATGCATTTCTGTGGAAAAAAAAGTGCAAAAGCTTCTACTGTTACTTAGCTCCTCAAGTGTGAAAAGAAATGTAATCAATTAAGGTGGAAAAATTAATGAGGCTGCTAGAAGATACAGTAGAAACACTATTAATTTCCCAACCAATCTACGATTCATCGACTTCAGAAAAGGACTACAGCCAGCCTAACTACTTTGCTTTTATAACAAACCGTTGTACTATACAGCCTCCACCCCCATCTCAAGTTTTGGCAAGATGAAAAGATATCAATGCAGAGAGAGGAAACAGTGTTTTCTTAGAAGAGACAGCCTGTTCAACTGAAGCAGTCGAGAAAGAAAAAAATTGGCTGCACATAAATATTCTAAAGAAGAAAGATTGTGGACATTAAAAAAAAAAAATAGACTATTAGGGAGCTCTGACCTCAGAACACGGCATGGTAAGACTGGCCAGAATGTGTCAGCAGGGTAATTCACTATTTTATTTATTTCCCGTATCAGCCAAAGCAGAGTTACCTTTGAACTCTTGCCACATACGTGCATCTGTTTTGCTTCATCTAACAAGCCTTTCTGAGAAGCACATTGTAAATGCTAAATGCAGCAAGCTGTGAAAAAGGGTAAGCATCATACTCCAGTGATCCCAACATTTTACAGGACCTGGGATACAACATTGCATCCTCTAAAGAAACAGCAATCAGAGAAGCTATGCTTAAGAACTCTGTACTAGAGAAGCAAGACAAGATGCATTGCCTGTAACAACAGCAGAGATAATCCGAATCCTGACTTAGACTAGCTGTTGGTTACCTGTAGAAATCTTTCCCTCGCAGCATGAAGCTCAGAGCTGGATTCTCAGCAGGTTACACTATTATGTGGTACACTCCAGGCTTCCATACTTCAGCTGATACTGTATGTGCCATATCAGCTTTTAACTGGCTTACCTTCTACACAGAAATCCAACGGAATGGAAAATAGATGGTTCGCTTTTCAATACGCAGTATGAATGTATGCACCTAATTAAATATGTGGTATTTAAACCACATTTGGGAAATAACTTCTTGTTTATCACTTAGCCCCTGCCAGCAAAATCTAAATCTAAATCCAAAAACTGCACCAATGTTAAGACTGCATGGCTTGATTCTAGGAAAGGAATGCTATGACCAAATAGTTTCAGTGAAGACCTAATCCGGGAAGGTAAATCACAACAGGCTGCAAGAACTGGGGCATTAGATGCGAAGTACGACAGTTAGTGGACCTTTAAGAGCAAATTTAAAAAAACATTATTCACTATTTCATTTTGGTGACAGTGAATTCAAAGAAATCATCATCTTGGTAATGGGGTGCTTCATCAGCCACATAATCTACAGTGTCTCCCACTTTCAGGCATTGCCTACAAATTTCAGTCATTGGAACAATCCAACTACCCTGTATTTTTACAGGGCCTGTGCCACCACTCCTGCTAGGTACAACAAACTCCCAATTAATTACTTAAAAGCGGAAACTGACCAATGGCTTACCATGTTTGCACCTGAGATTTCAGAATAGTTGGCATAGAACAGGATCAGACAGGTCACTAAGCATATACGCCCAATTGACTAAAGATGAGCAAGCGGCAAAGTTGTGAAAGACCCGGGTATGCTCAGGTGAGCTACCATCAGTAACACCGGGTCTTCGCAGAAGCTACCTACAGCTCGCCAAGAGAAAACACCTCATCTTCCAAATTTCGAGGGTTACAGAAAAGCGGTTCTGAGGAAGCTCCAGGCAGTACCAGAGGAGGTTGCTGGCTGTAAGAAGGTAAGCTTGTGAGGGAGCCCTACGAAGGCCCCGAAAGCAGGGGCTGGGGCCGAGCTGGTGCCCGGAGTGTGAGGCGGCTCCTCCAGCCAAGTGCCATTCTCCCTGCCCCAAACGGGTACTGCACGGTACCACTCCCACGGACCGCGCTGCGTGCGGGGCGACCCGAGACCCGCCCAGACCCGGCAAGGCCCGCCGAACCGCCACCCCGAAGGGAGGGACAGGCGCGGCCCTCTCCTCCCACCCGCCCGCCAGCCTCACTCAGTCCGCCACGCCGGCGGCACTGGAGAGCAACGCGGGGCTCTAGCCGGCGCGTCGCAGCCGAAGCGTGGCAGGAGCCGAGGTGTCCCCGCGGCAGCCCCCGCCTAGCCCCGCTCCCTCAGGGCCCGCCGCCGCCCCGAGGAGGGAGAAGCCCCCTGCCCTGCACGCTAATGAGGGGGCTGCCATTGGTCGGCAGGCAGAGGTTCCCGCGCCGTCACTGGAGTATGCTAATGAGCGCCCATCCCATTGGTTGGGCCGTCAGCGGCGGCTCCAAACAACATTTGCATGGCGCTGGACAGCTCTTTGTTGTCAACCGCGGCAGGCGGCGGGCGGTGCGCGCGCGTTCGCGATCGCGATCGCGTTCGCGCTCGGTGGGTGGGCGGGGGCGCGCGCCGCCGAGGCCGCCGCCCGCCGGCACCTGCCTCCCCCAGGGCGGGCCGTGCGAGGCCATCCCAAACCGGGGTCCGTTAAACCGCCACTCGCGCGCCGGGGCGCGAGCTGGTCTCCGCCACTCCCCTCAGCCGCTCCGAAGACAGCCCTGCCGCCGCGCTCCGGCCGCCTTTGTGTGCGCAGCCCCCGCGCTCGCCTGGGGGACACCCTGCTCCGCGCCCTTCCCCGCCCCCGGCCCCTCCTGCCTCGCCTGGGCTTTCCGCCCCGCAGCACCACCCCGCCAGCGGGGGTGACTGCTCCTCCTCAGGGGAGCGGCGGCGGGTGTTCCCCTCCTCCGGGCAGGATGGTGGACCTGGACAGCGAGGTGCCTCCGCTCCCCCCGCGATACCGGTTTCGGGACTTGCTGCTGGGCGACCAGGGCTGGCAGTGCGACGACAGGTGAGTGCGCGCTCCGCCGGCGCTGGGGGGGTTCCGCGGTGACAGCCCTAGAGGGGGCGCGGGGGGCTCCGCGGGCGGTGCCCGCCGCCCCTCCGCGAGCCCGCCCGACAGGGTCGGCCCGGCGGCGCGGGCCCCGCGGAGGGTCGGGGTAGCGGCGGGGCGCGCTGCTCGGGCGCCGCGCGGCCCCGCTGCTGGCAGCTCAGCGAGCTGTGAAGGCACGCACCGCCCGCAGGAGGCCAGCCCCGGTGAAAAACTTTCCCGGGGAAGGGATGCGACGGCCGCCGAGGGTCTGCGGTGCCCCGCCCCGCAGCTGGGGGCGAGTCGGGGCCGGCGCCCCGCACCAAGGCGTCCCGCAGCCTTCGGGGCATTACCGCCTCTGCAGAAGGGCTGTACCTTTCTCTTTCCTACGGCTACGGTAGGAGGGAGAGCCGGACAGCTTCGATACCGTCTCTGGATGGTAACATGCACCGAGGGGAAACCCCAAACAAAATACGCTTTTGCAGCTTGTCGAAAGGCTAACTGCTGGGGTCACTCGGTGTTTTTATTGTACAATATCCATGCTTCTTTACATGCAGTTTCTTTTCATGCTGGGATCCTACACTGGGATGTAACTAACAGTAATTTATTCCTTTACGAATTATTTCAAGGACTGTCGGCATCTTTAATTACAAACCGACAGAAAAAGGTATTTGTTTGTCTCAAGTCAAATAATGTCTTTAAAAGAAAAAAAACCCACCTTTATATTAAAACAAACCAACCAACCAGGAATGTGTGCTTAATTTCAAAATGGTAAATGAAGAGTATTCATGAACACCACCAGCATCATGCCACTCTATTTGATGATACAACCTGGTGTGTCAATAGGCTATTACACAATCCCATCTTGCAAAATTATGTGTGAGATTCACTTTGTAGTAATAATGTATTCTGGTCAAATGACAGAAAAGCAATAATTGTCTGGTAATATATAACAGCATATTGGATCAATTTTAATTCAATATATTTACATTGTCAGAAGGAGTCTTTAACTCAGCAGTCAGAAACTTTCATTACTTAGATTTTAGCTATTTTCCTAAAGAAAGATGGATTCTCGTTGATTGGTAATCTCAAGATCATGCAGATATGTAACTAATTATTACTTTGTTTAGGAGAATATGCTATACATTGAAGCAATTAAACAAATGTTTATTCTGAGAGTTATGAAATGGTGAATGACATCTTAAGATAGTAAAAAAATGTATGCTGTCAGTGGGAAATAACAGCATTGTAAATATATAATGGTGAGTTAGACAATATGTTTATCAGAGCATGGGTTTATAGTTTAAAAAATAATTAAACCATAAGTGTATTCTGTATTCATAACTACTGATCACAGTATTCTTTGAGATTTTAGAAAATGTAGATCTTAGCATTTTATACCTACATTTTATTTTCTACTGGAATAGGAAAAAACCCTTGCAATCTTGCTCGTTTTATCAAAGTTATTTATTTAGCTAGGGTTTTGATGGCCAAAATAAAGAAAACATTCTCCATCTACCCTTTGGGACCACTCTTGTGGCTTAACCCTTTATGCCAGCTCTACTTTAAACTTCTGTCAAGCACTTCCCTGATACCAGTTGTTTGACTTGAACTTTATAAAGTTACCTTCTATGGAGGAAGCATGATCTGGTCTCAAAAAGGAAATACTGTATAAGCAACTGCACAAACCATAGCATCCATTTAGCTATAGAAAGGTCCATTTCAAGTATCTATGCACTTAACAAAATGAAAATAAATAATCCTTAAGAAAATATTGATAGCAGAATAATAGCGTAACAGTATTACAGAGCATGATTATTGTTGGAAGATTGTAGCAAAGGACTAGTGGAAAATGAATAGTTATTTTTAGTTATTTCATTAATGTTCACACAAGCATTACAAGAGACATCTCTAGCGTATCTGAAATATAAAATATGAACCCAGGACTGAAAATGACTAGTGGAAATGGCTTTCTAGATCTTCAACTACTGTGCTGAGGATGGACACAGCTGTACTGTGGCAGGAAGGCTGGGCAGTTGTTTCCCCACAATGCAGTTAGGATTGTGCTTTACATGAGGCTGTGTTAGTGGTACTCTCTGCCAGCTCTGCAAGTTACCATAGCAGTCTCTTTTGATACTAGCTTTCCATTAAATCAACAAAGTCCACTCTTAAAAAATTGTCAGTATCGTCTGTTGTTTGTCCACCTTACAATAGGGTTCCGTCCAGATTCTTGTTGTTTTCTGTACTGGAAGATATCACTTTTAATACTGGAATATTAATCCAATCCCTTGTTGCTGGTATTTTGCTACTACCCATTATAGAAAAAGCATACATAGTCTGCATAGAAATATTGTCAAAAGGAGTATGTAGAATATTAGACATACTTTTAGGAAATATTTAATGAGGAACACTGCAGACCTGTGGGAACCCTGAGATCAGCTGCTTATTAGTTAGTAATGATCAGATTATACAAGTATATCTTATTTTTAATTGTTTGGGTTTTTGTCTTTCCTTTGTACCCCTACATCAGTGGTTCAAGGCTTTTTTTGGTGAAGCACATTCTATTCTATTCTATTCTATTCTATTCTATTCTATTCTATTCTATTCTATTCTATTCTATTCTATTCTATTCTATTCTATTCTATTCTATTCTAAATATTAGTGTGCAATTTAGATATTGCTAAAAGTGTTGCTTATAGCCTGTTCAGCTGAACGGACATTAATTATGAATGGAATATCCCAACACTAAAATACAGTTGAAGTAGCCTTATAGTATGGCTACACAATGGCAAGTGATCAAGATAGTTCATTTAGGAGGTTATTGGCCCTTGGCCAAGGTGCTGGAAATAATTTTCTGCATGTTTCCAGTTCACTGCAACTTCGTACTTCCACTTGCTTCCAACTCCGGCAGTCTGATTTATATCAAGGGGTTTCCATCTGTGTGGTCTGTGAACTTTAGGTCTGTTACCAGCTGAACTCATTGTCTTCTGTCTTAGTCCTATTCCCTTTTTGATCTTCCCAGACTGTTCATCCTCGAGGTCTCTCTTTTCTCTGTCTATTGTGCCCTTTCTGGAAAGATGCTCACTTTTTGCTGGCTGGGAGTCATATGTTCCGTCTTTGTGTTTTCAGATGCTTGTTGATCCTTCAAAGTGGAGAGGAGATGCAATTATTCCTCTCATCTGCCTCAAACCACCCAGGATTCTGTACCACCAAATCACAGTTTTGATAGCATAGTTTGCCAGTAAGTCATATGGTAGTATTTAATAATAAACATGATTGAAATGATATAGACCTCTCTTTCTTTTTCCTTCTGAAAGATATATTTCTGGCATAAGCAGAGTATCCAATTTTGAAATTGTACTGGTTATGTTTCTTTAGGAGGAGAGTTTGATGATCTTTTACATTATGCTGTTCATTTATAAAATACACACATGCTAAAATGCTTACCTGAATATAACAGGACTCTAATTGAGGAATTTTGTTCTTAGATCTGTACCTGTTTGGAGACAGATTTCTAGTCTTCATATTTTCTTGACGACTTCTTCAGAGACACACTTTTTTGGACACTTTTTTGGCTCATGGTCAATTTCTTACCTATACTTCTCCAATACAGTAATATCCATCACACTGCTTTTGCATTTCTCTCCCAGAAAAATAATTCTACTTATATAGCTTAGATTCCTAACCAGCCTTGCAGTTCGCTTCAGTAACAGATGGGTTCTGGGCTGTCATATTCCACAAACCGCCAAATTGGATTGTATATTATTTTTCATAAAAGACGTTGCTGTGTGCAGAAGAACATGGTGAATTTTTGATAACTGCGTTTCTTCAGTAAATATTTCAAGTAATTTATTAACTTTCTTGAATTTGCTGAGTGATTTTTTTTTTTTTTTTTTTTTTAACATGCAATTTTTTTCAGGAAAACCTGTTTTGGTTTTTGAAAGGCTAGATTTTCAAAGGCCCTGTTTCCCTTTGAAAACTGTGGAGATGAAGCTTGATGCTTACAGTACACACGTTTTATATGGAACAGTTAAATATTCATTTACTCAGAGAGATAACTGAGTGAAAACTCACCTGTTTTCCTGTCACTATATAAAATACTTAAATATTGCCTGGATCAATCTGAAAAGCCTCTGCAGGACAGCATGTGAAAGATCAGACCAGTGGCTATGGTGTGTGTGCATGTGTGTCAAGTGGTTGATTTCTGTGGCAGGTAGCGTACCAGGTTTCTTCTGGCCATGTAAATATCCCAGTCACTGGGCTGAGGGTAAAGAGAAGATTGAGTCATTGACTTTTTCACTAATTTTGTAAATATTGCTAATACCCCTTTGTGAATCTAACATTTTGCTTTCATTATTGAAAGTATCTGAAACTGAAGTAAACTGGTGTGATTTCCTGGATATTCTGAGATACTTCTTGACCATCATAATGCAGTTTGTTTTTCACTTTGGCTGCTGGGGAAGGGAGCAGAAATAAAGGGGGAACCGCGTGATTAACACATGTTATTTGCCTGTTAATTCAGTGAGGTTTTACTGAATTGTGATTGTAACAGTAAATTATGTAATAAAACATTTCATAAAGCTGCTGATCATCAATCCTTAGTCTTACCAGCTATGTTGAAGAGCAACAGAAATAAAAGTAGAAAATATCCTACCTAGTGAAGACCTGACATGTTTAAAGCTGGTAAATAATTTGCTTCAAGGAGGGGAGAAAAGAGGGTATTTATTTTAGGTTCCCATGTAAGCTTTGGAGAGATACAATGAAGACGTTATTCACAAAAAAATTGTTTCCTTGTGTACATATATAGTTACTATGTACTTCAAAATAGCCAAACAGGAACCTAGAGATGTAAAGAAAGAATTCTAAGTTAAAAAAGCATTTACATTCTGTTGATATCACTGCTTTTTTAGTAAGGCCAGTCATATAAATTCAGTGCTTGAGTATCTTGCAGACCACAATTTACCTCACATTTCTAAAACCATTTATGTACAGATGTCTAGTCTGTTCTTTAGAAGCTTATAAAGATATAAAAGCTGCATTTATTTTAGTAAATTCAAGCAAGCTAGGAATGTTTCCCACCGTTGAAGCATGACTGCTTCAGTATACTAGTGAACTGTGTAAATTTTCCTTTGCATACTTTGCCATAGCCAGCTAGGCAAAACTGGCTTGAACACTTCAGTGCCCAGGAATGACTTGGCAGTTTGAGTGTCCAAGGAAACACTTCAAGCAGACAAGTTGCAGGGAGTCACCCAATGTGGGAAGATGAAACAGTTTTCTGATACGTATGTAGGCTCTTTGGTGCCATTTAATGTCAGTGCCTGGGAATGTGCCTGGGCAAGTTTAACTTTTTTAAAGGTATACCCAGAGAGGGTCAAAGTAATTTTATCGTGAAGTTAACCTCTATACTTTTAACATTACATGCTGCTTCTCCCATTTGTGCTCCTCATTCCTCTCTTTCTTGTCTCCTGTATTTCCTGCACAGTCACACCTTCAGATTATGCAGATATGGTGGACTGTGTTGCAGAGAGATCCATTTGTAAAGCACAGACCTGCATATACTTGGTGCCTTCCTTCCTGAAATATGCAGTATAATCCTTACACATAGGCAATAAGTGTGTTTTGTCCCAGAGTCCTTAAAAAGGGAAAAAAAAATATCTTCCTATTAAAGAACTTTGATATATTGGAATAATTATATTCCCACAACATTTTAGAGAAAGAAAAAGAGAAAGAAACATATGAATGTTTTTAAAATATCAGAGTGATATTCATTTTATTGACTACATAAAAATGTATATAGCTTTTTTTAATATACCTTTACATACCACTTTAAGTCCCTTTGGGTTTAGGTAAGACTAAGCAGGATGTTGGGCTTTCTTTGGACCTTGCACACCAAGGCAAGTTTTATCAATGCTGAATATTTCTAGCAATATTAATTAAGAAACCATGAAGTACACATCCCAGCATTGAATTGCTGAATTAATACAGTCTGTCATAGGAACAAGTCATTTGACAATCATATATATCTATTTCATACTACTATTTCATTCTACTGCCTGTTGAAGTTTAGCACTGTATACAGAGCTATTATGTTGCAGGAAAAAAATCACTATAACTGTGCCACTTGAAATTCAACAAATGAAATGGAAAGAACAAAAAATGAACATAGAAACCCAATATATTTTCCAACCCCCACCCTCAAAGCATCGGGTTTCATAGCCTTTGTATATGCTGTTGCAGTAAGTGTTTACAATTTCACAGTCATGGAACAAAATTTTACATTTTCCAACTCTTTAATTTTTTTCTTTTCTGTATATATGTATACCCATAACTGGTATTGGAATATACCAGTTCCAATGCCAATATAGACATGTTAACTGGTACTGGAAATACATTTCAAATCCTTCTCCTCTATTGAGACGAAAATTTGAGTAATTTTGCTGCAGTATATATTTTCATGATGAAACCAGAGAGCTAAATTTTACCTTTGTGCAGGAACTGTTCTTACATTGGGTACTTAAAGGATTAAATTAAAATCAGCTTACTGCATAAATGAATGTTACCACCTATCTGGAAAGGAAAGGGATTCAGATAATACAGAACACCTCCACACATCACTTGGACAATTGTATACTGCTGGCTGTCATGTTGACTGGCGACTTTCAAGGAACAACTCCCTACTGTAAATCTCAGAAGGCATTTTAACAGTCATTTGTCACAGTGTGAATTAGTGAGTAAAGCCCTCCCCTTGCCTTTCCTTTTGGAAATCACCTGAGATTGTTAAACTAAAAGGAGATAAAAAGCCCACACATTTCTGAATCAAGTGATTTAAAATATCTGAGCCTAGATTCAAGTTGCACAAAAATTCTGTTATAATTTCCTCAAAAGCAAATGCTATTATGGTTTCTTCAAAATAATCCTCCTCTTTCCTTCAAGAAATACTTTAGTCAATTTGGCCTCCTCGTTTTAGAAAGCATGCTAACTTTATGAGTTCTTCCATTTAACAGAGGCTACAAAATAAAAGGACTTAAGCAAATATTGTCAATTTTATGTTGATTTGTCCTTGTAAGTAAATCTTCAAAATAAATAAAGTTATTTAGAAGCCTAAATTCTATTTTAAAAGGCAATTTTGATAGAAACTGCTCAAGATCTTAATGGTCTAATTCACTAGTAGAGCAAGCGTTTTCATATCTTCAGTGAGACTCTGCACAGTAGTAGTTGGAAAGTTTGAGTTGCCCTAAACCCTGAAAAAAATTGCTGCATGTACAGGCCAAGCCCTTTCTTACTGCAAAACCACCCAAATTAAAAAAGCATTAAAGAAAAATACTAACATGTGTAACACCACTGCATCAGCTACACCAAGATGTCTGAGTTTACATTTTTGTGGCAGATTTAGGAGTACAGTCCCACTTAAGTAAACTGTTACTATATCTTTCTACTCACTGTTATTCTGAATTTATCTTAGGACTGGGTCCCTATTATAGATAAAATAGGGAATCAATTTTCTTGTGGGAAATGAAGAGGAAGTAATGCTTTGTAAAAGGCAGTTTGTCAGCGTCATGCTAATTTCTGTTTTAGCATAATTCTTGCAACAACAAAGCAAAAATGCAGTGTTTCTATATTCCACTTAAATTAGCACACACTGGAATTGCAGGAAGGATATGAAAAGAGAAGAGGGACACTTCAGTGCTGTTGCAACTGTATTTGTCCGAGGAAGACTTTGGTGGTGTGCCCAAGCAAAAGTTTTCTAGTGCAGAAAAGGTTTAACTGTCTCAGCTTAAAAACTCCCACAGATCAAGTAGTCTTCCTCCTCTGGGACAACATGATGCACAGTTTGAAAACGTGCTTAGTACTTCAACCATTACTTAATTATACACTTATTACTCTAAAGCTCCTATTTTTCCATCTAGAACTTGATACATGCTACTTTACATCTGGCAGACACTATAATACTCCATGGGGAACTGAAGCAGTTCTTTCCCAAATGGTTTCTCTCTTAATTTTATGATTATTATTCTATCACAGCCAATGATTATGATTCTTTATTTTGTAACAGCAAACTTCTGTGCTGCACTATGCATTACTCTCAGAATGACTCTTCTATAACAAATGGTAACATCAGAAATGTCTGAAGATTCAAAATACCTTATTGTAAAATAAATCTGCCAACCATTTCAGAGTTACACATTCAGTTTCTAGACTTCACAATTAAAGGTGATCTTTTGTGCTGAATTCTGATACGTACATGTTGTGGGTTGACCCTGGCTGGATACCTGGTGCCCACCTGCTGCTCTATCACTCCCTGTCCTCAGCTGGGCAGGGGAGAAAAAATAAAATGAAATACTTCTGGGTCGAGATAAGGACAGGGAGATCACTCAGCAGTTATAGTCATGGGCAAACCAGACTTGACTTGGGGAAATTAGTTTATTACCAATCAAAATCAGAGTAGGATAATGAGAAAATAAAAACTAAATCTTAAAACACCTTCCCCCCACCCCTCCCTTCTTCAGGGGCTCAGCTTCACTCCTGAATTCTCTACCTCCTCCCCCTGAGTGACACAGGGGAACGGGGAATGGGGGTTGCGGTCAGTTCATCATACGTTGTTTCTTCCACTCCTTCCCCCTCAGGGGAGGACTCCTCACACTCTTTCCCTGCTCCAGCATGGAGTCCTTCCCATGGGAGACAGTACTCCATGAACTTCTCCAATGTGAGTCCTTCCCATGGACTGCAGTTCTTCACGAACTGTTCCAGCATGGGTCCCTTTCATGGGATACACTCCTTCAGGAACAGACTGCTCCAGCATGGGTCCCCTGCAGGGTCACACGTCCTGCCAGCAAACCTGCTCCAGCATGGGCTTTTCTCTCCCTGGCTCCACAGGTCCTGCCAGGAGCCTGCTCCAGTGCAGGGTCACAGCCTCCTTCAGGCATCCACCTGCTCCGGCGTGGGGTCCTCCACGGGCTGCAGGTGGATATCTGCTCCATCGTGGACCTCCATGGGCTGCAGGGGGACAGCCTGCCTCACCATGGTCTTCATCATGGGTTGCAGGGGAATCTCTGCACCCGTGCCTGGAGCACCTTTTTCCCCTCCTTCACTAACTTTGGTGTCTACAGAGTTGTTTCTCTCACATATTCTCACTCCTGCCTTCAGCTGCAGTTGCAGGTTTTTTTCCCCTTTCTTAAATATGATATCAGAGAGACACTACCACCATTGCTGCTGGGCTTGGCCTTGGCCAGCGGTGGGTTCGTCTTGGAGGTAGCTAGCATTGGCTCTATTTGATATAAGGGAAGCTTCTAGAAGTTTCCCACAGAAACCACCCCTGTAGCCACCCCTTTAGCTGCTACCAAAACTTTTCCGCACAAACCCAATGCAGTACAGTATGCCCAAGTACTTGTACTACTCCACTAAATGCTTTAAAAGCGTATTCTTCATATTTTCTCAAGTAAATGAGCAAGTTAAGGCCTTTCCAGAGGCCTGCACACCATGGTCCTATAATTTCTTTGTCATTGGAGAGAATGCGATTCAAAAACTGTAAATGTTCTGCAGCACAGAAGATTTGGTACAGAATGCCTTAAAACAGCTGTTAAAAATTTCAGCCTCCCCCGTGCAATCATCTGCTAATTATGTTAGCAGTCAACTTCCTGGTGGGAAGTAGCAGTAAAACAGAAACAGTCATTAAGAGACAAAACCCAGTGTTTATACTCACAGATAAAAACAGTGTTATTATTATTTTCTCAGAAGTATCGCTTGAGGGACAAATCCCATCTCCATTTATGGAGATATCTGCTGGGAAGTGCTGTAGGTTCTGGTGGAAAGCAGGTTGCTAAGTTTGGCATCGATGTACTTGACTTGCCGTGTATCAAGCTATAGTAGATGGGGAAGGAAGGCATTAGGTTCAGATCAGTGCTAGTCATCTACTGAGTCAGCAAAAAGAAGAAAACTTTTCCTACCCCTCTGCCTGGGTCTTACAAGTCTCCTGCTAAAGTCAGCCATTAATAACTGCATATCTAACAGGTAGCACAAAGATCATATGCATGCCAGGGGCAATTACAAGATTTGAGTGACAGTCCTTACTATGGATTAGCTCTGCCAGGAAAGTCTTGCCCTGCCTCCTAGATTCTGTACCCTGAGTCAAACCACTTTGCTGTTTTGCAAAGAAAAGAGTCTGCCCTTTAGCTTTTTATGATGTTAAAGTTAATAGCATTTATCGTACTTCAAGTAGCTTTAAGTTACAGAGTATAGTGATTGTTAAAATATTTAATAAGGAGTAAACACTGTAAAATAGTCTCACTTTTTTATTGTTCTAAATAGCCAAAAATGTTCTAGAGGTTTTATATTTTTCTCACTTTGTTTTCTCTTTCCCCTTGTGACTAGAAAAAACTGCAGCACAGATAAAAGCAGCGTTACCAAACCAAATCTGAAACAAATACAGATGGGAAAAACAACAAGCTGAGCTGCAAATGGAAAACTGTGGTTATATTTGTTTCTTATGTGACAGCACCTGTTAATACACAACATTCCCTGACTCTGGAAGGGGATTTAGTTTCCCATCTTCACACCAAATTCAAAAGAAGCTAAGGGCACTGGTCACTTATCACTATTGCCCTGAAATTCTCACCATCAAGCACAGACAGCTATAACAGAGATGGTCTAAAGGCTAAGCTCTATATTTAGCTGAATGTACCCTTTGAAAAGTGAGCAAGTTATGTTTTCACTGTGTACAACAAACTAGCATTTGATCATTTGTTCAAAGGGGTTTAATCAGTTAAACCAATAACTTTTTAAAAGGCATTTTGTAGATATTGTCCAGTTTTTAATTACTGTTTTGTTCTCTCAGTAGTCATTCAAAAAAGATAATACAAACACAAAAAGTGGAACAAAATATTCTGTAATGTGCAAATGTTGATTAGTCAACCAGGTTTTATAAAGACCTAATTTAAAGTAGATTTTTCACCCACCTAAGAGTATCATAAAAGTGAAGCTTATCTCACAAGAGTAGTTCCAGATACCATGTATCTCATTGACACTGAGGAATTAATTTACAAACTGTATTCAAACAGTGATCCACATGATCATTTATTTTTGTACTGAGACTGACCACAGATTGCATGAAAATTACTATTTAGCTAAAATGATACAAGCAACATTCAAAATGCACTGAATTAATTAGGTTTTGCTTCCTATTTTTCCTCTTATTTGGCAGTTCACAGATTACAGTATGAGTCCAGGAAAAAACAACAAAGTAAGTTAAATTTGTGCTGACATTATGGATTCATTTAATACAATTAATTGTGGCAGTTACTGTTTGTGAAAACTCAGGTGATATTATTTTTATGTCTTTGTGACTAGGTCAGCTGGTCATTCAGAATGTTGGGATTTTAGTGGGATGTTGGCAAAGTATTGCATGTAGTGGGAAGAACAAGACTTGCTACCAGAAATGTTTCACAGTAGAGAGGAAGTATCTCTGAGGACGTAGGAGAGAGGGAACTTTGGTGAACCTCTAGCAAGCAGCCTTCTGATGTATACCACAGGCTAGTCTGAGACTATTGTGGAAGACCTCAGGTTTTGCTCTGATTTCAGACAAAAATGAGCTGTTATGAGATCTCACCATTATCAAAATTATGAGCTGAATATCTTCTTCCAAGGCAGAGATGACTAGGGATGTAGAGTTGTCCAGCAACTTGCTGTTACTTGACTTCAGGCTAAAGTGAACTGAGCATTTAGAAATTCCTTTCCTTTCTAAGATGGCAGTGCCACTTTACAGTGGTAGAAATGATCATATAGAGAGGAGAAAGAGCTACCACTGTGCCTTCTGGTATTGCCCTAGACATTTGACAATTGGTTATCAGACCTCCTAATATCAGTATAGCCAGTCCAGTCCCTAAACACAGGTCTATCCTCATGGTATCCTTATATTCCACCTAAGTCTAATCAGCGTTAAGATCTATTTAAGACTTCAAAACAAGACGACAGAACAATACCTCTCCTAACCTGCCTCACCAATACAGTTAGCTAAAGAGATCTTAATTAATTTGACTCTCACCAAAGCCAGCAAAGTCTGAAATTTCTGCATTCATTTGGGAAGTCACATTTAAGGAAAAAAAAAATAGTGTTTACATTGAACAGGCCAATTTTCTGAAGGCACCTGATAAATGTTTTTTTTAAACACACGCAGGGCACATTATGAAAGTTTGAAGTTATTATTTTGAAAAATTAAATACTGGGCATACTATTCTACCAACCATACTACTGATGAGCAGCATATTACTTCACAGAGTATTGAGATATTAAGTGCTATTTAACATGAATGAAGATGACAGAATTAAACTTTTAAAATACTGTGAAAATGGATAGTTTAAAGTTTTCTTAATCTAATGAAAAGACAATTAAAACCGTGCCTTATGATTAATCAGGAAGCGTATTAGCTCACTCTGAGTTAAGGAGACTGAGATTTATATGAAGTCCATAATTATATGTACCCTGTTAGCTGTGGAGAGAACAGTATCAGACAGGTGACATTTTAGAGATAATAATGACTTTTAAAGTACTTGTTCTATTATGTGTTCAAAATTCTTGAATCATTGCTACTCTGTAATGAGACATTTACAATTTGTATTAAAATTTCGTGGATTTTTTTTCATGTAAAACAATAATCATATACTATGGTTGTACTGTGCAGCAAGCTGCATTTGAAAGGAAGAAAGCAATTCCACACCACTGTTAGATATATTACAGTGTATACATATGTTAAGCTGCAAGTATTACCTCAGAAATCCTATGTATTTTGTCCTCCAACTGGATGACAACATTAGAGCCAAAGCACCTTTAAATACTAGAGAATGAAGATAGATATGTATTAATGCCCAATGCTATTAGGAAGCATCAGCAGCAGGAAATGTCATCACTGCTCTTCGCCTGTTGTTTTGGTAGAGTAAATGGAGTCTCTCACAAATTTCCTATGTGGGAAATGTTAGGTGAGACACCTACCAGAGTATCGGGCTTTTGTTTTATGCCTTTTTCCAAGTCTTTGCCTGAATACTCCTCTCTGTGTTTATCTGTTAAATATTCCCCTTTGTGTAACTATTAAATATGTGATCATGGGAGACTGAAAAAGTTTGTAACTCCCATAATTTCAGAAAAATTGTGATAATATCAGATTCAGCTCTGTATTTACTTCTCAGAGTTGTTGGCAATCTAATGGCAGCTTTTGGGGTATTGTATAAGTGTTTCCAGATTGCAAGTCTGGACTGTTTGAATATATAAATTTAAAAAAAGAAAAAGACAGTCCTTTTTGTAAAGTTATCCTTGTCCTGGGCATGTGTTAAAAGCATGTGCAGCATCACTTTTTCACTTTTTAACACTTCAGCTATATATGGAATCTCAGATAAGTTCTTTCTAGGCTTTTTAAAGTATCTGTGGGAAGTTTCTGACAAATTTAATTTGACTTCTTACTATTTTTTCCCTTTCAGATCAGGCATTGTTCCTATAGCTTCTTACCCTGTAATAAATTAATATTGCTAATCTAAGTAAAGCTGTATACAAGTGGGGAATTAAGCAGAGTACAGAAAAAATGAATGAAACATTTAAACTAACTTTATTTATTGCTTTGGATGTCATATTCTTGCATCCTACCTAATTTAATATTACTTCTATCAGCAGAAGGAAAAATGTAGCTTGCAGAAGAAATAAAAGTTTGCACCAGAAAAATTTAATTTAAATGGTCTGATGTAAATATTATTCCATTCTTCACTGTGTTTTGAGACAATGATCAGTACACGTTTTTGGAATACAATCCAAAAAATAATGGTATAATATTTTTAGTTACCAAAAATTCTAAAAATAGTAAATCTAGTATCATTATCTTTAAGAGTGCTATTATTAGCTAGTGATATTTCTCATTGGGGAATACTGCTGGCTTTGACTAGCATCAGGAAAGACCTAGAAAAACTAGATTTTTTTTTCCTCATAAATAGAGTGCATATGAATGTGAGGAACAATGTGAATTAGCAAGATGAAAAGGACTATGCACGTTTACCACTCGACTTGGTCAGTAAATTTCCATAATGACTTTCAGTAACTCTGAAGAGGCTATTTTAATCCTTCTCTCCAAAGAAACTGAAGAAAGGCTAAATTATTATACTGAATAGTGGTTTGATGAGAATTAGCACAAAGCTTGATTTTAATTGGAAGTCCAGTCTCTTCAAAGCTGAAAAATCTTTTTCAGGTACCTTTCTGCTTCTCTGATCAAGTAAAGATTCACACTGCAAAAATTTCTATATCCGTTTTCATTTTAGATCATAGGACAAAAGAAAAGATTTCAGCATTTATTCCTTATTGCAAAACCTAATATAGATAACCTGTAAAAGGCATTTTTCCTTAGAAATAATGCACAAGTGGAAAACCCCCCAAACACCAACTCTATTCCTTGTTTGCCATGCTCCTCTCTTCTCATAATCACTCCTTCACCTCCAGCAGATGTAGAGTTGAGACTAGATATGTGGAAGTGAAACACCAATGGTTTATCCATCAGATTGCTGTGCTACCTTAAGTGGATTTGTAAAAATTCTGATCTGTGCAGCAAGACCGTAGAAGACTACATTAGTATTGTACAATATTGTTTTGTCCAGAGTTTCATTCCCTGTGTATCATTAAGTATTCATCAAAATACTGTAAAAAACCTGAATCTACATGAAGAAAGTTAGCCAAATAGTGTTCTGACAGTTATGGAGAAATGGGGGACACACACCCGCAAATGACCCACATCTTCTTTTTAAGTAACTTGCAGAGAGATTTTCATCATATTACATTAAATATCACCTTCTACTACAAGCAGTCCTGTTTATTTCAATGGGAATATTTATGGGTCTTAGTCTGAGTAGAAGAGGTTATTTTTCATTGAAGAGAAAGCATACCAGGCAATACAGTATTGAGCTTTATGAACAACTTAACTCGTTGCACCTTGACCTGGGGTAACTTATTAAGGCACTAGATGTAACTGCACAGATTTTTGAATATATGGAAGACTTAAAGCTAGCTTCAGTTTCTGTCATCACTAGAATAAATATAGGCATAATAGGTAAAAAATAAACACAACTAATCTAAACAAATGTCCTGTGAATTCATATGATGATTTTTTCATCATCACGTGTGAAATAATACTTTATTCTATTTTTAAGTCTCAGTTTGATAAATGACGTGTGTGTACATTTTCACTCCCTACAAAGTTGGGATGTATGTACAACTAATAATTACTGGCCCCATTCTCTGCTGTTATATATTGAGATTCATGGAGGATTATGCCAGTGAGCCCCTCTCTTTTACATTACATAATATACTTTAAATGGTGATGTTGTCAATGCAAACTGTTAGGTCCTAAATAGAATATTTCAGGTGACATCTTAGTGGCCAGTGTTTGACAATCTAAAAATAGTCTAGAAGATTGCGAAGTTCACAGATAAGTCACATGCATCTGTCAAAATATTCAAAATATTATGTTAAATTTCTTTTTATTCAGTATTTTAACTATAGAGATGCTTTGAGCACATTTGAAAATATAACTACTCTTTAATTCCAATGCTAAACAACATGCAGGTATGAAAATGGTAACTGGATATTTTAATACTTGGTTTTCTTGTAAGCCTTAGCACCAGGTCCCATTTCAAGTACTCTTGCCCCTTGTCTAAGAGAATGCAAACTGGCTGATATGGAGTATCAGGAGTCTGGGAAATTTAGTTATATTACGAAGCAAAACATGGCCAATATTTCTTTTAATTTAACTTATTTTAACTTGGAAAGAACTGAAGATTACAGGTTGAAGATTACAGTGTCAACTGAACTGTTTAACAATTTTTGTGTATGTAAAGCTTTATATCAGAGATATGATAGTATTTAAAGTAGGTGGCATTTAGGTAGTTAAGAGGAAGTTTTGCTCTCATTAACATTACAAGGAAAGCTCTCATAAATTACTACATAGCTCTCTAACCATATACAGAAGATCTAAATCTTACTCTGAAGTCTGACTGAGATTTTAATGTTACCTAGATAAGTATAAAAAGTAAAATTACAGTGCCAAGTTGATATTCAGGATAAAAAAAATTATATTCATATGTGTTTATAAAGTTAATTCAGTAAATTCATTGAAAGCTTGGTGAGTTTCAAAGGCATCAAAGAGAAAATTCACAGTGGTATAGAAAATTTCCCACTGGTATTTGATCATCTCACACAGAATATGGTAGCATAAGTAGGATTGGTGGATAAATGGTAAAATACTGACATAAATAGACTCCATAAATGGAGTAGGAACACTATTTACCAGTATATTTCAATATACCTAAGATATACTTCTCTATTTCCAGTGAAGCAATAGTTCAACACAGTCGACTGGGATAAAGTTATTCTACTGATAAATTATATTAATTTTCTTCTCAACTGTGCAGAATTGCAAAAAAAAAAGATTCTGAGAAAAACAAAATCAAAAACTCCAGGTAGACCAATTTATCTAATCTCTGAGTCTAGACCAAATTCAGGCTACAGCTTTCTCAGCCAATTCCCCAGACCAGTCATTATTTCATGGCTTCATTAACGATAAGAATCTGGACCATTTCAAATACAAGACATTTTACACTCAGTCATTTTAACTGAGACTGTTTCCTTCACATTTGTGATTATATGTATATTTCACAATACTCTGAGGTATGAAAGCATGTGTTTATAACTTTTATTTATTTGAAGTTTTTGCAGTAACATTTTAGAGTTGAAGAGTAGAATGCTGAAATAAGCAAGTGACCACAGACAATACAAGAAGTCCAGGCTACAGCAAGGGTTTCAGTCAGGATCTCAAAAGACACGCAACAGAAGGTGATGCTTTCCCTTCCCTACCTGTCATTAGATGGTTAGATTAGAATATTGCATGTTTAAAATGTAGGAAGAGAAATAACCATAGTCTTTCTGCTTTTCCAGTGCAGGTGGTAAACTACAAGTCCTAAGCTTTCCCATTGTCTTTCAGGTAATTTCTCAGACTTCTAACTGTAACAATGCAATTTCAGACCTTTCAGTTCAGTCATAGAGGTACCAGGAGGGAAAGATGGATACACGCAATTTGTCTCAGCTATTAGAAAAGGAAAAAAAAAAAAAAGTCCTTGGAATGATCTGGTTTTCTGAATTGCACAAGCTTGGAAACTGTTCATATTTCTTTTCCCTTTCCTTATTAAAAAAAAAAAAACAACCAAACCAAAACCAGCCTCCATTTTCATTACAAAAAAATCCTAGAAAAGAGTGAATGCAGCAGAATATTAGAAAACCTGAGATTTCTTTGTAATAAAGGGATGACGACTGAAAAATGAGCACAAATCAAAGTTGTTACATCTGCTTTTGCTTTATGAGATATGAAGATGGAATCTTAGCCCACAGTGAGATGAACAACAAAAATTGCATTTATTGATGCAGGATATCTGTCTGCATGTGGTAGAAATGTATATGGGTCTTTTATAAAGTAATATTAATTGAGTAGTTGTTTTTTCATTCCCATTCAAACCCTTAATACTTATTATGCGAAGACTACTGTTTATTGTAACAGCTAATGTAATGAAATTATTTATCTTCTTTTATATATTTAGTCATAAATTCTTAATAGGAAAGGCTATTTTTTTCTGTGTATTCTGTTTGTCTCAGTACCTAGCAAAGCAATGTCCTATGTACTGGAATTTTTCATGTTCTGGTTACAAAAAAAAAAAAAAAGAAAGAAAGATTATAATATGCCACTGTAGAATTATTTACATAATCAGGGTCTGAAGAAAACTTTATTCAGATGAACTGAACCACTGATGTGTAGCCTGTGGGTTTTTTTTGTTTAACTGAAGTATTTATTTGGCAACTGCTTTTACCTCCACCTATGGGCATACCAGATACTTAGCTTGCCTTAGCACTGATATATAAATATAATACATAAAGCAGACATGAGTATGTTTATATTATCACTCACATGTCAGCTGTGTATTATTTTACCAAAACAATATAGACAGCAGAAAAATAAGAGGTAATCATTAGCAATTTTATTCTGCAGCTACATTATCTGAACACGTAATGTATGTACCTGGGAATATGCAGTGTTCTGACAGCCTATTCCAACTGTTTTCCTTTCCTTTTGTCAAAGTAGCTTATTGCATACCTGAAGTATATGTCTGTCCTGTTTGACCACAAAGAATTTTTATCTCTTCTGTGACCAGATGTACAGAAGTCAAGAGTTTGGTTGATAAATGCTGAAGAACACATTTTTACCTTAATGATCAATTTATTCATGCCATAGGAAGAGAGTTGAAGTATATGGATTTATAGTTCCTTTGTGTTGCAACTGAATATATGTATACAAGTTACAAAATATCTATTCATTGCTGTTGGTTATTTCAGTGTTCTTATTGTCTGGGTTCAAGGCAAGTAAAGATTAATTTTGCTTGCTTAGTCTGCTTCTGCTTTATAGGTGCAACCAGCCTCTGCTTTGCTATGTCTAATAAGAAGTTATCTGGCTTATTCTATTAAGGTTGTCTCTGCTCTATCTAAAGGAACACTGTATGTTCCTTTATGAAAAAGGATTTTGTATGACTTCTTTACTTTTCAAGTTAAGTTACCTTCTTATTCAGTAGGTTCTTTTCCTCTTTGACTTTCAAGCTAATTTATTATATTAAAAATCTAAAAAAAAAAAAGGTATGTTTCTGTAGCCATAATAGCATTTTTACTGTACATTCTTTCCCAAATGAAGTGTCTTCTGTGAGGATAGGCACTCACTTTGTGTTATATCAACCCTGTTTATTTATTTTTTTGAGTTGTTTACTTCTTTTCCTTATTATAAGCATTTGATTTTTTACCTTCGGTATCAATCTCCAGAGAACCTTTTAAAATGCCTTATAAAAATTTAAGTACATGATGTTCACTTCAGACTTCCCCCTTATCTAGCTCTTCCAATTATCTCATAATGGAGCAGAGTGTTATAGCTCATACTCTATTTATATCTGTCATTTGCTTCATTCTTAGTTTGTTCCTAGGCTAAATCCAACTTGCAGGTCTTGGCACGGGTGCCATTTATTCTGTTTCATGTCTTGTTGACATTCTAACCAATACTTATATTTTCACCATTCCTAATGTACATTATAAGAATATTTTTGTTTGCCTTTTGCCATGTTTTTATTTAGCTTCTATTTTTAGCTCTACTCTTATCTCTAATACTGTGGTTACAAAATATGTCAATTCAGTGTCTGGCATTGTAGCCTAGTCTCTGTGCCTGGAAGCTCCTAACATTTTAGGAATGAATAGCATTAACCATATATTTGAGACTACTATACCCATACATGTTGTCCACATCCAATTAGGGGTTGTGTGGACATATTTGTGCTAAGAACATGGCTTATGCAACTCTGCAGAAACTGAAATCACTCCACACTGAGCATTATCTCCTGTCCATTTAAAATATTAAGGTGCTCTCCAACTTAAGTGGTTATAGAATTGATCTTTGAGACTCTCGTTTTAATTTTTTTTAAGACAAAGCATTCTTAGGAGTTCACAAAGAGAAAAATGGGAGGAACAAAAGAATATTGGAAGGAAAGCATTGTGATATACAAAAAATCTGATTTTTAACTTCATACATACTTGACTTGTATTTTTATAATTAATTGTATTTTGATACAATCCAGAGACCTTGAATCTAGGTCAGACCATTGTAGAAAAGCACTGTAGGGAAACAGAAGCATATGTTTCCTATTTGAAAAAAAATGTGGCAGAAGTCAAGAATTTTCAGCAAGTAGATGGAGCACAGGACCAGGATGTATAGATCAAATATGAATCAAACAATGAAGAATTCAGGGTACTGAACTACGGCTAATCCTGAAGACCTATAGAAGACTGATACTTGAGAGGCACTTTTAGAGAGAATAACATTTGAAGACAGCAAACATGAAAATGGAAGAATGACTGAAGGAAAAATAGACAAGGTTACATCAGTAAATGGGACACAGCCTCCCTCTAGACAGAACAGTGGCTTGATAACCTTCATGTGCAGATAGGTATTTGTGCGGTAGAGTAGGATAGAGGATTCATCTCTTGACTGCAGGTAACTACTACTTCTCCAGAATCAGTTTAGCACAAAAAAGATGACCCATAAAAGCCTCCTTTTGGAAATGCTGTGTTTATGCGTCTTCTTACTTGCACTTCTTTCAAACACAATTCTGACTATGCCTGGGGAAGGATCAATTTTGATTTTATGAACACTACAAATTGCAATAGGGAACTATATCATGCTTTATTTTAGTAAGCTAGCAGTGTATAATGCTGTTTCAGTTGAATGTATAAATTTATATAGCTGAAAGTTAGGATTGTGAGTTTTCTATCTCCCATTGTTAAAAGGGTGAAAGCTCTTACCATTTTTTTTTTTTTTTTGCTAGTCATATTTGTCTTTGCTCAATTAGGTTTACTTTTAAAATTTAAGAGTGTCTGCACTGAGGCAGACTATTTAGTCTGTTATTTAGCAGATTGAACTGGTCTGTTTGGTCATTTAGCAGATAGGGTAAGTGATAAGAGGAAATAATGTCAGAGGAAGTAACACACTGTTGATTATTCTAATATAGATATATATTCTAATTCTGGTATATCCTCTTTTCCAACTTTCCCCTCCATCAATACTCATCCTATTCCCATGTATATTCCCATATTCTCTGCATTTTGTTCTTACCATCAATACAGTTATTATTGAAGCAAATCATCAGCATTTTCTTAATGATACTAAAGTGCTCCTGATGCTGTGTTCTGAAGTGCTAAAATGTGCTCTGGAACTTTTGTATTAGTTAATATTTACAAAATGTTATTAGACAGCCTAAATAAGGCAGTGTGATTAAGGAAAGGTTGCAGAGAAACATCTGTATTATCATAGACAGAAGTAACTTGTGTTTGTGAAAAGGGCTTTGACTGGATAATTTTTAGTGTGATCAAGTAAACAAGCTCTGCTTAAACTACCCCTGTAGGAGCTCTAACATCCAAATAGTGGCAGATATATGATTTTTTCATAATCCACTTGGAAATTTTTTAGCCCTTTAAGAACACCATTTAGGGATTTGGCCTACAAAAATATTGTCTCAGTTTAGGGAATTAATTTTGAAAATAAGGTATTAACATTTGTCCAGATTTGAAAGACCCAAAAATGAACTAATATATTTTTGAAATTATGTTTATAAATATATACATTTGCCAGTTGAAAAAAATTCTAAATGAGTGTGTAATAGAACTATGAAACCTATTATTACTGTATTACAAATAGCACAAATGTTTTTACAGAATCGGTGGAAGGTCTTTTCTAAAACGCTCACTAGCTAAGGACCAGTGATGGAAGTATATATAGCCAGC
Source organism: Vanellus vanellus (assembly GCF_965231255.1). NCBI lineage: Eukaryota > Metazoa > Chordata > Aves > Charadriiformes > Charadriidae > Vanellus > Vanellus vanellus. The sequence continues at coordinate 56,229,697 of NC_138910.1, read as the reverse complement.
AAAGGTCTCACTGGTAATGAATGCACAACAGTTTATGCATAACATAGTTATGGATAACACCATTTTTTTACAAAAAGACTCGATAGCAACATAAACCCAGATATCTATAATCACATTTACGAGTGCAAGTCCATGAATATCACACTGTACAATCCTAGACTAGGGTTTTTGGTTGTTGTCTCCCCACCCACCCTTTCCTCCCATTATTTTCATTATCTGGGCAACTGAAGAATTGGTCCACTAACTTTGTGGCAGCAAATTTATGCTGTCTTTTACACCAGTATAAAGAGATAGTTCATAATCACTGTAAGTCAGTCAAACACGGCAGTTGCACTAAGGTCCTGCCTTTTCCACTATCCCGTTTGCTCCTGCTATGCCTTTGCATTAACTGTGATAATTACAATGGTTAAGATGAATGTGATCAACAAACGGATGCAATTGAAAGCTCTCTCTCCAAAGGAAAGCACATAAATAATCTTCAATTAGAGCAAATTCCTAGTCAAACTCGTCTGGAAATCACCTCTTTGTAACGGTGACATGAGCAGAGACCCCCCCTTGTGGAGATGCCAGGTTCTTACGCATAAAACAGCCTAACTTGACAATATATCTACTTCTGTCTGCCAGCAGTCAGCACAAGTCTATTTTACATGGTAGATAGATAAGTACATTGTGTTTACATCTAATCCATATACAAATCTGTACCACTGGTAAGAAGCAAATCAAGCATTGATTGGTCAGTACTGATAGATGTAATGAGAGTTGGCAAGAGATTGCATTGAGAGCAGTAGAGAGAGCAGTGAACTACATGTTGATAAATAAACAACTAAGTAGTTCCAAACATAAATAAGCTACTGCATCTGTAAACTAAAAACTGCCAATATGACTTTCCTGAAAGGCAGTAGTAAGCTGATAAATACCAAATAGATGATTAAGTGAGGACATGTGTCTGAATATTCTGTAATGATTTTGCTGCTTCTGCAGAGAGCTCTCAAGTCTACAATAGTAAAAGACTCCACACTGAACACACGTACATATTTTCTATGTTGTGCATACACTTTACTGCAAGTTTATCACTCATACATCACAACATTAAAGAATTCTGCTGGTTCGAACTGAAACTGGTAGACACGGAAGTGCAGTCTAAGCAGAGCCTCGAGGCCTAAACACCTATTTGTAGCCAGGCCTCTGGCAGCAGCTCTTTCTCTGTATTGTGAGTAATAGCAAGTTCAAATCAAGCCCAAGGCTTGGGTCTCTCCTGCTTTCAGGGCTGCTATTCCCTCCACTGCATGTTGCAAAAGTAAGGAAACTAAGGGCCCCTCTGTTCCATCAGTCTGAGCCCAATAACTCTGTGTTAAGTAGCTACTGCCCACTTTATAATCCTGGGAAGCTGCTTTTATTTGCCATATTGTATGCTGTTTTGTGAGGCTTTGCTAACACTTCCTCCAGCCTGTGCTAAAGCTTCATTGTGGTAGTTGCTGTCTATGCCTCCTTTGTAGCAATTGTTTCTTATGTTTTTCTGATTATTTTTTTTTTGTTTTTGTTTTTTAAACACATAACTGGAGAAATAATCAGTTTTATCATTTGTCCTTTGTGGATTACTACTGCAATAGTGATCTGGACTTTCAGACTTTTATTTAAACTCTACTGTACTATTATAGCACCTGTCAAATAAAGGTTTCGGGTTATTTCTCTGAACATATAATATCTTAACTTGCCAGTCCTACCCAGATATTTATGTTTACATTGCTAGGTATATGTGTACATGGATTTACCTTCTACATAGCATAAAACTCAGCCAGCCTTCTTCATGCTGTATAAACTGCTGTGAGTGAGTCTGCTGCACAGGGCCCTGGAGAACAGTTTTGGCACTTACTTGACACTCATCATATCCTTCTCTGGAGGGGCTTAGGAGGTGACAAAGCAAACTGTGGTGACAGATGGGGGTGGCAAGAGGAAGTTGTGAGGATTAGGGATGGAAGGAAAGGAGTAAATGGCAAGGGAAATTGAGCACTTCTTTCACATTTCCTAAGCTGGAGAAAGAGTCTACAGTTTTGCTGAAGGAAACAGGCAAGAGGTCAAATAATCAGGGAATCCAAGATGTATGTATCACAGGTATTTAGAGGGGTACATACAGACTACAGGTGATCTCACTGGAGACTAAAGTTAGCAACAGCTTCATACTGGTGAAGTAAAGGTCTAATTATTTGAAGGTTATAGTGTCTCAAGAATTTCACTGCTTACTTTCTCATGACTTGGCAGTAAAATCCACTAGTTTCTGAACATGTAGTTCATACCTGGATTGCTTTTGCAGAATAGGCACATGTGAATTGTAGACTGAGTGCCAAACTTTCATTGAGAAGAGATTAGTTGTACCTGCAAGTTTTTTTCTATAGCAGACAGAATATTTTTTGTGGGAATTGTGTGATTCAAGTTTTGAAGCATCACGTTAGTGTCACATCACAGAAAATAGAGAAGGCATTTCACTGGCTTCATTTTGAACCTGGATTTTTAGATCCAGCAACTGCAGTATGCTCAGATGTTATTTTCTCAAGGTTAATAGTTATATACACTTCTGGTTTATTATTATTTTAGAGAAATATGCTAAATTTCAGGCTTTGTTTCTCCTCCAAGTATCCACAATATGAACATTTTGTCTTGAAGGAAACAGCTTTAAGAGATGGAAAAACAGAAAAACAAACAGGTCAGTCTGAATGGGGTCAGAGAATTTTTATTGCTTAGAGATATCTCTTTGGGGGACAATTAAATAATTAGGATCTTAAGTGTGAAATGTACTCATTTTTAGCTTAACACTTGGGAAGAAAGTCTTCCATGTTTGAAGGACAAATGCTATAGTTTCTGAAACTGCAGGCTATTCCAATTCATCTGATGCTTCTTATAAAACTTTTCTTAGTATTTTAGTGAAGACAGCCTTATTTTTTGCCATTTTTACTGCTGAACTCTGTGGGAAGCTTCTAAACAACTAAGAATCATATTATCATCCCCTTATAGAATCATAGGATACTAGGTTGGAAGGGACCTTAAGGATCATCTGGTTCAACCTTTTAGTTATTCAGAAAGCAATCATGACAACTAAGTTAGGACAGAGAAATATGAGAAGAATACAGCTCCCCAAAAGGAGGACACAGAATATAGATCACATCCCACTAGGTCAAAGTGATACAAAAGGCAGCATAATGTCTTGCTTAGTAACAGTAGTTGTACAGGAAATAAATTTAAGGCTACAAAGACCTAGGAGATTTCAGACATTCTGTTTTAATTGGGTCAGAAAACCCAAGCAATACCAAAGTTCAAATGAAAACAAAACTAATCTTTGGGTTGAAGAATGGATTTTCCTTGGAAAAAATAATTAGATTTTCTACTTAAAGAACTATAAAGTAAATGTAAAATATAATTTCTGCCTTGAACAAACCAGTTTTCAGAGGGAAAACAGGAACATGTGATTTTGACATGACACGTTGACATTTCTATCTTAGAACTCAGAACTTCTCTTCTTATGAAATCTTAATCACTACGACTCCATACACAGATCACGTACACTGAATGCTGTAGTTTAAGACATTGTTTCATAAGCTTCTATTACCTTTTCGTTAGGTGCAGCTAATACTTCCCTAAAATTTACTATGTCTTTGGCAATACTGTAGGTTAAATTTCTGAATCTCAACATTTCAAAATTTCTTTTTCTGACTGATAAAATTATGCTGTGCATTTTTCCAGGAAACACTGAATAAATTGGTGGTTATAATTGAACATTATGAAATATAACTAGTATAATACGATAAAAAACCACAAGCAGAAAAGCCAACAAACAGAAGTAATAATAAAGCAGATAGTAAAGTAAAAGCTGTGGAATTATATTAGAGAGGAGTCAATATAGATGCTCTTCTGAATCTCACACTGACCTGCCAGTTTTGTGTAAAATACATTGCATGATTGAAATAGACAGAAGATTGCTTTCATTTTGGGAGAAAAATAGTAATTAAATACTTAAAGCAATAGGGAAATATCTAGTTTGAATATTTTTACTATTTGATTATTTTACTCTACTCTGAGTGAATAGAATCTTTCAATTGATCTAAATGGGTATTAGATCAGACCTACTAGGAAGCTGGCTGTGTTTCAGGTAACTTATTAATGAGTCATATTTAAAATTATATTTCACACTTGGTCATGTGATACTTAAAAAATGACAGATTGGGATTCACCCACAAAGGTTTTTTTTGTTCCTTTTTTTTGATTTTTTTCTATCCATCTGCTCTTTTTTTCTTCTTCCTTCTGCTGCATTTTCAGAAAACTAAATCTTAATTTCTTATTTTTTTTGAAGTAAAAATAAATCTGAGATAAGCAATCTAATCTGTGAGGGTACCATGTACGAATAGCTCTCAGCCTTGTTCTACTTGCTGTTTTTGAAAAGGTGCAATCTTGAAAAATAAGGAAGAAAAAGATGACATACAGAAGAGCAGTAACAGAATAGTCAGATACATTTGTCTTACAGGTGAGAAGTAGTATTTAAGTGAATAGCAGTTTGGATTTCTCTGGTAATCAGAGGCTAACTCAAGTCACTTGGAAGGGACCAAATTTAAGAAAAGCATTTGCTCAGTATTTCCTTGAAGTCAAGACATGTTGGGCTCATCCTTTCTCTCATGAGACCTATGCACACACAGTGTTTTTATGCTGTTTTTATCCTTCAATTACTACACCCACATAAAAAAAAAGAAAAAAGAAAAAAAATAACAAGTATGCCTAAACAAAGGTGACATGTTTCATTCATGGGTATTTGGTTTTTTATATGTAAGAAAGGTGTGTGTACCTGTAAACTGCCATATCTACAGTGAGCAATGAGTGTTTAAGATTTTTATTTATTTAATATTCTAGAGATGACAGAATGTACTAGAACAGTTTAAGGCTCCTATTTGTCTGAACACCTGTTTCTAACTTTATCCGAATAATCTCCATGACAATGTCCCTCATAGTGTTTAGTTGCTTGTTTTGTAAGAGAAAAGTGTTAAAAGGGGAACAGGCAAACTGAATCCAAACTTAGTAAAATAACATCACGTGTTAAGTGTTAGAGTAGGAGTGATGGATCACTGCCATCCATCTATTTTGAACATACAGTGGGTATTTTCATACATGGTCACTATTAAGTTTCTGATGGGCCTTAGAAAGAAGTATCCTTTAAGGACTATATAGCATCAACGGTAAGAGGGCCCATATGGCATTTATGCAATACTGCAGAGTTTATTCATTAAAGCTTTGATATTTGTGCAGTACTGGAAGTAGGCTGAAAATTAATGAAATAATTCAAGAGGAGAGGAAAGCCAAATATCTCAAAAGACTGAGATTTCTCAAGGTCATGAAATAATAACTTTAAAAGTAGTAAAGTCCTGTTACACAGGCCAAGATTTTGAACACTAGGAATTCAGAAGGAAAGGAATGACCTTTAGATTTACTATTAAGCTAAAAGATAAAGTGACAGGAGGAGATAGATAATGGAAAATGAGAAGTTGCCAGATGTAACATGAAATTAATGACATTTGGTGACATAGAACCATGAAATTGGTAACAGTGACATGGAAGGAGGCCTAGAGAGAAGGCTATACATTCTGTTTAGACTGTGGTTAGAGTTAGAGGTGGTGATGATGTGGGAAAGAATGAGTTCTTCCTCCAAAAGAAAAAAGCAGAAGCAAAAATGAGAATGAGACTTTAACCAGAAAGAAGGAAGGTGAAGTTTCCCAAGGGGAACAGAAAAGGACTAGTTACTAAGGAAAAGAAAGGAAGAAAAACAAAGTCCTGAGTTACCATGCCAGACAGTGAGAATGTAAACAAGAAAGGCTTGTTGAAAGCAAAGGTCCATGTAGGGAATTAGAGCAAAGAAAGGAAACCACAGGAGGGACAGTGTGCCATTTCCTCAATGTTTTCAAGTAAAATAGTGAAATTCTGCAGTACATAGAGGAAGACAAGACATGGTGAATTCTGCAAGGAACTAGAGAAGAGGAACTGTTGCAGAAGGGATTGGAAAAATTCTTAAAATTTGGATGGAAGAATAATAAGAAGGAGGAGTTGGAATGAGAGGATGGTGGAGAATAAATTGTGAGCTGAGCATGTACTAGCAGGAGAGAGGTCTCAGAGGACCAAAGAAAGAGGTTGGAGGCAAGAAGATAAATAGGTGAAGGGCTACAAACAACTCCTAAAACTACCTCTGACCCTGCAAACTGTCACACTAAAGGGGGAATATAACTAAGGTGGGTTTTTTTTGAGAGAACAAGAGTCTTACTAAGGTAACAATTAATTGGCAACACTACAACGAGCAGAATTTTGGTAAGGATTAATAAATAGCTTCAAACGGAAGCTTTGCAATGATTAGCATTAAAATACTGCAGCAGAAAATACTTAGATTTTAAATCAACAGCTTGAGGCATGATGTTATTCTAAGAACAGTAATTTCTAATTCATTCATACTATGTGTATGGGGTACCCAGGCAAGCTGCTTGACTCTGCGTATGCCTCGCCTATCACAGAGAGGATAGATTCGATGAACAGATCACTGTAGTTGTAGGATAAGGATCTGCCACTAACTTTTGTTTTAGAACATCAACAAGTGATAGGAACATGTAGTTGTGATAGAGGAACAAGGCATGTTAGGCACATGAATTCTCCTCCTCCTAAGGCAGTTTCATTACTCATGAGTCACCAGCTGTCCTGTTGCCTTTCATAGCAAAGCAACCTTTCCCTTGAAACAAAAATTAAACATTTGTTGAATGGCAAAGAGAAAAGTTGGTACAGAAAAATAATTTCAGGAAAGCAATTGAAAAATTGTCCGGGTGAACAGAGAATAAAATTTGAGCAGAAAAAAAAAAAAAAAGATATGGCAGCTTGTAATGGATTACTGTGTCTTTTGCTTCTAACACTCTAATACAGAGTTAAATCTAGGCTGACAGTGACAGAAAGGTGTTATCACAGTATGCTTGATATTCAACAAGTTTGTTTCAAGTCTCTTTTTGACAACTAGTTGCCAACATTATAAAAACAAAACCCAAACCAATGAACATTCCTGCTATTCAAGGGTGGTTAATTGGCACAACTGCATACAACTGAACAGCATCTGGAATCAAACTCATGAAGCATACCCCATTACTCAGAGTTCTCTGATATTCAGACTTACACAGTTAAAAAGCCTTGCGTAATGGATTTTCATTGCAGTAGCTCTGTGCTGTATATATCCTACATGGGAAGTATTTTTGCCCAGAGGTTAAAAGGAGCTATTTTCACATGCAATAAAGTCACTTTAAAATATGTATGTTTTTTCCTCCTTGCATGCTTTGGGGAAAAAAAAGAAAAGAAAAAAGAAAAGTTCTACCAAACTTGTCAAGTATCTTCCTTGCTTGATTTTCTTGCAAAATTTGGCTTAAAAGTGCACTGTTTCTTGAAGCATCATTCACATTTGTTTTATTAACTTTCTAACCTTAGGCAATAGATTTACAACAGAAAGCGTATTTGCAGTAAAAAGTCAAGTGTGTGGTATTTGCAGGGCCACTCAAATGGAGAAGGAGATTGCTCTGAGATTTCTTTTCCCCATAGTAAAATATCATACTATTTTCTGTTTTTAAAGAAAGAGTTTCTAATGACAAAGAATACAGATAGCAAATTCATATTTTTTTTTTATTATTACTGCATCATTACTAGAATGGTGAATTTTTCACTGTTTTTTATGGATGCAGGACTGAGATGGTAATTTCCTTTTTGAATTTGCAAGACTGATTGTGAATGGGGGATTGAAAAAAAAATTATTATTTGATTGAAAAGCATGTATACTACCCACTACTGAGTCTCAGTCACTTGCTGACAGTCTTCCCTTAAAAATCTTTCCCTCAAAGGAGTGGAAAAAATGAAGATACTTTGCACAGAAAAGTTTGAAAAATAATGTCATTTCATATTTCTATTGCTGTAATATTAAATTGCTGCCATGGGCCTGTATAGGTTTCATGAAGATAGTTTTATTTAACTGAGGCCAGCTGATCATAAAAAAGAACATGAAGCTAGGTCACAGTCATATTTTAAAATATATTTGTATTTATATACATAAAAATATAGATACACATATACTATGTAAATTGTAAGGACGAAAATTTTAATTAAGGGCTGAAATTTTTAGCATTTTGGCATTTGAAAAATTAGGTAAAGAAAAAGTTTGCTTTTACATAGAAAATATTTTCTTGTGGTTGCAGGTGCAAATTTTTACTGTGCGCAACCTGAAAAAAATCAGTTTGGCCTATTTTCTGATGTTGCCTTGGATTTGTGTCAATTGAAACAAGCAGCACTTATTGGGAAGATACAGTGTAATGGGTTTGAGCACACATACAGTTCTAAGCTACAAGGTTATTTATGCGTCCTTGATCCTTTATTCTGTAACTTGTGATTAAGCTGAACTCAGTTCATGCTATTTTTATCTCCATTAATACAGAATTTTTACGGTGACATTGATAACACCTGATGTCTATAAATCCATTAGTTATGGTAACATCCAATTACATAATCAAGCGAATGTAGGTATGTCTGGAAAAACCTAACAACATAGATTAACTCAAATTCACTGATTTAGAAGGTAACTTCTAGATAAATACACCCATAGAAAGAAAAGAACAAAAGAAACTCCCAGGTACAGATGTCATAGCATACATTTTTAAGTACTAAGATGACCAAACATGTCTTTGTTACACAACAGCTCAAATTTGAACCAGGCACAGGCAATTATACTGCATAAGTTGTTCTGGAGCAGTACTGTGAGAATTTAGTTTGGAAAAATAAAAGATAATAGGTAATACTGCATACTACAAGGCAATTAGTAGAAGGTGTGGAACCTGTGTTCTATCATATACGTTGACAATGGTAGATATTATAAAGAATCTACAAGACAGTATTATACAAACACAGTTCTGCAGAGAACTTGAAAATATTAATTGGTTTATTCATAATAAACAGATAAAATAGCCTATCAGAAAAATACCTTATAACTGTCAGTTTCAGTTATTCTACACTTGTAATAAATCATCTTTAAGAAAATTCAGGGCCATATTGCAAATATTAGATTTCATCGGTATAGTGCATGGCAAATGGCTTGGGTAAGCACATAGCTTTTAAAAACTGTGTTCTAAAGTACCTAGAAAAACGTTGAGGCCCCGATCTCAACTCTCTCATGTCATGCTCACACTGGAAAAACAGATTACCAAATTAGGAGGCTCTAAAAGAAATAGCATCTTTTCTGTCTTTCCAATAAAGTGGGTGGAAACAAGCACCCTGCCTCCCCCAGTTACTACCATTTGTTTTGGGGTTCTGTCATTCAGCACAGAGAGGAAATAAAAAACTCAGAACTTTTATCTGTTCTGTGTTCATCGTGACCTATGTAACTGATGACTGATTTCCTACCAGAAACAAATAGAAGGCTTCCCCTAGTTAAGAACCAGTAATGGAAAAGTACTGGTCTTACTGCCATTTCCTTCAGCACAAGATGATGAGATATCATTCAACAAGCAGTCTTGATCCATCATGTTGATTCTGATGGAACAACCAGGTGTGCAAAGTCAAATGACAATTTCTCTGTGAAACTCTAAACAAATCAGAGTTCCGAGTATTTCAGAACTTGCAAAATTTCAAAAAGAAGAGAGCTGCTGTCCAAGACAGTCATCATTAAAATACACTAATCTTCTATTAAAAGCTGTAAGAAAAAATGCCCATTTCTTTTTTTTCGCAGTAAAATAAGCTGACAATAGCAGTTCACTTTAGCACTTCAAGTGTTTCATTTTTAAGCACCTGTCTACACCCCACATAATGAACTTTCAGGTTTGAAATCTAACAGGATTTCACATATATTGGATTGGCAAATCCTAGTAGAAAACATATTGTGTCTATATTACAAGGCTCTTTTTGTAGGAAAAACATGAAATGTTCCTTCCCATAAAGATGGATTTAAGTACATTAATGTAGTTTGCTGCGGAGTGTCTCCACTTGTACAGTTAACACCTTTTCTTGATTCCAGTGTCAAGAAGTAGTAAGCATAAACAATTACAGCTCTTAGCATGCATGTAGAGAGAAATCACAGAATCACAGAACGGTCAGGGTTGGAAAGGACCTGTGGAGTCCAACCCCTCTTCCAGAGCAGGGTCACCTACAGCAAGTTGCACAGGACGACGACCAGGCGGGTTTTCAATGTCTCCAGAGTGGGAGACTCCACAACCTCTCTGGGCAATCTGTTCCAGTGCTCTGCCACCCTCAAAGTAAAGAAGTTCCTCCTCGTGTTAAGACAGAACTTCCTATGTTCAAGCTTGTGCCTGTTCCCTCTTTTCCTATCACTGGGCACCACTGAAAAAAGACTGTTCCCATCCCCCTGGCACCCTCCCTTTAAGTATTTGTAAGCATTAATAAGATTCCCTCTCAATCTTCTTTTCTCCAGAATAAAAAGATCCAAGTCCCTCAGCCTTTCCTCATAAGAGAGATGCTCCAGTCCCCTAATCATCTTTGTAGCCCTTTGCTGGACCCTCTCCAGCAGATCCCTGTCCTTCTTGAACTGGGGAGCCCAGAACTGGACACAATACTCCAGATGTGGCCTCACCAGGGCAAAGTAGAGGGGGAAGATAACCTCCCTTGACATGCTGGCCACACTCTTCTTGATGGACCCCAGGATGCCACTGGCCTTCTTGACCACCAGGGCACATTGCTGGCTCATGGTCATCCTGTTGTCCACCAGGACTCCCAGGTCCCTTTCCACAGAGCTGCTCTCCAGGAGGTCAGCCCCCAACCTGTACTGCTGCGTGGGGTTATTCCTCCCCAGGTGCAGTACCCTACACTTTCCCTTGTTGAATTTCATAAGGTTTCTCTCTGCCCAACTCTCCAGCCTGTCCAGGTCACGCTGTAAGGCGGCGCAGCCTTCTGTGTTTTGTGTCATCAGCAAACTTGCTGATGATACACTCTGTCCCTTCATCCAGGTCGTTGATGAATATATTGAACAGGACTGGACCCAGTACTGACCCCTGAGGGACACCACTCATTACTGACCTCCAACCAGACTCTGCACCACTAACCACAACCCTCTGAGCTCTATCTGTCAGCCAGTTCTCAATCCACTGCACTGTCCATTCATCTAACCCACACTTTCTAAGCTTGCCTGTGAGGATGATGTGGGAGACAGTGTCAAAAGCCTTGCCGAAGTCAAGGTACACAACATCCACTGCCCTCCCTTCATCTATCCATCCAGTCACCCCATCATGGAAGGCTCATACTTTCATTTTTGAAGGGATTATTTCTGCCAAATCATCTATTTTCTAACACAGAAGAAAGACGATTTGTAGATTTGAGGGTGCAAGGTAATACTGTTACTGTAGTAAAGTGTGGCTATGGAGTTAGAATGACATTGTAAATAGCAATGGAAAAGTGCAGACAAAATTAGTTAAGTAACCGGAGTGCAGACAGATTGGTCCTACTGATTTACGGTCATGAGAACAAGTGCTTTGCATTAGTGTCCTTGGCATGAATTAGTATTTTCCCGTTGTACTTTGTATTACATTATAATGTACTACTCAGATTAGCTCTTGACTGAATTAGAAGAGTGCAATGTTTACTTGTACTTTGGGTACTTCAAGATGCGTCTTACAGTTTGAAAGATTCCACTGACATCACTGTTCTTTGGGTTTAAACTGGGGAAGACCACTATTAACTGTATTTAATTTTAAAAGGGAGGTTAAAAAAAACCACACTGTGTTTTCAGAAGAACCATATAACTTCAGTTGGTTTTGCCACAGGTTTAGCAGCCACGTATTTGCACGTTTTTCAATGAAGCTGAAGCAAGAGTCGGGAAAGGATAAGACCTGTTCTTTAATTTCCAAAAGCAGCTTTTCATGGAATTTTCCATGCCTACCACATACACAGAAAAAATCAGAAGTGATTAACTGAGTGGATATACAATATCCTTATGTTCATCAAGCACTTCTGTCCCAGTAACCATCCTCAAGGAACAGTGTTTTAATTCTTCAGCTTGATTTTCTTTTGGTCAGGGTGAACTGAACTGCAACTGTCTTCTACAGGAAGATAAAACCCATGAAGCACAAATTGTTTAAACTACACTTTCAGTTACTTACACTAGAAATACAGAAAAAACCTAAACCTATTCCACAGGTCAGATGATCTGTGTACACATATACTATCACCCTGTACTGCATATGTGCCATTTCATCAAACCCATTTGCTTGGAATCAAATTCCAAACAGTGTTTATCCTGCAACAGAGTAACCAAGTTTTATATAGCCATGTGGCAATGAATTTCAATCACTCACTCAAACATCCTTCCTAACTTGTAATTAATTAAGTCCAGAAAAAGCTCGTTCAAGCCCTTTACTACTACTACTAAATGATCTTAATATTGCAAGCAAGGATCTGAATTTATTTGTGTTATGTTCCCGAAATAGTCCTTTTCTAGGTTACACTTCATAGTGGGAAAAAGACAGAAAAGAGCAGATACTTGAGGTAAGATTTTAATCATTAAAAGATTACAACAAAGGTTCAAGCAGAATGATTGAGTGTTGGGAAAGCAGAGCAGCGGCTCCTTCAGCCATTCATTCTTAGCTTTACTTAGTAAACTTTAAGAAACAAGGTGGAATATTCTCTATCTGGCAGCCAGAGTAACATGAAAGTGGACACTGATTATAGATGCATGATAATGTATTTCCTGCAAATGTAGAAGGCCGATATAGTTTTTACTTAACTTTAAAAAAGTCAGGAGGAGTTGAGCCACAGAAGCAGCATTCATAATGCATTTTGCCATGGAAACTGCTGCAGTGTGGAATCCCAGTCTGCTGTGAGCACAGGTTGCTAAGGAAAGAGAAGTAGACAGCTGTTAGAAGGCTATCAGAGCAATTCATAATGGTACTGATAGGAGGGTGATTAGCTCCCACATCCTTTTTCCTCATTATCATTAAATCATGGCTTACTGTTAACTGTTGTTCTTTCATGATAAGTGACTACTGTAATTTTCTTACTGAAAAATCTGAGAGATTAGTTTAAAATGTGTAAAAAAGATCACCGATGCTGTGCTCCTTTTAAATAACATCCCTTACTTCAATAGCTTGTGCCACTTTGTTTACCTACTGAAATATGTCCTTGAAGATTAAGTATATACACTTAGCATGTGGCAGCTGCCAAATCATGGGAAATGTTTTCCACTAAAATCTGTCACTGCATTAATGACAGTAAGTACCTTGGGAAATGTGCAGAAAAGAACTGAAGCAGAGCTCAGGACCTCACAGCCCTGCTCACCTACTAATTAACCCCTGGACCTGCTTCCTTGACATGCCTTAAGGTAACCAGCTATCTACATTTTACTTCTGTTAATGGCAATGACTCCTGCAGTCTTGAACAGTATAACACTTAGTCTATATTTGAGCTCAATAAAAGCCTAGAAACAAGTTGCTCTTAATCTTGTGGGCTTTTCCTCTAGTTTGTTGGCAGTTTCTAGTACATTCATCTGGGCCCAAGCTCTTTGAAATATGCAGTTGCAGTTACTCTTAGTTTAAAAAGCAGAGGGCAGGTAGGTTCTTCCTCTTTATTTCCAGTTGATTAAAGATCTTACAACAGAAGGGATAGAGCCAGATAGGGCGGAAAGGCTGGTCTAGGGAAGGAGTTGCTTTTACTACTGTATCAAACGTGTCATTGCACAGAAATAAATTCAAAATTCTGTAACTTACAGAGCTTAGTTCCAATAAGATACTTAAAAATAAGGTTTGGTTTTGCTTCCTCTGAATAAGAAGCAGTGTAATTCTCCATTCTTCAAGGAACACTACAAAAAACCACACCAAAGCTAAGTGACAAGCTAAAATTTGCTGACCTCACTGAGTTGTAGAGAGCCTTCTTTTTATGACATGCTGACCCTGTCCTACAATGTGATATGCTTAAAATTCTGGTAGTAAGTAAGCAAGCATGAAAAAGTTACATTACCTGAGATGCCATCTATTCTGGGCCCATAATTAAGTAATCTTCCAATTCCATAAGCGTACAGAAATGTATGCTATTAGTCAAGTATATGAGGGGAAGAGCGAGACTATAGATAATATTAGATTACACAAAAACTCTTTCAAAGGCTTCACATGCAAGAATAGAAAAACTGAAGTCAGGATCTTGCTTGAAAAATATGACAGTGCATATAAGTACAAGTAATTGAAGTACAGTCATTTGATGAAAAAAAGACTGCTGAAAAGAAATGATCAAAGATCAAGTATGCCTATGAACAGAAAGGTACATATAATTTTGCATCAAATGATGGTATACAAAGAAAATGAGAAGTAAGGAAGTAACTGACTTCTGTGATATCACTTGATTCTTTAGCAATAGTAGAACAGTTCTTAAACCAAGGACTGACTTCTCAAGAAGGCATAGAAATTGTGCTGGGTAAAGTGATTAACTGCTGGAAGAGAACTGGGATTGGTGAAGGAGATCCAGTCAGTTGGGTAGAGCAGGGACTTCGATGGACATGGAACTGACACTGCTCTCATCCTACTGCAAGCAGTGCAGCTCCACAACTCTGGAATAGCTTGAGTTTTTCTATACAACTAATTCACACCTTGTTTCCCCTTGCAAACCCCTGTAACAGTTTTATTCCCTCTTCTAGTCTGTGGAACTATTGCATGAGTTGTACTCAGACTGAACTGAGCGACAGAAACATGAAATACATCCTGGCAAATTTGGGGGGAAGGGAGGAAAAAAGATGTTGCTATTGCTTTAATATAATCTGGAAGGGGAGTTATTTTCTGTACAATGTTGTATGATTGCAATATTATTTTGCTTTTAGGACTCAGTATTTCATTATGACAAAAGCAAAGGTCAGAAAGGGTGGTTTGTTTGGTGCATGAGCATTTGATTAAAGGTGAAGAAAACCAAATGAACGCTTAACTGAGACATGAAGAAGATAAAAAAAAGAAGAATCATTAAAATGACAGTTTTCCAGGGAGTTAAACTGAGGTGGAAGGTTTAACTTGAACATTAAGGAAATATTCCTTGCAAAGATGCAAATATGAGAATAGTCCTCCCGTGAAAATACCAAAAATGTAGATGCTTCTGATTTTGCAGTATAAAGTGTCCAAGTAGTATGAAAATTATTCTGCATGTAAAGGGGAAAAACAAAATAAGTATTTTCGTTTGTTGTTTTTTTTTTTTTTCTTTGTTCTGTTTTTTAATCTTTTCACATTAGTCATTCAAATCCAAGTGAGCTTTTGGTTGAGCACTCTTTATCTCTATATGTTCCTCCAGTCATATATAAGGAACAGATGATTAGGGAAACAAATTAATTTGAAAAAAATAATTTATTATCTTTCCTATTCAATTCTAATACTTTCTTTTATATTTCAGGGTGCAAGTTGAATTCTATATGAATGAAAATACCTTTAAAGAGAGACTAAAGCTCTTCTTCATCAAAAACCAAAGATCAAGTAAGCAGTTGGATTAATTTCTGTTAAGCATAATTGTGATACTTTGAGTAGAATCCAATTCCATTGAAGTCAACAGCAACGTTATGATTAATTTTATTCTGAGATAAAATTTTACCCTGTAGAGGAGTCAATTTTACATAATATCAAAAATTCAGAAAGTATTATTTAAATCTAAAAACAACATACTCATTTTGTAGGACCAAATACATAGTGATGCGATTTGATTTCTATATTATGATCAAGCTGACTAATTTGCATGGATCTGACATTACAGTGCTCATTGACAAGTCCTGACCTTACGTCTAAGAAAGCAAAGACCCTCTAAGATGCTGGAGGAAAAAAGTTGCAGAAGTACCTAGCCTTTTCAAGTGTTCAATTTTATTAAGTACTCCTAATTAAATTTCAAACTTGAGCTGTACTAAAAAAACTATTGAGAAAGGAAACTAATGTGGAGAACATACCTCCTTCTGAATGTGGTGCCTCAGAAATGTAGTCCTTGTCTTTAATCTGATTTCACAATATCTTTATTTACATATAAATTTACATATATACACTTAAATTCATAAGCCATCATAGAAGAGAATAGTGTGGAGAAACTAAGATATTAATCTTTTTATATACATCCATGCAGCTGGGCGAAGGGGGTGAAGCATTGTATATTATCAAATTTTGATTAGACCAGGGGAGTTCATAGCCGAGAAGTGCAGTAACCGACCTCAATTTTCCTCTGTGTAGCAGGATTGAATTTACTTCCATTTGCCCTACACCTGTAAAGAACTAAAATTACAATAGCTTTACACACAAAGCTTTTAGGATAGAAAGAATACATTTTGGCTTTTCTAATACAACTATCATGGTTCCATGGCTTTGTGTCTGGGAAAGGACAGAAAGGAGAAAAGAACTTTACTTTTTTGGTGTCAGAACCTAAAAAAACCACAAGCCACCAAAATTTGGGAGACTAGATCAAGCTTCTAAAAATAAGACAGACCATAAGATCTTCTATCTGTAAGAGCTAGTATTAAATAAAAGACTAGTTTTACATGACAGAACATGATCTTTTTATTGGCTAAGCTTCTCTAACTTTCCAAGCGTGATAAGCAAAATATTCCCCTTAAGCCCCCCCCCCCCCCCCCCAAAAAAAAAAAAAGACACTGTTATGTGAATAACTGATATTTTCAATTTGAGCTTTGGAATTATTTGCAGGTTTCCAACTGGAGAATCAGGTTTAACAAAGCTGTTGGAGGTTCATCCATGGGAAAAGCTTACATACACATACAGTGGAAAAACCATCTTCATTCAGGTGCCTAAATAGCATAGAAAGCAGAGGACTGCCTCTGCTACTAAATGATGTGGATAGCCTTCAGAGTATCTTCTCTTCTAAACTTCAGATAGGACATCATTTTTTTCACATTATTATACATCTAACTAGATTTGGTTGGTGAATTTAATTTCAAATAGAAATCTTCATTGGAAAAAAGTTTCTTATGCTGTATTAGCACACTTTAGAGCTGTCTTATTGCATTTTGGCCTACAGGAAAAGAATGTGTACAAAAACTCAGTATGCATAGAACAAAGAAAGGAGATGTGTGAAGAACAATTTCATACTCCGTTTTATGTTTACAAATCTAACTGTGTTGCAAAGAATGAATTTTTGTATGTAGGTTGTGGCGTGTCCCTCCATATAGATATTAAAAAACTATCTAGATGTGGACCTGGGCAACCAGCTATAGGTGGCCCTACTTGAGCAGGGGCGTTGGGCAAAATGACCCCCAGAGGTCCCTTCCAACCTCAAACGTTCTGTGATTCTTGCTAGAAATAAATAAGTTTAACTAGATTTAAATTTTAAATTTAATTAATTACAATACAACTTCTCAAATGGTTTTAGTTCTCTTCTACTTTTTTCCCTGTGACTGTACATGTCTAAGTATTTTATATCTTTATAGCCTTTTATTTCTGATTTTGTTGATATAGCATGTAATGGAGTAACAGACAGAACAGAAAAAGCATCCTAAACTAGAAAAGGGTATTACTGCTGGCTAGAAAGGCAGTCTGGGAAGCTGTAAGCAATAAATGGCCTTTTTGTTCCTGATATAGCCCACAAAACAGGGATTTGATGCACTCTTGTTTACTTACTAAGAACATCTATAAAGTTATGACCTGACTTACTGTAAATCTCTTTTCACTGATAAGATAGGAAGATTCCAAGTAGTACCTTCTTGCTTGAGATAAGTGAAAGAATTTTTTTCCCTACTTAGATCTTAACAAGATTAAAAAGAATACATATATACAGATACATATTTTGATGGAAGAACTGCAGACTCTGTGCATCTAAAGATAGATACATTTATAGATAGATGATCATCAGCACAAAAATTAAACCAGAAGTTAATTAATTAGTATGACTTCATGGCCGTTCCTTTGCTAAGTGCATACTCTTCTGGCTAAGCACATTAAGAGAATTATCATAAGTTACTATACTGGGACATCTCTATTAGGTTATGATTGGGTAAGTGTGATGTATGGGTCTGAAGGAGAGGAAATGATGTGGAAATTTATTTTGAAATATGCAAGAAAGTGGGAAGCAACTGTTAAATCATCCTATTGAAGATGGGTTCACGTTATAGACAAGTAGAACAAGAATTTTTCTGTTTGGCTTTCTTCATGATTGCTGGAAAAATCCAGATTCTGGTGAATTTTCCTGCACAGTGATGCCATACAGAGCTAAAGTACATTTTTGTAGAAGCGTACTGTGGTTTTGATTAACAAATGAAAACACAGTTATGAGTTCTTCCTGTAGACAGCTAGTAGAGACACTGTCATTATGGGCACCTTCTTTTTCTGACAGGTCCTCAGGAGAGGACTCCAAAGAAAACTCTAATAAATGAGGCATGTGTTTTCTGTTGTTGAATTATGCAGCAAGTTCACGGAAAGTAAGTTGGCGAATGAGGGTGCTTACTGTACTTACAGCAGCATATGGCTTGGGCATGCCACTTCCCACTAGAATCCCACAGGTTACCCCAAGCACTGCTACTGGTTGTCATGATAGAAGAAGCTTAACCAACAATTAGACATTAAACAAGGCAATTTTCAGAAGAAACAAATAGGAAATATAGCAAAATTGTTACTATACTGAATGAAAGAAAAATAAAATCCCAAACTCAAAGTGTTCAGAAGTAGTAAGGTCAAACACTCCTTCTGCTTATGCAGATCTTGGTTCTTGTCCAAATGCTCGCAACCAGAATCCTCTAAAATACAGTCTCAAAAAAACCTGCTGCTGAGATAGTAACTGCTACTCATTGAAGTGTACTCATTCACTCCTCCATTGAAATTGGAGCATTCTGTTGCTCAGAAGTATCAAGGAGTTGATAAATCAAGATACTGCCCTTTAGATCTTAGTCAGTGTTCAGTAAGAGCACTGAAGACCTTCCTCAAATACTAAAGATGTAGTTGCCATCAAAATGATTGTCAGTAGTATCAGCAAATTTTCAGACAGTATAACTAAATTAAACTACACATGTTCACCAGACAGTTTTCGCTAATCCTTGAGACTTCACAAGTGAATTTAACACATCAGAGTGTAATATCATGTGGTTTTGTCAACCGGAACAGTCAGCTCTAGAATTTATATGAATTTTCTGCTGAACATTATTCTGATCTAAATCACATACAGACTGGTAGCATGAAATATCAACTGTTTCATTCATTATTCTGGTTTTGGAAGTATTTCTATAAACTGATAAAACAAGTCTTCATCTATGTCTCATGTTAACCTAGCTTCCACTCAATCTTCTGCAAGCAAATGTCTAATCAACTTCAACCAATGCATGAAAAGCATTTTACGAAGTATCAGCAAGGCCAAAAAAAAAAAAAAAAAAGAAAGAGAGAAAAAGATGACATATTGGTATAACTTGCTTGTACTTGCCAAGATCACACACTGCGTTATCACAGCCTAAAATAAGTCTCAAAGGGAAAAAAGTAAGTGAAGTTTCAATTCAGTGGAGAGGGAATAAAAGATAACCATCACCAGGATATAAATAAGATAACCATCACCAGGATATAAATAAGATAACCATCACCAGGATATAAATTATTAATAGTGTATTTTGATCCAACTCCTAAAGCCAGCTGCTACTGAGGTGATTTTGCTGAAAACCAAAAATATGTTAGGGACTTAAGAGAAAGGAACAGTGGAAAGTGATCCTAAAATCTTCAGCTGCTATCTCTGTCACTCTCACTTTGATTTATATCAGCTCTCAGATCTTTAGATCTCCAAAAACGGTTGTAAGGGACACACCAAGAATTTGTAATAAAAATGAAAGTCACAGTCAGTGCTAGTGAAGTATAATGTATCACTGTACTTAAAAATGCCTGCAAAAAAGAGCAAATACTTGTTCGAAATGAGATGGAAACATTACCATTTGACGTAGCTATATTTATTTCACAAAATGAACAGATTTCAATTTCAATTTCTTCTTTTAAAGAAGACAAAGGATGGAACACCCTGGTTACCTGGACACAGTGAAGTTACAATCTCATTAAACAATACATAACTGGATAACGGTATATAATTGTTGTAGCTGAAAGCAAGTTTCAGGCACCAGTGTCAAAACATAGAGGTATTCTGTGCAAATGACCCTGCTAGTTGAATAATCTGGCTATGAATGAAAAAAAAGAAATTAAGTCACACAGATGATGTTGATCCACCGAGAGCATGTAAAACAGAGGACAAAAACAGTCAGCCAGCAAAGAGAAATATTAAATGCTTTCTTTGTAGCAGAGTAATAAATGAAAACCTATTTTAAATGCCTTCTCTAGTGACTGTCCCCTCCTTCCCATATTTGAAATCCTAAATCTCCATGATAGTGGAATAAATGCATTTCTTCCAACTCACAGGTGACATCGCCAACTATGAGGCTACAGAAGATTTTGACCAGAGAGAATGTTTATTTGGTAGTCCTACATTAATTATTAAAGCTTTAGCAGGGGCGGGGAAATGTGCCAGTACATCCTATTTCTAAAGGCTGAGGCATACAGAACTAGGAGATGTGACCTTCTGAAATAGGATAGACTTGAAGGCTGTTCTTCCATATTTATATTGCAATAACTGACTCAATCAGGTACGGTCCAAGACCTATGCTAGTGCCGTACTTTATATATAACCCAGTCCATGATATGCACTCTGTATCTATGCTAACTAGAACCCTTGGATGAAAGCATGTCTGGTGTGAAAACCCTGCCTTATATTCTGTGGGAAACAGCCATTCCTGGGGAGATATCCAGAGCCTGAAGCACTTTTAGGCATAGCCTCAAATAGATCTATGGAAATGTAATATTTGAAATCTTAAATAGTTCTAGGTCTTTCAGGACTAAGGTTTGAGAGTTAAGAGTTTAAGGCAGCAGCTAGGAGCATGGGTCCCTTGTATTGATGTAGTTTTTAAGTCAGAAAAGCACCATTTTCTTTTGGCATTTAAACCAACATATAGTTTCAAATGATAATTAGAAACCAGGCTATTATCAATGCAGAAAAGAGTTTCACACCAAGATTAACATTTACAGAGCTAAAAACCAGAAGAAACAAACAGTAGACTGTTGTACTTACTAAGAAAGTTAGACAACACAAAATTGTTAAGGAAAAGAAATCCTGGTGTTTTTTTTTTTTTTCTTGGGGTTAGGTGGTTTTTGTTTGTTGGGTTTTGTTTGTTTTTTTTTTTTGTGGTTGGTGATTTTTTTTTTTTAACATTATCTGCTCTTCTTGTTGCAATAGCCTAGTTGTTATAGCAACCATTCATACTCCAGCAGACTTCCACAAAAGGGTTAGTACAGACAAACAATTCATGTTTTCTTCAGCAACAGTTCAAAAAGTACTGTAAAAAGAAAAGTACTGGGGTTCTTCCTAATCAAATAATGGCATAATAACACACTTACTTACCTCCTGCAGCCCCCCAATCCATCTTAGTACTCCAACATCTTCACTCATGTTGGAGAATAAATACTCTGTGGCTAATTTCTCTTGATAGGACAGCAGGAATCACTAGGTTAATGTTCACAAACCTAATTGCCAATAACAGCTGTGGGGCTTCTCATGGTTGGGACCACAGGATTTTAACCCCTATTTTACAGATGACAAGATGCTGTAAAACTCTATCCAGTTCTCATGTGATACCACAACTTCACAGTTAAAAGTAGTTAGCAGTGTGGCATAATAAACCTGAAGATTTCTTTCAGCAGTTGCATGGTAGAATATTTAAGAATCTATTTTCTTTTTATTCTGTGTTTGTTGTAGATTGCAGTTTAATGGGAGGGGAACTAGTAGATATACCACAGAAGTAATTATACTGAGTTCACCAGACTATCTTTTCTATGACTGGGTGCAAATGAAGTCATATCTGTGTAAGAGTCAGTCAGTGGTATTCTGCTTTTGACAGAAGGGTTCAGCCATGCCAAATTGGACTCTCACTTCACAAGACTGAAAAAAATTAATATTTAAAGTGACCTTGCCCCACTTAAGCTTAGTCGACTGGAAGTTTCAACTTAATTAGTGAACGAAAACTTTAAACCAAGAGCTAGATGCAAATATTTACACTGGCAAAATTTTAAGACTTTTGAATTTAATAAGACTGAGAATTTAAACCCTAATCCTCTAATGACTGCAAAAACTGATTAAAGTACAGTTAAGTTCTACTATAGTAGATAAAGGCTCAAATTAGCACCGAAATAAATTGCCCGTGTGATAGAAGCAAATGTCCATGTGGATGCTTTTGGAGGAATCCTGTCTTTGTGCAGCAGACCTATGTTTGTGGGAAATACTGTAATATTTTGTGCTATATCCTTTCAGCTAGAACATTTCAATATTCACATGGTCTGTAGAACAAGTTGTTGATTCAGTTCTGTTGTGCATTCAGTGTGACTTCCAGATGTCCTGGTTCTTGGATGCATAATTACACAACTTCAACATTAAGTAACTACATTTTAATATTTTATAAGTTGAGGTAGTATGCATATATTCTGTATGAGAAGCTACTGCATGAAGACTTTCAGATATTAATATTTAAATATTTGCCATTCTATATCCTCTGCCTGTGGTTGAAAGTATGTCTTCTTCATGTCTCTGTATCTTGCATCTCAAATACCATATGTAGTTCTGGTTCCCCTTTCAAGAAAGTGGACTTGTAATACTGCAAAAGACCTAAAGAATGTCATCACAGAAGATGAATGGCATAGAATAGCTTTCAAACAAATGACTGAGTAGTTCTTTACATTAAAACAGACTGAGTCTTAACCCAGAGATTTCTGGAAGCTAGAAAGTTGTATTATATGTGTATCTGACAGGCTTGTTCTTCTGTATGATACGCCAATCACCCATATCAGGGGCAGGTTACTGGCTAGATCAACATTTGCTCTGTTGCAGCATGGCTATTCTAATTTCTTTTAGTTTTACCTTGAAAGTGGATGAAACTGTAAAGAACCTGAATTTATTTCTGTATTTCCTTTTTAAAATAGGTCTGAGAATACGATTATTCAATTTTTCTCTCAAGCTACTAAGCTGTTTCTTATACATAATTCGTGTGCTCCTGGATGATCCTACACAAGGACTTGGATGGTAATGGTGTTTTCTTTTGTTATTCCTGCTTGCAAAGCATTGTGTAACTTAGAAGAAAGAAATTAATTTTATGAATAAGTGTTTGATAGTCTGTCAACAGGGATTTGGTTTTATGTCTTACAGATGTGTTTAAAGTATTATAAAGCCAGTCTTACATTGTGAATGTAAATAAGAACCAAAATGACAATATTCTTTTTTCACTTTACTGCTAAAATAATCCTGGCTATTTGCTCAAATACTGTGCATCAGTTGTGCAAATGTATCTTTTCGTTGTATTATTACATAACATTTCTATTTATCATACTTATGTTTATATTTATAAAAATAAAATTGCAAATATCTGCTTGCCAGTTTATGCAACAATAATTTTAGCATTTTACTTAATTCTACTTAAATAATTTTACTTAAGTAATTTTACTTAAAACCCCAGATCCTGGAAACAAACAGACAAATATATGAAACCTGGCTTTCGTGCAGATGACATTGATGATAATTTTGTAGCCCTCTGCTTTCTCTTAACACTTAGAAGAAAGCGAGACCAAAAGTATATTCTATACTCATGATGATCTATGGTCATAGAGCGCGATTTTGCACACCCAAAATTGTCAGTATGGTATTCTATATGGGTCATTGTGTACTCTGCTTTTTTTTTTTTTTTTTCATGTGTTATACAATCAACCACCAATTGTAGAAGAAATTCTATTTATCATTTATTCAATCCTGTACTTCAGTTGTATTTGTGTCCTGGATATATTGAATCTTCTTAATTCTAAATGCTAATAAGCACCACATTTTATTAACTTACTTGCTTTCACTTCATTTGATTCTACTGGCCTTAAATACTGAAAGAAATAAAGCACAGATGAAAATACTAAGCTTGAGATGATAGAACTAGCACTGTTGACACAACATTAGGCAAAGGACAAAGTATGACTTCTAGTTTTAGTATTTGAAAATCAGTTAAATCCAATAAGGGTAATACTATAAAAAGGCTAGTGCACAGGAGAAAGACTATATTTTACAAGAACCAAATCCAAAGCAAAGTGAGTTAAAGAATATCAGCTTTACTCAGCAGTGCATGAGAGAGGGGTGTGTGAATGGGATGTACAAGAGATGCATTTGAGAATTTTTTTTTGGTCAAAATTTATTGTAAGAAATTAGAACATCTGAAAAAGGATCAGAAAAAAGTCTCCCTGGAAAAGCAAGAACGGCAAAAAACTATTTATTGACTCCACATGTATCTTAGAAGGTCTCTTCAAGGAGAGGAAATGTGTAGGGAGGAAACTGTAAAGATTTTGCAAAACTTTTAACAGTGATGGAGAAGAGAAAATCCATCCTTAGAAGTTTAGGCATAGTAGCATAGCAACTTAGGGACTTGAAATTTTACAGCTGATGGTGCTTTCTGGCATGAAGAAGCTGCTGATATTGTTGTGTTATGAGAACTCTAGAGATCCCAAATGAGTGCATTCTACCGCAAGGTTATGTCTGGGTATGCAGAATGGATTGCAACATCAGCACTTCTGCCATAGGTATACTTTGATACTTTTATAGAATCATAGAATCATAGAATTGTCTAGGTTGGAAGAGACCCTTGGAATCATCGAGTCCAACCATCTACCCTACTCTACAAAGTTCTCCCGTACACCATATCCTCCAACACCACATCTAAATGTCTCTTAAACACATCCAGGGATGGTAACTCAACCACCTCCCTTGGCAGTCTATTCCGATGCCCAGCCACTCTTTCTGTGAAAAATTCTTTCCTAATGTTCAGTCTAAATCTACCCTGTTGGAGCTTGAAGCCATTCCCTCTTGTTCTGTCATTAATTACCTGTGAGAAGAGACCAGCACCAACCTCTCTACCGTGTCCTTTCAAATAGTTGTAGAGAGTGATGAGGTCTCCTCTCAGCCTCCTCCTCCTCCAACTAAACAGTCCCAGCTCCTTCAACCGCTCTTCGTATGATTTGTTTGCTAGGCCCTTCACCAGCTTCGTTGCCCTCCTCTGCACTCGCTCCAGCACCTCGATATCTCTCTTGTATTGAGGTGCCCAAAACTGGACACAATACTCAAGGTGTGGCCTCATCAGTGCTGAGTACAGGGGCACAATCACCTCCCTACTTCTGCTGGCCACGCTATTTCTAATATAAGCCAGGATGCCGTTGGCTTTCTTGGCCACCTGGGCACACTGCCGGCTAATATTCAGCCGCTTGTCAATTAGAACCCCCAGGTCTCTTTCTGCCAGGCAGCTTTCCAGCCACACCTCCCCAAGCCTGTAGCGCTGCATGGGGTTATTGTGGCCCAAGTGCAGAAGCTGGCACTTGCCCTTGTTGAAACTCATACCATTGAAGTTGGCCCAATGATCCAATCTATCCAAGTCCCTCTGTAGAGCTTCCCTATCCTCCTGGGAATCAACACTCCTGCTTAACTTGGTGTCATCTGCAAACTTGCTGATGATACACCCTATGTCCTTATCAAGATCATCAATAAAGACATTAAACAGAAATGGTCCCAACACTGAGCCCTGAGGCACACCACTTGTGACCGGCCGCCAGCTGGATTTAAATCCATTGAGCACCACTCTTTGGGACCTTCCAGTCAGCCAGTGCTTGATCCAGCGGATCATATGCTCATCCAGGCCGTGCGAAGCCAGTTTTTCCACGAGAGTTGTATGGGGGACAGCAGGCTGCTTAATTCCCCAGACCTTTACTGACGTGTTTGTTCCTTCAAACTGAATGTTTAAAAATTCACCAGCCAGAAAGCGCATTTGTCTTTTCGATATCTATTATTCCCTTATATTGTGTTGTGGTACAGTTATAGTTATAGTTAGTTTGTTCTATCTCTGTATAACATTTGTCTGGCTGAGAGATTTCAGATAAGTCACTTCTGTATGCTCACTAAGACCTCAATCTTGGAAGCTATGCCAGACAAACCAGCCTTGTGCCCAAATGGTGCCCTATTAATGTCAGTGGTTTTGCCTATAGAGATCCTGAGGGCTTGATACCTAAACTACTGCTATAATGCATTCTTACAAGTGCAGTGTTAGGAAAAAAAAGTCCTTTCTAAGTACTGTCACAGGCTGATGAAAGAAACTACTCAGTGTGCTGAGAGCATGGCTACAGAAAACTTGGTTGTCACTTGGTTGTTTTTAAAGTGACAATTCTGGAAGAAAGGCTTTTCATCACAGACTCCCCCTGCACATTTATTTCCTGTTTTTTGGAAATGCCTGCACAAGTTACTGTCTTTCATTTACTCCTTGAGGCACAGTGGGTGTACAGGGAAGTGCTTAAGACATAAAGCATCCTTATTCATGGATACCCCACTCATAGTCGGTAAAACTACAGCTACTACTAATCTGTGGTCTGCAAATCCTTTTCTTTTCTGCTGTCCTTGCTTGCCGAGGATAATCAAGGATATTTTTCATCATTTACACCAACATATATTCCTACATCCTTACATGACCATTTGAAGGGAGGATTTATGCCAGCAATTCAAGGCAAGATAACATCACATATCCACAGCAGATATATTTTTACATAGATGTCACCAGTTGCTTACTTGAATTACTGCTGCATGAATCTTAAGCCCTCCTCACAAGAGGATATGAAGTGTGATTTGATGCAGTCTTTCCTGTTGAGAGTATGGCAGGTATATGCACTCTTTCTATCCCAGCCTATCTATGTGATTGGATTTCTAGTATCTCTTGATCTTCAATATTTATTGTTTACTTATTTCAGCTTTTGAAAGTATAATTTCAGTTGTTTTCTTTTTAAATTGGAACATGTTTGAAAGGAAATCATTTCAGTAACCTGAAATGCTTCACAGTCCTTTATGTACAGATACAGAGCACATATGGAACTACTTTCTAAAAGTTGTTTTATGTTTTAAAATGTCTGTATCCATTGCCTGGGGTTTCAAACTATTGCATGCATTTTATAGAACACTTAATAATGTAATTAACATCCTTTTCCTCCTGTATGTTTTTACGATCGTGTTCCCATATACATTTGCTAATGAAAATGGACTTTGCATGGATGGGATGACAACTATCAGTAAGGAATTAAACCAGAGTTGTTCCAGTCAAAACTACACACCTGGAACGATTGATTGGTGAGTTCTGAATTTAAAAAAGCAAACCAAAAGCCCACATAATGGTGGGAAGGGGAGGAAAACACTAAGACAAATTCATTTCCATCTGGAGTAGTGAGATTTTAACATATAATAGTGATGTTTCCATAACTCTCAAGCAATTACTTCTGTGTTCCTGTGTATTCAGAACTGCCTTTAATATTTTAAATGTTTCTCTGATTGTGCAAGGGTTGGATGCTCTGAATTCCATCAATGCTTATACCTTGAAGAAAAAAAAAAAAGGATGCCCTTATTTAAAAAGCAATTATGACTAGCAGTAAATGACTCATGGATGCCAGATTCCAGTAGCATCAAGTGCCTATTATCATTGAGATTAGTGAATACTAACACAATATGAGATTTTTCAAGAGATAGCAGGCCCTATGTGAGTTAGATACCATTTATATCGTTACACAGATAACAAAAAGTTCATACAAAAGAATTGTCAAGTTTCTTTATACTAACACAAATAATTATTCCTCTGCACCTCTAGAATCAAAACTCAAATTGGTTTATTCTATCTGGAATCATAGGGGATGAACTAGAAGCCACTGAAGCCAATGAAAGATTTTGGTGTCACTGGGTGATGGATTACTCCCATAGGAACTCAATGAATGGCTCTGGATTAGAAATACAAGCAATGTCAATACTCAGAAGATAACTACTGATTTAAAATTTTTATTACTGAGAATTTTTTTTTAATAAGGCTGTTCTAATTTCCATTCACATGTACAAATATTTTTTTCTCTTGATTTCTTTCAACATACTAACCAGATTTCGATTAATTTCATATTTATTTTCTTGCTATAATGAACAGGTCTCCTATTATTTGGGTGAATCGAAGCTTGCCTTTATGGGGATTACAGGTAATATGTAAATGGACAATTTCACTATTGCCATTTAATAACTGCTGACAATATTGATTTATAGCATTTTAATGGTGTTCAGATATTCAGAAAAGTTGATATTAACAAAGAAATCTACCTGATGACCAAGTGCAACAAAACCGTAAAGATTAGCTGATCTGAGCTAACCAATTTGAATTTATATGGCTTTACAGTATATTTATAAAACATTAAATCTTATAACAAAATATTGTAGAATTAACGTTTTCTCTTAGACTTATAAAGCTCTGTTGAGTGAAGTAGTCACTGTTTGCTCTATTGATGAGTTTAAATTTTGTAATTGCTTATGACTATCTTTTGACATGCTTCATGGACTTTCTTGTTAAATAAACTAGAAAGCTAAAATTACTTTGTAATATAGAAGCCTACATGGTTAAAGGAGTATGTCACAAAAGATGCACTACATCAGTGCTTTGTGAGTCTGAGATCTTTTGAAGTCTGCGGTTCAGTACTCAGTGTCCTGGAGCCTGCTCATTTTAGGAACACTTCTTTTACTTGTGGACAGAGCTGTGGGACTTCTCCCTGTGAAATGTATTTTTCTACTAAGAATTTCTCAAGCTTCCAGAATGGTCATACCATTATATTCTTGCACCAGGCTTAGTGCAATGCCATTACAATGGTTTGTACCTCTGTGTAATATACAATTTTATTAAGGGAAGAATCCCTTGATGAAAATACCTTTCAATGCCTTGCTTAAAGTATGCACAGTTTGAATAAATTTTGACCTAGGCATTCAGATTACTGTGTTTGGTTCTATTAAAAGATACTGAGAGATTTATTTGTTTATGGTTACAGTCTTATTCTAATAAGTTTATTTGATAAACATAGGAATTTAGACATATGTGTATGTATGTGTATATACACATGCATTCACAGTACGATATATAGAATAGTTGCAAACAAAGATTTATTTTTATTTGAGATACAACCTGAGTTTATATAAACTCTCTTATTTGGAGAAACTGATATCATATTTTGATTGCATATTTTAATAATTTTCCAATTCATAGCATCTTGTTTAATTCTAGATAATGATATTGTGAGTGTAAATAGTGCACTCTTCTGAGTTTTCAGTAGTAGTGAGCATTAGTTTAAAATTAGAAATCCTGAAGCTTGTTTGACTTCAGGCTCCAGCTGAATTTGTACATCTTCTTGATAGCATATGCCCACAATGTACATTAAAATACAAATATTTGTTATGCAAAGGATTTAAGTAAGTTTTGTGGTTATTTAATATGTATAAAGTTTTAAATAATTTTTTTACTTTTTTACTATTTGACTATTTAAATATTTTTAAGAAACATAATACATACCAAACTACATATAATCTAAGTGAAGGCTGATAAGTTGAGCTCAGTTGCATTTAAATATTAAAATCAATAATGATTAATCTGTATTGCTTTTTGCTGTTTTCAACTTTCTAAATTATACACAATAAATAAGCGTTGTTTTTTTCCAAACATTCATAACATATTTACACAAAAGTGAAGAGCTGACAAGCTTCCATTATTTACAGCTTCCTCCTTCTCTCTCTTTCTCTGTCTTGTGAAAAGATCTTGTTACCTTTTAGGAACAGACAGCTCAAACTTGAGAAACAAGTTGTTGGCGGGCTGTGTATGGAGCGCTCTAAAAACCATGGAAAGGCCACTGTGCAGGCTCTCTGGAGTGTTATACTTGGAAGAGAGCAATGAGACTCAAGTCACAGCCCGTGCTTTAGTCAGAAAAATAAGAATATCTAAGCTTCATGCTAAATGCTGTTAGCTGAGATGGTTTCAGAGGTTGCATGGAAAAGCTGGTTTTTATTATCATTTACTTTTCATTGTAATGCTTAATGTCATGTATTCTTTAGAAGCTGGTATATTAATACATGCATTTTATCACTTCACTTAAGGTTTCTGTGGCTTTAATAAGTCTCTTTGAAACTCTGCTGCTGAGTTATCTAAGCTACAAGGTAAGTACTTTTAATTACTGTCAGGCATAATTCATCACAAAAATGCATGTATGAGCAGGACGTTGAGAAAAACACACATGTAAAGGACATGCTAAGACACTTAAAACTGTTTACTGTCTAAAAATTGTTCTTAATCCTTGTATGTACCATATACTGTTTATGTGTTGGAGTTATAAATGCAAATCAATTATAGGCAGAAACAACCCAAAATTAACACACCTAGTGCCAAAATAGTAACCAGCAATCTCAGTTTGTATTGTTCCTGAGTTTATTGGGCAGCATTTTCTCCCTATCCATTCTGCTTGTGGTCTGCATCAATTTCAGTGAGTGCAGAAGATGAGAGAAATATTGGCAAGTCAGCTCTCATGAGAAGTTACTTATTAGTGTGCAATGGGTGTAAAGCTCTACTATCCTGACTTGCTGCATATACCTGTCACGGAAGTTGAGGCAATTTTATGATGGCTATATTTCTACTGCCCACAAAGGAATAAGAGTAATGTAAGGAAGAATAATAATACTGAAATGCACTTTGGCAATCCAACTGATGCGAACACTTCCTTCCCTCTGGTCCTGTCCTCTTAGTTACAATCTGGAAATGTCATGATAGAGCCATTTACCCCTGTTTTACACCAGTCTCAGGAAGCCAAGAAGGCTGTTATTTCACACACTGTAAGGCCTTTCTGCACAGCCAGGATGACAAAAGGAGTCTTGGTTCATGTAAATCTGTGACAGATTACCTATTTCATGCCAACATTTCCAAAGCTTTTACAATTTAGGCACAAGTCAGAGGACGAGCCAGGAAGAAAACAAGAAAAAGATGATTGTGTTTGCATGTGTATGCACATTGCTAGGATTTCACAAATAACTTGTAAAATAAATAAAGCAGTCATTTGAGAGAATACTCCAAGGAATTTGCCTTTCTGATACTTGTTTGATGACACATGAGAAATGATTCAACATGCAGAACAGTGAGGACATAATAGTATATCATGCTACTAGGATACAGTGAATTTGCATTTTTTTATTACTTTTATATGGGGAGAAATACAAAGAATGTAGCACTGTATTACACTGCTGATCAGTTAGATTCAAGAATGAGTGGTTTACAATCTGCATTCTCACAGCTTAACCCATTACATGAGAGTTTGCTCTTGGCCAAAATTCTGAAAGATGTCTATGTCAAGTGCCAAAAAGCTCTGAAATGTACTGAAGTGTTTGTGGCAGAAATACAGAAATTTGATCTTGTAGTCCTAATTCAAATATTAAACACAGATTGTCTAAGGATTGTCTTTCTTACTTCTCTCTCCAAAACAGTTGGGAAAAAGAAAATACAAAGTAAAGATAAAATAAGATAAAGACAAAGGAAGGAAGGACTCCCTATAGAATACTGCTGTCTTTCCCTAACTTAATTTCATTCTTCTTTTTAACACTTATTTCTTATTAAGTTAATATCTTAATAGCAGGATTAGAATTAATGAAGAGAAATATCCAGACCACTGTGCCTAACATGCAGAAGCTAATGAAAAAAAGATTAAGAGAAAACAATCTGGTATTATTTCTTTGGAAAATACAACATATTTGCATTCCTCTTTTGCTTTATATTTTGCCATTAAGTCCTATCAGAAGGATGTACAGAGAGTGGCTCATCATTCATAACAAATATTAGTATGGACAATAGGGCAGTCGCCTGTGCGTAGGGGTAATCAAAACAGTTGATTTGATGGTAAAATCTTCTGAGCAGGGCATGTCCTTTGGGTATATGTCTCTGCAGCTCTTACGCTCTACTAGGGCTTTGTCTTTAGATTTTAAAACCTCTAAGACAACAAGCAT
This sequence comes from Vanellus vanellus, assembly GCF_965231255.1. Classification (NCBI taxonomy): domain Eukaryota; kingdom Metazoa; phylum Chordata; class Aves; order Charadriiformes; family Charadriidae; genus Vanellus; species Vanellus vanellus. The sequence continues at coordinate 56,197,801 of NC_138910.1, read as the reverse complement.
TAAGTTAAGAAAAACACAATCAAATGCTAAAGCATTGTAAGGCAGGATTTGAAAGATTTAGCAGCTTCTAAGAAAAAGAAGTAGAAGTAGTTACAGATAAAATAATTTGCCAGCAGGGTAGTCTGTTACTTGTCTGAAGAGTCACTGAAACCCAAGAATTATTAAAAAGATAAATTCCTTAGGACAGGAACCTCACCTCCTTATCTCTGTGTAACTGTGCATGTAAAAATAAAAGTAAACTATCCTTTGAGAATGAAAAAGCAGAGACAAGATGTCTGTGTGTGATGCCAAGGTACCTAAAAATGCAACAGAAGAAAACAGGAGCATATTATACTCTTCATTAGCTGAGAGAATGGGTTGACTAGTTAATGCAATTAGAATTCTTCATTTGAGCTGTCTTACTAACTAGGTCATAACAAGGAAATATATGGTCATCTGAACACAGCGAACTGCTCTTTTAAAAGTATAGGTTTAAAAACATGTTTTCACCTGTGAGGTGCATTATGATAAACAGTAAAAAAAATAGGCCAGAGTAGCCTATATTCTGTATTGACATTTGACATATGTGTTTAAATCTGAGAGGAATGGTCTTCCTGCAATTCAACTAATGGGAGACACTCCAGTGTGGCATTGGAATATCACATATATTTCTCATCAAAACTATATGTAAGCCTACTGTGACATGGTGGTTTTTTTTGTCCTTTTCTTTGAAGGGAAATATCTGGGAACAAATTCTGAGAATACCCTTTCTCCTGGAAATAATTAATGCTGTACCTTTCATCATCACGGTAAACATATTTAATTTTATATATTTGTACATTGCACTTTTATAGCTGCATAAATACCCTTAATTTTTATTGAAGTAAATTTGAATCTTATGTGGATGACAAATTTGTGCCTGTGGGAGTAAAAATTTGTGAACAAGAAGAAGATAATTTGCTACTTGAATGAAGTAGTAATACCGATCACTTTCCCCTTCTTCCCTGATAGGGGACAAACAAAACCAAAACCCTCTAGCTCAAACTACAGCACAATCAATAAATAAGCCAGCTAGATATAAAAATCTAAGAAGCTGTGGTGTCTGCACTGAAAACTGACTGTCTCGATTTTATCAAATTATCTTACATACAGTTCATCACTGAGGAAGAAAAAATGTTACTTAAAGCCATATGTCACACTGGAAACAGATTAATAAGTATATTTCCCAAGTGTTTCGTTGCTGCTTGAATAGAAAAACTTTTAATGCATTTGTTAATTTTTCTTTCAGATTTTCTGGCCAGTCCTAAGAAACCTGTTTATTCCTGTATTTTTAAATTGTTGGCTGGCAAAGCATGCTTTAGAGAATATGATTGTAAGTACGAAACCCCAAAAAAATATTTTAGAGTTTCTATTTTTTTAGTATATTATCTTTAGTTGGATTTCGGCAGTATGGTTCACCGTCCAACTTTTAAGAGGAAGCTAATCAGATTATACAAATGGCCAAGTATTGCTAAACTGCTTTCTACATCAAAAATCAGAAAAAAATAAGACATCAAGTGAAATCTCAATTAATATAAATTTAAAGGGAAAGTTGGAATGGCTGGTTCTTTTGCTACTCTTCCATTCACGCACTACTGCTGGGAACTCAACTGCTATGCCTTAATTGGGCCTTACTCCCTGTAATTGGTAAGACAGACATGAGCAGACAGACTTTAAGGCAACTTGCAATAGTATCAGAATTGTGCCAGGATGAACAAAGAATGAGTTAAATAATCACAGAGTCACAGCTGGCTCTTTTGCACCCTTCTACATGATCATCAAATTCTAATTGCATTTAAATGACTGCATTTTATCAGGGCATTATATAATTCCTCTATAGAATCAACTCATGCTTTATTAATTCAAAACCAAAAATAACACCTCTTTTCCATTAATATAGAATGATCTTCACAGAGCCATCCAACGCACACAGTCTGCAATGTTTAACCAAGTTCTCATTTTAATATCTACCTTACTATGTCTTATCTTCACTTGGTAAGTGGGCAAAACCACTTTGTTTTTATTATATATATTGGCTTTTCTTCCTTTATTACGTCGTGATAAAACAGGCATTGTGGAAATCATGCATGGAAATAAAAAGAGTAATATACTTGCAGTGAAAGTGTTAACTAGCACCTGATACTACTGGGGTCCCAATATACTGGGTTTGGAAACAGGATGTGTATGCACCTGAAGGGGAATCATTCTCGCTATAAGGAAAGAGATACAGATGATACAAAAACACAGGAGAAAGAAGTGGGTGAAAATTTACATAGGTACCAAGAGTGCAATCTCAGGAGAAAAGTCACTCAAATTTGAAGAGTACCAATAGAAGTACCCATACTAAGGTCACCTTCCTCTGACTGGTGGGACAGAGAGAAAAGTATGCAAGATCTCAGCCTTATCACTCTGATGACCAAGTCAGGTTCCCATAAGTAGTACAGGGGACAGCTGTTAATAATCTAGATTAAAAAAAGTGTAGATTTTATTAATCTAGGTTACAGAAGGTAGTGGATAGTAGGTTCAAACAACCAAAATGTGTTAATCTCAACAACTTTTTACTGCAAGACCTTTAAAACTTAAATTTACAGGGTTTGGGAAGCAAATCTGTTGAGGGCATTAAATAGAGAAATACGTGGTAAATGAAATTCATGAACTGCAGATTGTTGGAGGCTAGGAAAAGATCCACAGGAAACACCACTTGATTGCCTCATTTTTATACTATGTCATTAGGGATCTGCTGTTGACCAGGGCTGGAGACAGATAAAGTAGGTCTCACCCAGTATGGTCATGCTTACGTTTGTATACATGGATAGTGGTTATAATGTAGCTTGGTAGCTTCCTTAACATACAGCAGTAGTGCCTGAGAAGCAAGTGTCATATATGGGGAAAAAAAAGGTAGAGGAAAAATATGTGTGTTATAAGACAGTGTAAAAGGGGGCAGTGAACAGAGAAAATGATTCTGTGTGGAAAGGCTAAATCACCTATATTTATTCTGCTAGACAGGGTGCCTTTGGGTCAGCACACTGATAGTTTGGTCTGTCATTTTGGAGACAGTGATTTGATTTTCTCTTACTTAATTTCTCTAGCTTGTTTTTCTGATAGCCACTGTTATGTGCTGCCTAACCCTTTTGGTCATAACAGTGTGAAATAACACATGGCCTTTCCAGTCTTGTCCCTGTCTGTCCTTTATTCAAGAACAGGAGTTTGTTCCAGCCAGTGGCTAAACGAATGGTCCAATTTTACCCTTTGTCTTATGGCCACACAACTGCATAATGACAAATGCTGCCAGTTCTAAACAGGAACAAATTTTTGTGAGATTAAATTTCCTATTGAATATTATGGGCTTCTAAGAGAAAGTTTTATATGAATACGGACTACAACACTTCAGCCAGAATGCATAAAATTCTATCACTGTAGTACTTGGACATTTTTAGTTGGCTCTAATTTTCCTTTTTAATTTTTCACAATACGAAACGCTCAAGTAAATATCCTTCACCTTTTTTACTAGCGTACTTCAATATTTTACTGAACTGCTAAACAAAATATGTATCCAGTTCTCACTGAAGTAAGCTAGTAACAAGAACGTTTCCTAAGAACTCAGTATAATGATCCCTAGTTGAATAAGGTATAGAAGCTGCAGCTTAGCAGAACAACATGCTCACCACCAGGCATTTTGATAACTGACAGTAAAACATGCAGAAAGTGGCAAGCTCACCTACAGTAATTATGTCTGGTCTTAACAGCTGCAGAAAACAGCTCATTATAGATCATTATATACTGGCCTAGTATTGACCCTACTAGACTTCAAAATAAGCTAAATAGGATGAAAACACCCAGTAATGCAATAACTAAGGAAGTGAAGCACTTTTGGAATGGCTAAGAATAGTTGCACAAGCATCTGCAGCTTGCCTAAGACTGGAGTTCTGTTTTGGCAATTGTTACTATTGCTTACACGAAAACACATAGTATCACACATTTTTACCCATCTATGTATGATTTTATATTACAGAGTGTATTTTAAAATATCTAAAGAATTCTCTAAAAACAGTCAAAATCAATTATCTTAATGTCTTTGATTGTGTTACATCTATGGTGAGTTGAGACTGTTTTTCATTGTAACAAACATCATTTAGAGCTTATCCGAGTTTCTTCATGCTGAAAGAAGAGCAAAGGCCATTTCTGAAATCTGTCCACTTAAGTATGGCTTTCACCAGGCTGATATTTCACATTTTCTGCACCAGCAAACAGTAACCAAGTGTATTTCCCCCAAACGCATATGGGAGCCAGCACTAGGCTTACCATACATGTAATGGAGCACAACACAAAAAAAATTGGAGCTAGCACCAGTTTGTTTTCATAACCATGTTTTGGTTACATTTAGAGATACTGCCTTGGTCTGTGAAGCTTCAGTAATGCAAAATTAATAGGACTAGGTTTGTAGCTTGGATACAGTGCTTACAATTTCAGCGCACTTTCCCTTTGGAGTATATTCAGTACCATGGGGACATGCTCATGGTGTGCTTTTGGCACTACTGATAACTGCCCTCACCGTGCCTCCCTGCTGACCTTTAAGGTTAATGAGGTAATGACTTTTGGGCACTGTATGTATTAAATTGTAAGACCACAGCCCTTCTTTGTTCTTGGTTGACAGGCTTGCTTTTACCATCTGCTTCGATAGGAATATTGGCTTCTCAGCACTTCTGAAGTCAATATAACTTTACAAAACAGCGTTCTGTTCAAAACCATACTTTTTTATCAGACACATAGAAAGAGGTGGCACATAGCTTTGTATGGGGATTACACCGTTTTATAAGAACTTTCTACTTCTGTTTTTAATCAGAAGGCTGGTGAATCAGTTAGGCTGGTGAACTGAGAAGGTGCAGCAAAGGTGCTTTCTTACTGCTTCAAGTAAGACTCAAACCTTTTGTTAGTCTTTTGATGGTAATTTCTGTGAGAAAGTGTAAAACAAATAAATGCTGAAACATAAGTACCTTCCAGCAATTAGTTCATATCTAAAAGATGTGATCTTTAATCAATTTTTCAGAATTTGGTGTATACTCTTAATATATCTAAAAGTAGGTTTTTGCTGAGGTGAAAAAGAGATGCTTTCTTTACTTCCTTGTGCAGTAACAGAAACCTGTAGTTCTACACAGAGTACAAAATAGCTGGATATGTACAAGCATATGACGTCTCCACTGATAATTCTGAAAGTACAGTTTTGCTGCAGAATTTATATTATAGGATCTTTTCTAAAAGCTTGTGTTTATAGAGTAAGAGGATATTTATATCAGAAGATGCTTTTGTCTGATCTTTCTATGGGTGCAAGTTCAGCGAGCAGGAATGTGCCTCTGCCATCTCTCTGTCTAGCTAGAAATGAAATTATGCCCTCTCCAATGTGGAGGAACTATTCAGTCCCAGTCAGTTAGAAGTGCCGCATCATACCCATCACCCTGGGGGAGAACCTTGCTGGACCTCCTGGTCTTCTGATGATTTACAATGGAGGGAGAAAATTTGGTATGTCTAAGCCCAGTACATTTTTACTTGTTCTTCTAGTGTGTAGAGAACAGCATTGCACTTGTTACTATTTGACTGGTCGTCTTTCTCAACAGAAAGTTACTTTAAAGATCAGTTTGAGGAATCTATATTACGTGCAATAGCTGCAAGAAAATGGCATACTTATAGAAAACATTTTTAAAAAATTATAAATGCATAAAAGGAGCTCTTCCTTATCAACTTTGTTCCTATCTGCATATAATAAGTATTTTCAAAATAACTTGCACCATAGCTAGCAGAAAACCCACAGAAAATTAATGAAATTCTGCCTCATGCATCATCAGCAAACCCATTGGTTACATCTGCACAACAGATTCTTGTAAATGGTGGTTACACATGTAGATGCATTCCAACTTATGTCTTATAACTCAGATGTAAGCTTGTAGATGAAAATTTAAAAAATAAATTAATGTTTACAGCTAATTGGCTGATCTCACAATTTTTAGATATAATTTTTCAAGCTACACTTTGCACTCAGAATATAGTGGGAAAAGGCTTCTGTATTTTGTATGGTTGTCAGTTCTCAACATTATTACAGAACAAAGAGTAATCACATATCAAAATATTTGCTGTATTCCATTCTTTGATTTTTGATGATAATTGTTTATGGATCTGGGGGTAGAACTCATTTGCAGATCTATAAATTCATAAAACCAGCTTCATGTTTCATTAGTTTACAGATTACATGCAAGGATTTTTGTCTCTTTTCTTCTGATTTCAAAGATAGATGAGGATATCCATTAATTTTACTTTCTTTAAATACTTCAGTGGCCTCCTAACCAGAGCAATTATACATATACTAAAAGATGTGTGCTTCTATATAACAGCAGTTACTATTGATAGAGTTCTAGTGAAAGTTACAGACCTAGTCAAAGAATATGTTGTGTCATATAGCTAATGGATGTTTGCACTTGTTTGTCAAATGGAATACTAATTATTTCTGTAAACTGTAAAAGAAGACAAATAACAGTAAATGACTATTTCAGGCATCTTTCTGTGACACAATGAATCATTTATTAAGACTTATTTTGCTTTCTAAATCACTGTTAGTCATATATCGCTAGTGTAGAATGATTAGCTTGTGAAAAAGGTGGCTACAAACTGAGATGAACAATTATTTTTTCATACTGAAGACTAAGAAGCCTGCACAAACTTTGCTTGATGTCTTCATTAAAAGCTCACTGAGGTCAATGTTAACATTTTTTACCCTTCAGTGCTTTCAACATCAGAAAATTAGGATGTTTCCACACACTAACTTAGAGAATAAAGGTAGTGTGCCAATACTACAGGAGGAGTGGCTGACACGCCAGAAGGCTGTGCTGCTTTACAGCGTGACCTGGACAGGCTGGAGAGTTGGGCAGAGAGGAACCTAATGAAATTCAACAAGGGTAAATGTAGGGTACTGCATCTGGGGAGGAATAACCCCACGCATCAGTACAGGTTGGGGGCTGACCTCCTGGAGAGCAGCTCTGTGGAAAGGGACCTGGGAGTCCTGGTGGACAACAGGATGACCATGAGCCAGCAATGTGCCCTTGTGGCCAAGAAGGCGAATGGCATCCTGGGGTGCATCAAGAAGAGTGTGGCCAGCAGGTCGAGGGAGGTCATCCTCCCCCTCTACTTTGCCCTGGTGAGGCCGCATCTGGAGTACTGCGTCCAGTTCTGGGCTCCCCAGTTCAAGAAAGACAGGGATCTACTGGAGAGGGTCCAGCAAAGGGCTACAAAGATGATTAGGGGATTAGAACATCTTTCATATGAGGAAAGGCTGAGGAACTTGGGTCTCTTTAGTCTAGAGAAAAGAAGAATGAGGGGGGATCTTATTAATGCTTACAAATACTTAAAGGGAGGATGCCAGAGGGATGGGAGGAGTCTTTTTTTCAGTGGTGCCCATTGATAGGATGAGGGGTAATGGGCACAAGCTTGAACATAGGAAGTTTCATCTTAACATGAGGAGGAACTTCTTCACTTTGAGGGTAGTGGAGCACTGGAACAGGCTGCCCAGAGAGGTGGTGGAGTCTCCCACTCTGGAGACATTGAAAACCCGCCTGGTCGTCGTCCTGTGCAACCTGTTGTAGGTGTCCCTGCTCTGGAAGAGGGGTTGGACTAGGTGATCTCCAGAGGTCCCTTCCAACCCTGACTATTCTGTGATTCTGCGATTCTGTGATTCTGTGATTCTGTGATTCTGTAATACTGTAGCCTCAATGTCAATTACATAGTCAAAATCTAATCTGGAGGAAACAGTATGAATAAGTTGCTTGTAAGGATGAAAACAAATCCAGACAATGATCTAGTCCAAACAAGACAAATCAAGACCTTCGGATTTGGAATACTATGCTACAGAAAAAAAACAACCAAACAAAAAAGGATTAATCCCATGTAATGTTAGAGAAAATAAGGCATCTGAATGATCCGGTTCCCTTTATTGTCAGACACCTTCAGAGGGCAATGCAGATCTGAAGGGAACGAAATCACCACATGGTCTGTGCTTCCCTGCCCTTCTGTGTTGATTATATCAGGCGCCTAAAATGATAGTTCTCCAAGAAAGATGCCTATCATTAAGTAGGAGTGTTGGTGGATTATGCAATGTAGAATAAAATGTGGGGTTTTGGGTCTACAGTTCTTTCTGTGATGTTATGTTTTGTTGTACAGCACTCTCAGTGCTCAGGGACAATCCCAGTTTATGATTTAGAGAGATTTCCTGCATTCAAAAATAACACAAAATTAAACTGTAATTATGTCATTTAGTTTGATAAAATCCAATGTTTCTAAAGTGGTAAAGCACATGAAGTCTCAGGATCTAATGGACTAAAGAGGAGTTGCAGGATTTAAATCCCAGAAATGTATACAACATTAATTGAAAGTTCTAAGTAACTGTAAATAATACAAGATAAATTATTCAACTATTACAAGAATCCCACAAAGTATTAAAATAATAGTGGTTGTGCTTCTCTGAAATAAAGCAAATTTGTTAGGAACTTGCTTGTTTCAAACAAAGGATCTCTATTTTATGTTTTGAAATATTCCTATGCAATACTCTCCAAGCATAAACAAATAGATCTAGGAGTAGGCCAGGTAGCACATGTAGTACCTTCCAAATCCATTGTACCAACTTCCACCCTACCCTTGTCCTGCATCTTGATTGCTGGAATGAAGGCAGCATGTATGGGTAGTGTTCCTCAATTAGAATTGATGTCTATTTCAGACGCTACCTTAACACTTCCTTAAGTGACTGAACAATAAAAAGCTTGTGCAGCCTCTGGAAGGTCAATAACAAAGGATTTCTTAAAATATCCACTTGTTATTTGCAAAGAAATAATCTATAAATTCAATTAGAGTTCACCTGAACAATTGCCTTCTGGGAAAAACTGTGTGCATAAACACAACAACCACCTTTTCATCAACTTTAATCGGAGAAAAACATATTGCATACAAAGTTTACCTTTTCTTAGGTACAGAAAGTTCTAAGGTGGCTTTGCTAAAATCTGTATATGCAGCATGTGAAAAGAGAGTGTTGCCACAAATAGTTGTGAATCTACATTATCTAAATGAAACACAAATTCAGATAAAACTATTACTATTTCTAATGGAATACGGACTTATGGGATGGGCCACACCTTTTTCACCTTTGAGAGCACTGGGGATCATTGTTTACATCCGTATTATTAGTACTTAAGGGCCACAGCCTTTGAGAAGGCTTGATGAGAAAATGCAATGAAAAATTACAATGACAAAATGTAATAAAAACCCCAACTTGTTTATTGGATTGATGTCTTTGCTTATTTTTATGCAACTACTGTATTGTGACAACACAGAAATACTACTATATATACATTTCTTCTGTTTTCTTTTTTTTTTCCTTTTATTGATGGCGTCGTATTTGTCATAATACATTTTTTAAAGTATTTTTACATGTTTAAGTTCAAGAGTTCAGATCTTAAAAAAGCGTATGGGTGATTAGTGCTGTTAAAGAGTGCTGCATAAAAAGTATAGGATAAGGACTTATGCTACTGGTTAGTTGTTTGTGAAAGGCAGAACAGAAATCATGCAGAAGTATGGAAGCCCAATCAGAAGTCTTTTTGGCTACCCATCAAACATGGTTTCTATGGAAACCTAGATAATTATACAGTGATTTTCATGCTATTTTAGTTGTTAATTTGGTAGTGACATAATATTTCCTTTGTTAATCTTTTTAGATGTTTCTACATATTTGTTTCTAAAATAATTATGTCAGCATCTTTCCCATGCCACATGCTGGGAATTCTTTGTGCAACTGAGGCAATGGAGCATTTAAAACTAGATACAGAGACCAGTGAGATTAATAATAATTTGAATAGCGTATTTACTGTTGTCTGTGGAAAACAAAGTCATAAAGGTTAGAGAGTTCAATCTAAATTATCTTCTGAGTGTGAGAGATGCATTTGTAGTTGTCTAATGAAAATAAAAAATAATCAGAAAGACTAAGTGGTAGCTCAGAAAGCTGCCATTCACAAAGCCTCTGTGATATGGAGCATCAACAACAGATTATTTATAAGCAAATCTTCCTATATTTTTAATAAGTAGAGAAATATTAAATTAGGGAAGCAAACAATATGATTGAGAGATTTCAGTTGTTTTATTGCACCCTTGGGTTGGGGTTGGTGATTTGTTGGTACTTGTGATTTTCTCAACTTAGGATCAAAGCTTTGCTGATTTTCTAGCACAGGTTGCAAATCATTTTAACCTGCAAATCATTAACCTGAAAATCAGTAGCTCCAAACTGAATTTAAATAAAGGTGGGCAAAGTTAAATTTGAATAAATTTGAAAAACAAAATGAATTCACCCACATTTTTGTTCACTATAGTTGTACCACACAATATTTTAATATTTTGTATGGTATGTAACTCTACATTATAGGTCAGGTAAATCATCCTTCAACAACTAATGCAATGGCAATTTCACAGTCTAGCAGTATGCTGTTTAAATCAATATCAATCTAGGAAGACATTTCAGCGTGGCTCACAAAACTTTTCCTCTTCGTGGGAGCAAGAAATTAAATTACTTTCCATTCTGAAAGTTCCAGCCTCTGTCCTGTGAATCATTTGTGATCGTTCTCTTCTAATAATTTTTACTGCTATGTGAAGGTACTGAAAATTCAGTAATCAGAATATGCATATTTAGGTAAAGCGTAAAAAAAGATTAAAAAAACAAACACCTGCCCAAGAAGGACTTAAAATTTCTCTCAGGTTCTTTTCCCAGTATTTTCCACAATAAGTTTCATGTGATGTAAAAATGTCTCTCAGATACCAAGTGCTGCTAATATTTACAATAATCTTGGCAACTTTTCATTAAAGATGCATTGAGAATATTTGGTATGGATACACAGTATTTTGCAAAGCATTATGCAGTCTGAATATGCGATTGGGAGAACAATTTTTTGGCTTTTATTATCATGACATCTTGTAACACAGTAATAATATTACCAGATACCATGACAAGGAAAGGTTGTTCTGGCAGCAAAGACCAATTACCATTATGAAAGGAGGAAAAAAAGGAAATGATTTTGAGTCATATAACATTTGCACTGTTAGAAATACAGTGCTAAAAGATTGCATCTCCATGGCATCCTTTCTTTAGCAATCATATTTTGAATGTTGTGGGAGATAAATAAAATCAAGTTATTGCTAGTATTAGCTAATGATGTGTAAAGCAATACATAAAACATACTAACATGTCTAAAGCAACGCATAAAATTCCTCAAAGTTAATCTAAATGCAGTCCCGTCCTTGTTCTTTTGCAGGAAGATAGCACAAGAGAGAATGACGATAAGGAATATGTAAGGTCTTAGTAAAATTAAAAATTAAATTAGCAAAACCTGCTTTAACTTTCTGTGTCACGTTGATGTACGTAAGGACAGAAGTGGGGTCACAACATATAATTGTGTAATTCTCACATGAACCCCATGATCTATTAAAAGGATATTTGGTGAAAATCTGGAAGTGATTAGCCAATGAGCAAGGACAAATAAGGAATGTCAAAGAGAAAATAGAATGCCATATTCTGTTGCCAAAAATCAATTGCCATATTTTAATATGTGCAATATGCATTTGAGATATGTATGTTTTCAAAAGTGTCAGCATGTGATAAAGGTCCACAGAAAAAGGGCAGTCAGAGAAAAGGTTTTTGGGATCGAGACATATGGAGCTATGGAAATAAACTCAACAGGCATGCAAAGGCATCCAAATTATTAGGATGTGGGTTCTCTAGTAAGCTTTCCATTGATTCATGAACACGCACACACACATGCACCTGCTGCTGAATCACAGGCTTGTAACTAGATATCTTGCGTGAAAATGTAAATGTTACATATGCAAAATATGCATGTGACCTTCAGAACAGGGGTGACAAGAATAACTTTGGTAAAATAAAATGCTAGAATAAAAGTCAATCTGGAATACGACCAGAATCTGCAGGTTGTGAAATACTGTATCATTGTTTTGGTAAAAGAAGTCTTAGGTTTTGCTTTGGTTTTGGGAGGCCTTCAATAAAGGCAGGTAAAGTTCTCCTTAAAAGGCCAATTTGATAAGTAAACTAAGTGTTAAAACCCTCTGTCTTCCATCTCTTTCATTTCAGGAAGGCATTACATTTCACATGCTTAGTTTTATCTTTGCTGTAAAATGAAAAACCTGATACTCACATGGTGTCTTTGAGAATGTTATAACATTTTAAACAGTAGCAAATAGAATGCCATGTGTAACAACGGATGACTAATTATGTTGAGGATGTTACTTCACCATTTAAAATTCAATGCCTGGCAGCAAACCATCATCACTCACAATTCCTGGCTCAAAAATGAAGTTGTCTTTAGCATGGAGACTTAAAAAAATAAATATATCTTTCATTGACTGATTCATTAAGCTGACAAACTATTTATTTTACTTTACTAAAATTTGGTGTTTATGGTGGTTTATGCTAACACATTTAACAGTATTATTAGGTGCCATCAGTTATTCTTATTCTCTGATGAGCAGTAACTCATTATGCTGATTTGTGATCAGCATAACTTCAGTGATTTGTTCACTTTTATTGTCTTGTTTCGTATTCCAACTGTATTTTAAGGGTCTGAAGTTTAACAAAGTTTATATTTCTTAAATCAGAAAGTGAAGTGTTAAAAAAGGTTTTGATACAACTTTAGCCGTACAAACCGAAGCTGGCACCAGCCACCAGGAATTATTTGCTCACACTCTGGCTGCATTGGGCATAACATTATGGAAGGGATGTCTCAGAGGCTTTGGCAGAGCTAGGAATGTGATATGAGATGATCTAAAAAGAAGATGGATTTTATTGTATTTACAATGGATTTTAAAAGGAAAAAATCTCATTTTTCTCTTCTGTATACTTGGTATTTCATTACCAAGTATTGCAAGAAATTACTATAATGTTTAGACAGATGTTTTTCGAGCAGGTGAAGACTAGAGGCATAGACAGTCATCCAAACATAGTATCACATTTGGGTGATAAACAAATACATGTAAAAGTTAAATGTTCATGGATTCCTCTAACTCACCTGTGTTAGCGATAGGGGCCCCATCCTCTGTGCCAGAGCTGTCACATGCCAAAAACAATTACTGAACTTAAATAAAGGAAGTAAAGAATTAAAAGTATGATTTATTACAAAAATGTTACTTGTAAAATCAGTCTCTGATAATTGCTTGTGGACTTCAACAAAATTCTTTACCAAAACATACAGGTCTGTCCATCCTTTCACCTAGTCGTAACAATTAAACGTAAACTTGATGTCAGAGAGTGTTAAAGATTAATCTCTAAATGGTATCTCAACTCCAATAAATTTTCATTTCTAGCACTGTTAGCAGATATCGCTTTCCATTCTCTCTCTCCCCCACAAAGTAGAAGTCTGTAAATAAAGACCCTTTAGGGTATAATCCAAATAAACAGCACTCTGATTAATGAGTTTTGCACTTCCATTGGCAATTAAAGCCTTCTCCTAAAAGAAGTTAAAAATAGTAAATTATATTGAGTTATGTTATCTCTCAACCTCAGTAAAATATCTAACTGTCTAATGTCAGCTTAAAGTTGAATATATGCTCTCATTCTTTGCAAAAACATGGCTATATTTTTCATGTCTGTGGAAGATGTATGTTTCTGCAATATATATGAAAAATTATATATACTGTGTATTAGAGTGGAAGTGCCTGAGTCATAGCAATAAGGAAGAAAAAATAATTGGTATTCATTTAGTAAACACTTACGTACAAACCGTGGGTTGACTTTGCAGACTGAAATCTTAACCACAGGCATGAAATAAAATTTTCAATCCCTTTGGGCACAGAATACTGTACGTAATTATATTTCGTAGCAAAGCGGTATGTTTACTAATATATTACAAAGGAGTAGGAGATCATATAAGGGATGAGGCTATTTAAAGGTATTCAATACATTATGGTCTCCTATAATTGCATGGATTCTACTGCTCTGCTTAACTCTGCAGTGTAAGAACTAAACTGTTCACAGCTTTCCAATTAATTTTTGAGTTACCTTTTCATATTTTCAGTATGTCTATTATTACTGGTTTACATTTATAACGAATCTTAGTAAACTGCTGAGAATGAGTACTTGTACTTAATTTACTTCTCAGTTACAGTATGTTGATATCAACAAATTAAATACAGTCCTATATTTTGCAAGTTTGTTATCATTAGTGATGAGCAGTGAAAACAAAGAAGTGCAAACAAGTTCAAAATAACTGATGAGAGGGTAAAGGTACATGTATGTACATTTAATAGAATTGGATAAATATGGCAAAAAGAATGATTGTGGGTCGTGTTTCAACTGTATTCCTTCACTCGATCTCTTTTTGTTCACTTTGCTAATATTCTAAAACTAAAATTATGTAGAAAACAAAGATTCAGCCAACTTTAAGGCAAACATGAAATACTTCAGCTTGAATATTCAGAGTGGAAGTCTAATTTTAAGGGCTGTAGTGAGTATGTAGTAAGAATAAAATCTTACTGCATATTCTCCATAGGCTAAGCAATCAAAGGGAAAGTATGCCAGACAAAACATAGTAGAGATTAACTATATAGTGTGCTGTCAGTACTGGTAATTATGGTGATCTTCTTTCTTCTTCCTCCCTTGCCTTCATCTTTCCAGTATTAATAATCCCGTATTATTTTGCTGGCTGCTTGAATCAGCTCCTTTCTTCACTTATATGTCTGCTGGTTTTGGTCATCCCAATAGAACCTGTGCTTTTCCTTTAAATGTTGAGTAGAATCAAGTATGCTATTTTGCGAATGTAGCTTGTTGGGATTTCGTCATAAACCATCATAAACATACTTGTGATTGCTGAACAGTCACACCTCATACTTCAGCATAGTCCTGTGAGGTTTTGAATTTCACTGATTTTTAGAAAGAGTTATATGCATAGATCCATTCAAATTCTAGCCAAAGAAATTAACAGACTTGAAAGTTTTTCTTCAAGCAAACACATGGCCAAAAGAGGTGGCCCAAAGGAGAAAACTCAAATGGAATTCATATAAACTTCTGTGACTCTGAGGAAGCTCTTTAGCTATTGTAAAGTTCATGCTTTTTTCACTCAACCAAAACATTTCATTGAAAACACCATCAGGACTCCAGCAGCGTTAACAATAGGGAGAAACAGGAGAATGATGATGAAATCATGGAGCTTGCTGATCAAACCAAACAAGACACAGACAGTCCAAGGTATCCAAGTCCTCTGGCTCATAGCTAGAAGAATAGCTAGGTTTCCAAGCAGACACTCAAACCATAAAGGAGCCTGCTTCTCTAATATATGACATAATATATTGCTTTTATCTCCTCGCAGTTACCTCCTGTAATTTTGACCCCATGAGACAACCTTTATTTAACGTTTGCCCCCTTTCTGGTATTTTGGCAAACCTAAGCCTTAAGCCTGGTGCTTAATTATATCATGTTCACAGGCCAGTTGTTTCCCTGATCGTTGCCCAAAGAAGTTCTCTTTAGCTAAGACAGTAGGTCAGCAAGGAGGTAACTCTGAGGAATAAATACCTTTCGAGTAGGAACACAAACACGAGAAAATTATTTATGTGGCACGACTTTTCATTTATGCTCTTGTTTTTTTAAAAACAAATTATTATGAAATAAAGGAGCCAAAGCATACCATGTGAGCTTTATTTTTGGAAAAAAGGAAGGATATACTTTAAGTCATATTGCGGTTAACATACATCCCTTTGGATCTTGTACTGCTCTTTTCAGTAAACTTTCTACTCATTATGAGTCCATAGATAGTGTTCTAAATAGAGACTGGATATCAGTGCAGTTGTCTTGCGACTGCCAATACAGCCACCCATTTAACCAGTTTGATGGATACTACCTTTGTAAAGCAGCAACACAGTGCATGCTTCCATTTTGCTTATTGCCTGTTTGAACAGTCTTTCTCTGTCTTAAGAATATCATGGAATGCAGCAGCTAAATTGAGGACAAACTAATAGAAATGCACACGCACAGGATTTACTTCTGTCACCCAGATCCAGCAGATCCCCCTGGCAATCTGCAGAGGTATCTTTGTAATTATTGGTCAGATTTTTTTCCACTGTTGCTCAGACTGCAGATTTAATAATCAGTCTATCCTTTCTCAGTATCCTTCACAATCTCAAGAGTTCTTCACAAAAATAAGGAAGATGTTGATAGTACCCCAAGAATGGAACAAGCTGGTAAGAGCTGAAAGGAATCACAGAAATGAAGCAAAATTGTTTCTAATGTTGGCAAGGAAGCTACAGCTTTGACAGTAACTAGTGGCCTTTATTGTTTCCCGTACAGGTGACCTCACTGGCAGAGGTACCAACACTGACAACACCTATGCAAATGAAAGAAGTTTAAATGGTGCCATATTTGTGCTCACAACAACAAAAATATTGAAGGGAAATACTCATAATGATAACAGAGAAAAGACCATTAATGAGTCAGTGCAGTGCAGCTTGAAAAGTGAGAAGCATACGCTACTGTCCTAATGGAGTCTGACTACAGCCATTTGCCTCAAACACTCTTTCTAAGTTTAAGTTTTCTAGAATGGAGAACAACAGAAAGTTTCCCGTTACCTAAATTCCTCACCCATGAAGGTGTGTTTTATCAATCATCCAGAGATGCAGAAAACAGATAACCTGTCTGCTTGCTTCATTTTATAAACCTAAGGGCGTTACTGCATTTTAAACCAGCACAACTTTATAATTTAAATAATACACAGTGCTGTTATTTTCATGGATACTTTCAATTATTATTAAAAATACTAGAGAATGTGCTTATGTTCATTGTTCAGCATCTTGAAAAATTATTTAAAATACCATCTTTAGTTCATAAACCACACATCTACTTAAAAAGTAAAGAATAGTGCAATAAAAAAATCCAAAATGGAGCGGATTACATCCTCATTTAAGTTATCGTAAAGCTCTTGCATTCACTGATCTATAAATATTCATTTGCAGAATGAACTCCTCATTGTAAATGTAAATGTAAACATTGTCCAAGAGAAGGAGCACAACAGATCTCTGTCTCTGTTCCTACATAATTGTAACATTTCACAGTGGTCTTCATATGAGCTTCTCAAAATGCTCAAGTTCATCATGTTCCATCTGTCTCGTCTTCATATCTGCAAACCTCTCTCCTTTGTTCTTAGAAAGATTATATAAAGCACAGCAAGCAGCTGCCATGAGAAACAGATATTTCTCATCAGTTTTTAGCCTACATGTCTGGTTCTTCTATTTATTCACCCTTTAGTCTTCCAAAAGTATATTCTATTGTTTTTCTCGGGAAGTGCCTAATAAAAGAATCTGTAAGTTCAGTAAACATATGAAAAGCTGTATCTAGTAAATGATATTCCATGACTAGTTTTTCTTGCTTTGGTTATACATCACATACAAAACTACTGCTATATGGAATAATCACTCTACAAGCTAGACTTGCAGGACCTGCAATGAGAAGGGTAGAATCTGTGAGGTAGATTGTGTTTCAAGGGGGCCTCAGAGCCTGCATTCTGGCTTAGGAAGAGACAGCTTTCTGATGTCAGTTCTCCATGTCTTCTAATGATGAAGATTGTCGTTGCTACCATTATACTGTTCAGTCATTTCAGATGTTATGAAAACAAACGTGAATGAAAATTTCTGGGAAAAAGATGAGCTTAATGCAGACAGTGAGGATTGGCTGCAATAGCATATTAAAAGATTGTGAGCGAGATACAAATAAAGCAAGAAGAAATCAGCTACTTCCACGTCTACAAGTAAAATTCATTTCTGACAGAGCTTAGGTGTAACTCTGCAGCAGAGTATATTTTATGGAAATTTGAGCTGGAAAGGAAAATTTCACCTGTGAGCTTTCCAAAGGACTGCACCCCTCGTTCCTGTGGTTAGGTGGATAAGAGAAGTGGTATCTGCTGTGAATCACTTGCAAGTTTTAGACCACTCCAGCCTGTGTTTACTATTGGTCTGAGTTTCACCGCAGGATAAACAGTGCAAGAAAGACCATCTTCCTGAATATTACTTATCTGTAAATTTCTGAGAAATTAATTTTTGGTTTTGGTGTTAACGAGAAAATTTTGCAACTGGAGGAAGGTAATTTGGCTTGTCCTGAAGTAGTTGTTTTAATAGCAGCAATGAGAGCAGCAAAAGAGTTGCACTCAAAATGCAATCAAATGAGAGGCTGTCAAGGAGATCTAAAAATGGATGGAAGTGTAAGGAGGGTCCATGATGAGTATCCTTGAGAATCAAATGAAGAGGCAAAATCTGATAAGGATTTTGGCCACCAGAAATGAGGGAAAACTAGGAGGAAAATTCCAAAATCCTATTCCACAAAAAGCCTATCCTAAAAGGAAGGAACTAGGGATGGAGAAGTTGTCAAGTTTTGAGTCTAAGGCAAAACAAATACTTAACAATAAAATGAAATCCATTTCTCATTAAAATATGATATGACTTGAGTTAGGTTGAAAATTAACAAAATTCATTGTATCAGTAGCTTATAGACTATGTCATAATTTTGTAAGTTGTAAGGCTGTAAATCATCTAAGACTGATCCTGTCTCGAGTGCTTGTGAAATTGTATTGAACCAATTCTTTTCCTAAACATGTATTTAATTCCATTACCTAGCTTATATGGGAATCAAAACTTTAGTAAACTAGATGTGTTGTGGACAAACTATCCAAATAGATTGAAGCTAAGGTGTTTTACCACTACGGATGCACACCAGGTGCTGCATAAACCTAATAAGTTACCATAAAAGAATATTGGCATCTGGGATTTTTCAGGCATTGAAAGATATTACACATTTCAGTGAGGTCTGGAAACTCTTACTGTAGGCAGCTTTGGTACAGAATACACGTAAACATTAGAGAGGATACTTCAAGGTCAGGAACTGCAGGCTTGTTTACAACAAATAAATGTTTGTAATGAGACTGAAGTGTACCTAGGCTAGGATGGACACAGAGCTGATTTAGCCTCCATCAGAGAAAGTCTGCTCTTGGACTACAACTAAGTATGCATACTGGATTATTATTACAAGTTCTTTCAATGCAGGCAATGTATTTCAGGGGAGAATCTTTCCATACTGTTTTTGTTTATTCTTTTATTAAAAATCTGCTACTTCTCTCAATAGAAGGAGAAGACTGAATTAGAGGAGCCTTTTGCCTAATCCAATATGGATGTTGGCATTTTTTTTCCCATGTCAATGATTTTAGAAAATTTATCCATCCAACTTGAGAATTTTTTTGTGGCTTCTTACCGTTTCTCTCCATCACTATCATAAAGAGGAAGTAAACAGGATGTGGGTTTGAACTCACAGTCATAGAGGATGACTATGAAGCTGAATCTAACATATCTCCAGTAGCAGTCTAACCAATAATGATTAATTCCTTCAAAAAGGAACAAATAATAAAAAAGATAAAAAGTGCTTCCATAGCAGATGTAAACCGATCTCAGAGTTTTAAAAGATTGAGTTTCCATTTCTTTATTACTATTGGCTTCTCTTAGCCAACCTCCTATCAGTCAAGATTTTTTTTAAAACAAATCTGATGATTAAACTCCAAATTTAGCATGTTTAAAATCTGTCAAGTACATAATTAACAACTTCTATAGTGGTAGTGGTACAATACCAGGCTTTTGGAAATTGAATATCATTTTCCATGAGTTACCTCAAAACAAACTCACGTTCAGACAGATATCCAAACACAGCCCTAGAGTTAGTTTGCATTTTTTAGGTTTTCTTCATACTTACAAGGATTTTTATTGCTTTTTATTATTTATGCTACAAGGATAACTGTGGACTGTGTTCTGTCACTAGGAAATGAAATATATGTATACCTGGTCGTAATCAATACCTGTGTCTCCAATTCCTGATTCTACATGCTGGGTTAGGTTCTTACACACATTTAATAAATGTTTGGATAATGAATCTTTCAATTGTTAATTCAATTTGATCGAGGGAACGTGGGTGGTTTGCATAACAACTGTTAAACCCTTAAAAGTGTTTCAAAACTATTGCAAGAAACATTAAGCATGTTGTTTGAAAGCATAACTCCAGGCATATTAAATTAGAATTTGCATTTGAATTTTCCAGCACAGCACATACAATTTCTGAATATTACAAATAGATTACTTAATTATTCTTCCTGAGAAAGGATAGGTATGTAATGTTACCTAATCCTGTAATGCCCTGCAGGTGAAGAGTATCTGGTGTTTGAAGTACTGACTGCATGATTCTATTTGCTGAATAGTTACTGACTCCTTGTGTAAGCAGTCCAAAACCTCAGACTCCAGAAGGCTCTTAGCTGCAACAGTATTGACACACAGAAGTACCTGTACCATCAAAGCTGTGAGGCAGTCTGAAAGCATACCAAAATACAGATAGTTCTTTGGACTTACAGACTGAAGTGTGCACAGACCTTTTTATGGAAATACACTGAGCTGAATGCTTCCCACAGTGGGACTCTACTTGTGCAGTCTCAATGACCAGGGTTGTTTTATTGCAGCTCCACTTCTCATTTCACTAAACGCAGCAGCAGGAGTAAAAAGGTTCTCACTAAGTTTCAACAAATATTTATATACAGTTGGTCATTTCATAATATCCTATTCTGCTTAGCAAGATGTTCTGCAGTTTCGGGAAATCACATGGCTTACCAGTGGAAGTTTATTTTTATAAGTTGAGCTTTTGCAACCATTAGCTGCTTATAACATACTGATCTTTGGGGAAGGAAAAGACTTATTTTAGATACTATGGGTAAGCAATAATGATATCATCAAACACCATCATTTAGAATAAAGACACAACTGGAAGACAGAAAAAGTTGACCTTTCTAGCTGAAGAGAAATTCAGAATTCATTTCTGACATGGTGGGATTGCTGTGTAGTGAAAGAAAGAGTTCTGCACCGCTACCTTCAACTTGTAGTCAGAGTCCCACGGAACCAAAGAGCTTGATTCAAAACCTGTTGAAGTAAACTGAATCTTCCCCTTCACTGCTGTAATTCTGGAAAAAAAAAAAAAAAAAAAAAAAGAGTGTGTTGTATGAAAACATATGCTGGTCTCTGAAAAGAAAATATTCTGGAAAAATAGAAAGATTTACATTGGACTGTCTAATGAAGTGGCATTAGATTTGCAAAAATATCTGAGATACTTGTTATAATGTTAATTTTGTCCTTGCATATTAAGAAGCCACAATGTCCAGCAGTATCTTTTTCTTTGTCCAGTCAGTGAATACATTTCAGCGTGATCTACTGCATTTGTAGAATCACTTGTTACCAACTAAGAATAGCACGTGTATTTCTCTACTGACTTACTTTAAAGACAGCGTAACAACCTTTACCTTCTTTCCAATCAGCATTTCTCCCTCTTGTGCAATTAATAATTTCTATGTCCTGCAATTCAGTTATTACCACAGCTTTAAAGCCATCTATATGGAATGAAAGGTGCAAATTGGAACTTCTCAGTGTAATTCATAAATTTGATATATTATACATGATATATTGTACCAGATTCTGTCATTTTAATATTTTGGAAATTGCACGTCTACTTAAACTAGTATTTGGTTTGTTTTTGGTTTTGTTTTTGTTTTTTATTTTACTGCTGTTTATGGAAAATTGCTTTGCAGAAAATAGATGTTTAGAAAAAAACAGGTTTTATAAAAGACTGAGAAAGCATCACAGGGCTTGGAAAAAATTGAAGCTTTTGGTTTTCAGCAACTTAAAACCTCAGCTTCAGGGTGTTTGGACAGGATAGATATTTTATGATTGGTCAGAGTATTTTTCTTATTGTCTCTTCACTTTTTTTCTTGCTGTAGTTTCTGCTCATCCCTTGTTCTTTTTCTTTGCCTCTTCATTATTTACACAAGAATCAGAGGCTCTGTCAGAAAGCAGTAGGTTTTTAGGTCATGGGTAAGGTGGTTAGCAACACTTTCACCTTTTGTAAGACCAAACTACACAGCTGATTAGTATCTCATAGGAAAAGATAATTAAAATTCAGAGGATATGTATTATTCAGAAGTCAACATACAATATTTCCATATATATCTGATACAGTGAATGAAACAATGCCACTTTAATGTCACTCTGGTTATATCAGTATTCAATGCAGAGTTTTGAGCATTTAATGATTCTATGTATACTCATTCGTACGAGCACTGAGAATTGCATTTCCAATAATGTCTAATTTTAAAATATAGGACAAAACTGCACCTGGCTGTACATCAGTGCCCTAGAGAAGACAGAAAACCCCACAGAGACAACTTCCACTATGAAAAACTGTTTTCCTCTGTACATAGTAGGGCATTCTCCAGATACATTGGTCCTAACATCACTGTCATTTTGAGGACTTAAGACTGGCAGCAGCTTAATACTAACATAGAATCATAGAATTGTCTAGGGGACCTTTAAGATCATCAAGTCCCAACCATCAACCTAACACTGTCAAGACCACCACTAAACCACGTCCCTAAGCACCGTGTCTACCCATCTTTTAAATACCTCCAGGGATGGCGACTCCACCGCTTCCCTGGGCAGACTGTTCCAATGTTTGATAACCCTTTCTGCGAAGAACTTTTTCCTAATATCCAGTCTAAACCTACCCTGGTGTAACTTGAGGCCATTTCCTCTTGTCCTATCACTTGTTACTTGGGAGAAGAGACCAACCCCCGCCTCTCTACAACCTCCTTTTGGGTAGTTGTACAGAGCGATAAGGTCTCCCCTCAGCCTCCTTTTCTCCAGGCTAAACAACCCCAGTTCCCTCAGCTGCTCCTCATAAGACTGTGCTATAGACCCCTTACCAAGCTTCATTGCCCTTCTCTGGACATGCTGCAGCACCTCTATGACTTTCCTGTAGTGAGGGGCCCAAAACTGAACACAGTTCTTGAAGTAGGGCCTTACCAGTGCTGAGTACAGGGGGATGATCACTTCACTAGTCCTGCTCACCACAGTATTCCTGATACAGGCCAGGATGCCATTGGCCTTCTTGGCCACCTGGGCACACTTCTGGCTCATCTTCAACTGGCTGTCAGCCAACGCCCCCAGGTTCTTTTCTGCCAGGCAGCTTTCCAGCCATTCTTCCCCAAGCCTGTTGCACTGCACGGGGTTGTTTTGACCGAAGTGGAGGACCCAGCACTTGGCCTTGTTGAACTCCATACCACTGGCCTCGGCCCATCGATCCGGCCTGTCCAGATCTCTCTGTAGAGCAATCCTACCCTCAAGCAGATTGACACTGCTGCCTAACTTAGCATCATCTGCAAAGTTACTGAGGGTGCACTCAATCCCCTCATGCAGGTCATTGATAAAGATATTGAAGAGGACCGGCCCCGGTACCAAGCCCTGAGGAACACCACTTGTGACCGTCCACCAACTGGATTTATCTCCATTCACCACCACCCTCTGGGCACAGCCATCCAGCCTGTATTTTACCCAGCAAAGAGTACACCTGTCCAGGCCATGAGCAGCCAGTTTCTCCAGGAGAATGCTGTGGGAAACAGCACTGAAGGCTTTACTGAAGTCCAGGTAAACAACATCCACGCTTTTCCCTCATCCACTACGTGGTTCACCTTGTCATAGAAGGAGATCAGGTTTGTCAAGCACGACCTGCCTTTCATAAACCCATGCTGACTGGGCCTGATCACCTGATTGTCCTGCATGTGCTGCATAATGACACTCAGGATGATCTGCTCCATAACCTTCCGAGGCACCAAGGTCAGACTGACAGGCCTGTAGTTCCCTGGATCCTCCTTCTGTCCCTTCTTGTGGATGGCTGTCACGTTTTCTGACCTCCAGTCTACTGGGACCTCCCCAGTTAGCCAGGAGTGCTGATAAATGATGGAAAGTGGTTTGGTAAGCACTTCCGCCAGCTCCCTCAGTACCCTCAGACGGATCCCATCCAGCCCCATAGACTTGCTGGTGTCTAGGTGCTGAAGCAGGTCACTCACTATTTCCCCGTGGATTATGAGGTCTTCATTCTGCTCCCCACCCCTGTGTACTAGCACAGGGAACTGGGCACTCAGGAAACAACTGGTCTTACTGTTAAAGACTGAGGTGAAGAAGGTATTGATCTGCTGTCTCTTCCTGTTACTTACCTCATCCTTCCCTGCAGCTGGAATGATAGAGGAGAATGCTACTTGTGCTCCTGATCCCTTAAGCAGTCATCCCAAGGCCTGTAAGTCTCTCTTGATCGCCTTCAGGTTTCTTGTTGTCAGTTCATTGCTGCCTATCTGAAAAATCAGTAGTGGGTAGTAATCTGAAGGATGTATCAGGGAGGGAAGTTTTCTCTTTATATCGCTAACCTGGGCCGCAGGGAGGCACAGATTTCCTTGAGATGTGGGTCTGGTCTGCATATTGGGCCTTCCGCTCCCTTTAGGAGGGAGTCACCTACGACGATGACCCATCTTTTTTTCTTTACCGAGGAAGTTGATGCTGGGTGCAGTTTAGCTTAACCTCAGCGACACCTCCGAACCCATTGAATCATCTTCCTTGTTGTGGTTTGGTTCCAACTTGCAGAACCTCATACCTGTTCTGCAAAGGTACCTGAGAAGGTGGGGGAGTTACTGAGGAGACATGCCCGCTTCGCTGTGCAGGAACTTGTTGCCACTGCCCCCTGTCCTCTAAATTATCTTGTTTAGCTTGGCAGAGAGAGGACACATCTTTGACAAGAAGCGAGCACCTTTGGCCAATTTCAGGCAAAACCTCTATGCATTTATCAGACTTCTAAGAGATATTACATGCTTCCCAGAGTGAGACTGAAGTATGGACTGTTCTATAGCCACATATTATTTTGGTGTAAAGGCTGAGGAAGTTTCTTTAAACATCTTGGGTGAACTCTTCCAAATCTCCATGGAGTTTCAGAGTTGGAAGCGACCTCTAGAGATCATCTAGTCCAACTCCCCTGCTAAAGCAGGATTGCCTAGAGCACATTACTCAGGACTGCATCCAGGCGGGTCTTGAAAATCTCCACAGAAGGGGACTCCAGAACCTCCCTGGGCAGCCTGTGCCAGTGCTCTGTCACCCTCACCGTAAAGAAGTTTTTCCGTGTATTTGAACGGAACTTCCTGTGTTCTGACTTGTGCCCATTACCCCTCGTCCTGTCACTGGGAACCATTGAAAAGAGCCTGGCTCCATCCTCCTTCAACCCACCCTTTAGATACTTGTAAGCATTAACAAGGTCTCCCCTCAGCCTTCTCCAGGCTAAAGAGTCCCAGCTCTCTCAGCCTTTCCTCATAAGGGAGATGCTCCAAGCCCTTAATCATCTTAGTTGCTCTTCACTGGACTCGCTCCAGCAGTTCTCTGTCCCTCTTGAACTGGGGAGCCCAAAACTGGACACAGTCTTCCAGTTGTGGCCTCACCAGTGCAGAGTAGAGGGGGAGAATGACCTCCTTTGACCTACTGGCCACACTCTTCCCTATGCAGCCCAGGATTCCATTGGCCTTTTTGGCAACAAGGGCACATTGCTGGGCCATGGATAATTTACTGTCTACTAGGACCCCCAGATCCTTCTCCTCAGAACTACTTCCCAGCAGGTCCGCCCCTAACCTATAATGGTGCTTTGCATTCTTCCTCCCCATGTGCAGGATCTTGCACTTTCTTTTGTTGAACCTCATTAGGTTCTTCTCTGCCCAGCTCTCCAGCCTGTCCAGGTCACGCTAGATGGCAGCACGGCCCTCTGGGGTGTCAGCCACCCCACCCAGTTTGGTATCATCAGCAAACTTGCTGAGGATACACTCTGCCCCCTCATCCAGGTCATTAATGAATATATTAAACAGAATTGGACCAAGTATTGACCCCTGGGGGACACCACTGGTTACAGGCCCCCAACTAGACTCTGTGCCGCTGATCACAACCCTCTGAGTTCTGTCCCGCAGCCAACTCTCAATCCACCTCGCTGTCACCTCATCTAGCCCATACTTCCTCAGCTTCCTAATGAGGATGTTATGGGAGACAGTGTCAAAAGCCTTGCTAAAGTCAAGGTAGATGACATCTACGATATTTCCTTAAGCAGATAGTTACAGCCACTATAGTGATAAAATGTGTCTCAAATGCCTGCCCATGTATTTCCTGAAAAGCTAACATGGTCATATTCTTCAGTATTTCACTGTATTTGAATTTTACCCATAGATATTGATGGTCTATCAACAATTTTGCTGACCAATGGCTCATTCCAATTTTTCTTTTAAGGAAAAAAACCTCTCTGACAGTAGCATCAGAAAATTTTAAAATAATACAAAAAGCAGTTGGTGGTTCAGAACAATCAAATAATCATAATTTAATTTGCAATTTGTTCTAACATCACCATTTTGTGATAGCATATGTGGAAACTTTAAAGAATTTTGGGTGTGAGAAACTACTGGGAACACTTACTTAATATGCAGAATTAGTATATTTCAGATGTAACTTCTGTAGTGTATAAGCACTGAGCCTGGACCACAGAATCTCACTGAACTTGAAAAAATTAATCCCCATTGATTTCAACGTATTCATTAGCTAGTCCCTGAAACTAGCTATTTAAAACACAACAAAGTAATTGCACAAGTTGAAGCTCAAAGTTAAATTCCAAAGAAAACAATGCTGTTAGTTTCTACCTAATCCTGAAGACACCTAAGCATCTCTAACTTTCGGCTTCAGCCTCCAATGCATTATTTTAGACCTCATGAGGTCGTACCTGTAAACAATTATTTTCTCTAAAAGTAAAATTAAAACTGTAGAAATCAGACATATTTGGCAACAATGACAAATGAAAATGCAAAATGGTATAAAAATAGATTATAAATGATTGATTATAAATAAGGAATAGTTAATGTACAGCACTTGCAAATTGCTATCAGAGGGGTTCTTGTTGTGTCCATTTCTATGACAGGCTACTGCAGCATGGCAAAAATCTTACTTAATCTCAGGGGTTATTTTACTCTACAGTATTTATTTCTGTACTGCATGTGGACACAGGTTATTTACAAACAGTAGTTAGTTTTGGCACGTAAAATACTCAAGCAAACAAAGATTCCTGGAATTAAAAAGAAAACTTCCAGTAAAACAAAGATTGAACTCAGCAAAGTTCAAATGATACCTAAACTAAACATGACTAATCTTCAGGGATTACATGTTTCTGTCTTTATTTTTTGTTTTTCAAGTGCAATGGTAGTAGAGTGTTTAAAACCACACTTCTGTTCTCCATAAGTTTGTAATAAATTTTCTGATACTACTTTTGCTTTAGCAGACCCTTGGTTTAGGTTTCTGTGGCGTTTTTTAGTAATAGTAAATCTCCTCTCCATTAAACAAATTTTGTTTTAACTGCTCGCTTAGATCCCCTATGAAAAGACAGCCTTGCTGAATTTACAGGAAATCTAAAATTGGTGTAGAAGATGCTGAATTTGGCCCTATGTTTTAATTAGGTGTTTTCTGTGTATTTATTATTACAGTGGTTTCTTTTCTCCACAAGAACAAGTTGGTGTGAGCACTGCCTTTGTGTGAGCATTCCTTTCCTGCTTGAAATCATTATGTTTGTTCAGGGATGACCAAGTAAATCATTGTTTCTTCATGAGATGAAAGAGGAGGAAGCAAACAAGAACAATGAGATAAAAATATCACCATAAAATATCAAAGCAGCCAAAAGATCAAGTCCAAGTTACTACGTATTTCATTATGTCAGGAAATACAAGAAAACAGACAAGAACTTACGCTGTCTGTATTGGTACATGCAGTATTTATGTATCTTTTAAAAATCGTGCTTAACACAGTGTCCTGCCCAAACCATGACACACTTAATTTACAAGCAAAAAGAAGTTGATACAACTAGTCTTTTAAAGAACGAGGTTATATTAAAAGAGGTCAATAAGTTGGGGGGAATGGAGTAACTATTGCATGTGGACTTGGCTTCACGAACAGCCAATAACTTCCCCCTGTACTCTCTATGCAGTGTAATTAGGTAGCCCAAATAGATAGAAGCATGCTGTAAATGCTGAGTAATGTTTCCTTAGAGGCACCAGTGGTGAGATTAAAGTGTAATATTCTTAGGAGAGGAGTAAAAGAGGTAATAGTATATTTGGTAATTAGACTCCCATAAAGTTGTCCCCTGAAAGTCAGGTTTTTCTGCAGTTTTGTGATCTCTGGCTCTACTAAAAACAAAAGGCAGAGCAGCAAATCACCCAGTAAAGACTTGGTAATCTAATTTTGAATTTATCATTCCTTTGTTTTCAGGGTTAGGGCTTCAAATACAATTTCATAGAATAGCAAGTGAGGTGCAAGTAATTTTTTGAGGAAAGAAATTAATTTGTTCAACAAGTGGTTCAAAGAGCTGAATTTCTGCTTCAGCAAAGAAAAAATAGCTCCCGTGTCTTACTGACTTTAATATTGTTAACTTACTGTGAGAAGCTCTGGCTCATGCCCACTGAGTTCAACGAGAAACAGCTTGAATCCACAACATTTTGGATTAGGCACAAAATTATTTTTGTGGCTTCAAGGAATAGGAATATATAGGACTATAAGGGAGTACAGCTGATGAAATGAAATCTTATTCTCACTAAATTCAGTGGGAATTTTACTGTTAACTTAGAAAAGGCTGAAACGGTTCATGATATATTAACTTATTTCAGTTAAGATAAAGGATGGACTGGCTACAGAATGCTCATGAAAAATAATAATAATAAAGACAATATCAAGGCCTGAGTTTTCCTACCAGTGAGCTATTAATTTTTTTTTTAAGGTTTTACAAAAATAGTAAAAAGTGAAGAAACAATTTTCATTCCTTGAAAATGTACAAAAAACCCACCCTAGGCTACCAAATTTTTTTACATTTTAATCCATTCTGTCAGATACAAAGGGTAAAAAAATAACTTTACATATGTATTAGTCCTGTTATGTGGGAGCCTTATCACTGGCTCAGTGTAATTGCTGCTTTCCTGGACCTTATGTCTTTAGTTCCTGAAATCAAGATTATGTGTTTTAGAGATGTACCCACAAAAGACAACTCCAGAGAAGAAAATGCACCAAGGTGATCAGGAATAATAACAATGAAGAATTAAAAATCCATCATCATTCCGCTTTTAAAATTACATATAACTTATGTGAATAATGGTATTAAAATAGCTTCTTTTTCTGTACTTGGATGCCTATGCGCTATACCCCATTATTTCAAATTAACACTGGAAAAGGATTTGGCTGAAAAACTTCCTTGTCTGAGACCAAAAGAAAGCTTCATTAGCATAATTCCTTACAGTCCTTCTGTTAATATTTTCAAGGGCAAAAATATAATTATACTTTCTGTAAAAAAAAAAAAAAAGAAAAAAACCAAGAAAACCTGGGAACATAGTGAAATTATGAAGATCTAGATTACAACTCAAGTGAAAAATGTGGTACAAACTGGATAGGAATATGAAAGTATCAGTTCTGACTGAAGTATGAAACTTATGCAAACAACAGGGAAAAAAACCCGGCCCTTTTTAGAACATTTTGAGACGTGTGAAAACTACAAATGCTAGAACTGTGAAGAGGAAACTGGGAATTTGATCCATATGTTCTGGAAATGCCACTGCCCACAGCTAAATTATTTTTGGAGAACAGAACAGAGAACAGAAGAACAACTGCTAAAGCTGTTATAAACACAGGGTCTCCCTGGTGATGCAAAGATCTTACCATGGTAGATACTAATGAGTGACTATTACCATCTGGATACCACATATGAAGAAATAATTTTTGGTGTGTTCTAGAATAATTACTAAGGAATACGATATTATTTATCAATTATCTCTCTAATTCTCTGAGGAGAAATCATTCCACTAACGCAAAGGAGAAAAAACACTATTCAGTGTGATTCACATGTTGCTTTTCTTCATATAGGTGAATAGAATCTAAAAGCCTGAACTGATTTAAGTAATTCTGATGTATTAGGGAAGATCATATTTTAAGCTTGGGAAGCTCTTTGTCATGCTATAGTTTTTCAAAGTGAAATATTTTTAAAATCTGCAACGTATGAAATAGCAGTAAGACCTGTGCACAGATTCTGCTACTGCTTCTCAAGACCAAAAGCGCATCATGCTGATTACAAGAGAAATAATTACCAGTTAACTTGGGCTACCATTTACTTGTTCACAGGAATGTGTGACTGGAAGCAAAGAACTTATTTCGTTCTGCTATCAAAGACAACTAAGCCTTATATTTCTGTTCTGTACTTTTAGCAAGCAGATTCTTCATGCCAGTTGGCATCTTCCACTTTCTACCTGAAGGCTGACCCTGGACACTTGTTCCTCTGACAATTCGATAGCCTGCAATTCTCACATTGAGTTTATTCTGGACAGTCTGTACCCACTTATACCAGCATTATCCTTCTAGTATGCAACATATACTCTCATAACTAGTTCATGCTAGTAACTCTTGCAACAGAAAGGGATAGAGACCAACCTAGACAGTAATAGATTTAAAGAAAGCAGTATGTACATTTTCATACCAGCAAACTGTCCCTGAAAAAGTTAAAAGATGTTTATAAAAAATTCTGAATGGTGGCAACTATATACCATCTGTTTTGTTCTGGTTTAGAAAGGAACTGCATCAATCCATGATGTTCTATATACCACCTCTCCCTCACAACAGCCACTAAGCAAAACCTAGCAACAAAGTTGTGACTATCATATTGAAATAATAAAAAACCTGAGTTTCTTTTATTAAAAATGACATTTGAAAATTATATTAATAACACTCTTCTGTTTCAATGCTAATTTTTACTCTTCTTTGAAAAAATGTCTGTGCTAAGCAATTTATGAATTCTGAAAATAAATAGTTCGCTGCACATATAATCATCAAACTTGAACTGACCCTGAGTACAGTTTTTATTTTTCGTGTCTTTATTCATTCTTTTCTACGTAGTATTTGTGGAATTCAGCATCTGGAACGAGCAGGAAACAGGTTGACTCTCTTTGACTCCCTTTATTTCTGCATAGTGACATTTTCCACTGTGGGCTTTGGGGATGTTACACCCAAGATATGGCCTTCAAAGCTGCTTGTTGTCATTATGATCTGTGTTGCTCTTGTGGTGTTGCCCATACAGGTAAATGTGAATTTTTTTTCTCTTTAGAATTGCTTTTAAAACAATAAGAATAATAACTGAAATAATTTATTGTTACTATTATTATTGCATATAAAATGTCAGAAAAAATAACCATCTTCTGTATCTCTTAGTCTTTTTTTTTTTTCTTCCTTTTTCCTTTGTCTGTTCTCCTATAGTCTAGATTTATACTAAAAAGCAGAACACTAATAACAGTTTTCAAGTGCTGGTGAAAACTTTCTGTTCCTGTCATGTACCACAGAGCCCTTCCTTTGTCCTGAGATAAGGGTTTGTTATTAATGGAGCAATTTAAAAAACAACAACAGTAGCCAGCACTTTCTTTATGAATATAGCATTTCCTCTGCAGGCTCTCCCTGTTTCTAATCTTGCGTCTCTCTACTTCCTCTCTTAGTCTTACAGCTCAGTGCTAACTTGAAAAAAAATCTCATTAAACTGCAACTCAAGCAAACTGGGTTCACAAAGCTGCGTATGTCAGTACACACATACGCGCGCGCACACACACACACAGAGCCAGAAGCACAGTTAGGAATTTTTGATGCCTACCTAAGTTTAGGACTTCTAACAGTTTCAACAGGAAAAGGCTGGTTTGTGAAAATCCAAGTTTTTCCATTAAATTTGTACCAAACATTCCCCAGTTCATTAGGTGAGGCTTGATGACAGAAACCCTGAGATTACATGGGAAGCCCTGCCTAGATGTTAACTGTTCCTCACCTGGTGATCACCCAGACCTTGTGCCACAAAAAGGGGCTATGGGGAGGCATTGTGCATGCTTATAAAAGCTTATAGTAGACCTGCTAGACCATGAAGCTCCAAAGTTTCTCTCACACAGCCATAGGTTCCAGACTTGGCTTCTTTGGCAGTGAACTAAAGCTTACTGCGAGCAGACAACGTAGAAACCCTGGGAGGTCAGAAGCTCAAGCTTTCAGCATTAGTTCTCTTGAAATTATTTGAACATTTTAATTATACCTAAATATTTAATGTCTGCATACACATACATATGTGCTAACACAATTATATTCCCACTCAGTGGAAATTTAGTAAAATATATATTTTATTGAAAATTAAAATATGCTTTGTTTAAGAAATTTGCAATTTCCTAGGAAATAGAAATTTCATCTTTCGGGTAGTTCTGATGTACACTTCAGGCATAGGAGCTCTGCCTTACCAGTAAATAACCTGGAATCTATGGACCTGTCACATAAATTTTAACCTATTTTATACCTTTCTAGTGGTAATGGGGCTTCATATTGTTCTCCATACACAGAATGTGGGAGGCATTCTCTTCTGAGCTTTTGTCCTGCTATGATATGAAGTTAGTTATTGTTCACGATTAAGTCTCTCCATCAGTTGAATGTGGATGAGAAAAAGCAGCTATCACACAGAGCTTAGTATTAAATGCGTATTACTTACAAGAAGCTCTGAAATGGTGCATGTTTGTTTGTTTTATTACAGATTGTTAACAATGGCACTCATTGTTACAGTATTCTCTTTAAAGGATTCAGCCTAGTAGAGCTATGTTTACTATTAGCCTGCATATTTTCTTCAGCCGGCAAAGGCAAATTTACTGTATTAACAGCTGCTGTGTATTTAAGTTGTATCTAAATTTATAAGACAGCTAAAAGTTTATACAGAAGGCCACCTTCAGAGCATTATAAAATCTCTGAGAAGAGTTATTGCCCAAACTAAGTAAACTGATGCTTTTATGTGAGTATCTACACTCACAGTATACACTTAAGCGTGTGAAAATTTAACCTTTCATTTGAGCATTTATGTCACAAGACACTGGAAAAAGAAACTTCAGAGGTATAAAATACATAAAGGAAATAAGGTGTAGCTTTCATTCTTTTCTAAAATATTGAGATTTACTCTAATCTCATGATATTTTAATGGATCTACCCTGCTATTTGTGTGTGGTAGAGACTGGCTCTACTGCCATATATTTCAATCACCCTATTATTCATCTCACCCACTTCCTAGAGAACTTTTTACAAAGAAAAAGACATCTTTTCATAGATACCCCCAGATGAACAATGCAACATTGTGAAGTCATGATACAGTTGTACTGCACATCTGCTTGTCTATATTTGTCTATATTTCAGTGACAATTGGCATCTTTTGCAGTTTGAACAGCTGGCATATTTGTGGATGGAGAGACAAAAGTCTGGTGGTAACTACAGTCGACACAGAGCTCAGACGGAAAAACATGTTGTGCTGTGTGTTAGCTCTCTGAAGATTGACTTACTTATGGATTTCTTAAATGAATTCTATGCTCACCCCAGATTGCAGGTACTTACAGTGAAAAAAAAGAAAATAAACTCAATACACTGATCTTTTGCAGACAGTCTTCTGAAATTATCTTTAATTTGCAAAACTGAATTTGGGAATAGATGACTGAATTGGGAATCCATAATTGCAATAAGAAGCTGAGATACAGTGTGGAGACATTCATTTTAAATTGAGGTAAAGAGACTAAATAGATAGAGTTACTGTCTTGTTGAATTATTTCAGTCCTTTTAGGAACAAATATTTTCATTCAAATTCCTTATATTCTACCCCAAAATAGAAAATAAGTGAAAACTACTCAAATTATTTTTTCCTGTTGTTTTGGGACTGGATCCAAAACTCCTCACAAGTCAAAGGGTCTTTTGGTTTTCACATTTTGCTTTGTTTTTTGCCAGTGTTAGGAATATTAGGTCCTTTTGGAATTGTTGAAAGTAAGAAATAAATAGACATACTTTAAAGGACAAAGAGATTGAAAGATTACACACAGGGGATTTTCTTAGTGTACACATATTCCCTAGCTAATGCAAACAGGTGTTGTACGACTTGTTTTCATCATATAAAAGCTTATTTATATGAGATAGCAATTTAGATTCATTATCATTAGGCTTTGCTACAAACCATTTCTTTTACTAAATCTTCTCTATGTCTATTACTACGTTACCTGTGATACCATGCTTCATTAACTAGTGCAAAAAACCCCACAAAAATACAACCCTCAAATTGCTGAGCAGCAATTTGAAAAATCCCAAATCCAAAATATTCCCCAAAATAATTAGCTAGTTAGAGGCATAAGCAAATGCACAAAGAAATCCAGTTCTGTATAGATGCAAACACATCTTGAAATCCAAAACTTAGTTAACTAGCCTGAAGAATGAATCAAGCTCTGTGATACACTGGTGACAAAGAAGAAAAGTCATATTACTACTGATGTAGCCTAAAAGACCTTATATATGTTCCCTTCACAGTTGAAAAGGGAAGCTGGAAGATACAGATGATGCTCTGGATCCAAGGCACTATGCTTTCCGCAAAAGTCTGTGTGTGCTAAGGAACACTTCTATGACAAGCTAGTCCTGAGCTCTCAGTCTCTCCTCTCACATTCCATTTATCTCTCCTTGTCATATGTACACACACGTATACTTCAGAGCAACCTTACTTTTCCTAACAAGGACTGTCTGTAGCACAGGAAACAGAGTTTGGATCTGCCCACTAATGTAGAGGAAAAAACCTGGGGGAAGACAATTCCATTTTGATTGTTGAAAACTTCCTACATTTTCCAGCTAGAATGACAGAAATATAAATTGTGTCTCAAAAAAATTATGCTCACATGGAATAAAAATGTTTCTAAACGGATTTTACTTGCCACTCTGGAGTCTTCTGTGAGCAGTTGACAACTGTCCAGCCATTTTTATTAAAGAATTAAATATTTTAAACACATATATTCAAATAACTTTTGTCAATGAAATTTGAGAATTACCAGAGACTTTTTTGACATCCTGAGTCTCTGTTGACTCATTCTCTAACAACAATAAATGGTAACATAAAAAATTAACATGACTATTCCCCCTTATGTTTTTGACAGGACTATTATGTCGTTATTTTGTGTCCTACTGAGATGGATGCTCAGGTCCGAAGGGTGTTACAAATCCCAATGTGGTCCCAAAGAGTTATCTATCTGCAAGGCTCAGCACTAAAAGATCAAGACCTGTTGAGAGCTAAGTAGGCAAATAGTTTTTTTTACTTTTGTTTCACTCATAATGTTTGATAAATAAGTTTGACAAACTACAAAAGCTGTGCTAGAAGGAAAGCATGTGTATTTAGAAAGCAAGGCTCTTTGATATAATTTTTCTTAATATCTGAAATTCTTCAGGGAATAAGTATTTGTAAGCTCTTTCATTTGACCAAATTTTTCTTCACTGTCTTTTCTGTCTCAGTTTTTAAAGGTATTGAAACAGAGTGCCTGTGATTCTTCTGAAAAAGCAGCACACAAAATTCCCAAACTGACAGTAATGCTAGAATTTGTTTCTGTTCATTGAGCAAAGATGGTAAATATGATGGTAGTTCTCCTGACCTACTGAAGGGGAAAAAAAGTAAACAAAAAATTTATCACCCTTTGAACCCATTGCACAGTTTTGTTTTCTTCCTAAGTTCAGCCTGGTAGTATAAACAACTAGCCTAACTAGTCTTACTGTACCTCCATATACTCTTCTTTCAGGGCTTTTCTCTTACTGCATACTTCACCACTTCTAAAATATCCTCTCTGCCAGTTAATAGTGAATGACATTAATCAAAATACATCAGTCGAACACAGTTCCTCAATCCCTCCCACCATTGCTTCATCACTTGAAGGTGTGAAGGAATTCACAGTGGAATTCACGTAGGAGGATTGTCTCTTTAAATGCTCCAAAGAGAGAGAAAGGTGCCTCTTAGCAAATAACTGATTTAACTTATCTGCATTGCTCTTTATAAGAACTTATTCAGCAACTAATATAGATATCTAAAATTAAGCCAATACTTGTCTGAGTATTTGTGTCATTCAGCCTTCTTTACCTCGGGGGAGTTATTTCCAAGAATCTAATCTGTGAGGAGTCTAGTGAGCAGTGTTACCTTCTCTGCCACTGAAAAAAACAGCTACTTCTATATCTGTTTTAAATTTGAAAACACAGTAAAGCTTTTTTCAGGATTAGGAATTTTCTTTTAGAGAGAGGTTAATTTTTTAGCTTTCTTGCTGATTTCAAGAAGGAATTCATCTGGCAATTTAGCTGGCATTTGTTCTACACATTAGGAGAAGAAAAATTAGGCTGTTCCCAAATATAATCTTGAATTTCACTTATAATAACATAGAGGTAGTCAACTGTGGAACTGTGCTTTTTCCAGCAGAACATGTAATTGAATGTACCTGTCATAGAATAATTTTCAACCTCTCCTGAGGGAAGAAGCATAGTGGGAATTTAATAGAACATTTAATATGAAATATAACCCACTACCTAAGATGTTCGCTGTATTTCTTGTTAATGAGAACATAATGTACTGAGAAAATAACAAGGCACATGGTAAACAACTTCTAATAAAGTAATGGTTACCGACAACAACAAAAAAAATAATGAAGTGTCTCATTATCAAAATTTGAACATATATGTGAAATGCAATGTCAAAATAACATGATAAAGGTCATGCCAAAAAGTAAAGGAGTAGCAAAAGTTGGCTGACTGCATAAGTAGTAAATAGTCAGTTAACTAAAGATTATATTTTTCTTTATATGCCCTAGTGCACAATTTGACTTTCCAAAAGCGGTGTTCACTCTTGCTTCCTGCCTTTGAGATCTTCACTTTGCAAATTTTTGGTGTTCTCTGAACAACACTCATGTGGCCCAGCTTTAACAAAAAAAATCAGAACAAATTCCATCATGAGGTATCACACTGGTACTTATATTATTATCAGCATGACTGGAAACTTTATAGCTGCTTCAGCATTTGAAACAACACAGTGACTGATGAAAGCACCTCTCATTCTCCATTAAGACTAGCACTAAAAAGTGAATAACACTACCATGCTTGATTTCTTTCCCATGTTCTGTCAATGACCTCAAATATTTTCTCTCTCTCCTTCCACTTTCTTTAGTGAACCATCACAAATCTTAATGCTCTTCATGTTCACTCTCTTTCTTTAATTTATACTTTCTCCTTTCACACATTTCTCTTCAATATATAAAGTCCTTTTAATTTCTGCTGTCCTCAAGCAGTGGAACTATTGGGTTCTTTTGTCTCAGATTGAGTTTTCTGGAATGTAAAAATGGTGTAACTGACAAAGCTTTTTTTCAGTTGTTAGGACACTGATAACACTTCTCTCATAAGGATACTTTGGTTTCTAATAAATGTTTTTAACGCAGATGCTATTAGTGTTTCTGTTGTCTAAATTCATGGCATTCAAAGATGTTAATCTCAGGTTATTATCCTTGTCATCTGTGGCTGAAGTGATTCAAGAAGTTACAAAAAAACATTGGGGGAAGAGGTTAAAATGTTCACATGAGATTTCATTTCCTTATGAAATCATCTATATATACCGTCAATCCCAGTTATCACATCAGCTTTCATTGAAATCTCATCTAATTTTACTGAATTTTCTTTCTTACAACTTTGTTAAAGACCTTATCTTCCCAATTCTGCTCCCGTGCTTAGCTGAAACTACTTATGCAGCTCCCATGATTTCTTCCTAATCAGCGCTCAGAAGTGGCATCCTGTCCTCACTTCTTCACATCCCACATATTTGACATTGCTATTTTGGATATATTGATTTGCCTTTGTTACAATGATTTTTTCATTCAGGCTTCCCCTGTTTTCCTACTGCTAGATGCCTGTGGGGAATCTGCAATGACCTGACTTTCTCCTTCTCTTTTCTTCATACTTTCTCTGAATGATCTCACACAAAACACACACGTTTAATCACTATTTCTATAGTCAAAACCTAAAAGGTTGGCCAAGCTCTCTGACATCTCATTATGGATATCTATGCATCAACTTTAGTTTAGTTGCACACTGTTGTAAATAGATCATAATTTTTGCACGGTATCCTACTGTGGATCATAAGCTTGGAATCATATTGTAGAGCATCCTGACCCTGCATCCTGGAAGTGTTTTCTCACACAAGCTCTCATTTTTGCCTCACTTAAAAACTGTATTTATGTTCTTGACACTTATCATCCCAACTCCCTGAACCCTTGTTTCAGAACAGTCTGGAATTACTATTTATGTAGGACATCACTGCCTCACTGCAGTCCTTCCCCGGCTTACCCTTCGTTATTGCATCAAGAAGTGACCCCTTATTTTCCCTTAGCCTGCAACTCCTAGTTCTTACTGGGAGGTAACCTGATAAATCTATAACGCTATTCTCACACATACAACAGGTTAACATACAAGTCCCATTGCAATTTCACCCGTGCTGTCCCTTCAATCTAGGATGAATTTCTCAGAAACATCTGTAAAGTAATCCCGGTATTCTCCATCACATCCTCTCTTCAGTTGGTTCTCTGCTCTGATATCTAGTGAGACCACTTTCTACCATGATAATTTTTATATTCATGTATTGTCACACCGTTTCTTCCTGTTTCCCATGTTTGCATATACTTTTGTTGTCCTTTGTCATGTCACTTAGAGCTTATACAGCAAGGACTGTATTTTTGTTCTGTGTTTGTACAGTACCTAAAAGAATGGGCTCTCAGTCTAAGCCTGGTCCCAATGGCCTAAACTATTACTAACAACCACCAATTCCATTTTCCAGCAGCAGAGAAAACAAAGATTTAGGAATCTCAGGTCCTATTGCAGACTCCAGAACAGAGTTGCTGTAATGATCAGTGAATTGCCTGTTCATTTTCCCCAGCTTCTGTCTCACTTTTCCGCTTCCCAGGCAACCCATTCTGATCATCCCGTTTTGCTTTGTCCAGAAAGTCCTGTCTTCCCAAGATGGTCAACCAAGTCTCTATTTCTTTACTTCCATGCACCAGTAAGTGAAGTAGGATTCACTAGAGAAGGATATCAATATCTGAGACAAGAGAGGAAAAGCAAAATTTGATGAAATCTTCAGTCAGACAGTTTTTCTCTGCACTTCCATCACCACTTTTTTTATTACATGACCAGTTGTACCCACTAGAGAACAATTAGGCATTAAAAGTTGTCAAGGAGACCATGAGCTGAAAATAGGTAATTCATTTAATGCATACATACACAGAAATGTCTGTTATTTATTCCAAATGCATTTTTCTAGTATATCTACCCAT
Organism: Vanellus vanellus; assembly: GCF_965231255.1. Lineage (NCBI taxonomy): Eukaryota > Metazoa > Chordata > Aves > Charadriiformes > Charadriidae > Vanellus > Vanellus vanellus. The sequence continues at coordinate 56,158,628 of NC_138910.1, read as the reverse complement.
TTTTCTGCTGTCACTAGGCAAGACAAGTAATATATTAAGTTACCTGCCTCCTCTCATTCATTCTTCTCAATGGTAACTTGTACATATCATACCCTTACACGCTATGCAGACTGGTGCTATTTATTTACCTTTATATATACTCATGGCAGATAAGTATTTATTTTGCAAATTAAGTGTCTTTGAGGCCACTCTGCTTTTATTACTTTGGCACAGCTTCTACTGGCACCAGGGAAAGAAAGTTTCCCAGAACCTTGTCAAGAATTACTGGAACGCCATAAGTTAGTACACAAGCTGACTGCTGCTGACATTCAGATAATGCATAAGAACAGATAGACTAAACCTTCTCTCTATTCTGTTTCTATAAGCATACAAGACTATAAAGTGTGAAACACAAGTCCACATACGTATTTTGTTGGTATGTAACAGGCTTGTCTCCTCTCTTCTAGAATGGATGATGCTGAAGCTTGTTTCATTCTGAGTAGCCGCTGTGAGGTGGACCGAACAGCAGCTGTAAGTTTTGAAGAAATAACTAAGAATGAATGTGCATGCTGTTTATACTGTTACTGCCCTTATTTCCTCTCTGGGACTGAGAATTCTTCTGTGAACAGAAGATGAAAATTAGCTGATTTACACAGAGATTTTACATTTAGGATGAACTTCTTGTCTCAGTTAATATAACGAAAAGGATTCTATTCGATTTTATAAGGCCAGGATTACACAAATTTATGAATCTAATCTATGATCCAATGGCTCATTTCTCATAACACATCTACTTCTGCTTTTTTAGAAAAAAAATTACATGACCTACCTACCAAAGAAGTTAGGATTTTACAGCACATTTTAGTTATACATTGAACTTTGTTTTTAAAAAAAAGTAAGAATTTACACGTTCTTACAGGACTAAAAAAATTTTGAAAAGTACTGTAAGAATACAGTACTTTAAAAAAAATTTTTCATACTGAATAAAGTTTTATGAGTTCTCTCTTGTTTTATGGAACAATGGCAGAATACCATATGAGCACTATCATGGTACTGCATAGATATATTGATATTTGGTCATTAATCACTTCAGAGGATTGTACTCTGTCAAAAAAATTTTATTCAAGTTACCTTGACTAATATCAGTATTTGCTCTAGATTTCCAATTCCAAAAGTAATATTTATTAAATCAGAAAAGATATATATATATATCTCAGCTGACTGCTATTTCCATTCAGATCTACAGAAGTATTGAAAGTTTACTACTAACAAAGTGAAGACTGAATTCAATTTTAAAAATTCATGTGACTAATACCAAATAATTGATATATCTGAGAGTATTTGACCGTCTTTCATACTGGCCAACTTTAAATGTGAAAAACGGCAAGATTCTTTAAGTAAGTTACTATGGTTTTGCCGGTGCTACTAATTATTTGTAGTGAGGTAAGTTACTGTCCACAAAGGAAAACTGTTAATACAAGCCTCTACTCAGCGTATCTGTGATAAAAGAATAAAATTACTTTAACGTGAACTAGAACTCTTCAAACTAATGAAATTAGCTGCTGATCAGAAATATCCAGGAAAAAAATTCCACTGAGGAGGGGTTTATGAACACAACTTTAAATTTTTCACCGTGAGCTGCATGCCAAATTATCACACCCTTGCCTCTATTCAGGTCGATCCTGAACTCCAAAGGAAGATTAGAATAAGTCTGAATATTCACAGAGTTAAATTAAGATGCTTACAAATTCCCTAACAAGATCAAACTAGTGTTTATAATTCGGTAATTAAGATGTAAGCTATCTCAATTAAAAAATACTGTTTTGCTGCTACATTATAAGAAATACTAATTATTTTTCTGAATGTTAAAAATAGATACAGTATAACATGGGAAGTGAGGGCTTTGCATTCTATATGTAATATTTCTTGATAGATTCCCTATCACTTGCTACAATTACTTCATCGGCCATCAAAACTTAGTTGTTTCCATACCTACACATATGGCTTATCAGAGAAGGAAGAACAAAAAAAGCAACAAAAGCTGCAGCTAGCGAGAAGAAAGGATTATTTTCTTGCTAGGCAAATGAGCCCCCACAAGCAAATTTTATCAAAAATAACTTAATTTTTTGTTGACTATCAGCATGCTGTAGAAAATATTTTATTCAAAGCTAAAGACCCTGTGCTAGACTTGCAGAAAGCCACTGAGGTCCCTGAGAAATAAATCCATGCTCTACTGTAATATTCAAGCTTACTGAACCAAAAGCTGTGAATTTTATTAATTGGCACTTGACTCCTGAAAACACACTAGCAAAAGGCACTGAATTGGCAGCAAGTAATCCTGGAGTAGGAAAGTAAGGCAAGCATATACTGTTTGGAAGCGACAGAGATGCTAGGGTATTTAAGGGTAAGAACAAGCAACAGTTCTTGCATATACCTCAAAAAATACTGGTAACTTCTGCGAAACTGAAAAATATCAAAAAGACAAACTGCCTTGCCTAAATTAGCCATGAAGATCAGAATAAATCACCTACAATGTCTCATTTAAAAAAATATACTTGACATTTGTGAAATGGTTCAAAATGAGAAATCCCGTACAACCAGACTATGCGATTTACATTGCACTTGGTAGGTTTATGCAGCTTTAAGGACACATGCGCCAACGCAGCATTCACCTAGAGGTAAGCTGTTCAGCTCTGCTCACAGCCTCTCCAGAATTTATACAAAGAAAGGACAATTTTCAACTCTGCTGAACACTCCTACAGGGCAGACAGTGGATTCTGCATGGACCTCATGGAGCTTCCATCCATTCTGGCCAGCACTATCTGGTTTTGGCTCCAGAGTCGTGGCCAGCTACAACTCTCTACAGGCAATCTTTCTGCCTTCAGGGACAGTGTGCCCCAAGAAATACCAAAATGGTACCTGGCACTTATCAGCTTCCGGTATAGAGTATTATCAAATCTAATTTCTCATTGTCTATGGAGCATACAAACAGGCAAGTCTTACCAAAGACACAATCCTGTTACCTTCCTCTGGGCCAGAATGCCCCGTTAGGCGACTGGCTGGCTAGTCGTAATGGCGCAGTATCTCAACTGCAGCGGCGAAACTCTGAGGGTCAATGTCATCCTAAGTTTTTAAACAAGATGTCACTTCTGTCTCTGGTTTTGTTGTTGTTGTTCAGATTTCCTTTTCACAGGGAATGCAATTATTTATACTGCAAGTAGAAAGTAGGACAACAGTCGTTTTTTTTTTTATTTTAATTTATTTTCTTTTGTTTTATTGTACTGCCCTCTAGAGCTCTGAAATGAAATTGATTTAATTTCCTACACTGTTCCAGCTCTAGTCACTGCTAAGAACTTCAGTAATGTAGTACATAAGGTTACAGTTTGTCACAGGGCTGAAGGAAGTTCAGTGTTCATCCCAGTATCATTCTTTATAACTACAACTGATTTTTCACCCTGTTGTGCTTGAGAAGCTGACAAACTGTTAGGAGTGCCTTCTTTGTCTGACAGCTGTCAAAATGAAAGTTAACAGATGCATTGAGGAGATTCCCAACCAGAACAGCTGTTGTTACTCATGTGATTTTTCAAAGTCCATAAGGGTTTTTATCTCCCCAGCTACATTCCTCAGCAGAGGATGTACGCATTTGCCATGGATACCACTAGCGGTTCATTGCTTGCTATTTCATTAGTTAATGAGTTTTAGTGCCAAAATCTGTGTTGCTTTCAACCCATGGATCTCAACTATAGCTCAGAAGAAAAGTACAATAACAGGTGACAGGCAGTTACTTCATAAAAATTGTCAGTTACTTCCTTTTTCACTTGGAGGAGTAGGAACTTCAACAGTCAGACCAAGAATTTGTCAGCTTTCCAAAGTCTCCTACCAGAAACTTTCTTTTCTCTGGCAAGACAAAGCTCTGCCAAATTTTATTCTATGAAATGCTATTTTGACATCTCAGACCAAGATGTAGGCTGCTCATCTGCTATAGCAAGCAGGACAGACATCTGTTTCACTTCTGGATGATGCAACTATTAAAGAGAGTTCAACTTGCACTTAAGTCTGGATGACTTTTTTTTTTTTTTTTTTTTTGATTGGTGGGTATAGAAAAGTAGTCTGTGCCACATCACGAGGTTGGCTAGGACTTCAATGGGCTGGCTACATCAAATGCTCCACGAAGCTAAGGTGTCTGAAAACAGTGCATCTGCTGTTTTATCTCAAGGAGGGGTGGGAAGAGAAGTCTCTTTTAAATTATCCTATATATAACTCATTAATAGGCTATATAAATGTATGAAAGACCACTTCTACTGCTGACAGCTTTGTTCTGATGCTTTCTGAAAATTCAGATGGCTGAGTTCAAGCTTGCACCTTTCTTTTTTCCCCTTCTGTTAATCAAATTGTGTGACATTACTATACTGGTAATAAGTTACACTGCCTTAATAGCATCACAAGATGGATGCATTGCATAGGAGATGTAACTAATTTATTAAGTCATGTGTGGCAAGAAAAAAGTTAAATTAACAGAACTATTTTAAAATATATATTAAATCAAGATCTTGCTTTGAGTTCTGATGATTTAAATTCCTGTTACGCCCACTGCAAAACTTACAGCTTTTGATACATGAACTTAAATATCACCTCTGTATTAATCACTGTTGGTGTCAGTGGTAATTTTTGATCACTGATTGCAATCCACTGAGTGGAAAGCACACGGAAGAGAGTATTTTTTCCCCTTATCTCCTAAAGAATCACATGTTTTATAATGTGAATAGAAGCATAATTTTGTTTCAGTTATCTCTGTTTATAGTATATACATATATACCTTCTTTTTACTTGGGAGAAATGTGAACATTTTTTAAAGTCACTGCAATGTAGTATAGAAATTGCTACATATGTAACACAGAGAGCCACCAATACTATATGAAGAGACTGAATCTAAGAAATTACTTAAAGTGCCTACCTGTATTTTCATTTCTCTCCCCTGGAGTGCTTCTCCAGAGCGGAATTTGGGAGAGTAACTGAGCGAAAAACACATGGAAACCCAAATAACCAGCTTTTGTACACAAACACATGCACATACGAAGTGAAAAGAGAGAAAATGAAACAATAATGGAAGGTTATTATATTAACAGTACATACACACTGACTTGATCTTATGAAGCTATAAAGGGCATTTAAGTATCCCTTTTGTATATATTACATATTTGTAGACTGCTTCTTCAAAAAAGAGCTAGTAAATTGAAAGCAATACATATTTTGCAGTGTTAAAACTGTAAATGTGCCAAATAATCATCCAAAGATTTTAATTTTAAGGATCTTTTCCTTTCCTATACAATTATCTAAAAATATTTTATGTTGAGACTCATACTTTTAGTTTTACAACACTCACTTCTATGGGTCTAGGTTTGTTTGGTTTTTTTAATAAAATGATGTCATTTGAATAATTTTAATAAGCATTCTTATTCTTATTTTTAAGAATTCTTTCACCTTCTGACAAAACCAGGCTTTTTAGACAAAGTAATTTAAAAATAAAATCAAAGAAAATATCCAACACTGAGAATAAAAGAGGAAAAGTAAACTTAGTCTGAAATGTACAACCAAAATTGTATTTACTGGTACAGTTTTGGTTTATCACAGTAAATTTAATGTTAGCTAATGATGTAATTAGAATGAAACATCAGTGAATATAAGTGAATATAAGCTATATTTCTATGCACGTGGAATCCAGGAAACACCCTTTTCTCACCACTTTTACAAGCCAGTGTAGTCTGTGAATGACTGCTATGGAAAGAGGAAGCCGATAACGTCAAACCCTGTGCAATGAAGCCACACCATCACTGCAAGTGACTCTGTGTTTCCCTGACACCTTTTGCATAAAAAGATTAGGTAATGCTTTCAACAACACAGGTTTTTCAAATCTGTCCCAAATCCACTCCCAAACCTCTTACTCCTCCTGTAGTATGTCTGTATGACCATCATCTATCCCATTACCCAGCCATTTGCTACTTCTAAGGTGTGTTGGCATTTCATTGCCTTAAGACAAAACAGCAAAAAACCCTAAATACAAAAAATCCCACAAACCCTAAGGAGGATAAATCACCATGTGCTATAGAAAAAGTTAACAAAAAGTGACTGCATGCAAGCAAACCAGGGTACATTCAACTTCTGAAATCTCCTGAATGGAGATTCATCCATCTATGAATCTGTTAATAAGAAAAATATGAAATAATGTATTTTATCATCCTCAAAAAGTCTTCCTCTTATGACTTCATTCTAGTATTTCTAGTAGAAAAAGTACTTGCCAACATCTCAATTGACATTAAAATATTATGGTTTGAAAATGTCAATTATGCTCTGTTCCAGGCAGAGATTTTTCCCTTGTGTTCATGAGTCTGAAAGCTTTTCTTATTGCTGATGCTGCAAACATAATGAATCATTCTTTATATTTTATCTTTTAATATCACCAGTTTCATGACTAGGCAAGGCATTTCAACTCAAGTATTGCTTCCTACATGCAGCTCTCAAATACTCCTTTTGAGTTCTGAAATAAATAAAAACTGATGGCTGATACACTGAAATTAGCCATATTTAATGGATTAAATATGTGAATGTATTATCGCATACTTTACTTTCATGGGGTAGCAGTATTCATCCTGCAGTTAACTCCTGACGTGTGGTAACAGGTACAAAAACTAATAGGCTAGGAAATGAATCCTTTGGTCAGTAGCTGGCTAAATTCTGACGTCAGTTACACAAATGTTTTAGTTGCACAAAAACGTAGGTCTGTTTTTAATTGAACTGATATTTTTTAGAATTATCCACAACTTTAAGCTCTTAATTCCTGATGTCCTCACTTAATGTTATTTAAATTCTGAGTCTCTTTGGAAGGACATATCTAATACAGCATTCTTGATTAATCAGATATGACTTATCACTACCATCTAAGTTTTCACACAATTCTTCCACATCCAAATGCCACCCTTTCCAAATTCTAGAATCCCCAACACTTGCAGAAAGATAGGAGAGGGAAAAAATACCTTATTAGTATGTTTCTGGAAATAAACCTTTTATTCTGCATTCCAACAAATAGAATATATTATACTAGGATCATAGGATAATGAAGGTTGGAAGGAAGCTTAGAAGGTCCCTAGTCTGACAGGGGTCAGTTATGAACACAGACCACGTTGCTCAGGGCTTTATCTAGGTTGGTGTGGAAAGTGTCCAAGGGTGAAGACAGCATAGTGTTTCTGCACAACCTGTTCCACTGCTTGACTGTCTTCATGGGGAAAAGGTTTCTCCTTATATCCAGCCTGAATGTCTCTTTTCAACTTATATCTATTGTTTCTTGTCTTCCAGCTGTGCACCACTGTGCAGAGCCTGGCTCCATCTGCTCAGTAACCGTCCTGTCGGTACCGCGGGCTGCTGTTAGGTGCTCCTGAAGCCATCTCTTCTGCAGGCTGAACAAGCTCCATTCCCTCAGCCTCTCCTCACAGGGCATCTGCTGCTGCCCCTGACCCATCTTGGTCGCCCTCTGCTGAACTCATTCCAGCTTATACGTGTCTTTCCTGTATTGAGCGGGCCTGCAAACTGGATGCAGTGTCTAGATTCAGTCTAATGTGCTGAGTAGAGGGGGATAATCACTGCCCTCCAGCTACTCTCTACGCTCCAATTAAAACAGCCCAGGATGCTGTCAGCCTCCTCTGCTGCCAGGGCACACTTCCAGGACCCCCAGGTCTCTTCCAGCAGAGCTGCTGCCCAGCCAGTCAGCCCCCAGCCTGTGCCAATGCAGGTGGTTACTCAGTCCCCGAGACAGGACTGTGCTTGTGCCCTTACTGAATTTCATGAGGTTCTTGTCAGCCCATTCCTCCCGTCTGTCTGAAAGGCAGTCCTGCCTGTAAACGTTTTGCCTGTTGCCTCCAGTTTGGTATCATCTGCATACCTGCTGAGTGTGCACTCTTTCACCTCCTCCAAGTCATGGATAAAAATGTTTAACAGAACAGGTTCCAGTGCAGATCCCGGTGTGACACTCCACTTGCCCCAGGTCTCTGGGTAGAGTACATGCTATTTACCATGGCCCTAAGACTCCAGTCATCTACCCAGCATTCTACCCATATAGTTTTCCACTCATCCAGACTGAACATTTCCATGTCTGAGCACGGAAATGAAAATACTGTCTGAGATGCAGCATTCATGTGCCCAGAGGTATAGCTCCCCAGATCATCCTTTTGTTTGAAGATGGGTGAAACTATTAATTTTTCTGCAGATGTTGGGAGACCTCCCCCAGTCTCCACAGCCTTTCAGAGGTAAAAAAGCAACCGTAGAAGGACATTGGCGTGCTCTCTCTGCACCCGTCTGATCCTGTAGGTTCATATGGGTTGAGTTCTCTGGAGTAATCCCTGTCCAAAATCATCTACTGCTGGTGATTCTCCTCCTGTTTGAAGCCTGCCTCAAAGCAGAGGCCTGAGAGACATTGTTCGTGAGCACTGCGAGTACCTCAGCCTTATCTGTGTCTGAAGTATATATATTTATGTATTTAAATATATACATAATATGTAATATTATTTACTTAACATGTATGTAAACATCCACACCAGCTGGTGTTATATAGTCTTAAAATGAGTTTTCTTCAAAGGAATCACTCTGGTAAGAGGTTCTTTTTCTAATATAACATGGTTATTTTGTATTTCCTTTTCATCACCTCATACTCTTTATTTTAGGATCATCAAACCATTTTAAGAGCATGGGCAGTTAAAGACTTTGCTCCAAATTGTCCTTTGTATGTCCAAATACTGAAACCTGAGAATAAATTCCACATCAAGTTTGCAGGTAAGTGTAAGATTTCAGCCATTTGAAACACTGGTTAGTATTTGGCAGTTTGTTTCATAAACACACAAGCAAATTGAGATTCCCTAGGCATATTTACTGGTTAGTAGCAGATTATGAAGTAGTAGATTAAGAGTGCAGTATGGTAAAATAACACGGGCTGTATATATCCTATCAATAGTAAAATGTCATGTTTCACATTAAAGTCTTATTTACAGGAACTTTTAAGGATTATTACTCTTTTATGCTGCAGAGTAGAATTATTTGATATATAACACGCCGTTACTCCTTAATTATAGATCTAGGCAGGTTTCCAGCTTGCTATATCCATGTCTTTAAATCATTTCTGTCTACTAAAACATACTGCTACTAAGGGGTATATGAGAAGATCTGCTCAGAAAAGGCCAAATTTTATCCAACAAACAATTGAAAGAAAAATCTTCCAATTGGACTGTTTTTTTGTAAGTGGTATGAAAAACATTATTTTAATTACTTTCAAATATTTTTGAAAGATATCTATAATTTAATTCTGTATCCAGTAAAATGCATTTTTAGGAACTATGACATAAAATGCAAAATGATGTTAAGAAATCCAAACAAATCCTCTCTTATAAGAAGATATTACCAGCTTTAATTTGACAAACCATTTCTCTGCACTATATACATAGGTCTCTCTTTCTCTCTCTGTCTATACATAAACACGCACATACATACGTATACATGTACCTACAGACATATATATGCTTATGCGCAAAAACATGCGAATACTTTTATAATGAACTCATTTTGCCTATCCTTGGAAAAATGTCTCTATGAAATAGAAGCAAAGCTTTCCTTTTCCACTGTAATTTTGAAAATTCAATTTTCTTGAAGGATATTGTAAGGAAGAAAAGATTGGTGATTCATGCAAAATTTAAAAAAAAAAAAAAGCCTCCATGGACAAATATTAGTCTCCTCCATCATCCCAGAATGTGATGAAAAAGTAAATTCCAGTGCAGAACAATTCCAGAGCAACAGTTAAAGCTGTAATTTTAAAAGCTACTGGATTTACCACTAGGTTGGAAAGAAGGAAAAAAGCATCTATAGCAGTTCTGAAGTTATAAAAGTGTAATCTCAAACTATAAAATGGCACAGCAGGGAATAAGACTCATGCTGTGACAAGAATGATGGTGCTTTTTCATCTCCCCCTTAAAACCACACAGCAGAAACATAATCTCTTCTCCCTAGCCATGGCCACTTTTTCTGTGTTAATTTGTTGTTCCTAATTGTATTTTTAAGAGAATTTCATTATTCTTAATGGCTTGTCTCTGTAGGAGCTTATCTATAACTAGACTTGCAAAACAGAGGTAGTTTTTCATATCTGTTCTAAGTCTCAGAATAAGAATTCTGACCATTTCTTTTTTAAAAAGAAAAAAAAAAACAAAGAACAAATGCCCCCCTCTTTTTGTAATATTTCCTTCAACTGAACCTTAACCAATCTGGTATCTTACTGCCTTCATTTATGTTCTGTAGTTCTTCAAGGGCCTGAAGAGACTTTGTATTTTGTGCCTCATTAGCCCCCTCTAATATTAATTATAGTAGTGCTGTATTGCAAGTCTAAATATTTATATAGCACCTTATATCCCAAAAGAATTTCACATGGATCATAGGGATCACTGCATCCATTCCCACACACTCTCTCTGCGCAACTGTAAAAGCAGAGAATTACAAGCGCTCCTTCAAGATTAAATTAATCTTACTCATATAAAGCACAGGAAATTTTTAATGTAGTTGTAAATTTGGTAAGGTTATGAACGTGGGATAAACACCACCACTGGATGCTTACCTACTACAAATGGTTAGGCTACTGATAGAGTCACGAGAACAACATCTGTTTGCGTACCTTTTTTTCTAAGAGGACTTTGCTTTGGTCATTAACCTCATCCAACTTTTCACATTCTGAAACACATACCCAGCGGGGGGCTGCGGACTATAGACCTATCCAGAGTGCTTGCGAATAAAATTTGTCATATCCATGTAGGACATTTTTCTAAGTGCTTTTCCTATTATGATTCAGGACTGCTTTATTACTGCCCTAACGCTAAAGCTTCTCTTAAATTTGATATTCCTTTAAAAAATGACTCCTTCCTCCTGGAGGTTTCCCAAAACAATATTGTGCATTTTTATGAACCTGAAATATTCAGTAATAGGATTTCTTCTTTTTTTTTTTCTTTTTTCTTTACACACAGTTTTAGAGACCGTAAATGTCAAAGAGAAAGTTTCTGAATTTAGTTTCTGAATACAACGAAAGAGTTCTGGAAAGTCCTAACAAAAGTTTAACCTTTAATTACATTGAAAATTTATAAAACACTAGAAGCCCAGTTTCTCAGCAGCTTATATTAGGTTGACCACTCCTAGATTGCATGAGACAGTCCTGAAATTTAGACCCTGACTGCATTTTCCTGTAGAATAGCATCCTGGAGATTTTCTGCCTTAGGCTTCAGAAACAGTATATAGGACAAGAAATTGTTATAATTTATTCCCATCTCGTAGACAAGGCTTTTACATTCTTCCTGTCTTTAATGAGAGTATGAGAACTTATTCTTGTCATCACAGCAAGAGAACAGAGGCGCTTTGTACAGGGCAATATGGCCTGCCAGAAAGGCATGTTTCCTGTCTTTTCACCCTTGCATCCTGCGTTTCCTCTGTTATTTTTCACAGTGGAGTTTAAATGCTTTATTTAAAATGGTAACTTATGCTTATATTAATACAGTGGGAATATTTCTCTGTGCTTGAATATGATTCTTCAGTGGAATCTGAAAAGCGCAGGGCATAAGTGTTTGTCCCAGCAAACTCCTTTGCAAATTCAAGGTGTGAACACTTTATAAATATACAGTCACTCTTAACATGACAGTTATCAGATGGGGAAGGAAACACTGTATCACCATTGTTAACTGTCTTATCTCTTAAGCTGAAATGCTTTGATTACTTCTTAGTAGTTTCCAATATACATACAAAAATGCCTTGACTTGCCCAGTTTTTCTTTCACTAATACTGCATTTTCCTTCACTAGCAGTTACATATGGTTTCTTAATCTTTCTGCTTTTCCTTCAAACACATGGTGCTACAAAAGGATGTGTACCCTTAATGCATGCATCTGGCCTTGCATTTCAGCACAAACATAAAATAAAGTGAAGATTGTCCACAGCAGAGCAATATATTTATGCAGTTCAGAGCCTGAAGTAAATTGCACGTTTGCCAAGTTGAACTTATAACTTTTATATATTTGCTAGAAAATAAATGAATCCCCTTTACCTTGAATATTCAGAAATTATGTATAATCACAATTCCAGGAAATGGGGATACATTCTGACATTCTCTATTTATTCAAAATGCACCGATGAATTAGCACAGATTGGTGAAGTCTGACATTAAACCTTCAGTAATTTATTTGAAAGGAACATAGTCCAGGTTCACTAAAATGGATATTGAATGCATCTGATGATTAATCTATCCAATTACAGATAAAAATAGTCTAGGGATAATGGATGGGCATTTTTCTCTATCTGGTCTGGTAGTGATCTTGATAACTTATCAAATTGACAAAAGTAAGGTTTCTCAGAATAACTGTGTCAGGTCTGGGACATTCTTACCACATGGCTGATGCTGCAGGCATAAATCAGTATTTTGAGTCTGTTTTATCTTCAACATATTTTATCATCTTTATCTGATGTCCCAGACCTGAGGAGTGGGAGACCTGTCACCCAGCTTCCTTCCTATTCACTTTAGAAGAGAAAGCATCAGATAAATTTCTATATAACCCTCACCACAGCTCCACTGTAAGAGTCCTGAACAGAAATATAAAACACCCTAACATTATAGGCAAGCTATAATCTGTCAAATCATTGGAGAAATGAGCAAGTTATTTTTGACATGATCTGTGTCTAATACAAGAACTTAACTCCAACCAAGAGGAGAAACCCATAGTGTCTCTCCTCCTGTTTCAAATGGCTACAATATTTCTAATCGTGGTGATTAGATCACTGAAAAGTCTTTCACCTGGTGTTATCAAAGCACCTCAGAGAATTCAAAAGCTTCAAAACACTTCTGAGGTTGGTAGGGTATTATTTTCATATACCCATTTTACAGATGCATAAAAAGTCATGAAGGTCATAAATAGCTCACACAAGGTCAAAGTCTACAATAGGACTGGAAATAGTCCTATGAGTCCCAGCTCCGTCGCTCTTGATGTAAAAACACTTGACAACACAATGTGAATCTCTTACACGCATTAGATTAAGATGACTATTGTAGGACAACAATCTGTTTGCTGTGTGCTATATTCTCTGTTAACATGATATTTTATGTCAAATCCATCCGTATACATCACAGAGTATAGAACATACGGAGGATTTAAGTACGAGATACACTTTTCATTTGCATTGTGCCATCCGTGATTTATTAAAGGTCATTTGTATATATTTAGGTCAGCATGTACAATTTGGTTCAAGTTCAAGATCTGTAATAGCAGATGATGAAATAATTTTCCTGTATATTTTTTCTTGCTCCTATTTTCAAAAGTATTAGCTGATTTTCAAAAGTATTAGCTATACAATAACAACATTCTAAACAAAAAATAAGGGGAGGTTATTTGTCAAAATCCTATAAAAATTCAAAAATATGGAGAATTCTCATTCCTTCAATACCAGGAACTCAATATGCACTTTCATAAATCTTTGCCATCTGACTAATGGTAATGGAATGCAGCTATTCCGTCCAAGCAGTAGACTATGCTTTATTCTCTCAAAATCTCTAGTTTAAAATTCAAATAGATTTATGAATGACACATGGTCAACTAAAAGAACACATTTCTGTCTGAAATATTTTCTGCAGGAAATATTTAATTGCTATAACTGAAATATGTTTAGGGGAAGAAGAATCTCGTTTTCTTCTATATTTGACAGTGTCTTTATATAACTAAATTCATTTCTTCCCTATGACATTTAAATAGGCCTTGATCATCAGAAAATGAGAGAATGAATTTCTCCTTTCAAAAAAAGGAATAGAGACGGCATACAAAGTATGCCTTCACTTTTGTTTTCAGTAAGTGGCATGCTTATAGCTATACTATAAATTCAGTCCAGAAAGTAGCTTAGAGAGGTAAGGTGGCTCTAAGGATTTCAATGATACATTAGTGCAGCTAGAAGAAGAGGTATGTAGAGAGCTCACATCTAGGTGGGGGGGTTATTTGCTTACTTTTACTCAGTAGTTTACATAAGGCTTATATTTTGATCATCAGCTGTACTACTTGTATTATTCTTTCTCGTTAGATGCAAATTCTGCTCCCATTGAAAGTTATGTAGACTGAATCAGCCATTAAATTCAGAAGAAAAAAAAATTACTTAGTGTGTAATAAATGGTTTCATGACTTTAGAAAACCTTTATGACTTTAAGTTTCTACACTGACAAGAAGTTTAAAGTTGTAAGTTTTGTGCTTATCCTTTCTTATATCTATTTTAATACTGTCAGGTATACGTCAATGACATTAAAGAGTAATTTCTAGTTCCTTTTCATGCCATCACCAGAGCATCACCAGAGAGCATTTAACTGTGATCTGAATTTTAAGCACTAGCCATCTAAGTTGAAATCATACAATACTGCAAGCATGTGCAGAAGATTTGGCAGTTCTAAGTATAAGCCAATACAGAGGACTAGATGTAATGCCTCTGTTACTTGCTCTTCTCACTTCCTCTCCCCTAATTTCCATATATAAAAAATATAGGTATATTTATAGTACTGTTCCGTCACAGCAAGTACTAATGTGCAGACATAAAGCACAATTTTGTGATTAAAAAAGCCAGACAGGGACTAGGGTAAAAAGAATGCAGAGATGTTAAAAAACTGGAAAAGAAAAAACAACCACCCTGCTTGCCTTGATTGAAAGGAGGCAGCAGTTGTTAGCAGTTCCTGGGGGAGATATTCATCAAATCTACCTCACACGCTGAAGTGCAGTGCAAAATCCCAGAGCCACTGCCAAATAACTAGTCTACAAGCCAGTCCAGCCTATCTAATTGATCAGCACTCCTGGATTGCAGTATGCTAGGTATGCTATTTCCTGAACACAAAATTATATCTCTGTACAATGCTTGATGTCTCTATACTAGTTTATGCAAAACTAAGAAGTGTAAAAGGTACAAAGCAGACTATGCTGCTTGACTTACTCGTACAGCTAGTGCAGCAAGATAGTGAAATTCACAGAGCCATCGCATCCTCTCCACATGTAGCTGCAGGACAGAAAGCATGAACTGGATGAAAAATTAACTGTGCTCATGCAATCTGAGAGATAGCATAGATGGGGCAAATCATAAACAGCTGCTCTCCAAGTTCAAGTAGAAGATGAAGATCTGGAAGCAAATTTTGATTGCCCCTATCTTCACCATTTTCCTAGACAAGGAAAGGAAGTGATAATTCTGTCCGCTGGAAAGTATTTTCGTAAAACAATTTATATCTTCTTTTTTTTTTTTTTTCTACAGATCACGTTGTGTGTGAAGAGGAATTCAAATATGCTATGCTAGCTCTAAATTGTATATGCCCAGCTACCTCTACGTTAATCACACTGCTAGTTCACACATCTAGGGGACAGTGAGTATATACTACCATAAAAAAAAAAACAAAACCCAAAGCCAAACAAATAAAAAACACAAAAAAAATCTTGTAAAAGTTATAGCTGATATTCTTTGGAAAATAGCTTTCCCTGAACTCCCAGACAACTACTTTTTAAAACAAGTTTTTAAAAAGAAATTGGAATTTTCTGCACAATGAAAGTGTCAAGATGTTTTACTCAAGATATTATAATTTCAAATAGAAACTTCCCCCCCAATATTTAACAATTTGTTGCATGCTGTTGTGCCACTTCCACAATAGAAGATACGAAAAATTTGTATTTCCAATTTAGTAGATTGAATCGTGGATCTATCACACAGTTCTACTTAAGAACACCAACAAGACCCAAGAATACCTATTTTAATGCTAATTTGAAGATCTGTTTTTGTACACACATAAAAATTCCTATTCATTGAGCTCAAAAAATGTTTTTCTGGTAACATATAAAATATTATTTGCTATTCATTGCCTGTACAGTAAGAAACAAGCAAACATACATGTGAAGAGATAGTTTTTAACTTAATAAGCACACTGCTGGAAAGAGTACAGAATTACAGCGTCTTTACAGACTGCATAGTCACAGTAGAACCTCTCTGTATTTACCGAAATAATTTTATCACATCTAGCATATCTCTGTTATTCTATATTCTTGGAATAATAAGGTATTCTTATTAAAATGTTGTGGTCAGAGAGAGGCATTAAAAAGTAAACCTCCAAATATATCTGTAGAAATGGAATATGTGCATATAGACTGCAGAAGAATACTTTTGAGAGTCTAGTAAAAAGGCGTACTTTTTTCAAGCAACCATGGACCCAGTAATATCTTGATATTTACAAGCAGAGCTATTTAACCTTCTATATGGCATTTGTAGTATTCCCTTGTGCCCAGGAAGGGGGAAACTGCAATTATTGCTAGAACTTTTACTACCAAGAACAACAAATGTCAAGATTTTAATGGCACTGTCTGTACTAGAATCTGTTAAAAAGAAGACAACAAAATACTATTTCCATGCCTCCTGAGAATCATAGCAAAATACATTCTTCATCTGCCTAGCTTTCATTACCTGACATGCACAGAATACAGAGCCTTTTTTAGTTATTCCGTATAATATGTGAAAGAAGAGTAGTATTCTTAACGGCTAGCAGAGAATTTTCCATCAGCACAAAAACAGACATATGAAAGGGACTCTGTTTTCTGCTTTAAGAACTTTAGCATTTCATTTTTAACAGAAGCATATTGATCATTTATACAGATTCCCAACTATGATGCAAAGTAACTATAGTAGAATGCAGAAGCTCTTACAATTTCTTTTGCAATCAGAATTAATTGACATGATCAGGGTTGTTAAAGTAACCGATTTCTTACCTGGACATTGTATACTAGGAGCAAAATTTTTTTTTTTTTGCACAAATAGTTGTCAGCGTTCCTTTGTATCCTTCTTACAGAAGCATACAAGCTTGCTGTATAAGTACAGAAAACCTGAAAAAGTGAAAATGTTTACTCATTCTTCTACTTTAGTCAGCAATCATCAGAGCATTTAATCTCAGATGGGCTCCAAAATACTGAAAAACGTCAAACTTTGGACATCTTAGAATGTGTGTTTTAATACTGGACTAATTGGTTGAATAGATATGACTGTTCTTTAAAACCACACTATATCTTTGAAAGTTTAAAACAGACAAATTAGAGGGAAAAAACTCCAAAAAATATTTCAAATTTGAGTAGTTCTGACTTCACAGAGCTAAAAATAAAAAAAATAAACTCAAAAAATCAAGTATTTCTTTCCCACAATATCACTTCCTAAGCTTTCAACTTTAGTATTTTTGCTACTCCCCTTCATTTCATTTTTGCTAAAAATTTACATAATTCTCATACATAAGCAGGTACATAATTCCCAAACTGGTGGGGTTTTTCTTCCCCCTTTATTCCTTGCAACTTTTAAAAATCCCTTGGAAATGCTGGAATGTGTCCTCAAAAGTCTAATTTAATTGTGCTTTTAATTTTTCATTAAGTTCTGTACAAGGGCACAAATCTGTTCAATGTATGGTAAACGTCACCAACTCAAGCATTCAAAATTAGGAAATGAGGACAAAGCTATCTTTTTGCTAGACTGCTCTCATCCCATTAGAAAACACTACTGTGCTGTTCAAAACATTAAGTAATGTTGTATTTGAGCGTACATTTTGCTTATAACTGAGTGCTATGTAGGCTATGTTTAATCTGGGAGTTTTGTGTCCTTGAACATTTAGTTTAGATGATCTTTAACAACTAGAGATTTGACCATTGATTTTCAACAAGTACGCACTTCGTGAATACAATATTCTAAATTCAAGGGACAGTAATCAGACATAATTTAAAAAAATCATATAAAATATTTAAATATGTGAAAATAATTTCTTTCCTGAATTACAGCTTCAATGTCCCAATTTTATCACTTATATACTTATTTACTATTTTATTCATAATTTTTATATGCAATGCCATAATAGATCTAAGCACTTGCTAACTAAAATGAACTCATAGCTAATTACAAGAATAAATCTGATCTTTAGAAGTATTATACTTAAGTCAAAAAATTTATTTCCGAACTTTTTTATTGAGTATACACTAATGCTTTAGAGGCAAAATTCCTTTTAAACTTACATTCTTCACAAACATCTCCTGAGATTTGCACTGACTCTAGAGTGTTTGAACACTGTGGGTAAAACATGATTCTGCACTTCATTGTCTTCAGGGGGAAATCTGTTTTCAAAATAGGTGTCAATTTTAAGCTTCATCTACAGGTTGTCATTGTATTGCAGACATAAAAGTTCTTTGGATTTGACTAATTTATAAATCAGAGTAATTGTTTTGGCTTTTCTAGATATTTTCTAATGTTGAACAATGGGAAAATTAACTGCTAATTGTCAAAATAAGTTAAATTACATTTATTTATGCATATGAAAGATGAAATCAGATGAACATTTGAATTTGGCTAAGTATACGTAGAAAGGTTAAGTGAAAATAGATTATTTAAACTACAAATAAAAATTTTAACTATCCATGCATTTATATCCAAACTAAATACTAAATTAGATCTAAATAATGGAGAGCATTTGTTAAATAGACTTCCAATGTTAACAGTAAACTGCTTTCCTTTACGTTGGTTTCTGTTTAATTATCCTTTCATTATCTTGGTTACTACCAGCATCTGCATTAAAATTTATGTAGGACTTGAGTTTTAAAACCCAGTCAGTATCGACTCAGATAAAAAGAGCAACTCGGATTATGGGGATACTGCTTCCCACCTTGGGTAATCTTTTTAAAGTCTATTCAAAGTCATTGGGAGGATTTTCTTAATAATTAGTTCAGGTTTCCATTCACAGAAGCCCCATATCTGTTGACTCACAAGTGTAGTAACTTCGGTATAGTGACTGGGAATGTTTGTTCAAGCTGTGCCTTTCCATTCCACAAGGAAAGGCTCTTCTGTTTACACAGTATTTTAGGTGCACGTAACCAGAGGAGATTATCAAGGAAGTGACCAGAACATTTCTTGCTTTTTGTCGTTTCCCTAGTACAAAGTCATTCATTAAGGGAAAATGTGACCACTTTCAAATTCTGCCACCTTAGCTTTTGTTAATTTAGTGAACTTAAGTGACCCTACATTTTAATAGAATTAAACGGTTCTCTGACAGTTCATAGATAAAACATTGTCCCAACTGTTTGTTGCAATCTTACAACAGAAGTGCTACCTATTCCACAGGGACTCTATTTCCTATATTTATTAAGAAATAGTGTGACACTGTTAATAATACAAGCTTATTTCTGATAATCATGAAGATAACTACACTGGGAAATTACTGGAAGTTGAAGTCAATACATAGCAGCAGAACACAGGAAAAATTATTATTCTCTATTATCCTAATTAGAATGATAATACAATAAACAGTAAACAAAAAGAAACACGCATACATAAATTAGAACCACCTTATCTTCTGGTATTGATATGTGAGGAGACTGGGGAAAATGCTTATTTTCTAAGCAACTTTGGCCAGATCAACTTGCTAGTAAAATTAAGGGAAAGTTTGCTGCTGTTAATGTGAACTGGCTTTCATCTTTAATGCTACTTTTCAGATTAAACACACTAGCTGTAAATAATCACATTGTCTTCTCAGCTGTTTATGGAATTCAGTCTGTAACACACCAAAATTCTGCCTTGAATCTTATTTATAATCTTATTATTGATCTTGATTATTAAACTTAACATTTATCTTTAAATGTTATCTAATTATCTAATCGAGTAATAGAACTTTATTAGGGTTTCTGTTATGATACAAGAAAATATTGCAAGAAAATAGCCTTTCTGACTTGAACTTAATGTGATCTTTACAGGACGGCCCCGTGGGAAGCTTTTAGACAACTAACTGGAACCAAGCAGAGTTTAAACAGGTGAACATTTTATTTTAGGAGGAAAAGTGAAATATGGAAAAATTTTCTTCTGTAATTACATTTTTAGTTTTGATATTCTACACCTAGTGCGCTGTTTGTTAATACTGTTGCAATAAAAATGGTTTACTTATTTCCATCTTGAAACAAAATCTTTCTACGCTGAGTGTGGAGAAGAAAAACAGAAATTGTGTTAAGATATTGCAAATGTATAAATAAACACAAAGGAGCATATCCCAATGTCTTGAGATCTTAGCTCCGAATGGCAAAACGCGGAGCACATTTGTCAGTTTTATGTCCTATCCGCATATATATATGTATCTATATAAACCCATTATATCTGCAGTTTCCACATGAAACTTAATAAAGTAAGAAGTTCCCAGAAGCCCCAAGTTTGCAAGTTTTGGTGCTAGCTGAGGTTTGGAACATTTCCACTAACAGTCCTTTTGGATAAAGGACGTTAGCTGCATGGAGTAAAGGATGATATGCTTAATATGGTTAAAGTAATCATTTATTTTCTTCCACTAGAGAAAAAAAAGGTATACCCTTGTCATAGTGTAAAAGGCACAGTAACTACAAATGTCCATAGGGTAAACGCTGAAAGTAACCGATAAGCAAGTGCAGAAAAAAATCTTCCTTATAGATAAGTGACCAAAGCCAAATGGGTCTTTCCTACGTAAGTTATTTTTAATGATTCTTTACCTACTTCAAGCAGGAACCAGACAATCTGCCATGGAGCATCTGAAGAGACTGCCTTTATGAACAGAATGAGCATGCTGTTGGTTTCACCTGTCATCTTTAAATTACAGTGAATCTACTTACTATGGTGTGAATTTAAAATAATTCGGCTGTGTCTATCCTGGTATAAAAGTACCTAATCTTACATGTCCATTACTTAGCAGAAAATGCTCTTTAATTCATTAAAATAATCTCTGTACTTACAGTATTTCCAAGCTTTGATCTTAAATATTTCTTTCAGATTAGCCTATGGGAACTTTTAAATAACATTTGTGATTTCTATTGCCATGAAATACTGTTCTGATCAATAAGAATTTTACATTAAGTTTTAAATTATTCTCTTTATCTGTCCATGTTTCAGGGAGAGTCAGCAATCACCGGAACAATGGCAGAAAATGTATGGGAGATGCTCTGGTAATGAAGTGTATCATATTAACCTGGAAGAAAGTACTTTTTTTGCTGAGTATGAGGGGAAAAGCTTCACATATGCTTCTTTCCATGCACATAAAAAGTATGTTTATTTTCCTATCAACAATTAAATGGTCAAATAAATAATTGTTTTGCCTGAATGTAGCTCTGCATTCAAAGGTGCAGTATTACACGTTACTCTGTTTCTGAGTTTAAATATCTGGCCACTAATATATTTCATGGATATTTTTCTGTAAGTTGCAGCTGGTCAGGTAAAAGCTTATGTTGGTTCTGTATGGTCCAGCTCAGTCTGAGAGAATAGAATATAAAGGATACATAAGATAAACCTGACAACCAGAAAAAAAAAATGTACCTTAGAGAGGTTATATGAGAACACCAGTCCCTTTCCATGTCCAAAACAATCAATAAAAGTGTGGGTGAAAGGGTGTTAGGGTATTTTTTTTTTAAATAGATTTAGGAGCCAGCTGGAAATCTGGCTTCCTTTGTGGCGTGTTCTTTTTATGCAAAATGTTCAATTTAAAGGTGGTACATGCTACATTCTGGTGATTGTTCAAAATAAAACCATATTTCTTCTGTTAGATGCTAACATATCTTCTTTAGGTTCCAGATCATGCATCACTTATTCAATGCTGCTCTGAGGTGAAAGTACAAACTGAACACAAATCATGTATATTCGTATATATTTAACAAAATGAACATACATCAAACCCTGAACACTGAGTTTATTCTCATCCTTAATAAGAGAGAGGAAGATTTTTTTTGGCGTTAATTCCTTATTTCTATCACTAATCAAATCCATTTCTAGGAATGAATTGCAAAAATCAATTCTGAAAATGGTTTCCATTACATATGAATTATGGAACAATTTAACATGATGAATACTTTTTCATATTATATCCTTATCCATATTATATCCATCCTTCTACTGATATTTTCCCAGAAGGGACTATTCATCTGATAGAAAAAAAATCAAGTGGAACAGTATTAGAAGAATATTATGGGGATTAAGAAAAATGCCGGATTCAAATGCCTAGGGATTCATGAGCTCATAAAACCTGCTTGATCAGAAGGTGTCTATGTAGGAGATAATATTTTTCAAACATATTTGTCATCCAAAAATCTGCAAATGTTCATAATCTGTAAAATATAACAATACACTGGAGGTTCATTCTTGACAGTGGAAATTCTAGCATATATGGGACTATGCAAAATGAACCATGCCTTTCCTTTTCTAATTAAGGTTTGGAGTCTGTCTGATTGGTGTTAGAAAGGAAGATAACAAAAACATTTTGCTGAATCCAGGTCCTCGATATATCATGAGCTCTACAGATATATGCTTTTATATAAATATCACCAAAGAAGAGAATTCTGCTTTTAAGAAGCAAGAAAAGCATAGAAAAAATCATGAATCAAAATTATCTTATCATGGAGCTTCTAGGCTACCTGTACACAGTATAATAGCCAGCATGGGTAAGTGAAAACAAAAGCCTCAAAACGTATTCTTATTGATTGAATAGTGCATTCTAAAGTTTTTAACAGTTTATTCCTAAAATTGTATTTTAAATTAATAATAAGAAATTATAATAGTGTGTGGAAAGAAAAAAGATTAAACACTTGCCCTTGTATTTTCAAAAAAAAAACCCAAACCCAAACCCAATGGAATTTGGTTATGTTTTTCTTTTATTTGACAATATGGAATTGAACCGCTTAAGAGTGTTGTATAAAAAAAGTAATAATAAAATGTAGGCAAAGCAAAACAACTGGGTAATTTCTTTGTCATACATAACTGGTTGTTTGTAATAAGTTTGCATAAGCTTCTTTAATTAAAAAAACGCCCTTGCTCAATAAAAAGCTACAGGTAGTTTATGAATGTAAATATGGATTAATTGTATAAAGTATGATTTTAAAAAGGTAGTTAATAAGAAAATATATATTAATGGTCAGAAAAAGTGCTACTTTGAAGAAAAAGGGTTCCTCAGGCATATTTTAAATATTTTTTACATTTTAATGTAATAAACCCAATCAATATAGTATTCCTTTCAGTCTTTGGCCGTGTCGTCAGGTAATCCCCACTAAATAAGGGAATCTCATTCAAATGTTTTGACAAGTACATTGAGAAAATGCTTTCAATGCTACTTCAGGGACAGTGGCTATCGATTTACAAGATACAGGATGCCGAACGTCCAGCGGACCTACGCTATCTCTTCCTTCCGAGGGAGGTAAAGAGGGCAGACGGCCCAGTATAGCACCTGTTTTGGAGGTTGCAGACTCGTCTTCACTTCAGACATGTGACCTGCTAAGCGACCAGTCAGAAGATGAAACTACCCCGTCAGACGATGAAGTCTCTGCAGGCTTAGAGTATGTATATTAAATATAAAATAAACAACATAATTTGAAAAGCTAATATTATCTAAGTGGCATGGATAATATTTTGACATGGAGATCAATCCAAGCAGTTGTAGCAAGCAAGACCCATAATGGACAATTATGGAATTGTTCCCTTTTAGGAAATGCTGTTGTCTGTTAGCAGGATGATCTTATGCCTGTTCTGAAATAAAAAACCCCACCAGATCAACTCCCCATTTGCTGGAGATTTTCCATACTCAGTTATAAAGATCTAGTTTTGTATTTCAATTTTTTTAATAGCATTTTTTATGACTGTCTTTCCTACATTCTGTAGTTATAAAGACAAGAGTCAACTAATTTGTAAGCACATAAGTACTTCTGTCCTGAGAATGAAGTGATAATCAGATCATTCAACAGGCTTGTTGAACGCCGGGGCTAGGCGTCTGACTTCAAAATGTAGGAATGACAAAAAAAGCAATATGAAACAAAATTATTACATCTCATTTAAAATGCTTGTTAGCATGTTCTTGAAAGTAATGATGCGTTACTCAGCTAAAACCAGAAGATTGAATCCTGTAACTGCCATGCAGATAAGCAATTATGTTTATTGGGATTACCGACAGGGACATTAAAACTGAAATACACAATTATGCCAGTAGCTCACCTATCACAGTTTCCCATCTCCAACAGTGGCAAGCATGAGAAGCCCCAGGGAAGATCATAAAGCTCCAATTAAAAAAATAATACAACAAGTCATCTTAAATCTGCAGACTGAAATACCAGGATTTAAAAGGCCTCTTATTAAAAACTGAGACCAATTAGAAATTTCATCTCATCAGCAAGAGGATTTGTAATTTAAAATTTATTCCAAGCATGTTGAGAGTATGTTATTGAAGCAAGAATATAATGACCTCACTCATTCTTGATAAGTGTTGGAAAGAAAAATGGAGACAGAAGAGCAGAAGTGCCACAATTATTTCTATTTCCTTTCCTTCCTATTTTTCCTTCTGTAGAAGTTTCGAGTACCAAAACCAAAACACTAGGACAGCACACTATGATGCATCATCCCATTTCCAAAGATGCCTATACAAAAAAAAAATCAAGCAAAATTCCGTTAGTCCACAAAAGCCAGATAGCTTCCACTAACTTGTACTGAATTGGTCGAAGCTACAAAATATATTCCTTTGATCCTTATTAAACATAATTCATTTCATGTACTTGACTCCGCTACCCTACAGATAACTGAGAAACTTAGACAGAAGTATAAACATCCCATAAAATAGTTGTATAGTTAACAGCGTTTCAGTAATTTGCTATACTGAAAAATGTTTGTTCTATTCTCTTAGGTATGCCAAAGGCTACCCTCCTTACTCTCCGTATATTGGAAGCTCTCCCACATTTTGTCATCTTCTGCATGAAAAAGTACCCTTCTGTTGTCTAAGACTAGATAAGGTAAAGGGAGTTTGAGTTACTGGATAAAACTGCATACTCATTTGTCTCTTGCAAATGCACATAGCTAAATTCTGGTTTCTACTTAGAGGTGAGTTTGTTCAGCACTTACTGAGCTATAATATGTTCTCTCATCCTTTTCATCACCAAACGTTTGTTTATGTCTGATCAGGTCTATATCAGGTCACCTGATACAATTTTCTATTTCTAATGGTAAAACCCTTTAATGTCATGGCTAAATCTCTTTATTCATGTCCACCAAACTAGTTTCTTATTTTGATTTTAGGGATGCCAACATAACTACTATGAAGACGCCAAAGCCTATGGATTCAAAAATAAATTGATTATAGTTGCAGCAGAAACTGCTGGAAATGGCTTATATAACTTTATTGTTCCACTCAGAGCTTATTACCGACCAAAGAAAGAACTAAATCCCATTGTATTACTCCTGGATAATCCGTAAGTAGATTTTTCTTTTTTTGGTGATACATTCATTTTACCATTACTTCAATAGATGATCACTCTTCACATGGCCAACTTAAAATCAAAAACATTATGGCACATTTATCTTTGAGAAAAGTTGGTGGCAAAATTAATACCCTATGTTCACTGTCATACACAAAATTACTTTTTACTGACTGTAAATGGCCATAGTGAATTTCAATGTCCTTATTCTTGATGGCCAATGTTTCAGCTAAGTATTTCTTAAAAATAGCCAAAATAATATGAATAGTACTACTAAAATTAAATAACTTCATAAACACTGTAAAAAGCAAACTGTGAAAGAGTTTCACAGCTACATGACAGCACTTCAGACAACACTAACCTACTTAAGACAATTAGTAGTCTGGACCAGTCAGGTGTATTTTTAATAATTTTAGACTCTATGATAAACAGTTCTTTAAGCCAGTAGGACATCCTCCACACACACACACACACTTTTACAATTACACAATTATATAAAGTCATGGAAGAAAATTAAAACCTGCAAAATTGTTATTACTACCATATCTGTCTGGCGATTGCTGGAATTGTTAGTCTTTCTGGCATTAGCTGTTTAAAATTTCAGGCAAATTCTTCCCAGGCGGGACTGATTCATTTATAATCTGACAACAAATGAGACTTTTTTTATTTTGGCAACACTTCGGTACCACTCAATTTCTTAAAAACCCAATGTGGAAGACACAAAAATGGAGATTAGCCATATACACAAAATTAGATCAAACTATGAATCAAAGAAATGGCAGTAGCAGAAATTTCTTATAGGTTGTGATTGCAGGCTGATGCTTCCCTTTGCATATATATGTTCTAGTTTAAGTAATTTATTATACAAAGGCCTTCTGTGAAGTGTCCCACTTTTGCCTCAGATAGCTCTTTAGTGAAGCTGTGTACACCTGTGTTTGCAAAACAAACTTTTTGACGCACATATTACGGCATAAAGTGAATTACGCAAATTGGGAAAAGCCTAAATTAGGCTAAAGGATTTATGATTTGAGACTATCCTAAGGTTAAAGATGTGGGCATACAGTGCCCTCTAGTGTTTCTTCTCTTTTCCAGCATAGTGCCTAAGTTCACATCAATACTATTGTGACATTTTATGGCTAAACCCACTTTTTATTAGCATAAAGTAAAAGCCACGTTGCTAATTAAACTAAAACCCTTAGGGTTGTCTCTCTCTACACAGCATTTGCAGTGACCCCTCTGAAGGGCCAGCATTCATGTGACCGTAGAAGCTAGCTGAAAAGCCAACATACTTTTCATACGTGCATGACTTGGAATCCTGGCTGCCATTCAAGTCAATTGGAATTTTGTAATTTACTTCATTAGACTTAGGAATTCAGCCACCTTTGATGAACATATCTATGTCTTGCTGTTATATTCCTATTTTCTTTATTTATCAAGGCAATTTGTTACAGTATGCTTATTCTGATATCTACACGTGACATGTTTTAAGATTTCCAATGTTTCTTGGTACATCAGAAGAAACAGTAAAATTTATTATTAAAGAAACAATGCTGCAAAATACAGTATCTTAGTGTTCAAATTACATTTTAAAAATAAGGTTTCATCTAAGATTGTCTCATTGACGTGAATGGAGCTGTTGGCACAAAAACCAAATGATGATTTGGTTTCACTTCACATTCTCACTGTTTAAGTACTCCTGAGTCATGCATTGGAGTATAACTTGGTGGTATGTCTCTGACATCGGTCATTTATTCTTATATTTGGAATTGTACTGTGCCATAAAATTTCTGATTTAAGAGGTGCATTTATTAATATAAGCATGTTAATTCTGATCATTCTTTATGATCACAGCAAACAGTTGATTCACAGCTTTCTGCAAACCTATTTTGTGTTTAAAGTGATATTATACTGCCAAAGTTTAAAAAAGTTATTTTTTTAAAAAACCTACCAGTTTATTGAAGTATTTTGGAAGAGATGCTGCTGTTGTGATATTGTGTTTCATTTTGTAATCCCATCTGCTGCTTAGGCCAGATATGCATTTTCTGGATGCAATCTGTTGGTTTCCAATGGTTTACTACATGGTGGGCTCTATCGACAAGTAGGTGAAATAACTGTTAGAAAACTTAACATTGTAGTGCTCAGTGGTTTGTTGGTTTGTTGTGTGTATCGTCACTGCATGTTTAAGTGTGTGTTGTATTTGAAGATGATCTTTTTGCATGCATGGTTTGTGTCTGTGTGCCATAATTTGGGATTTCAAATTTCTGGCTTATAAAGGATATCATTAGTGAAAAGTGTGACAGGGAACACAGGTTATTATCTTCAAAAACATAAGGTTAACACTTATTTAGATGCAATAATATTTTTCTACAAATTGCCAGATTATAGCCCTGATTCTAGTGTCGTTCCATACTTAGTTATAATTTGTTTGGGTTTACTGACCAGGGTTTTATAAAGGTAGCTGCAGAATGTAGACAGTCTTGAATGTGTCCAACAGTCTTCATCTTCTGCTACATAAAATATCACCTACTCCTACATTTCTTCACCTCTGCTAATATTTATTTGCATATCTTGGTTTAGCAACATAGATTTAATGTAAAAATCAGGCAGAAACAAGAGTAGAGCAAGGGTTCATTAGCATTTTAGTAAACTCCTGTGTGTAGAGTGTCAATTTAAAGAAGAAAATGGTTTACTTCACTGTATAGCTAAATTGAGTTGTGGCTACGAGCCCATTATACTCATTCCCTGGGTAGAAATAAAAAAAAAAAATATTATTTCCTGCCCTGAATTAACAGAATCCAGTTTTTCAATGAGAATTCTGGAGATTCAACATTTTTCCATCTCAACCGGTTGTAACAAGGGCTTTAAAACTACTTAAAATAGCGATACAGTTACTGATTTACCTTGGTGATACCATAGTCATTGTGAGATTTGCAAAGTATCTACAGAAATGTTTTTCACTTTCTACATTTCTTCCTCTAGATCAAAAATAGTCTCAGGTTGTTAATATCTACTACTTTCTTAGCTCTTAATTCCACAATAATTATAAAAAGAACTCATAACAACAGAAAAATTGCATTGACTCAAAGCGTCCAAAGTAATTAATAATCCAAAAATGTTAACCTGTTTTTATTAACATGGAAAATCAAACTTCAATTAAATTTACTGAGTTTATTTCAAAAAGGAAATCACCAAATCCCTCCCTAAAGGTGTTTTGTTGTTTTTAGAACTGAATGCATAAAAAATTAAGTGTGTAGTCTGTGAAATAAGTGATTATACAGAATTCTACAGTTTACAGTAATACTAGCATGAACTTTTGCATCTTTTATGACAATACAATCGCTTTAATTCCTGGTACAGTAACCAATCATATTTCATAGGGGTTTTTTTTTGACATCTGTTTTCATCAATAACAATATTTTTTAAAATATATTTCATACTTATTCCTTGTGTTTTCTTAAACATGTTTTTAAATCATGTACAATTAATAAAAGTTGATCATCTTTAGCTAAGAACTACACTATAAAATATGCAAAGTTTCCTTTCTTATTTAATGGGTATAGAATAAATTCCCAAAGTGCCACCTACTGCCTTTAATTATCTAACATATTTGTCATTTGGTCATCTAGCATGAAATATCATCATCTTAGAGAGAAAACCACCAAAGGAATTACTGTCATTTATCACTCCTTTTTGTTAGAAGTGGATGGCCTGCAGAAAAAATAGCTTTACCAAAACTCATAGCTGGGATGAACTTCATCAAAATATGTCATCAGGTAGTAGCTATCTGTTCTACAGGCTTCAGGTATAAATGATCTGTAACTGAAGAGGTTTCACAGCTCTGTAGAAATCTGAATAGTATTAAGAAACCTATATCTAGAAGTACCTGAGATTTAGAATTATGATACTTCTAAATCAGTATTCTTTAAGTTGTCCACAAATTAGCTATATGCAACTGCTAAAATAAGAATAGCTCTTGAGCTTGTGAAACATTGAAATGCAGAAAAGCTGGGTACGTCAGAATACGCTGCTACTTTCAAGGATCAGCTGAAAGACTGAAAAACCAGAAATACTAATTACTCAGAGAAAGCTCAGTTCTACTTATGCACTGAAATTGCTAGTATAGAACATGTAAAGTACAGCCTTTCTGTTGTTCTAGTCAACCATCATTGATATTGCACAGTATCAAAAATAAATATGTTATGTATTTGTTTTGGAAGAATATGCATAAGATATAAAATAAATACAACAAATTGGGAGAGGTTTCCTTACCCAAAATTTCCAAAAGGATTTATAATAGGTTACGTCAACATAGGAATGTAAGAAGATCATTACTGAAAAGAAAAACTGTATCAGGACAATTAAGACTTCATTAATATTATAGATTGCCAAATGAGAAGCAATTATAATGAAAAAATGTCTTTCCACCTTGGAAGTAACCAGAATGATGCAAAAATTTAGTTTTCCAATTTCCTTTGGAAACCATCGAATTCACCCTTTCTTCTTATTTTTACTGAATAATTGGTAGGTTCCTATCAGTCTTTATCATTACAGAAAAGTCCTTTCTAAACTTTTCAAAGAGTGCTTGGTTTCTATGGAAAATGTTGTTAAAATAACTGAAACAAGCTTCATTTTGGAAACAAAGCTATAAGAGGCATGATGGGAACCGTAACTCAGTTCTCTGTGAGTGTTTCCTGTGGTCAGGCTTCACAGGAAATACTGTCCAGCAGAGTGCAAAATTTTACTGCTGTACAGCTGCTCCTAAAAGCATCATGAGAACACTCCAACTCATAGATTAACCTAAAAAAGTAATGTATTAGATGTCCTGGTAAAACATTTATTAGCATTTTGAAACTAAAATATAATTGTGGGAAAGAGCAACCCAAAGCATTTATCTGGGTCTATTTACTGCCAAAAGTAACTGCAATGAAGCAAGTTGTTGCAGCATGGAAGGACATACTGTCTTTCCAAGTAACCATTAAAGGCTTATTTTAAAAAGTTGAAATAAATTTATCATTTTAGCAGAAGAAGAGGGATTGTAACAACCTACTGAAGTGCATTCTGTATGACTTCAAGGAAAATAATTATTCGTGTTCTATTCTATCAAGTCATTGACATGATAAATTTGATATAGATTATATTGGAAGTTATGATACGTACATAGAGATGAAGGGAACCAGCAACTCACCCTGTGATCTGCAAATTCCAAGCATCCCTAATCTTTTAAGTGGTCCATTTTTAAGTTGCTTGTTTCTTTCTCCCTCTTTCTCTTCACAAAAGCCTAGATGACTTATTAAGATGTGGGGTCACCTTTGCAGCTAATATGGTGGTGGTGGACAAAGAAAGTACGATGAGTGCTGAGGAAGACTACATGGCAGATGCGAAGACTATTGTAAATGTTCAAACGCTCTTTAGGTAAGGCATGCTTGCAATCTATCTATACATCCTCATTAATCGTGAAACACTTAGAGCCTTTTGTACTCAGATAATATTTTTTTTCTTTCTTCTACTTAAGTTTTCCCTCATATAAATTTGTGTCTTACATGGGCAAAATTTTTCCCACCCTGCTTAGCGATGCACTCAGAATCCTGAGATATTCTCCTGAAATCTCAGATAAAATTCTGTGCATCCCAAAACTGGATGATCATTTTAAAAGTCAACTCTCAGATTTGCAGGAAGGAGCAGAAAGCTTCCCTTGAAGACTTAGGACCAAAGATAGTTGAGAAAAGAATGTTTTCCTCAGTGCAGCAGTCTTTCACAGTAATGCTAAAGCCAGTATGGAAAGCGGATCCTTCTGCGAAGTTAACAGTAAATGTTCATATTTTGAATATTTAGTTTTGAACAAAAATTAGGTTTTCAGGCACACGTATGCAACTTTACATATGACAACAACATACTAAGAGTCATGA
Organism: Vanellus vanellus; assembly: GCF_965231255.1. Taxonomy (NCBI): domain Eukaryota; kingdom Metazoa; phylum Chordata; class Aves; order Charadriiformes; family Charadriidae; genus Vanellus; species Vanellus vanellus. The sequence continues at coordinate 56,127,431 of NC_138910.1, read as the reverse complement.
AAGAATAACAATACAGAGTAAAAAAATGATCAGTGTAGTAAAGAGACTGAGAAGCTGGTGCTGTGATGAAGAGCTAAACACACTGAGATTTCCTGTTCATTTGAGAACCTCTCCTGATTAAAGCCTCACTTTGTGTTAAATATCTTCATTCAACAAGTAGCAAAAGATACATGTCCCTTTAAACTGTGGAAAAAAATCTTACTTGCTTAAAACAAAACAAAACAAAACAAAACAAAAACCCTACACAAAACAAAACACACTACACAGTTAAGTATGAAATGCCTCTCTGCTTCCTGTTCGTTCTAATAAGACCTGGACAAAATTAAGTCCTTCCCTAGAGAATTCAGTATCATTCAATATTGCTGACCTTTTCTGTGTCGAGCTTTCCACGTAAGACCAGAAAGAGGTGCAAAGCAAAAGCCTTTTGAATCCACCCATTTTTTAGAAAACCGATCTCATTAGAACACAAGTATTTCAATTGAGATTTTTTTTTATATAACCTTGTGTGTGAATGCAGTTGAAAGCTGTTAGTGTTTCTTTATGTGCTCAAAAGAAGCAAAATCTGTGCTGCACAAGAAATTTTAGTTCTGTCTTTTTCTAACTTTAAATTTTTGAATTTGTACCCGATGCTAGCACAGGAGTGTGTGTTTCACAGTTACACCTAAATTTAATTTAGAATCTATAACTCCCCTTAATCTGTGCATCATTCAGGTCTACTCTTAACCATATTGTGTTAGGGTATCTCACTGAAGTTTTGACATACATCACTTAAATTTTTCAGAAATGCATTTTACCCCCATATATAAAACAGAAAAATGAGATGAAAAAAACCACCCTAACTTAGAAAGTACCAATTGATTTTTCCTGTAGTTGTGTTCTACTTTGTAAAATACTAAAAAATAACCCAACAACATAGTAGTGCACTACATAACATAGATATCCAGTCGAACTTACTATATAATCATTCAGTTGTCTTGCACAATGCTTACAACTAGATGGCAGCTTTAACTCATGCATGAACTATATACCTGGTTCAATATTTTAAGACATAGTACTTTTTACAAATATCGAAAGAAATCAGAATAAATGTCTTGGTTTAAGACTTAACAATACTTTTTCAGAAAACTTTGTAAACCTTCACAAGTAGTGAATTGTGTATTTTTTTTCTAATGTTTTTTCCCTAGAATACGTACAATAATTTCACTTCATTTTTGTATTACGTAAAAGTTGTAGAAATAAGTAAGCTTTGGGAAGAGGCATAACATAGTGGCATTTCCCTGTTCTACAGAATAAACTGCATTCATTGCACCAAGGTAAATAATTTTGTAAATTAACTTTAAAAATATCTTTAAAGGTTTTTCATTACTTAATAATGGCTACTAATATCAAAAACTAATGAAGAAGAGGCTGGACATGGTGGAGAACAACAGCACTTAACACAAAGTGTAGTGTTAAAGAAGGATTTTAAACAACTGGAGTTTTGCTAATATTTGCTGTTCTCAAAGATATCACGTCAATGAAGATTCCATTTAAGTCTGTCATTCATAAGACACAGGCTAATCTAAACCTCACTGGTTTGATTGACTCAGATCTGCTGACCTCATTAAGGGTTGTTACTGGCCTGAAAACTGTGATGTAAGCGTGCTGCAGTACTCTTTGACCTGGGTTGCCTGTTCTCATGTACCTGTTCTGACATTATTCCCCGATTTACATAAATCTTGCTTTGCCAGAAGAGTGTGTCCCCCACACACCTCAGAAGGCAGATGCATGGTTTATAACAACAGGGTTATTAACACCTTTAAGGCTAGAAACTGTTCCATATCAATTAGAACTGTGACACAACACTAACTTATCTGATTTAATTGTAGTTAAAAAGAGGAAAGAAGTGTGACTCAAATGGTCACACTGACTAAGAAAGGAAATCTTTAATCCTTTGGATGGTAAAGAACAAGTTAGCATAGTTTAAAAGTACAAGGAGAAATTGCTAGTTTTGGACTGTATCCTAGAGATGCTTTTCACTTTTTAATATGAAATATGAAGCTAATTATTGTCCCTATTGACAGGGACAGGTGGACATAAGTCCACCTCAGAAAAATAGTGGGTTTCCTCAAGCAGTAGGTCTGTGCTAGAAGGAGCATTTCTATTTACTCTTGCTTTCTATTAATTAATGGGTTTAAACATTGGTGTTCGGGAGGCGCTGTTTTTAAGTTTTTGTTAACTAGCATCTTGAAGGCGATGTTTCAAATACTGCCAGAAGCCTATTGACAGCAGTACACCTAGCAAGTGAATAGTTTGGCTGGTATCTAGCAGTCAGCACCAATTTATAGATAAACCAAATGAGGTGTTATGATGGCATTACATTGTTTTCTTGGTTTATCTTTTTGGTTCAGGAAAGAATTAGATGTATCTCTTGCTTGTCTGATTCCCAAATACCAGTTCAACAGCAACATGTGTCTTCCATCAGGATGATTAGGGGTTTCTCTGCCCCATCCAGTCCTTTTTTACCAGAATGGTATAGAAAAGAGGGATCTCTGCACAGCAGTAGCCTGCTCTGGTGCTGAAAGCTTGCGGGCAGTGCACCTCACACCTAGGGCAAGAGGCAATCTGGCCTGGACTACATGGAAAGTCATTTCCCCTAATTCCACTAAAAGGCGCTTATTAGTAAAAGAGGAATTTTAACAATAGCAAGTTTGAAACTGATTTTGTAGTCTAAATCAGTTTTGATATCTTGGTGATAAACTAAACCCATCTTTAACAGAAACCTAGTAACTTGCATTTTTTCTGTAAGTTGTTTTTATTTTATCATTAAATCAGCTTTTAATTTCCTGTTACTCTTAGTTCTGAATGTTATATTGTTAGTTTTCAAATATGAATTCCTGTCCTTTAATAGATCAACACAAGAAAATTTCCAGCCAGCAGAATTCTATGCTACATGATACGGAATTAATGCAGAGGAAATTTATTCTCCTTCCTCAAAACTTTAACACATTTGTTAAGCTACTTAATAAGTACAAGTTCATACCTACAAGTGTGATATTATCAGGATTTTTTTTTTAATTTCCATGAACAGTTCATGGGTTTTTATAACACACAGCATACAAGTGAAGATGTACCACGGTTGCATCTCAAGGGTGTAGTCATCATGTATTTAATCTATGTATGCAGATTCCATTCCCCAAGTGCTTAATCTTTAGTAGGACATAAGCAGACTTTGTGTAACAATACTGTAAGACACAGACTTTGGTACAAAGACTGTAAGAGCTAAAAAGGTACAGAAATTCCTGAGCATGCACAATGCCTTTCAAACTACAGTGCACCCAAATGGTCACTGTTAACTGATTCACATTCTCACCCAGTTTTCCAAGTCCATTTTTCCATTAAATGATCCCATTTAATATTGGATTATTCACAGGGGCATGATAACTGCTAACATAAGAACGGCTAGCATTCCTACCATCATATAATCATATGTTAAGAACACGTTTAGGATCATGTGATCACCACCAATGTACGTTTTGGGATCAGACCTATGAAACTGTATTGCAATATGGCATTAACACATATCAAAACTACCTGCCAGTACATGTTTCCTCATATTTAAGCTCTGCTGGAAATGCCATTTCAGTGAAGTTCCTCCCTACAAAAGTGAGGGAAAGAAACTAAAGACTTGCAAAAAGCTACATTGGATTCCATTTGACACTAATTTACTAAATTCAGCTTTCAAGAAGACCACTTTAATTTTTATCGGGATGAAACAGAAGCTGCGTTAATGATGTCATTAGTACTACCATTATCTATTGTCACATATAGATAAGTACTTTCAGGATCAGCAGAGCAGATTACAAATGCACATCTCATTTTCTGACACTAATCTGTAGAGTAAATACGCAAATAATAAACGGAGTTCTTTAGTATTTGCATAGCATAAACTACAAATTTCTTTCTAGTTCTCAGAGCCCTGAGAGCTGGGGAGGGGCTCTTTAGTCTGTGTCATGAAAATCTGTGTCATTCAGACAGAAGTTAAACTCTCTTCTTGTTTTTTGTTATTGGAAGCCTGAATTAGTGTTAACTTATAAATATTTTGTATATGTAAATATTTCAAAGTGAGAACATAAGTATATGTAAGCATACAATTCTATGAATTTCTCAGCAACTCCCAAGAAGTGTCAGTTTTCATCTATGGTGTTCAGTCTGTGGACAGAGAGCATTCAAACACAACTAAAAAAAAAGATCAAATGGAAAAAGTACATAAGGCAGTTCTAATGAAATGGTAGTTTACATGCAACCAGATACTAAGTGCAGGCTATACAGTTTTGCATTTTTTGTTGTATCCTACAGATTTGTGTCATTTTAGAAATTATTAAATAAAATTTCTATTAATGAAATTAAGTTGTTCCTTTCTAACATTAAAATGCTTTATAAGGTCAACCTTAGAATGCAAGTTTTCTGCTTTGTGAATTCTACAGAGAATATTTTGTAGTTTCCTCTGCTATTATAGCAGCATTTCATTGTGTCCAAAACCACCACAGGTTTCAGGCACTTCGTTAAAAACTTGGACATGAGTACAAGCTATAACATTATGTAGAGCCTTACATCTGTGAATTGTTATAATCAGAGGTATAACTGTTACATTCTTTTAAAATACAGGTTGTTCTCAAGCCTAAGCATTATTACAGAACTAACTCACCCAGCCAATATGAGATTCATGCAGTTCAGAGCCAAAGACTGCTATTCTCTTGCTCTATCCAAATTAGAAAAGGTAAGGAGATTTGCCTCCCTCCACCCCCAATTTAAATGTTATAATTTTAACACTTTTTCGGATTTTGTAACAAAGCTTTCAAAACAAGGGGAAACAGTGAAATGATTTTATGGTTGCAGAGCTAATGTAAAAGATTATTGTTTCCAAATTCTACCCTCATTTAAGAATGAGGTTAAGATTTGAGTTCCATCACTTTACAATAAAATACTAATCCACCAACCTTCTGGACAGACGTGGACACATAATTTGCTCAAGGAAAACAGAGTATTTTTGGATAACGGAATATTGAGAATTAATATGGTTTTCCAAGAGGCTACCACAGGCAATTAATGTGGAAAATATTTTAATTGACCAAACATTTAGAACATATACAGCTTTTATTATAATGCATCTTTTATTCCAATTCATTTTGAAGGCACTATAATATTACATATTCTATATTCCATGTCTCTGTATGGGGTATTTGCATTACTGTGGCAGTTTGAGAACAGAGGGCTGGAGCACCTTTCCTAGGAAGACAGGCTGAGGGAGTTGGGGTTCAGCCTGGAGAAGAGAAGGCTCCAGGGAGACCTTACAGCAGCCTTCCAGTGCTTAAAGGGGGCCTACAGGAAAGGTGGGGAGGGACTCTTTATCAGGGAGTGTAGTGATAGGACAAGGGGTAATAGTCTTAAACTGAAAGAGGCGAGATTTAGAATAGATATTAGGAGGAAATTCTTTACTGTGAGGGTGGTGAGATACTGGAACAGGTTGCTGAGAGACGTTGTGGGTGCCCCATCCCTGGAGGCATTCAATATCAGGCTGAATGTAGCTTTGAGCAACCTAGTCTTGTGGAAGGTGTCCCAGGCCATGGCAGGGTGGTTGGAACTAAATGATCTTTGAGGGTCCCTTCCAACCTAAACTGTTCCACGATTCTATGATAACAGCAATTGTTCTCTGTTGAGGCACAGTCCTAGTGACGATAAGGATAGTAACACTACTTAAATGCTGGATAAAACCTTCGTATTCTGTACATTCTAGTGCACGTGTTGGCATTTTCAAGCTGTGAAACAAGGAGGCTATACGGAGATGAATTTAATTTAATGTGCTTGTCCAAAATACCATTGCTAAAACATTAGATGGAGCATACAAAGTAACATTGTGCATCTGTTTAACTTGGCAAATTCAAGGACAATTCTCCTTTTCAGAGACCTTCATTGGTGATCTGACCCATCTACCTCTGCAGTCCACAAAACTTACAGTATCACCTTCGTGACTTTTCAGGCCGTTTTCTGAGTTGATGAGAGTAAGACAAATAATATCACTATGCCAATCTTCAAGAACAGAGATTTCACTCCGGTCATCTCTTTTTTCCCTTGCTATCAATCTAGATATTGCTAGGTTCTCTCATGTAGCCTTCAAAAATCTCTTCACCTCAGATATCTTATGTATCTTAGTAAATTTGAATTCATGCTAAAATCATTATCATTATACAGAATTAGCATATAATTGCCATTTCCTAGCTGTACAGTAAATTTCTTAGATTTTTGGAATTTCATATGTTCCTCTATTTACTGTATAAAGTTCGCATAGTTAACTGTAACATATATTTAATGGAAAACAGCTTTTTCATACAAACTTATCTTTACAGACCATCTCCCAGTTTCTTACATAAGAATCAATTCTGCAAAAATTCAGCCTGTCTAGATGGGGTAGGATTTGCATTAGAAGTCAATCTTTTACTCAGTTGACTATCATGCTTACATTTCGATCACAAGATATAAATATCTGAGTGATCTTTTGTGATCTGTTGACCTTTGCCTGAAATAGAACAAAGGCCTACTCTTATTTAGGTGGTATTCTGATAAGCTCGTAAAATGGAGAGCAGTGAGGAAGCCGGACAAAATTTGTTACGTGAAGAGAGGAGCACTTTGCAGTGGGAGACATCTTCATTTCAATTATGCCACTCCCACTATCCATTAAGGTTTGCTCGCATGGCTCCTCCACTTTAGCACTCCCTCACTCAATGGTAACTTCAGGAAGAATAAGCTCGAACTGGGTGGAATCATGCATTGCCACTTTCTTCTGGGCAACAAGTGCCAGCAGCTGGGTAGTGCCATCAAGACTATGTTCCAACCTAACTTAGTTCCTTGATGTACTGTAACTGGCACCTTTCTTTTTTTTTTTGCATAGTCCCTTAATCCATACAGTTTAGTGATAAGGAGAGGTAAGAATAATAACAGCTTTCCCGGTATGTGGTGTCTACAGTTTCTTCTGGAACACTCCATGGGCTGTAGGCTGTCTACTTCAATACAGTGAAACCAGGATTTTTACCTCAGTTCTTTTTCTTGCTTTACATAGGCTCCTTCATTTTTCCAGAAAAGGTTCTGGAAATCATTAGAAATATTTTAACTTCTTCCCTATCTTTGTTAATTTATTGTGCAAAAGTACAGTTGTGAATATAGGTTGGAAGCTGAGCACTTAATTAACTCCTTAACCAAACTATGCTATGCTGAAATAGAGGTAGATAAATTGTCTTAAAGAAAGAACATTTTCTTCATTGCTGTTGAAGTTGCCTGCTGTTGATATTTCCTACTCGTTTCATCTTAGCGTTTGTCAGGAGCACTTTACAGGTGGTGCTGTAGTTCATTTGATGTTTCAAAACTCCCCCGTGTAAAATGAAAGACAATTAAAACTCGAGTAAAAATTACCTAATGCAATCAAATATACAGTTGATTGTTATTTCTACATTAAGCACCTCATTTTCAGAAAGAATAAATAAGTCGGGCAAGTTGCCTTCCAGTAGCACTGAAACACACGTGCAAAATTGACTTTTCAACCTAATGGGCTGCAAAAGAGTGATATGCAAATCAGAAGTCCATCTGCTGTTGCAGCTGCAACTTTCCTTATTTTAGAGATAAATAAATCTGAACACCAAACTCAGCACTGGCATAGGAGGAAGCAGTCGCCCTTATATGACAGAGAGAAGGAAAAACAAAACACCCATGGCCTAAATTTAAAACTTATGTTCTCCATTTGTCTTAAGTAAGAAAAAAATGAGGTAACCACTCTCACTTTCTTGAAAGAAAGGGTTTAGAATGTCGTGGATAAGATTCATACTTTAGTTTTCTATGATTTTTTAAATTTTTTTTTGTCTTCCAAGTAAATATTGCAGGTGTTAACTGAAGGATAAAAATTCCAAACCTTTAAAAGGTCATTTTAAAATATGTGCAAACTCCTATATCTTTTAATCAAACCAATACTGTTATTTTGTATCTTCCACAGGGATAAGCACGTATGTGTTTGGTGAGCAGAAGTCTGTCTGGGATGGCCCAGTATCTTTGCAGTGATAGTCACAAAGCCGGGCTGCTTTTTTTCACCTTCAATTAAGGATAGGGCATGCTGTCTTCATTTGTTTTTAAAATTGTTCAAGTTTTAAGCAAATCTGAAGTAACATTAAGTAATAGCAAGCAGTAATGATAGATGGGTTATAAAAAAGAGTGGTACCTCTTAATTAGTGTAAGTCTTATTTTAGATGACTCTCTAATGATTTACATCAGCTACAATCCTGAAACTGTATAAATAATTAGGATACACATTTGGCTGTTCAACCGGCAGGTTTTTAGAACGCTGTTCCAGATCAACAACAGAAAATGAATCCGTTCTTGCCAAAAAGGTAGAACAGAAGCAATTAAGAACATGTAGTCCAAAATATTGTAAACTCTTCCGGAGGTGAAGTGTTATCAATCCAAAATCCCTTATATCAAGAAAGGGACTGTAAAGAGGTTTCCACGCCCAGATTTCTGATGTCTTATATCTGACGTGGGCAACAACTGACATTTACCAAAACTAACAGTGCAGGGAACTGACTGTTCCCTGTAATAAGCCACTGTCACCTTTATATGTTCTTGCATGACCCCTAGCCCCCCGCCCCCCCATCCATGCGTGTTCATTAAAGCAACTTTGCATTGTTTGTACACAACAATTACAGGTTATCATGGCAGTTCACATATTACTGTCTGTATCGGAGGAGAATATATTAAAATCAAGATGCACCCTAGATCTCTTTCCACCTCTGACAGAGTGGCCAAAACAGGGCTTCAGGTTAATTTGGGTTATTATTGGTATCATAGAATTAACTGCTATGAGTAATAGATATTTATTTAGAAATAGTAAAAAAATAAAACCATGACGAACCTTAAAAAGGATTTCATACAAATATAAGTTGAGGTGGAAAAGAGGGAAATAAACTGAAAAGCTTATGAACTTGACCTTCTGGGCAGATATTTTCTGGTATTCTGACAATATGCAAACCCAAAAAGAAATAGTTAATTAACTTAAATGGCCTATATGGAGGAAGCACATGCTAAGAACTTCTCAAAATCACAAGTGTACACCTGTTATTACTTAGAAAGAAAACAGTAAAAATTCTGTAATTCATGAATTGAGCAAGGCCACAACCGTAGGAAGACTGAGGATGAAGTAAAGATCCCCATCTATTAATAGCTGTGTCTTAAAATGTCATTTATACAGCTGAAGTTCTACAGGATGCACTCATGCCACTATCTTTTATTTATGTTTCTAGAAATGATCTATGATTTTCTTTAAGTAGTTATATCACCTTTGTCATTAATTCCAGAAAGTGTCAGAGAAGGAGCTGCTGAGCATCACTTATTGTGAAATAAAACTGCTGGGACATTCTGGCACATTTCTGGCTTCTACATCTGCAGCATTCTCTCAGAGGCAAATAAGTCTGCAAGTAATAAAGCAGAACTTAATGGAAAGTGCCTGAGTAAGAATTGTATTTCTCAGAAATCTCCTTTAAGCAAGAATAAAGAAGCAGCAAGCCTGTAATAAGAAATGGAAGGAAACAATATAAGAAATCTGAAAAAAAAAAAAAAAAAAAAGAGGGGGAGAATAAATTTCTAAGCTTCCTTTTTTAAATAAAACGAATATGAGCAACCTTGTGTTTATCTTCAGAATTTTGGATATAGAATCAAATTATTCCCCAAATATCTCTTGCCTTATCTCACCTTTCTTGGCACAAAACCAGAATCTGCTGCAAATTTCTCTAAACAGATGGAAGGATAAAAATAACACCTGAGTCACAATAGGAGCCACTTCACAGCCAGTTCCCTATAAAATATTTTATGGCATGAATCTAAAAGGATTTAATGTAATGTATGTTATAATATGCATGTAGCTTTAATTTTGAAGTATTTTTTGTAAAACTAATCTTAGTTCTTTTCCAATAATTCACAGATAAGTTTTCATTCTCAATAGCAATTGAAGAAAAATATCTTCTACTTTGTCTGACTGCACTAAAAGCACTTGAATATATGAGATCAAACTACAAAAGAAATACATAAGTTCTTGTTTCTGTGGCTTACACCAGTAAGCACAACAGTATGCTTATCTAGGTAAAAGCATTCTTTGTACAGTTAGACTGCTTTCTTCTTCAGCTGTCAGAAGTACACAACTTGCTAGAAACACTTCTTTGCTGCTCAGCCATCAAAGTACACACACGTGTGTGCATTTGTGTGTGAGAGAGAGCACGAGTGTATGTGTATGTATGTGTTTCTCATGGAGAAGAAACTCTAATACAAGCCAGTAGTATTTCGTCAAAACATAGAGAGTGTTTGGAATAAAAAAAAAAAAAAATCCTTAAAAATTTCAAACCCCCTTTAATCTGAAGAGATTGACAGAGGTGACATTTTATATAGGATAGATTATTGTCATATTTTTAGGAATTATTTGCTGTATATTTTTATCTGGACTTGAAATTACGTGACATCTTTTTCAACTCCATTCATACAAAAGCCACAGAAATCAACAGGCACAGCCAGACAATCCAACAATGACAAACAGGGGTTAGAATGCTGCTGTTCAACAAAACCATTAGTAAGTGCAGACTGCTCATTTGCATATCACAGAATCAGATCATGGTTAGGTTTGGAAGGAACCTCTGGAGGTTGTCTTGCCTAAGGGCCTAAGGGCTCAAGCAGGGCCACCTCGAGACAGTTGCCCGCGACAATATCCAGAGGGCTTTTAATTATCTCCTAAGAGGGAGACTCCACAAACTCCCTGGGCAACCTCTGCCAGTGCTCAGTCACTCTCACAGTAAAAATGCGTTTCCTGGCATTCAGAAGGAACCGACTGTGTTTCAGCTGGTCCCCATTGCCTCTTGTCCCGTCCCCTAGGCACCACTGAAAAGAGCCCATCTTCTCTACATCCTCCCTTCAGGTATTTATACATATTGATGAGATCCTCCTGAGCCTACTGTTCTCTGGGCTAAACAGTCCCAGCTCTCTCTCTGTCTTTCCTCATAGGAGAGATGCTCCAGTCCTTTGATCATCTTAGTGGTGCTTTTCTGGACTACCTCCAGTAGCTCCATTTCTCCTTGTAGTGGGGAGCCTAGAGCTGGACACAGCACTCCAGGTGTGGCCTTACTAGTGCTGAATAGAGGGCAAGGATCTCCTCGCTCGACCTGCTGGCAGCGCTTCTCCTAATGAAGCCCAGGACACTGTTAGACTTCATCTCCACAAAGGCACACTGCTGGCTCATGTTCAACTTGGTGTCCACCAGGACTCTCAGGGTCTTTTCTGCCACGCTGCTTGCCAGGCAGTCTTTCCCCAGCATGTACTACTGCGTATATGTGGTGGATGCAACTGTCTCAATTCAAAGACATGTAAAATTTCTGTACTTTGAGAACATCTCTTCATGACATCTCTGAACTGAAAGCTTGATATTTCCTCTCTTCTTAAAAAGTAACAAAATCACTTCCAATCTGTAGTTTTGCTCTCTGATGACTGAAGGATTAGGAAGCACATTGTGGTGTGATTCCTCTGCAAGTGAGATGCAATAAGAAAAAGGCATATCTGTAGTTATGTTTTTCTGCATCCCTTCCCCAGAAACATCGCAGCAAGAAGTTTCTACCTCAGTGCATGTCTGATCTTGTCTTACATCCTCACACTCACTGAAATACCATTTCTTTCCTTTTGCATCAGATTCTCTTCATGTTTCATGTACCTCTTCCTAGTAGACTTTCTGGACCTGAATGAGAGTCCACTGTCAGCATCAAGGAATTGGAGCAGGAATAACAAGAGCTTTGCTCTAAGCACAGTTGAAATCCCTCAATCATTTTTAAAATGATCTGGTAGAATATGCCCATGCAATTTGAGATGTGATGATTGAAACAACGTATGCATTAAACAAAATCTTTCAACCTGAAAAGCTGTAAGTACTGAACAAAGATGCTACATATTTGTAGAAAGAAACTATATCCAGAATAAAGGGATTTTACATTTTTGACCTCTCTCAATTTGATGTTTTTATTACAGTCCTTCCAAAACCAGCACTAAAAGTATTTTCTATTTTTTAATACCTTAACAGAAAGAGCGGGAGAAGGGATCTAATCTGGCATTTATGTTTCGACTGCCCTTCGCTGCTGGCAGGGTTTTCAGCATCAGTATGTTGGATACGCTGCTTTATCAGGTACTATGAACAATAATGTGACTTAACACAGACATGAATTGTTACCACCTATTTTACTGCACTTAATTGTCAGATGTCCCTGTTTTCCTACATGTAAGCCATTAATAATGTCTGTATCAGGAACAATCAAAGGTGAAAGACAACGGAGCATGTTCCACATGACAGTACTAGCTCAGTTACCAACCCAAAACCCCTGTCCTTGCATGAGTTCTGTTGTTAAACAAGACAATACTGTTTGTGAACCTCTCCACACTCAAATAAGTGGAGTAGTTTGGATAAGGCATACATAAAATACAAATTATACAGACTAATAACGCTAGTACTCTGCAACAAAAAGGCAGTGCCCATTCCCACAAAGTAGTGACTCTAATCACAAAAATCAACAGAATTACTTTTATAAGTAATTTATCAGCCATCTGCATTTGCTGATAGAGCAATTACTTCATCAGGTCCTGTTCTCTTACTCGTGTTGACTAGACCAGTTATCATATCTTAAAGTAACCCATTCTTGTCCTAACAAGAAATATATGCTGTGGTTACAAAGAGACAGTGGGACAAGAAAAGGCAGCACTGAACTTCGTTGCTCAAGAATCCAGGACAGACCTCCTCATGCAAAAAGAAGTGTTGGCAGTCAGTTGGGACAAGGGAAGGCAACAACATTAGATGATATATCAGAAAATATGGGGTCAGGAGAAATGGAGGTAGTAGTTGCTGGTTTCAGGGTGGAAAAGCAGGAGAATAGTGCCCTTGCTCCTCAGCAATGACAACCTTTCTGCACACCCTGATACATTGAGATGCCCAAGCAGCAGCCTCCAGCACTAATCTTCAAGCATCTAGTTATGCAGAATAAGTGGCAATACCACCGTGGCCCATGTAGTCTGCTCACCTAAGCAGCTACTTACTTTGCCTATACCCAGAGGCAGCCTGTGGATGCTTTTGTCTTCAGGCACTAAAAGTTCTTTCAGGGACATTTGTTTACTTGGTCATTTGGTTCATGAAAGGTGTTCTTTCACCTCAGTTCTACTTCCAAATAAATTCCCTGAAGGCAAATTGAACATAAATAGAAAAATTCCTGGAGTTAAGCTTTTCTCAAAAAGTCATTAATATATGAAACAATCATGTATACGGGCGGGTACGAAAAGCAGATAAGCCAACAGATGTGAAGTCATTTATCAAATTCTAGATGGTTTAGAAATAAATATTATTTGCTTACAAAACATGTTTTTAATTATGTTGCAGAATATCAACATCACATATGACAAAACTTTTTTAAAAAGTAGATTAAGACACCTATATAGAAACAGATCTGTTATCATCAACAACTACTGCCAGCACATAAGTAACCTCAATATTTTATACTTGCTCCGAGACATGATCAGTCATGCTATGACTTGACAGAGTAAAACCATTCACCAGAAAGTGTTTAAAACAAACCCCCACACTCACTCATTCTCACTCAAATTTCACCCATTCTTTCTTCAAACTCCTACTGCTGAGGTGAACTGTCATTTTTCTACAATTATTTTTCTTATTCCAAGTTAAAAATACAATGACAGCAAGTTCTCTCTGTTATTTTTCACGGTCCCATCCTTTTCTGTATGACATCTTATTCTTCTGCATACAAGGAACAGAAGACATGACATGGGAAACAGCAGGGTTCATCTAATGCTTCCTATTTTAGGCCAAAAGAAAAGCCTTTACATTATCTTTAGGACACTGACTGAAAAATAAAAACTTGGTCTAGCAAAACCTTGTGAATACACTTGCTAATCTAATGATAATAACATAGTATAAATGATGCAACCAAGATAACAAATAAGTGAAAGTTACAAAAAAACTTGCTCTTTTCAAGAAGATGCTCATTGGCATTTACCCCATTACAACTGGAAAATTACCAGTACAAAAATTAAAATAGTTGAATCACTATGTATCAAAATAGAGCTTCTGAATTTAAAGAAATACAGATGCTATAACTCTAAAGGATTTATATAACACCTTTGTAAGTTATTTCTTTATCAAAACATATTTGCTAACTCCGTATTTGCATTAAGCCAAAAGAGCTAATTGCAAGTTGTGTTCCAAGAATGCACTGAATGCTGCCCTGCTACACCTAAGAAGAGGTGGCAATGAACAGTCCTACTACAGTTAGCAGGGCACCCACGCGGCCCTCTGATCCTAGCAGCCCAACTCATAAGGAGAAAAAATATTTGTGATTTTAGCTGATCTAATGTCTGTTCCCGGTTTTAGCCTACACTTCTACATTTAGCTTAATTTCTACCTTTTAACCAATCAGAGAAACAATTCTGTTAGCAGAGCAACAGGTCTGACCTGAGATAAGGCAGATCAACCGTTAAAAAACATAGATGGATTGGCAAAGGCAAATGACTAATTTGGATTAAAATATTAGTAGTCTCACCTTAGTTTAACCCACTACTCAGTTCTGCAGACCCATCTACCATACAACAGCATTTCTTTTGCACCGAAGCATTGATTATTATAATTTCATACCTAATAAGGATAACACCTTTCTTCCATTGGTCTTACATCTACATTTGTCTTTGCTTTCATAGTGCCTTATTGTGCCTTAGTGTCTTTGAATCCTGTATGTACATTGGCTGCATATGCAGAAGCAAATAAGGAAACTTATTTTATGTAAGTAAATTCAGCACAAGGAAAGGGATAGCTATTTCTACAGTGATTAAGATACTTAAGAAGACTGATTGTAAGGGCAGATGTACAATTTATTTGAAATTCACACATGGTGCTAATGGTTACCTGCTCATCTGTTCATTAAAGATTTTTTCTCTCTTTTCCATCTCTCCTGTTAAAAATCTTGCAGTCATTTGTGAAAGATTATATGATCTCTATCACAAGACTTCTGCTGGGACTTGATACCACACCAGGATCTGGGTTTCTTTGTTCTGTAAGTTACTTAAAAAAAAAATAAATACGATTACAGAGTACCAGAGAAGATTCTGCACTGTCTGCAAAATGCCTCTACATTCTTTGTATGGCACTTCCTTTTGTGAAAGTCCAAGAAAGGCCATCTGTTTCCTTTTTCACCAGGGGAGAATACAAGAAAATTAGATAGAAAATATACCTGTGTTTAGTTACTTCCATAGCAAAAAACGCTCCCCCCAAGAAAACACAATACATTCTATAAAGCACAAAGGAAAATAGGAAAGACAGGAAAACACAAGAAAAGTGCATTTTATATGAAATAGTCCAGTTCAGCAGTGGCAGTTCAGCAACCAATTTTAAAAATTAAGTATATGAAAACCAGGAAGTACAACCTGTATTGTACAGGCTGGTTACATTTACACACAATGCTGTTTCACAATACCCGTTTCCATCACAGGCAATAAAAGGCAGAACTGGATTTTACATAAAGATAAGATGTAGTAAATTACTTTAGGTGTCAAAGTTCAAAAGTCATCTTTTTATTATGTATGTCATTACTCCCCAACGCAGAGTTTATTTTTGTATCTTTTTTTTATATGTATATGTGTACACACAAAAAAAAAACCCAACCCATAAAATGTTATTTTTTATTAAAAATAAACCCCGCCTTTATGTTTTCTCCCACACCCATCACATCCCATGTGGCAAAGAGATGAATAGAAGTTGAGTTATTTACAAGTTGCTTTCTGTGGAACTATAAAGAATTGTGGGATGTTGTTCTTACAAAGGAAGCTATCAGTGATGATTTAAGGAAGTTGTTTAAATAGAAACCAATTATGTATTTGTTGGTTAATCATTAAGCTTTTTTAACAGTGAATGCAAGACAGTTGAATCTCTGAAAAGAGGCTAACGTATCTTGAAATAAAGCTAGTTAATAGTAATGAAATACTTGACGTTAATTTAAGACTTTCTTATGCCCAAATATTCAGCTTGCAGTCTAGTGGACAGTTATCTGGCTGCATTCAAAATACTCGTGCATTCCTCAGTCTGTCCATTACCAGTTTCTTACTGCTGCCAATATTTAGTTCACTCTTTTATATTTTAGTCAGATATGAACACTGGGTGAAGGATGCCATATAAGTTTTTAAGTAATTTTAAAACAAGAACAGAGGTAATCTCATAAGACTGAACCATTTGCACTGCAACGTCTCCAAAACAGGGAGAGAACAAAAGAAACACTGTCTACAAAATCAATAGAAGTTCCAGATTTGTTGTGGAGCAAAGGTGCAATACTACAATATGATCATTACCAGCTAGTGTTTAGTTTTAAAATTTTTTCAAGAGTAGTATAGTGAATTAGTGATAAGCCCTCAAGAATTAAAAGTCCTCCTTCCTATTATTATTTGTTCAGATGAAAATCACAGAAGAGGATCTATGGATTAGGACATATGCCAGACTATATCAGAAACTTTGTTCTTCTACAGGAGACATTCCAATTGGAGTCTATAGAACAGAATCCCAAAAGCTTACAACATCCGAGGTATGTCAGTTTACTACAATTTTCTTTGGATTTGATTACAGAGTATACAACATTCTTTGGTCCTCATAAGAATGGGAGCCACTTATTTAAAGAATATTGTGAATGCCATATCTGCAAATGCACGGAATTCCAATAACCCCCAAAGATCTTTCTCTTCTGACATGTATATGGTCACATTAACTCAGGGCTCACATTCATCCCCGGACTTCGTGAATACCCAGACCCAGTCTACACACTGACTTTCATTCCTGTGCACGCCTACAGAGAACTGCCCGGTTGAAAACAAGGGGCAGTTCAGGCACAGACAGGACAGACTAAGATAGCCTGAGTTTGCATGTGGTGACTAATGGCAGTATCCATTACAAGCTATACGGCCAAGTTCTGTATCAGGTGTGACAAGAATGTCAACGCTATATCTCAAAACCAGTGGCATTTCAGCGTTCACGTGAATTTCTAACTAGAAACGAGCAACAAGAGAATAAAACAATGTTATTAAAAGTATTGTGGGATTTTTCTAAATTTAGCTGCCAAACAGTGGTGGGTTTTTGTATATATGTATTTATGTGTCTACCATACAAATGTATACTTTTTTTATATATATAAAAAGAATGACAAAAATAGGCTTTCCTAACTATTTGACATACATTTGTTTGTTTGTGCAGCTTTTATTTATGTCATGTATAAGCCATTTGTTTACGTGACCATTAATACCACCATCTCATTAAACCATGACTCAAATACAGCTCTAAAATGCAAATGAACTGTCTTTTTTCTTCTGAAAGACTCAGTTTACTGATTTCCAAGACAATTGTATTTTCTCTCCATATTTCAGAAAAATGTAATGAAACATTAAGCCATGTAATGCTTAACTGCAAGATTTATATCGAAGGAAGTACAAACATTCAGTTAAAGTTAATTTAAAAGTAGGGTTTACAACAAGCTTCGCAAGATTCCATGAAGTTCACTACTGTCTCTCTTTGTGGACCACCAATACCTCTACAGGTGGCTGTTAGAGCTTTGCCAGTGGACAGTGCCACTGCAATAATGTCAGCTGATTTTTTTAAATATTGCAGCATTAACAGAATCCATCAAAATCATTCCTTGGAGAAGGCAATAGGCAGCATCACTGCTAATATGAAAAAAAACCTATAAGAGTAACACTCATCTTTTCTACATGGATTTTTTTTTTGGCAGGGGGGTGGGAGGTAAGCATACACACTCAAATAAGTCTTCTGAGGCAAGCTTAACTGATAAATTAAAGATCTTTCAAATGTTTTTCTGAAAACAAGGTTTGGGACCATCAGTCACTTAACTCTAAACTCACAATTTTACCAGGACATTGGGAACCTCTAGAGCCCGTACACATGCAGCAGCTCAAGTGCTTGATCAGATCAGGTCCAGATTTATTTTGAGATAGTTATTGATTATCTTTTACAAAGAAGCAATTTCTTAAAACATTCAGACACTGAAACCAGCCTGGAAGCCACTGTCCAATAGATATGATGAGTTCTACTATTACTTCCTACGAGATCTCACAGATAATCTCATGAAGAGTTTGAGCTAAATCAGGTAGAGAAAGAAGCGGGGGGAGGGTAGAGGGTGGCCAGGGAAATCTAGTTAAGTTTTCAAATTGCCAGGTACTGGACTAATGTGGACGAGTGGCACTGTATCTATTTATTAAGTGAAGTAAAAGCATTTGTTGCTGTCTTTAAAAAGCTCAAGGCTCTGATTGCAGACCCCAGTGGTATTTTCACACTTAAATACTTCAGCAGTTTCCTGTTTAGTGGGTGAGCATTTGTGCTCTAGAGAGGGGCAAGGGCATCTTCCCTAACTTAGCTCTTCCCCAGAATACAAAAGAGCAACATCCAACATCCAGCTCTGCTTCTGTGGTCCTTATGGGTAGATACCTACAAATGCAGAGATGCTGAAAGCTGTAATCTTTCTGCAAAGTGTTTATTTTGAAGTTAAAGGAATTCTCAACTAATTACACTAATAAAATAATATTAGCGTGGACTATCATTTTAGGTTTGCGATATAATAAGCCAGAAAACTTTAAAATATTGTTGGATGAGGTCTTTAAAATGGAGGTTAGAGAAATGTAAATTGCTATTTTTCTCAGGGATTATGGACTTTTAACCATAATTTGAAGGTTCCCAATTCAGAGAACCTTCAGTGTGTATATCAGTTTGAGTTTAAACAGACATATAAAACTTAATTTGTATTGCACACACCTGGAAACTGTCAGTTAATGGTTAACTTGAGTCAGAAGAACAAAATATGCCAATATTAATATTTCTCTATGTATTTCTCCTTTGACACCCCCTTTTTGTACTATGCAAATGAGAATCCCTCACTTCATTCTGAGAAATAAATATAATTCCTTTAAAATGAAAGCAAATTTTCAGTGACCTAGTGACTAAATAACAAGCAAATCTACCCTCCCTCTCAGTGACCTGCACCTATGACTCAAACTGTTTCCATTCCATTAAAAAAAAAAATAAAAAAGGGAGATATGAAGTCTTTCTTACTACCTTCTGTAGCTGATTTTCTGTGGTTCCTGTTAAACAGTCCATGTTTGTTTCTTTAGATTCACTTCTGTTTAAATTGTCTTTTGTTTTCTTTTTCCCCTTCCTTTGTCAGTCACGAGAAATGGCTTCACAAGTAAGTATTTGCTTATTGTCTGCCTGTTTCTGGGTGTCGTGGTTTAAGCCCGGTAGGCAGTAAGCACCAGTAAGCTCGCTCACTCCCCCCCAGTGGGATGGGGGAGAGAATTGGAAGGGTAAAAGTGAGAACAACTTGGGGGTTGAAATAAGGACAGTTCAATAAGTAAAGCAAAAGCTGCCTGTGCACACAAAGCTAAATAAGGAATTCACCCACTGCTTCCCATCAGCAGGTGGGTGTTCAGCCATTTCCAGGAAAGCAGGACTCTATCACGCATACTTGGGAAGACAAATGCCATAATTCCACAAGTCCCCCCATTCCTTCATCTTTCTCCAGCTTTTATTGCTGAACACAGTGCCATATGTTATGGGATATCCCTTTGGACAGTAGGCCTCGGCTGCCCTGGCTGTGTTCCCTTCCCAACTTCTTGTGCATCCCCAGCCTGTTCACCGGCAGGGCACTGTGAGAAGCAGAAGAGGCCTCGACACTGTAAGCACTGCTCAGCAATAACGGAAACATCCCTGTGTTATCAACACCATTTCGATCACAAATCCAAATCTTAGCCCCGTATGAGCTACTATAGAGAAATTTAACTCTAACCCAGCTAAAAACAGTACTCCAGGTTAAACCCTGGGACTAAAATCCTTACAAGAAACGGAATTATGTGATGGATCATCCTTGGGTAAATAAAGCTTAAAGCAACATTGCTGTGGACACAAACACCTTATTAAAAATCTGAAAGCTGACAGACTGGGACTTTCAGAGAAGCCCAATGGAATTTGGTCCCTAGTGAGCCTGTCCCTATTGAATTCTGAAGATAACAGGTCATCTTTACAGTCTGACAAAAGCCTCGATCCTAAACACCTTAAATGCTAGTGGACAAAAATCCTCAAGTTTTATGATAAAGGAATATGTGGCTGTACTTACAATGGTTCAGACCGCTGTTGGAGAAGAGAAGCATTCCTAGCACCCTGGGTGCAATGAAGGGCTTTTGGTATACAGAAAAGTTAATTTAAGATTAAACTTGCAGTTACACAAAAGTAAGGCATTGCTTCAGAACAGCATCGATGGATTTCCACATTAAAACTGCTTCATATTTTACACACTTCGCTCCCAGGGAACAGCAAGTCAAGGGAACAAAGATCCAAGAAACTAATTGACATTTGATGTTGTAGCACTGTTACCACTGTACTCACAGCCACCCTGGCTATCTCAAATATGAACACTGGTGTGTTCGTGAATACATTCCCATCCCTGCCATGTGTTGGCCAACCCGAGCTAGTGTTTAAATAAGGGTGTGAAACATCCTATTAAGAGCCCCTTGCCGGAGTGCAAAAAACCCCGTGTGTCACAGATGTCCAGCAGCACAAGCAAGCAATCGCACTCCTTTGGGCATACAGTCTGACACCTGAGATGAGAATTTGGCTTTAAAAAAAACAACAAAAAAACAACCAAACAACCTGAAACTTAATAAAAAAAAAGTTTAAAGGCACATATTTCTTCACTTTATGTGTGGCATACAGATTTTTCCCCAGGAAAAGTAGCAGTCATTATGTAAAGACTTAACACGCACCTTGATATTTTCCAGAGATTTCACCATGTTTCTATCTTTAGGAATCGCAAACAAAATATATCTATAACATAAGATATAGATAACGTAAGATGATCGATTACTACTATGTAGTAGTAGTGACACCATATCATCAGTTACGCTTCTCATACAGCAGGTTTACAAGCTACGCAAAAGAGAAATTAAATGAAAAGAAATTAAAGCAACCAAACCTCAAAATATATTAATGATATTTATGAAAGTATTTTTAAAGGAAGTTTGAGACTGATTGGGACAGAGCGGGGCACAGAAGTACTCTGTGCTGGGCTTTTATCTTCTATGTATTAAACAGCTGCCACTGGCAGGCATGCTTTTGTGCTGCCTTTGAAAGAGGGTTTGGGTATCTTTGGCTTTGCTTTATCTTTAAACAGTTTAGTTTTTTCCTCCTGCATACAGGGAAGGACCATTGTGCACATCTTTCTCAACAGGCACCATAAAAACTGAATAGTGACCTAAGTAAATATTTCACTTTATCACCTTCATTAATGGTTTCAACTCACCTATCCCAGAGTTTCAAAAGTTGAAGCTAAGGCTTTGTAGATTCACAGGATCGAAAGACTTGTTCTTTTACTTGGCCTCTCCTGATTATTCTCTGGCTCAAACAATTTGACTTATCTTCCTGTAACAATTAGGTTGATTGGTCTTTACCTTTCCAGTACTAATGCCAGCAAGTCCAGATGGCTGTTTTATCAAGAGCTGGACAAGGAAAGCTGCCAATGCAGACAGGACGAAAGGCAAAACAAGACCATCCTTTATACTCAGTTTGTATCAGATTTCTTCACCCCAAATAGACCCTTCCCATCCATAAGTAGCACCATATCATATGGAATGTACTTTGCTTACCTTAATCCATACTATAAAATACATGCAAACCCAAAATATCAATTTAAAATAATAAACAACATCAACAAAAATCAAATGTTCCTGTACGCAGGGATTCAGGGCTCTCTCTTATGCCCTACCCAAAGTAACATCAGCTGAGTCAGTAACAAAACTTCAGAAATCATGTAATTTTTCAAAAAAACGCCTTTATTGCAGAGTAAGCTGAAGAGCCCCAATAAATTAGTGGGTCTTTGCATAAGGCTTATTGCAAAATCCTAGTCTAGAATATTAAAAAAGTGATTTTATTTGAAGTGCTACAACATAAGCACATTCAGTGTTCTTTTTAATTATTGGGTTTGATTGTTTTGTTGTTTGGTTGGGTTTTGGTGGGTTGTTTTGATTTTTTTTTTTTTTTAACACAGATAAAAGCTAGCCCTTGCAAAAGGGGTAAAAAAATTAGTCTTTCTCACACTGTCAGACTTAGTCATATCAAGTATTATTATGACTCCAGGAACCTTACCGATTCTGCATGGGAGAGGGTGCTGAGCCTCTTAAAAAAAGGTTATATTCAACACTGATAAGGTCAACAGAATCTTGCTTTCAGCTTTTATATTGATGGGGAAAGGCCTTTAGAGCTTCAGTAGCTCTTCAGTTAAATGTGCTTTATTCACTGACCACTTCCAGCGTATTGTGAACTCTTTCTGGTTTTGGGGATTCATACAAACTGAGCCAGCTCCACTTTAAGTCATCTTTGTTTCATACTTCATTTGTTAATTTTGAACGTTCAACACACTGAAATCAGTCACAAGTAACTTGCTAATATGACTGCGCTGATACCAGCGAGGCCTTCACTATTTCAATGTCAATAAAGGCATGTTTCAAAGATCACAACAATAACGCAAGATTATAAGGAAGTAGTTTTGAAACTAGAAGCTAGAAGTATATTAAATGTAAAATAGACATTAAAGCAATTTTGAAGTTATCTTTTGAAATGTTTCCTCTTGTATTCCTTATGATCTTTTGGTATACGTTAGAACTCCATATGTAACCCATCCACTTGAGTTATTTCAGTACTGCTTTATACATATACTATTGGTCACACTTTGGTGGCGTGAAGCAACAGAAGGCCAGATTTTGGCCCTTAAGTCTGCTTTTTTTTATTACTATATGAGTAAGAAAGCAATATCACTATGCTTTAAAGTAGGAATTAATTACCTCGTTTGCAACAGGTGGCCTGAATCACACCAAAGGCTACTGTATACGTGCCCATTTTCAGACACAGAGGTGTTCCACATACTATGTGCTGGAAGGTCAAAAATGCCCGGGAATTTGAGACACAGGTAACAGGCACATTCTACCTGTGGTCTTAAAAGAGCACTCAAAACAGTGCAGCCAAAGTTGAACTATTACTTAATGAATCCACAACATACATCTACAAAGCAGTTACAGAACTTGAATTTCTGAAAATATGTGGACTTGGAAGAAAATGAAGTCATTCAGAACACATTCTTAGATTCAGGAAAGGCAGTGTTGGAAGGCTAGTTCTTCTCGGAATCAAAATGGAATTGGACACTAAATAATGCTTAACTGCTTCTGCACCTGACATGTATTTATATGATAAACGAGCTTTTTACGTAAAATCAAAGTCTAGTAAAGGGTGCCCAATTCAATAAGTACAAATAGCTGAATCCCATCAGCTCCTCCGCAACCAAAACACATGTTCAACTGCACTGTTAAAAAGAGGAGAAAACATCTTAATCTGCTTCCATTTTTTAAAGCCCTTAATCTCTTGTCATTTTCCTTTCAAGTCTCAAATCTCTATCAGTGTAGAAGAATGGGAAGACACTAAAGACATCAAAGAACAGGTTAGTTATCGTAGTAATCATCGTAACTCAACATCTAGTGATCAGTCTGATCATCCCTTGTTACGACGAAAAAGCATGCAGTGGGCCCGACGGCTGAGCAGAAGAGTACCAAGGCACTCTGGTAAAACAGCTGAGAAGATAAACCAGCAGCGAATGAACCTTTACAGGAGATCAGAAAGACAGGAGCTTGCTGAACTCGTAAAAAACAGAATGAAGCATCTGGGCCTTTCTCCAGCAGGATACGGTATGATTACTATAATACTTTAAATTAATCAAAACATTAGTATTACGCAAGATGAACTTATTTTTAAGGACTGAGGGCGCTATAAACAAAATTTTAAGTTGATGATAATGGTTTTGTTTTGTTTTGTTTTCTGAGAGAAACTTGCTGGAGTGTTTTTAATCAGTTCTATTATCACCCATTCCTATTTTCAGATGGAAAGTTCAGAAAGCAGCATGTCAGTCACATTTATATTTAGCACACATGATATGTATATGCAGAATATATAAACATTCCCCTGTCATTGAACAACTGCGCTGTATTTCCACAAACTTGTTGAAATATAGATGAAGACAGAACTGTTGTGAAGTTCACTCATATGTCAAGGTGGGGATTTGTTTGTATGTGGGGGATATTGCATTTTCCCCACAATTTTTAAAATTAATGCCAAAGCATCACATTAAAGGAATTTTTATGAAACACGTTTCACAAGGGCTTTAGATGCCATTTTTATCCATCAAGTCCTTCTCCAGCAAGGCTGATGCTGGGTTGCTTTTTTGTTTGTTGGGTTTTTTGGTTGGTTGGGTTTGGGTTTTTTTTTTTGTTTTGTTTTGGTTTGGTTTTTTTTGTTTGTTTGTTTGTTTTTTAAGCTATTGAGAAGACCTCTGTAACACTCTTTCTAATATATGTACCACAGCTGCCTGGGTTGCCTTTCCACAGCCTTGGCTCTGTAGCATGTTGTGTGGAAGCTCCCAGAACTATGGGTTCTAGTTTTCCTTGAAACACCAAGAATTTCTAGATCCCTACTTATTTGTCTGCATAGTAGGTCCAAACTGGACCTCAGTGTTTTCTACTTCAGAAGCACCAACACTGGGGTTCCTATACTCAATTTTCATTTGAAGAATCCAAAATGTACTGTTTTACAAATGTGTTACTCTTCATTTTTCAACACAATTATTTTTTAAATTTGACTTATCCCTAAAATATCCACTAACTGAAGGTAAATGTGGCATTTTCTGCAGAGTGGATATTTTTACTTATCCATTTAACTACACACATTCTTAATACAGGGTCAAAACATCTTTTGACACCAATAGCAATGCACGACCCAACAGTAGTCCTTGTTGTTGCTATTGATACAAAATCAACTTAATTGTGAGAGAAGGCTGCTACGGAATACATATTATAGTTTTGCTCAGTCTTTACAAATCAGATATGTAAATACAAGCTCTTTATCATACACTCCAACTGGATAATTACTATTACTGCTTTATTTGTGGATACTATATGACTCTCTGCAGGAAGATTCAGGACTAAGTATTTTCCAGGAGTGACACAGGCCACAGGAACATTTGATCAACCACAAAGAAGTTTCATAAACTTGATTTATATTTATACTAGTAACAAGAAAAATTTGTTGTATTCCTTCTTTTCTTTTAAAATCCTAGTTAAAAGCCAACAGTAAACGTTAATTTCATTATTTAAATTTAGGAAGATTATATACCATCTGCAGAACAGCAAAATCTTGATCGGTAAATGCTTCACCTGATTACATTTATCTGGCCTGATTGTGATTTATAAATTTTCATGATCACTTCCCTATTTTCTTACAGATGCACCTCATTATAAAGAAACCTTCTACTTTTACAACACCAGGAACACCCACATTCTGAAGAAAAACACAAAACAAAACAAAATCCCTTAAAAAAACCCAGAAACCATTTTTACACATGCTGTCAATGGGTTGTCACATTCCATCTGCCATCTGTCCATCCTCCCTCACATTCAGAAAGAAATTTCACAAGCCTTTCACCCCCCTTCAGAACTAGATGACTCCCCAGTTATCCCACAACGTATTAAACATGGAATAGAAATTTTTAAATCTCCCTGTTCTTTCAAACTAGCAGGAATAAATCATGCCAGTTAGCTCCCTGCAAAAGTTAAACATACTCCTTAGTACTATCTCTCTGCATGTGTGGAGAACAATGGAAAAAAACCCACCAGGAAACAAAAATCACAGCTGCTTATGTATCTCCGTGTATGAGGATGATCTCTAAAGCCAATTTCGTATCTTCAGTGTCCTTTTTACATTGATAACCTAAAACCTTCTAAGACCTCCAAATTTAAACTCAATTAACTGTGAATTCATTTAAGCCAACTGAGGCACAACACAGTTTTGACTGTGCAAGCCTCTATCAGAGGTGTGATGTTAGCATGGTTGTACCGGTCCTTGTATAACTAGTTACGATACTTAGCATCGGTTTCACCTTACAGAAATAAGCTGTATTGTAAAACACCATTTTAGCTGTATAATTGCATCTATGGTGAGTCTATGTGAGCTTATCTAATTGTTTTCTAGATCGAAGTACTTATGGCAGTGCAAATATGTGATACAAGCATGTAGAAAAATTACACAAACTAGAAAATAACCAATATAGTGATTTTCAACCTACGGGTAATACATCAATAATACTTCATTAACAAAAGATTTAGGAATTGCTTTGAAACTAGAATGGGGCTGTTCTCTTTCAAATAATTTTCCCTAAAATGCTAAAGAAAGAAATTAACACAGAAGCAATGCCTCTCCTTTTTAGTCCTATTAAGTTAAAACTAGTCTCACTGCAGCACCCCAAGAAGTGTATCAAGAGAATTCTATATGAAAGATACTGCAACGATGGCTACAACAGTGTAGTGAGACCCAACTAGGCAAAAACCTTCAAAAAAAAAAAAGAATTTGTCAGCCTTCATTTGCAATTTCTGTTTATAGAACTTTCACATTTCAACCATTGGCACAGGTGATAAAAGAAAAATGCTTACTAGATAAATAGGGAAAGGGGGAAAAGGTTTATATTGACCAAATCTGGAAATAGATGAGAATGCCATACACCTGCATTTAACCTTGCTTATTACTTGGACTCAATGCCAACTGAGGATGAAAGTCCCTACTTCCCACATACTAACATAAGCCACGTAACAGATTGATAAACTACATGGAAACTGGGTTGCATTTAGAATTGCTATGACTGAAAAAAATGCAAAAGGACATTTTTAGAACATTCAGAAAGAAAACAGGGTATTCTGAGAGCTGATAACTCAAAAGATGCTATGTCAGATAGCTCCAATTCAAGTACAGTTGAAAAGAAGTTGCTAAAGTTATTAGAAATCACATTGACACCTAACACTTTTTGACAGCTCTATGAACCAACAATGGTCTTTCATCAGATTAGTTTGTCATAAATCATATTTTTCACATTTTTTTGGTAAATATAATTAATTTGCTATTTTCTATGTCCTCTAGATGCAATGAATGATCATCAGAACACCCTTTCTTACATCCTGATCAATCCTTCTCCAGATACAAGATTAGAGCTGAATGATATAGTGTAAGTTAAAGCACACCAAAAAAAAAAAAAAAATAATCACAAGACCGGCAAAATTTATTGTTTGCACTTTCTGCCTGAATTTATTTTATTATCTTTCTGCTCGAAAAGAATCTCAAACTTTCGCATGCACCTGCAAAAAATAAAAATATGGAGACTTCTAAATAGACACCTAATTATACATATATATATAGTTAAAATACACATATAAATATAAAATACATATGGTTAGTAATGCTTTTACCTCCTTATTCTCTCATCCTCCTTTTACTCTGTGTATTTACAAGATAATCTAACCAAGTCTGCTGGGTAGCTTCACAGAATTAATATTGTCATTAAGTTCTTGCTTACAGTTTAGCTACCCATTCTTAATAGAAAGATTAACCCTTCAAAAAAATCAGTGTTTTCTTCAAATGGAATTTTATTACATGGATTCAAAGACCATTAGCGTAAACAGAAGTCTTCCCCTGGATATCACAAAATACTAATGCTTAAGATAATTTAAATACAAATAGCAGGACCGTAACGCAAGAAATTTTTTCACTTGCTTACCAGGAATTTTGCAGGCTACATGGAAAAAGAAAAAAAAATAGAAAAAGAGAAAAAAGTGAACACAAATTTGAACTATCAAGAAAGTTTTGAGAGTCAAGAATTTTAGATAATTATCTGGCATTTTCTCATACTGAGGTCCGAAGTGATTGCTGTGCTAAGGTCCCAAGCTGTTTCTGCCTCTAGCCTCTCCTGCCTCTGGCAATACTAACACGCCCCATCTGCTCCGTGGGAAAGAAACCACATAGCCCAGTTGTGCAAGGCCCTCCGCATCAGTGCTGACCCCCCCCACTGCTTGCTCACAAGAAGGAAAACTGTTTGAAGTATTAGCCCTCCTGATATTAGAAGAAAATCATCATAGTTCTTTATGGCACTGTAGTATACGAAGAGCACAGCATAATATTAACTGCATCAAACAGTAAAGGCAATTATTATAAAATTTGTTGAAAATATTTTGAATACTATTTTAATCGTTATGGAACTCCACAGTATGATGTGTACTAGTATTTAACCTCTAAATTCACATACTGTTACCTAGTCTACACTGGTGGACTAGGTATCCTGCATTCCAGTATTCTTTCTTTGCAAAACTAAAGGTACTTAAAAATCCAATATTGCATAATTTTACAGTGGTACTGAATTTGTAGTGTGCTACACATATTTAGCCTCTGAATGCACATACTGTTTCCTAGATCAATGTATGTTCATTTCCTGATGCTTAATGGGTGCCCCTGTGTCTCAGCTTAAGCTCAGACTTTTTTTTTTTTCTTCTTTTTTATAAACCTGACGCAAAGAACATGATCCTTCTATCTGGATAACAGTTAATGCTTCAATAACCCAGATCATTACTCTATCTGATTATAGTTCTCCTGACTAGGCAGCCAGTTCATCCTCATGCAATGGGTGATTATTAGTGGAGAGGAAAGGAAGAAGAGGTTGTTCTCTTTCTCCAATTCTCTTAGTCGCAAATCCCAGGGCAGGTAAAAAGCTTTTTCTATTTGTCCTTCCTGCTGACAAGCTGGAAGGCTAGTCTACCTATAATTTTTCTTCTCCTCTTCTCAATACATTTTGCAGACTTCCGTCAGCTGGTTACTCTTTTATCACATTTGTTAGCTGCACTTTCATGCCTGCATGGCTTATTCTTATCCAAACCAGGTATTTCTATGCATATCTATGATAGAAGCCAGAACATCTATCCACTTTTAAGTCCTACTGATGCAACCTTCATTCTCTGATTTCCCATACCTATACAATTTTAAGTCTTTTGTATTCACTATGATCCTATTACATGTGCAATTTATTGTGGATGTATTAGAGAACATACAACCCTGAACCCAAATATGGGGACATTTTCTCAGCTTTTAGAAATAGGTTGCACCCAAAGCAGCATTCACAGCTGTTTGTTGCTCAAAAAGCTTCCTTGTTAGTCTTTGCATTTGTTAGCTTTGCAAGCTAATGCTTAAGTATCTTGACCTGATGGAGCTAAAAGGACAATGATCTCGCTGTCTTGATTGAACAATTAAAACAAAAGCACTTACATTTCAAGCAATATGGTCAGACTTTGCCTTAATAACTCCATCTTTCATCTAGCCTGCTTGTCTTAAGAAGCAAGTACTGAATAGAGGCATTTTCATTCTATAGCCATGAGATTTTTGTACTGAAACATTTAACATTTTGACTCTCAGCAGGGGATGATCTTATTTTTCTATATCAGAGTTTAGTACTTGCAAATGGATCTTGCAGTAACACTCCTTGTTCTCTTTCATTCCAGAGTTAGTACAATACATTTGGTTGCTAGCACTGGCCCGATCCTTATTGAAAAAAAAAAAAAAAAACACCCCCCCCAAAAAAACAAGAACCCACCCCCCACAAAAAAACAACAAGCTAAAAAAACCAAACCATAATACTCCACTACTGGCTATTTGTTCCTTTGACATGTTTTGTTTGTTTGTTTGTTTTTTCTTTCTCTGGAGATTACCACTGTCCTTATTTGCTTTGGGATTGATGATGTTCTATAAAACTATCAAATTCAGAGTTGCAGTTTCAGTTCCAAGAGTAGCAACTGAGAGTTCCAAATTTCGGCAGTCTGCAGTAACATCCAAAGATCACACATAGTAATTGCTTATGCAGTACATCTCCAGACATTCTTAAGGGAGGAAGGTGACCACTGAGATTTGGCAGCTGTGACATCAGGGCAGTTATAAACACTTGAGGGTCTAGCCATTCTTTATCACATATTTCTGCTTCTTACAATTTTATCAAGATTTAACACTGTAACAGTCTTAAAATCATAGAATCATAGAATGGTTTAGGATTGAAAAGGACCTTGAAGATCATCGAGTTCCAACCCCCCTGCCATAGGCAGGGACACCTCCCACTAGACCAGGTTGCCCAAGGCCACGGCCAGCCTGGCCTTGAACACCTCCAGGGATGGGGCCTCAACAACCTCTCTGGGCAACCTCTGCCAGTGCCTTACCACCCTCAAAGTGAAAAACCTCTTCCTAATGATCAATCTGAACCTGCCTTCTTCCAGTTTAAAGCCATTCCCCCTCATCCTATCACTACGTGCCCTACTAAAAAGTCCTTCCCCAGGTCTCCTGTAGGCCCCCTTTAGGTACTGGAAGGCCGCAATAAGATCTCCCCAGAGCCTTCTCTTCTCCAGGCTGAACAGCCCCAACTCTTTCAGCCTCTCCTTATAGGAGAGGTGCTCCAGCCCTTGGATCATCCTCGTGGCTCTCCTCTGGACACGCTCCAGCAGGTCCATGTCCTTCTTATGTCAGGGACTCCAGAGCTGGATGCAGTACTCCAGGTGGAGTCTCACGAGAGTGGAGTAGAGGGGCAGAATCACTTCCTTTGACCTGCTGGCCACACTTCTTTTGATGCAGTCCAGGATATGGTTGGCTTTCTGGGCTGCAGTCGCACACTGCTGACGGATCATGTTGAGCTTCTCGTCAGTCAGCACCCCCAGGTCCTTCTCCTCAGGGCTGCTCTCCAGCCATTGCCCGCCAAGCCTGTATTTGTGCTTGGGATTGCCCCTACCCAGATGTAAGGCCTTGCACTTGGCCTTGTTGAACTGCATGAGGTTGGCTTGGGCCCACCTCTGCAGCCTGTCCAGGTCCCTCTGGATGGCATCCCTCCCCTCCAGCATGTCTACCTCGCCAAACAGCTTGGTGTCATCGGCAAACTTGCTGAGGATGCACTCGACCCCACTGTCCATGTTGCCGGCAAAGATGTTGAACAGTACAGGTCCCAGTACTGACCCCTGAGGAGCGCCACTCGTCACTGGTCTCCACTTGGACATCGAGCCGTTGACTGCAAGTCTTTGAGTGTGACCGTCCAGCCAGTTCTTTATCCACCGAGTGGTCCATTTGTTGAATCCATGTCTCTTCAATTTAGAGATCAGGATATCGTGTGGGACAGTGTCAAACGCTTTGCATAAGTCCAAGTAGATGACATCAGTTGGTCTTCCCTTGTCCACTGCCGCTGTAACCCCTTCGTAGAAGGCCACCAAATTTGTCAGGCATGACTTGCCCTTGGTGAAGCCATGCTGGCTGTCACCAATCACCTCCTTGTTTTCTATGTGCCTCAGCAGTTTCCAGGAGGATCTGCTCCATGATCTCGCCAGGCACAGAGGTGAGACTAACTGGCCTGTAGGTCCCTGGGTCTTCCTTATTTCCCTTTTTGAAAATAGGGGTTATGTTTCCCCTTTTCCAGTCAGCAGGAACCTCGCCAGACCACTATGACTTCTCAAATATGATGGCTAGTGGCTTAGCAACCTCATCTGCCAGTTCCCTCAGGACCCGCGGATGTATCTCATCAGGTCCCATGGACTTGTGCACCTTCAGATTCCTAACGTGGTCTCGCATTTGATCTTCACCTACAGTGGGCGGTTCTCCATTTTCCCAATCCTCCTCTTTGCATTTTGCGTCAAGGGTAGTGTGGCTGCATCTTTTGTCCTTGCCAGTGAAGACTGAGGCAAAAAAGTCATTTGTACCTCAGCTCTGTCTCTGTCCCGGGAAACCAGTTCTTGTGTTTCCTTCTGGAGAGCGCCCACAGTTTCCCTAGTCTTCCTTTTCTCACTGACATACTTAAAGAAGGATTTTTTGTTTGTCTTGATGTCCCTGGCCAGATTTAGTTCTATCTGCGCTTTAGCTTGTCTAACCCGATCCCTGGCTGCTCAAACGATTCCTCTGTATACCTCCCAGGCTACCCGCCCCTGTTTCCACTCCCTATAGGCCTCCTTTTTCTTTTTGGTCATGTCCAGGAGCTCCTTGTTCATCCGTGCAGGCCTCCTGGCTTTTCTGCTTGCCTTCCTCTATGCATCTAGGGATGCAGTGTTCCTGAGCTTGAAGGAGGTGGTCCTTGAATATTAACCAACTTTCTTGGACCCCTCTTCCCTCCAGCGCTTCATCCCATGGCACCATACCAAGCAGATTCTTCAAGAGGCCAAAGTCAGCTCTCCCAAAGTCAAGGGTGGTCAGCCTGCTGCACACCCTTCTCACTGCCTCGAGGACCTCAAACTCGACCATTTCATGGTCACTACAGCCCAGTCTTGTTCATTTTTATGTAGGGGATGCTGTGGTTTACTTACTACAGAATCATTTGTGATGTAGAACTTGTGAATTATGTATTTCAGGCACAAGTCTTTAGTTTACTCTAAAGAAAAAAGAATAAAAAAAGAAATACAGAAACACCTGATATTCCCCCCGAATTTAAGAAACCTTATTCCTAAAAAAAAAAAACGACAAAACCAACCCAACAATTGAGCAAGAAAAGTAAGATTTTTTTCATGTGTTTAAACATGCTTCATTTGGATTTGATGAACAGAGTAGAGCAGACTCTTCCACTACTCCTCAGTTTCACTGGCTGGATCAGCAAAACAAATAGGGTGCCGTGGAGCAAACATAAATATCAGATGCTATAAATAGAGGGTAATAAGTCTGAATTTAAACAAATAGATACCATGAGAAAATGATCTCGATAGGAACAGTATGAGTAGATTTCTTAATCCCATATTTAAGTCAACTTGTCTTACACAAATAAGTTCAGGCTATTTGTAGCAACGAACTATGTGAGTGAGAAAACACTGCCATTCTATTTTAGCCCTGACAGAAGGTGAAACATTAACAAAGTAACAGAGGCAGGTGGTGTTTCTAAATCATGGAGATCAGGTGATTCTCTTGGGTATCCACCATAAAGCCAGTGCCTCACAGACACGGAAGGCCATGCTTTGAGGAGCCATGAACAATCTGTTACTAGGAAAGCTGAAAACAGATACAGCAGTTTTGTGGGAAATATGACAGTGGTTTCTCATACACTTACAGAATATGTTATTTCAGTTAATCAGGATTTTCCATTTCACATTTCGTTGAAGAATTTTTCAGGGTGTTTTAATTAAGTCTGGGGCAAAACATTATATACTGAATGGTAGAAGTTAATGACCTGTAAAAACAGAAACTTTCTTCAGGGCCACTGCAAAGTAATACAGCAAGTCTTGCCCGTGATCTCTATTTGGATATTTAAGCATTTTCATTTGGCTGATGAGGAGAAGATGGACAGACATGTTGTATGAAGATTTCTGAGGATATGAGAGAAAGGATCCTTTCACATTACATTTTTCTTTCTTTACAAAAAAAAAACAACAACAACCAAACCAACAGTCAAAACCAGGTTTTGAAATAAAATTTCCAGTGGCTTCAAAAGTACTGCTTCTCTTTGGACAAGTTTAAGATACTGGGATTAAATCTAGTTGTCTATTTTCTCTTTAGGACCGTAGTGGTGCCGGAAAGCACTGCTGGACAGTTCAGGACACCAAAATGTTGGTTCTGCAGCAGCACAAAGCTGCTACTGCATCAGAGCCAAAAGCTGTCTCAGATGAGATAGTTTGTCACTTGAGACAGCTGACCAAGCAGTGCAGAATTTACACTTAGAAATCAAGGGGAAGCTCTTGCATCATTATCCTGAGAAAAGCAACAATTATAAACATCTCAAACTTAGATTCAAACTCATGAGGCATTTTCCTCACATATTTGGATCTACTCAAAGTTCTAAGAATAAGGGTCCATCTCCAGACTGTCAGCCTACACCAAAGTTATCAACATCATGCTTTTTATTTATTGAGCACAGTGACAATAATAATTATTGTTTTCTCACAAAATTCTTTTAGAAATTAATCTGTGGACTACTTGTCCCTTCTTTAAGACATAATGAATAAAGAAGATGCATAAAGAAATACAGAGTTACAGGCAAAGGAGCTGTCAGTCAAAATGAAGGTTTAGCTGTGCCTAGTACATACAGATGATGTCTAAGCAGACAAAATGTGAAAAGCTTTATTACTAGCATCTAAAGTGAGTGATATTACCCAAGCATCCAGGTTACCCAACAGGAACTAGAATAAGCACCATCAAAATAAGTCACCACGTCTTCCTCAGACCTTTTCAACATTACAACTGTATGCACTTATTTTATCCTTGTTCACGCCAAGTCTTTTTAATAAGAGTTATAATTTCTTTTCATAGATACTTGATCCGACCTGATCCATTGGCTTATGTTCCAAATACTGCACCCAGCCGAAAAGACAGCTTCTGCAATACAGTGGGACAAGACACCAGGGAGGAAACACAACTTTGATATGTAACTCATCACAAAATTAAGAGACAATTTTATACACATGTTGTTTCCAATAACCATTTTGAAAACTGAGTGGTACATTTTATGCAGATTTTGGAAACAAAATGACAGTGGGTAAGTGACCAAATTTAGAAATGCGGTGTCTAGAAACTTTGATTTAAGGGGTTGTTAGGCTTGTGGTCTGTTCAATATGGTAGTTGAACTTTGTCAGCTTAACAGAATTATGACACCTATTGCTATTTAACCAATATGAACAAACGATTTAAAAAGTGACAGATTCCATCATGTGTTTTGCTTAGATGCTTCTAAGCGTATTTATCAAGGTGACAGAACGTCAGCGACTAAGCTTCTGACCTACGTCAGTAAAGATTACCTGATGCACATAGAGAGATCATGCAGAATTTGCAGTAGAAAATATATCAATATCTAAAGCTGCCAACGAGGCTTCGCGTGTCAAGAATCCAGCACTTGAAGTCATTTTCAATCTCAGCCTGTCACCCACTTGTATTAGGACAGGCTAGTTTCAGTCCCATTTTAGCCTCTAGGACTTGAGTGTTAGTTCTCTGGGTTTACACACATCAGGTTGAATGACACAGCCTAGTCACACCGTAGAGGTTGAGATCTGAGGCAAATCCACTGACAAATTAGCTCAGAGGAGCCCACCTGGAGGAAGGTCCCTATCATCTCACACAGGCACCCCCCGCATTTGCAAAAACTGGGAAGGTACCATCTGTGTGAAGCTCCAAACAAAGGTAGCTCAGGAGAAATATAACCCTTTTAACCTTAGTGAGTCTGTCAATAGAAGCCTGAATAGGTTATGATAAAAAAAAAGAGAGGGAATGATTCACACCACAAGTCCTTCCCATTTCCATGAATATGCCAGAACTGCCACTGTCCAAAGTATGTACGTGCCTGGTCATTCAAATTACCCGAATGTGATACATTTTCATATGAAACTATGTATCACATTGGAAATTAAAGAACTTTATAACCCATTCCATAAAACGAGTGTAGTACCACGTTAGGCACCATGGATTTGAAGACTCCGTTTTGGCATTAAGTACACAAGAACACATCTTCTAGTGTAGGAAACATCTGAAGCTGCTACAGAATCTCCAGTCTACACATACAAGAATGCCACAAGTGGTCAAGCTTGCTACAGAATTAAGCATAATAACAACAACATTCTTGCTTTACCATCTGTCACAAAGGGGGAAAAGCACGCTTAAGGTAAAAACCCTACTGTTACTAATTATCCATATAGAACTGGTACAATGGAAAAAATGATTATTCTTTGAATTCCCTCATGTCCTACATGTACAAAAATTCAGTCAAAATTGTTTACACTCTCTTCTACATTATTTGGTAGAACAACTACAATTTATTTCTGGAAAATAAAATAGCAAGTTGCACAATGAATAACTCACAGATGTGAGTATGCTTACCAGCATTACTCTAAGAATGTTGAAATCAGGTCGCTTTCATATTAGGAATGAGAGCAAATCTGCTGTTGTTCCCTCTTTTCCTCTTAATCCTTCTGAAACTTAACTAATCTGTTTCATATTATGTCGGAAATCCTAAAGCCACATTTATAAAAGAACCACAGAGGACCTTCAGTGGAGTGAAGCCATCAAAAGACCATGAGTACCACTTTTAAAAGGAAAAGGATAACTGGAAAGTGGGGTTTCTCAGCATTTTTTTTCATATTGACATATTAAAGTAGCAGCACGGTTCAGAAGGGTTTCAGTGATTCAGCAGAGTCCATTATTGTTCAGTGTTTTTCCACACACGCTAGTCATTTATCAAATTATTCACAGGTAAAGACAAAGTATTTCAAATGGGCATTGTGGGGAAAAAGAAAAGAAACAACTGACACAGCTGCACAGATTGAGGTCTACACTTCTTTAGAAAACAGTGTATGGTACAGAATCTTATCCAAGACCTGTCACAGAAGTTATTCCAAGGGAGACTGCATGTGCAGTGTGAATAACTTCTTATTTTTAATGCCTTCAATTCAACTGTATTCCAGTTGAATATTAAAAAAAAAAAACCAAACATGAGGATCCTTTGTTTCATACTGAAGGACTTTCTAACGGACTCTCAAGTAGGCAGACAGGATTCCAAAAATATGCTGACCCTTCAGCTGGCAAGCTACTTACTCTGCTTCAGTGTCGTTCACACACCGTTCACAGGCATTCCCTGTACGCGGCCTATAGTACCCACTACAGATTTAAGGACTCTCTGCCACAAGGATCTATAGCTAGGACTTGATGCCTCGCATTTTAACAGCCTATAAAGCAGTAGAAACAACCAGTCAGGTGTATCCATTTTCCCACCCAACTCAGTGAAACTGCTGCACAGCTGGAGTTGAATAGTAGCATCTAATGTGACCTGATATATCTCCAGGCTTAATGAATTTCTAATTGCTCATTGGCCCCAGAAGATTTGCTAAAGCAAACACAAAACCAGCTGGAGACACTTGCAGTTTCTAAAATGAATGAAAGGCAATCTTTCTGAACAAAATAATTGGTTGTCTTCAAAATCTGCTGGAAGACAAGCAAGGTAATAAAAACTAACAACAGCTTCTTATGAAGCAAAAGTTCTAATAATCCATAAATAATATACCACAAAGTTCTGTTATTCAAAATATACTGCCTTTCATGTTGAAAGCAGAACAGCTTTGCTTCCTCTGGCATATCTTCACAGACAGACACCATTCCAGTGAGATTTAGACCTTCCAAGAACCATCCTAAGCAGCTCTACATTAACATGGAATGAGACAGTACACACATTCCTTAAGTGGTCAGGAGGGTGATTCTTTAATGGTCATCCTACAGGCAATCTTATGTTCACATGCTTTCTTCTCATCATGATTACCAGAAACAATACAAGTCTAGCTAGACTGGAGACCAGCTTGAGGAACAGTAATCACCGTGCTCAGTGCTGGAAAAGGGATGATGAAGTTCTAGAATCAGCAGGTCCAAATGACTGTTGAACAAAGAAGTTTTGTCTGGTCACAGTTGACTCAGTAAATAATAGAGAAATTTAGAGCTATGATAACTGACATAAGGAGGAGATTTAATCCTAAACCAGTTATCAAAGGTCAGATGGCCAGATAACCTACATGTGTTTCTCTCAATCAAAAAAAAAAAAAGAAAAGGATTATTTCAATCTGTGCTTAACTGTATGTATTTTTCCTCCTAATGCAAAGATGCCCATCTTCGCCAACACTACCTTAACACATACCGATTTGGTACCCAAAGTCACAATGCCAGTGAAGAAAGTGATAACAGATAATAATTACTTGATTCTCAGAAGGGAATTCTCCAGTAAAGCGAGACCTACATATGAAAACGTGTTACCTAGTCTGCAATAAAAATTCACAAAAAGTGTTTCGGTGGAATGCAGTGTGTTTACTTAACTATTTCACTCCAATTTTAGAACACGCATTAATTCACATGTGAAATAAAAAGCATACAGTTTGAATTTTTAAAACCTGCAACAGAATGAGTTAGTGAAGTTTTCATTACATTTTAACTTGAAAATTAAAAGGACAGTTACTTCTCACCATATATATTTTCCCTCCCACAAACAGCTTCCTACTACAACCACTCTTTAACAACTTTAATGTGTATGAATATATATTACTGAATATTTCTTATACATCATGTTTAACAATGCACCAATAAAATGCTAAAGAAAAAAATAGATTTCAGGCTTCAGCAGTGGAGAAAAACTGAAATGACATCAAGTGAAACAGAAGTAACACCCAATTCTGTAGTTTCTAGGCAGCTATGACTGACAGCAACAATTCTGTAATTTTGGAGCACTGATACATGAAATTTTGCTGCATTGAATTGCACTGGATATCTGGAGTTCCTCAGGGAACCAGCAGTGTTTAACATTGTCAGTGACATAGACAGTAGGACTGTATGCGGCCTCAGCAAGTTTGCCAACGACGCCGAGCTGCGTGGAGCGTTCGACACGCTGGAGGGGAGGGATGCGATCCAGAGGGATGTTGAGAGGCTTGAGAAGTGGGCCTGTGTGAACCTCATGAAGTTCAACAAAACCAAGTGCAAGGTCCTGCACGTGGGTTGGGGCAATCCCAAGCACAAATACAGGCTGGGCAGAGAATGGATGGAGAGCAGCCCTGAGGAGAAGGACTTGGGGGTATTAGTTGATGAGACGCTCAACATGACCCAGAAACAAGCACTCCCAGCCCATAAAGCCAACTGTATCCTGGGCTGTGTCAAAAGAAGCATGGCCAGCAGGTCAAGGGAGGGGATTGTGCCCCTCTACTCCACTCTCGTGAGACACCACCTGGAGTACTGCATCCAGCTCTGGAGTCCTCAGCACAAGAGAAACGTGAACCTGTTGGAGCAGGTCCAGAGGAGGGCCACGAAGATGATCAGAGGGCTGGAGCACCTCTCCGATGAAGACAGGCTGAGAGAGTTGGGGTTGTTGAGCCTGGAGAAGAGAAGGCTCTGGAGAGACCTTATTGCAGCCTTCCAGTATCTGAAGGGGACCTACAAGAAAGCCGGAGAGGGATTTTCTACAAGGGCATGTAGTGATAGGACGAAGGGGAGTGGCTCCAAACTGGCAGGGGGTAGATTTAGATTAGATATCAGGATGAAATTTTTCACTCTGAGGGTGGTGAGGCACTGGAACAGGTTGCCCTGAGAAGCTGTGGATGCCCCATCTCTGGAAGTGTTCAAGGCCAGGTTGGATGGGGCTTTGAGCAACCCGGTCTGGTGGGAGGTGTCCCTGCCCATGGCAGGGGGTGGAACTAGATGATCTTTAAGGTCCCTTCCAGCCTAAACCATTCCATGAAATCAGTCACTACAGTCTGCTAATAAATAAAACGAAGCAGCACTGTGTAGTGACATCAAGTTGTACAAGGTTATGAAAAATATTTTTTCAAGGCAGTGATATAAATGCAGAATTTATGAATAAAGCAATCTATATAAAATATTGTTGCATATTCTTGATATTATATTAGAAACAGCCCACCCCACTTTGAA
The DNA here is from genome assembly GCF_965231255.1 of Vanellus vanellus. NCBI lineage: Eukaryota > Metazoa > Chordata > Aves > Charadriiformes > Charadriidae > Vanellus > Vanellus vanellus. The sequence continues at coordinate 56,088,004 of NC_138910.1, read as the reverse complement.
AGAGACATACATTGATAAAATTTTAAAGAACTGCACTTCAAATTTTCAGCCGCTGTTCCTTGTGCTTGACACAGAATATGCATTGTAGGGAGACAGGAAAAGAGTTATTAATTCATATTAAGTTATGAGAGATGACCCAGACTGGTTATGGTCATCTTCTGAAGTTAATCCAAAATATTAATGGTGATTTTGTTATACACTTCACTATTGCCTACACTACTAATGCAAGAATGCTGTCGGTAATTCGACACAAGCATAAACTCCCATGGCCTCTCAAGAAGCTTAAAAAGGCAAATATTTCCGCTTCATAAAGTTAAAACCAAGCATTTGAAGTTTCTATGAACTAAAGTTTTCTATTTGTTCTGCAAAATTTAGACTGTATACTGTTACAAAAATTCACAACTAGCCCAAGCAAGGAGAGAAGCTGGGATGCAAAGTACAAAATTATTAATGTACATGGTGTGTCCCAGCCAAATTGGGGCACCCTGAATACTTTTAAAGCATTTGGGTACAACATGATTTGACTAATCACCACCGCCCACACTACCAATTACTAATCATAGTAAAACTTCTCTAGATCATTTTGTATTTCTTCTTTTGTCCTTTCACCAGGATGGGCTGGCTGATGAATGATAACTCCTTTGTTTGGCAATTGTGGAGCTTTTAACAGCTCAGTATTTGCTCCCACTAGAAGTTGTAAACCCTCACTGCGTCCATAACCGTCCAGTGGTGTGGCAGACTCCATATGCAAAGAGAGAATCGGTATAGTTATAAACTTTTCTTCGGACAGCTGGCAAGTCTTTGTTAACACAATCAATTCTGCTGCTTACGCAGTCAGCTTCAGACTGAGTGGTGAAGCCTCCACTACCTTATCTTCACTAGTTATTTAATAACCTATAACTCAGTTACCATTCAGATAACATGACAGCCTTTCTACATGTAGTTCAAGATCAGGATCTGGAAATGGCACATCCATTAGAATATTCTGAGGGGTTGGTTGGGGTTTTTTTTCAGCTTCGTGGGTTATTACTGCACAATCACGATGTGGTGTTCCTTCCCCACGTAAAGGAAGTACAGTTGCAGGCTTCAGCTGATTACATTGCTTACCATAAGGTACACGTGTCATCTATAAAAGGTTCCATGGCTACTAACAAATCGTCAACATACTGTGTCAGAAACGGATGCATTTTTTAAACAAAGCATCCTGTAAAACTTTTACTGAAGTTTTAGAATAGTGGAGGACCCAGCAAAGCCCTGAGGGAGCTTTGTCTATGTTAGCTGTGTCTTTCCCCAGGTAAATGCAAAAAGGTCTTGAAAGCCCAGATGAAAAGTATATTGACGTAAGGTAGAAGTATCCCCTGTACGTATGACACGGTTTCAACTGGGGTAGAATTAACTTTCTTACTAGCAGCTAGTGTAGTACTGTGTTTTGGATTTAGGAGGAAAATAATGTTGATAACACACTAATATTTTTAGTTGTTGCTAAGCAGTCAAGGCCTTTTCTGCTCCTCATACTGCCCCGGCAGCGAGTAGTCCGGGAGTGCACAAAAAGTTGGGAGGAGACAGCCTGGACAGCTGACCCCAACTGACAAAAGAAATATTCCGTGCTGGATGATGTCATGCTCAGTATATAAAGCTGGGGGAAGAAGAAGGAAAGGGGGAGGGACTTTCAAAGCGATAGCTGTATTAGCCAGAAGTAATTACGTTCATTAATCAAAAGGTTGAAGACTGAATTCTCATAGAAGGCGGAACTATTTCATATTCTGAGGCTCCTGTCAGGACTGCACAATAGGTCTCTGCTAACTGTCAATCCTGGGTAAAACGTAGCTGCCTCTGTGCATAGAGCAGGGAAAGATTGCACCATAAGATTCAGAGGTCCTTTCGTGAGGCGCTTTTTTGTTGTTTTTTTTTTTTTTCTTTTGTCATACCAAGCACTCCCATTTCCAGTGGCTTTGTTGTCCACAATAGTTACAGCAGTCTCCAGTTCCTTGAGATGCACTGCTTAAAAAATTTTCTCCTCTGCCCCACCCTGGACATCTTCACACCCTTGTTCCCTTGATCTAGTAGTATTATTCAACGCTGCTGCCAATAGACTAGCTTTCTTTTTCTGTTCTTTTCCTTTTGTGCAAAAGCAACTATATTTCTGCAGCATTCTCGCTGCTTAGCTATTGATCCAGATGTCCCTGGAAGCAGTCTTGCTGTAGATATTTATCTATGATGCCAGACAACACTGGAAGGGTTTCAAAGAGGTGTTAAAGGGGCTAGAATGCTACTGTTATCTTGGTTGTCCAGGGATATCTTTTATCCTTCATGGACAGCTCTAAGATTCTGAGAAGCAAAGTCCTTATTTCCAGGGCAAGGATGTTCTTTAGTTTGTTTTACTTAAGCACGAACAATACCAAAGTCTCGGGTCAAATTCTACTACCTCATTACATTGCAGTGTATAACATGAACTAATATATAACAAAGTTAATCCACTTTCATACTAGAAAGACTGATTGATATAATGGTTAGGGAAGGGTATTTTTGTAACGTTAACTTTTTAGCACTAGAAAAAAGGGTAAGTTTCTCCAGGCTTGCGTCTCCTCAGACGAAGAAATAACGGCCAAGATACTTGTTTTCGCTCCCTTCCTCCCCACCCCCCAAGCTGACTCAGAGCGTGCTTTACATTTCTCCAATGAAAACTTGAAAACTGTCACTCTTTGTAGTTGTCAAAAAGAAGAGCTGAGCTTCTGCTGAGTGACTCTTCCTTACCTAGCTCAGATAAAGAAAATATGTTGAAGGGAATAAGAAAGTGCTTTGAGAAGATTCTTGTCTATCAGGAACCTTTACCACCACTTGGGTGGACCCAACACAAGGCAGAGTGGCATAGCCCGAGACCTTTGACACCATAAGAATGCTATCTAGTTTAAAGCACGGCATGGCTTAATACATTTTCTCAACAACACTATATAAGAAATATCAAGCATATGATATCTACATGAGCTTTTTCAAGTTTCAGATTTTCTTATCTAGAACATGCTCAATGTATGAACTCACAGTCTATTTTAAGCATCAACTAAGAATGAACACAGAATTGAAGTTGCAGTAAAACTCTCAGCAATCAAGATTAAAGGTGCATGTGGGAGACTGTCCAATCCCTATTGAAGCTTTCTGAGGACTGGCCAATCTAAGAAACAATCATAATCCCAAACCAGAATAATGGCTGAAGTGCAAAGAAATATCTTTGATTTTTACAGGTTTTCATATAGATATTGCAGAATGGAGAAGTTAATTCCAAAGCAAGAACCTTAATGGAGGAAATGAAGTAGAACAAGCCATTGATTTTAGTCCTCATTATTCCACTATTGAAAATCAGTACAACTATAGTTTCTATACGCATCTCGTGTAAGAATCTACAGGCAGATATAACGCATCCAGACAAATCAATTAGATTAAAGTATTTAAGTTCATTTTTGCAATTGTTCTCACCTATGAGATTGTTCCACAGTTGTGATTAAGCTGGTCTGATACAACTCTCAAAACTGTAGTTGCTGCCCCTGCATCAGCTGGCACGTTTGCAAGCTTACTGTCCTGTTTGGGGATAGGGAGACAGGAAGCACGTTTTTAGTGCTTCAGTTTTTCCAACCTGGATGCAAAATTCAGTGCCAATGAAAGGAGTTTTGCTTGGAATATGACTGAACTGTGGAATGGTCTTTCCCCAATGCCAGTTTTAATTGCTCAGTTATTGGGCGCACTGTTGGTCTCCAGATAGATGCTTTAATTGAGAACACGTATTGCTTATGCTTCATTATTTATACTAGTCTGCCTGTACGAGACATCCAAATATGTTATTCATAGATGCTTCTTACCCTCAGACCATTGACAATGACAGGATGGAATAAACATTAGGAGTCTTTTTATATTTTAAATATACCCATATCTCACTATTCTAGCCAGAAAGTTAATAAGTTGTCTGTCTAAAATTCATATTGGGGCCGACTACTGCCTGACAAAGTAAGCCCTGTTTCAGCAAAACCAAACTTACTAAGTACAATTGTTTTAATGCATATAAAATTCTGTTTGTGTCCACAGTTAGTTAAGCAGAGGTCAAAGCAGCACTGCTAAAGAACTTGAGGTTTCTCACGCTGGCTACACGCATGGTCACTGAAATTCTAACCATGCAGAGCTGCTTGCAGAGCTGCATTCCACCAGCGTTTATACGCGAGTCTCACAGCAGCTATTCCCTCTTCCTGCCCCACTTACAACATTTCTCCAATGCATCTTATGGCCTGTTCTCCAAACACACATGCAGGCAAAGGTTTTTTATAAGAAGGTCTAGAGAAAGTCTTGTCATTAGAACAAGAACAAGGCATCAGCATCTGTCTGTAAGCTACAAACATCTGTTAAAAACACCTCACAAAAATCTATATGTATAAGTTATGAGAAAAAAAAAAAAGCAAGCAAAAAAGCTCAACATAGTTACAGCAAAATAATGAAATGGAGACCCAAGAAGGACCAAGTGCAGAAGCTTTTCAGAAGAAGAACATTTTGAGGACTCAGGAACTACGTCACCAGATGGGCCTTCTACATACCAGCAATTAGGTGGCAGCTGAACCAGCAAACTGTTGCAGGACATTAGTACTTTTGAAGAAAATCTTACACTGTACACCTGGGTAAGATGCCAATCCTAACCCAAGAGAATAGTCACATAAGCAGTTTGAACAATGCTTACAAATTACTGAGGCCTTGCCCCAGTCACAACCCCCTTCTCCCAAGGACAAGGGGGACTATTCTAAACCATTTGAGGAATTTGTGAATTTGCATAAAATAAAAGTTCAATACAGCTGGAGACCAATCAACTATGATAAGCTAACTATAAAACTTCTTTTATTAAACGGAACCAGTGACTGAAGAATTCAAGTAATCCATGGACCTTCGAGGCATTATGCATACTTGACAACCGCTACACTTTTGCTATGTTCTTGCAGCGATTGTGGCACATAAATACTACTCTTTATCAAGCAACTTCAGTTTTCAGGCTGCCCTCTTCAAATAATTTATTCATATGTCTGGAAGGAAAAGGAATGTATTGCAACATAAGAACAGCACTCTGGTCATCTGAAAATATTAAGCAAATATTTGGGAAACAACCACAATTAGGAGTGCAGAACAATATAATAACTGAGGCAAGAGATTACTTTTTAATCAGATTGCACTGCTGGTTTTTTCTTCTATATTTGGACAAACACACACATTAAAAAAACCAAAACTGCACTGAATAGGGGATGGCTGAAGGAAATATCTCTATACACTGAACAATACAAATGGTTGTTAAGTCAGATAAAACTTAGGCTGAAGTTTTATACCCGTCTTCAACAGCTTCTAAAGTACAGAAGTCCCTAAAATAAAGATCAAGACACTAAATCTAAAATACAGCTTCTTTTTGTTCTGTATACTGACAAACAGAACGGTAAACAACATGCCAGCAACCATAAAGACAATAACAAAATCCAATTATTGGTTCGCTTTTTCAGACATAGCTTTAAATTATTTCTGGATGCAAAACATACTACATTTTTACCAACCAACATTAGAACTGGATACCACTAATCTTCCTGGGCTTGTATTTCCTGAGATCAATCTAACCTGAATGCAGAAACCTGACGCAGAAAAGTTGTTTTTCCAAAATCCTTCCGCCCACAGCAGTAAGAGTGCTGCTAACATAATTAAGACTTACTTGAAAAAAAGACAGTTCCAGATGAAAGCGGACTATGCAGCTCAAACGTAGACCACAGAGACCAAAGCTTCGGCCATGCCTGTTTGCAAATCACCCCAATCAGAAGACTCAGCTGTGTCTGCAGCCAGCCTTAAAGAACCTGCATTTCATCTGCAAAATAAAATTTAAAGATTTCCCCAAAGCACAACAATATAAACACTGATTTCAAGTGCTTTTGTGCCATGACTAATGTAGAATCCAATCTCACTCACCTTTTAAAGAATCTTATTTGTTCTGAGGACAGACAAAAATGTTTTGAAAGGGCTTAGGACACATTGCAGAAACATAACACTATTTAATGGCTTATTCTCTCTTTCTGGTGCCAGATACACATCCCTGTTTGCTAAAGCCCACATTATTCTAGCTGCACAGTCATAATACATGTATCAATTTGACACGCTCAGTAAAATTCTCCAAGTAAGCACTCTGGTTTTGGACTTAATTGGAAAATTTGCATCAGCAAGTATTGTCAGCTCTAGCAGACAGCATCCTGAAGCGAGTCCTTTCTCTGTAAGAATTCTTATTACTGGGGCGTGTCTTGGTTCTCATTCAAATGCCACCACAATCACTCAGAATCTCAGCATGCTTTAGATAGGTTCCTATAATCATATCATGCCATACAATCATAGGATCACAGGATAACGCTGATTGAAAGGAAGCTCAAGAGGTCCCCTTCCCCTGCTCGAAGCAGGGGTAGCTGTGAGCTCAGACCAGGCTGCTCAAGGCTTTCTCTAATTGCAGGGATGAAAAGTACAGTTTAATCCTTACCTCTGTCCCAGGGCAGAAGTGGTAAGCTGTTGCTGGCATATTAGTGTAACATAACCCTGATGTAGAAGGTGGCATAGAGAAGAGTTGTAGCTTCTTCAGGTTTTCATTGTTGGTCATTTTAATCAAGACTCCTGGTAATTCATGTTCTTCTCCTTTGAACTCTAAATGGTTCAAATCTTTGAACTCAGTAGACAACTCATAGAAATAACCTGCTTATCAAGAGGGGAAAAGGAAACTCACTCCATAACCTTGATTTCTATAGGTGAATTTAGGAATTTAGGCTCTTTAGGAAGGACAGGCAGGGAAAATGAGGAGGTCGTGTTGCCCTCTATGTCAAGGACCAGCTGGAGTGCATGGAGCTCTGCCTGGGGATGGATGGGGAGCCGACCAAGAGCTTATAGGTCAGGATTAAAGGCAGGGCAGGGACAGGGGACATTATAGTCGGGTCTGCTACGTGCCACCTGACCAAGAGGACCAAGTGGATGAAGCCCTCTATAGACAGACAGGAGTGACCTCACGTTCACAGGCCCTGGTTCTCATGGGGAACTTCAACCACCCCTGTATCTATTGGAGGAACAACACAGCAGGGCACAAGCAATCCAGGAAGTTCTTGGAATGCATTGTTGACAACTTCCTTCTCCAAGCGGTAGAGGAACCAGCAAGGAGAGGAGCTCTGCTGGACCTTGTCCTTACCAACAAGGAGGGGCTGGTGGGGGATGTCAAGTTCACGGGCAGCCTTGGCTGTAGTGATCATGAAATGGTAGCGTTCAAGATCCTTAGGGCAGCAAAGGGGGAGCACAGCAAGCTCAGTACCCCAGACTTTATGAGAGCAGACTTCGACCTCTTCAGGGAACTAGTTGGTAGGGTACCATGGGATAAAGCCCTGGAGGGAAGGGGGGCCCAAGGAACCTGGCTAATATTCAGGGATCACCTCCTCCAAGCTCAGGAGTGCTGCATCCCAACAAAGAGGAGGTCAGGCAAGTAGTCAGGAGCACCTCTCCGATGAAGACAGGCTGAGAGAGTTGGGGTTGTTGAGCCTGGAGAAGAGAAGGCTCTGGAGAGACCTTATTGCAGCCTTCCAGTATCTGAAGGGGACCTACAAGAAAGCCGGAGAGGGACTTTCTACAAGGGCATGTAGTGATAGGACGAAGGGGAGTGGCTCCAAACTGGCAGGGGGTAGATTTAGATTAGATATCAGGATGAAATTTTTCACTCTGAGGGTGGTGAGGCACTGGAACAGGTTGCCCAGAGAAGCTGTGGATGCCCCATCTCTGGAAGTGTTCAAGGCCAGGTTGGATGGGGCTTTGAGCAACCCGGTCTGGTGGGAGGTGTCCCTGCCCATGGCAGGGGGTGGAACTAGATGATCTTTAAGGTCCCTTCCAGCCTAAACCATTCTATAAGTCTCCTAAAGAAGTATATGTTAGATTTTTCTGAGGAACTGCAGAAGAGGCTTATTTTTTCCACAGGAAGACACATAATTCAGTTAACGTTTCTATATTAAACATCATAATGTATCCTTATGAAATGACAGTGGGGACGCATATATTGTATATTCATGTTCTCATTTCAGCTCTGGCTGAAGTATTTGGTATGTATATGATTGACATTTTGATTACCACATGCATCTGATAAGCTTCCTGCAAAGGTACAGGTACTTTTTTCTAGCTATTCAAGTAATCCAGCCAATTGGCCCACTCAGTAATTACTGTAATGGTCTTTTAATTCTTATTGGGTGTAGCAGATAATTTATATTCTTTGGAGAGAAATCTGAAAGGTCATTTACTTACATAAACATTTTGGTGGAAACTTTTAGCTTGCAAGGCTATTAAGCGTCATCTTTTTTTTTTTCCTTAGCTATGAGGATATTTTGTACGTGGTTGAGTACCCCAGAATGGAATTTAATACCTTCCTGTCAAAACACTCTATCGGCATTTAATTTTCCTCATTTATTATATCTCCATAATAACAACTAAGTGGTATCTTGTGTGTGAGGTGTTCTTCGTATATGTTACTACAGAGAGAATAGCAGCTGTATGCACTAATAGAGATTTAGCAAATCCTAATATTAGATTTTCTGAAAAAAAAAAAAACAACCACTCAGTTTCCATCCCTATTTCTATCACTAATTTACCAGCATAGGATATCATGTATTCTTTCTTCTTTAGTCACATTGAAATGCCATCTGAGTAAATGTAATGGTACTTAGACTAATTACCTCTCAGCAATATAAAAAAAACACATTAACTTATTACTTGTTAATGGAAAATTGTTTCTTTATTTTTTTTTCTTCAGTACAGTTGATATGACCTCTTGCCATATTTTAAAACTGTGTAAGAATTAATTGGCATCTCATCCAAAACAAAGTAAGGTAGCAAGCAGTATTCAGTCAATAGAGAAAGCCTTCTTTATGGAAGAAAAATCCTTTGAATGTAACATAATACAAAAACTATACCCCTGTTTCAGTATATGTCTGAACCTTAAAAGTTACAGCTACACAGATGGTCTGTTTCTAAGAAAACATCTGCTGTTTTGTCCATTGTCAAAGAAAGGATGGACTCTACACTATGTGCTTTTCTGTTCTGTCTGACATGCGTAGTTCTTCTTTTGCAGTGTTTCCCAATACGATACGTGCTCATTTGTTCCAATGTGGTGAGATGTAATTATATTATTGTACAGACATGGAGAAAATGGGACCTTGTATATGTTAAACAATGACTGTCTAGGTGGAGGTACTATTTCTATTCCCTTTGCATTAAGACAGAGCCCTATATAAACGTCTTCTAAATGTATACGTTTTATTGTTACAGAAGCATTGATAATCTTTGAAGCCAGGTCTCCAGAAAAGACGTAGCCAGTTCCTGAACAAAAAGGAGGGTAATTGGCACCTGGGTATTCTTTTTCTGATATGTACCATTTATTGTTTTGATTTCGAATAGGCTTATGCCCTTTCATAAGACAGCCTGTGAAATAATTCTGTGGCGGAGGTGAAAGAGGCCTGAGCAGCTTTTCTATTAGGTATATTGTATTAACAAAAACATCGCTGTCTGTCTTCATAACAAAGTTTGCGCCGCTGCAGTAGGAGGCAACCCACTTCATGCCCATCAAAGTTTTAAGAGTTAAGTTATGGTAAGTGTCCAGGAAGTCCTGTTGAATAATATCACGATATTGCTCACTTTCTCTCAGTACGACGTCATTTGGACCTTTGCTACTGACGCCTAGCATAAACAACCGAACAATCTCAACTCCTGGAACCACAGATTCATTTCCCCAGCTGCTTCTGATGGAACGTCTGAGATTAATTTCAGCAGCCGTAGTTGCTATTAGCAATATCAAGAAAGGTGTTTTATCTTTACACTTATCTTTTTCATTAATAATGAATTTAAATGACTGTGTTGAAGCTGATCTGGTTTTATTTCCATTTTTCTCATTTTCCACTGGTAGGTTTCCATTTTCTTTCCATACGAATTTTTTAAAATTTGAAATAATGTTTTTATGTAAAATATTTTCACTTTTCATCTGAAGAGTATCATAACCTTTGGTAAAAAGTATGTCTTTTTCTTCTATGTTATCATTGTTTTGAACATCACTTTTAGTTAGAACAGCATGGTGATTAGAATAAAAAACATAAAAACTGAAATACAGTGCTGTAAAAACGATGGAGGCAGCCAGGAAAACATTCCTCTTGGCACAGTCCCAAGGAGAGGTGAAGAATCCACTACAGTAGGTCATGTTGGCAGCTTTGAGAAGATGCATAAAAAGCTATTTTTTAATTGGACACATATTTTATCAGATGAGCAGTTAATTTGTAATTGTTTTCCTCAGTGGCACAGGAAGATAAAAGCAATCTGCAGGCTTCTGATTCTTCAGGATTCCTGGGTTTTTAATTAAAGGTATCCCATTATTTCATCTTAGAATAAATTGTAAAAATTTTCACAGAAGCAAAAAACCCAACAACTTTCAAATAAACTCATAATTTCATTTCCAAGCTTTTATTCCTAAGAGAAATACAGTAATAAATAAATATAAATAAATAAATACAGTATTAAAAAATATTCATTTTCTCAGAACAGAGCTTATTCAACTATATATTTAGAAGATGGATTATATGTAAAATATAAATGTGAATTTATTCCAATATTACAGTCAACCTTTTAATATTTTTATATATCCACACAAAATACCTGTCAATTTTTCAATATGGCTGTTGTCAATACTAATAGCAGGGTACTGAACTCATAAGAGCTATGGTAGAATGTAGAATACATATTCTATTTCAAACGCATATGTTTATTAAAACATGCTAAAAAGATACACATTTAAAGTAAAGATTGTAACTGCTATTCCAATTGCTACAACCCTCCTTTCTAGGTTATAAAGATAGAAGAAAGATAGCTTAACTTCAGGTAAGTTTTACAAAATCTTCTTGTGTAGTTGAATAATCCAAAGCTAATGAAGGATTATGATTGATTGTGGATTCACAGCCTTGGGGCCTATTGTGATAAATCACATGGCAGCTACCTTTAGCCAATTAAAAGTTAGATACATGGTTGAAAGTGATTGTTTGGGCTATATAAAATGTCGAGAGAGAGAGGTAGCATTTCCAGACGCAAACTTAACCATCAGAAGATAGGTGTCTGACATGAGATGAAGTGCCGCCTGCCGGCCTCTACCTCTCTAAATAATACTTAAGACAACTGCCTTAGGCTAGATCCATATGTTTTAAATGGCTCCAACCGAATGAGATGAATCCCATCCTTCCAGACTGCAATGACAGGTAAAATATAAATACTGGCACAATGAAAATACTGTAGCTATTTTTTTTTTTCTTTTTGTGATTTCCATAATAGCTAAATTCCGGCTTCCTTCAACTAAATGGTACAGAAATTTATCTAAGCCTTGGAGATGCACCACAGTTTGCAGGGAGAGGGAGATAAGCAGGTGTCCAACACACCACAAACTGGTAACACCCAAGAATGTTGTCTGGAAAATAGTGCAACTGCATCAAGCTGCTTTACACAAACTTGTCTCTGAAGGATTCTCTACATGTATCCCAAAGTGAGCTGCAAAATTATATTAAGTCCGGGTTTTTCACATTTTTTGTGCCAAAACACTACTTGACAGATATAACATATTAATTCAACACTTCTTACCATCACTGAAAGTGCAGATTCATCCCAGTCATACAGCCACGGTATTTTTGGAACAGATTCTTCAGTAGTTTCTTGCTGCTTCACAAAGAAATGACAGATTTAGGACTGAAATAGAGACAGGGATCCTATCTCTGTGCCCATGGAGAACTTAAGGACAAGCTTACAGGCCCCTGAGGTTCTGTCCTAAGTCTTTTCCAGAGGAATTATTAACTAACACAAAGGAAAACACACCAGGACATTCACTATTCTGTTTTAAAGGGAAAAAACACTGTCACTTTTAGCGATGAAGAGACAGTTTATAAAACGAGACTGGATGTAACCATTTTAGAATATGCAATAGAAATGTGAACTAAGAAATTAATTTATGCTCAATTATAATTTAATCTGAGTAAAACAGAATCATAGAATACCAGGTTGGAAGGGACCTCAAGGATCATCTGGTCCAACCTTTCTTGGGAAAAGCATGTGTCCTGGTTTGAGGTAAAACGGAACCAATTTTGTTCAGTAACTTCGCTTCTTAGCTGGGCCTCTTCTAACTACTGAAATTAACTGCATATTGTGCAGAAAATGTTCACTCTCTCAGAGTGATAAGACCAATGTTTATAGCTGATGCCCAGGCATGGTATGCAGAGAGGCTCCTGCTTACACTTATTGCCATAACAGCCAAGGCCAACCAACTTTGTTATTTGCCACGTTGGAGGGTCGGAAGCGGAAAAGCATAGTGGGGTCCCACCTGCAGGGAGGAGCGGACAGGACAGGTGACCCAAAACTGACCAACAGGGTATTCCATCCCATCTGCCTCATGCTCAGTATAAAAGCTGAGGGATCAAAGGGTCACGGGCTCTTCCTTCAATGGCCGACGTCTGAGGAGGACTCTGTTTGTCTGCCTGTGATCCCGATCCTGAATCCAGATCCAGAATCCAGTTCCCGTCCGTCACTGAGTCCAGCCTGGGACTGCCCCAGGAGCTTGATACGGTTTTGTATATATTTTTCATTATTTCTTTTTATTTTATTATTAATATTTCATTAAAGTAGTTTAGTTTCTTCTAAACTCGTAAGTCTCTTTTTCCTCCTCTGCCTCTCTCTTTGTAGAGGGGTAGAGGGGAGCATCTGTCGGTCCCGTCTGGGGTTCCTCGGGTCCCCAGTGGTGGATTTGGCCTAAACCACGACAGCATGGTCTAGACAATGTTGATTAATCTGTATGCAAATGTGTGGTGGATTACCCTTGGCCCACATCCAAACACCCGTCCGGCTGCTCACCCACTTTCCCCCTCCTCAACAGGACAAGGGGAGAAAATAGGATGAAAAAGCTTATGGGTAAAGATAAAGGCAGGGAGATCACTTACCAGATACCGTCAAGGGCAAAACAGACTTGAGGAAAAATAATTTAATTTATTGCTAATTAAAATACATTTGGATACTAAGAAACAAAGACAAAAATTACAACAATCCCCCCACTTCCATCTTTTCCTGGGGTCAACTTAACTCCTTTACCTGCCACCCCCAGCAGCAAAAGGGGACGGGGCATTAAGGTTCCTACCTGCTCCTCCTCCTGTTCAGAAAAATCTGCTCCAGTGAGAGCTCTCCAAGGGCCACAGTTCCTTCAGGAAATATCCAACTGCTCTTACTTTGAGAGAAATAGGGTATAAGCACATTCCATTATAAACTGGTCAGTAGTTCAACTAATGCAGCTCATGTATGATACACCCATAAAATATTAAGAATACAGTGAGTAATGGCTTAGCTCTAGGAATCTTCCTTCTCGTGTTTGTAATTCTTTAGAAACTCTGTATTTTGACAAATTAACATTTTAAAAAAAACCCAAAGTAAGTATAAAACAATATAAGAAAGAATGTAGGCAATACCACTTCAGAGGGTGAGAGGCATTTCTGTATGCACTAATTGCTTTGCTGTTATTTGAAATGTGAGAGCTTCAGCACATGAAAATATGAGCACAGAAGATCATTTTCAATGTTCTAAGTGTACTTCTGCATGGCAATTTTCTCAATTAAGCTAAAAACATTTTGTCAAATTCTATTTTTACTTCTTTGGATTTTAACAGTGCAATTAAATTTAATTAAATCCCGATTCCGTTGTGGAAAGAACAGGAACTCCTAAGAAAACTTTTCTAACAGGCAGCTACAATATTTATTGTTTCAAGTTCGATAGAGTTATTACAAGATTAGCAGAGAATTCATGTTGCAGAAAAGCAAACAGTACATGTCTCTGAAAAATTAATTACAGTTTATCTTGCTTACAACTTTTAAAAACGCCAAGAAGCTCTCAAAATACAATCCTCCTTTTCTATTAAAATTTTTCCCAGGACTAAAAAAAGAAACATACTTTGAAAATAAATTCTTACTCACAATAATTACCCATACTATTAAACCAAAACAATTAGAATTCATGAAGATTATTTTTCTAAAACCAACCGTACAGCGAAGTTGGAATAATAGCTCCCACATACATTAAGTTGCCTCAGTGACACATTGATTATTCCCATATACAAGCATTGAACTATATTCAGAATTTAACATTACAACAGGTATGCTGGAAGAAGGCAGAATTAGGCCTTATTAAAATAAAAAAGGAAGAAGAAGAGTAGAAAGGAGTAGAGGAAAACAGAAAAGGAATTAAAAAAAAAGAAAGGAGATGAATACGATACTTCCTGTTGCCACTCCTGTTCATTATCTTTTTCATATTTATTTAAAAAAAGACAGAACTGACAGCTCATAGGTGAAAATCTACCTCACCAGATTCTAATTCTACCCGGCCTCATCCCAGATTTTTGGAAGAATTTAAAAATAAGACAAACCAACCCTTCGGATTCTAGCAATGTTTTGATATTTTCCCAGCTTCTTGAAGTAGTGAGTTTTAAAGTCCAGTGCTTTCAAGGTGGTCACACAAGTGGCAAAGTTCAAAGTACTCTTTTGAGAAAATGATACATGCCTTTGAAGATGCAAACTAAAGGCTGCCAGAAAGCGGGAGATAGCTAATTTAATTTAAAATTGCCGGTTGGTAAACAGATCACAGTATCTTGATTACTTGGCTTCAATTCAGTTAAAGTGACTTCTAGTCAAATTGACTAAACACAGACAAAAGGGTGAGCTGGGAAGCAAGCAAAGAGCAGGAGATGCACCCACCTAAAACAAAGGCAGCCTATCCTGGAGAGCGGCTCTGCTCAGGGCTTTGCCGTCCCCTTGCAGCCCTGGCTCAGCAGTGAAACCAGTCTTTTGTGAAGACAAAAGTCCCAACCCCTCCCTCCTGCTTGATCTGTGAGAAGTCCCAGGGATGACCTTGGAGTTAGTGAGATGAATCCATAGCCATTTCATCTGTCTTTTTTTTTTTTTGAAACCTATATTTAATATCAAACCTACGTACTAAAGCATTTGGAGGATCAATTTGGGCATCTCAGTGACGCTCGCTCTCAGTGGTTATAAAGAGAAGCGGGGATATTGCAGTTTCTGTCTCTGAAGCAAGCTCTACTAATTTATTCTTGGGTTACAGGTGAAAAAAAGCTTTTTTCTGCATTCAGTTATTTCAAAATTTGAAATAAGGTTTTATGCTGCATAAATGAGTTGGTACGTGTGTCTTTAAAACCACTTTCTCTTACAATGATTGTAGCAATTTCAACAGCAAATGGCTTAATAAACTGAAGAGAATTAAGCACTTCAAAGAAAACACTGAATAAGTATATTAATAACACTTTGAGTTAATCTCATCAAAATGCTACTTTTGCACAGGAACAATATTTACTTTTTTTCACTGGAACACTTGTTGAACTTCTTTTTTTTTTAAACCAGGAATATGTGAAAAACTGAAGAATAATTTTAGATTCTCTTTTTCTTTCCATAAGTGCGGTATGGATTTAAAATAGCCTTAAAGGAGAAATTAACAGCAACAGTTGTCTTAGGATCTGCTTGTCCCTAGTTAGCTGCTATATCAATTTTTCTTAAAGCACACATGGAAATGTGGATGCTAAACATTTAATCACATATAAACAGTACAATTCCCTGTTTTTATGCAAGTGGAGTGTAATTCTTACATGTAAAAATTTGTAATGGGAGAAAAAGGGAAAACACTGCATGTGTGGAGCCAAGAACTTTCTGTTAATCTAACAAAACTGTTGAATCAAAAAATCATTACTAGTGTTATGGTCTGAGGAACCCACAACAATTTATTTTTTTTTAGACAATTATTCTCTCACCCAATGACCCCTCCCCACCTGGAAAGGGGAAGTGGGGAAAAAACAAGGAAATCTGGGGGTTGAAATATAAACAGATCTAATAGAATAAGAATAAATAGCTAACATTAATAATACTAAAGAACCAATATTGATCCTGATATCAATATAAAATATGCAAGGATTTCACTGAGCCAATTCTATCCGTAGGAAGCTGTGCACTCCCAGCAGCGGACAGCAAATGTCGGACACTGTGAGCGCAACGGCTTCCAGAGGAAGGGAAGCACTCAGGGGTTCAGCACCAGGGCAAGAAGTTCTCAGGATGGCAGCCATCAAGGAAGAGAGAGAACTCCTCAGCAAGCTTGCTAATTTATATTGAATGTGATGTTCAAGATATGAAATAATCCTGTTATTCTGCTCGGGTCAAGCGCCCATGTCTCGCTCCTCCTTAACCCTGCACCTGGCTAGCTCATACTATAGTTGGCTGTAAAGTAAATATTTTTAGAAATTCAGACACTAGAGTTTTCTAAAAATGCAGTTTTTCCTAGCATTAGAAGACACCTTACCGAAAAGTAAAACTACTGAAAAAGAAATTAATCCTGTCTCTCTCAAACCAGAACACTAATTTAATTTAATTATTACAAAAAAAGGGGGGGAGCAGAGGTAAATAGTTCTACGCGCAGTCCCCCTTTTCTCTCTCATGTCATTCTCCCCTTTTTTAACGTCCTTCTGGTGGGGTCCTATGAGTTAGTGGTGTTTGATTTTCTCCAGAAGGAGGTGGAGGAGGAGAGGGGTTTACAGCAAATTGTCAACATCCAATGTTCTCTACCAGAAGGAACATCCTGATGTTGATGGAAGCGTCTTCCCTACCCAAGAATCCACTAGGACCAATTTCCATGTGTTTTCTAACACAACACTTCCCTCTTTCTTCACTGGTTCTCAGTTCCACGTGAAACCTGATTTTGTTATGTATGTTGTGCTTACATTAGATATTTCCTCTTTATTCTCTTTGTTATGACTAAATCCAGTTTTACCCAGCTCCCAACAGTGCATTCTTATAGCAATAATTAACTACTGGTGGCACTTTTCCTGGCTCATCATCCCATACCCACATTCCTACTTATTACACTGCACTTTTAGTTTAGGGTCATAAACAGGTATTCAAAACAGAATAGCTATTTGCTGCAGAAATAAAGCAAAATGACTATAAAATAGATGCTATGCCACATAGTAGTGGAAATCTAAACGTAAGCTAAAACTAATCCAGTAATAGTAACCAAATCACTACAAAATTTGCTGTTGCAGCTTAAAAAAGCTAGGACAAAGCTCCAGGCAGACAAGGCCAGATCAAACAAATCTGTCCTGTTCTGAGGCTTACCGAGTTCATACAATGATAATGGTCTGTATCCTGTTAACTAACTGAAGACGGAAACAGTATGTATCTTTACGTAACTTCATGTGAAATACAAGCCAGGGTATGCTTGGGAGCATAGTACAGAGGATGATCTTGATAATCCTGCAGCAATTTTACTCTCTGGTGTGATTTGGTTCATGACAGTAAAATTCAACAGAACTGCGATGGAAATTGTTAAAAAATAAAGACAGGAAATATGTCATTGATTTAGAAGTGGCCAACACCATTATTTCAGTTGAAGGCAGTTAAGATTAGCACGAACTCTGATTTTTGACCTTGAAACAAAAACATTGCTAGATGTTCAGATTTCTATTTCATATCTATCATAAAATATTACATCCCCAGTAGTCTGATAAATGGTTTTGTCAAGTTATTAGCATTCACTGGAAAAATAAAAATGTCTTCCTGGTATACAGCTAAGCAGTGCTAACCTAAGAATAGATGTTTCTGCTCTCAGATAAGAGAGGGATACATATGGAGAAGAGACTCTGGCTTCTGAAAATGCCTGCCGGACTAGTACGTCAAAGTTACCTCAACTACATTGCGATCTTTGAGATACAATGCTTCATTTTAACAGAAAATTTAATTGGGTCTTGCTAGAAAGTATGATTTTTAATACAGAAATGTAAACCTAAACCATAACCTAATAAAGTATGTAGAAAGAAGGGCAAGTACAATAAAACAAAGGGATATTCTCATAAGCACATACCATAAGCACCTTTTAGTACTTTTGCCCACATAAGCATAAACACTGTGCTGATGAAATAAGCTATTTACTTAGCTCTTTTCCCTGATTATGAGTAGTAAAATCAGGAATTCTCTCAAATATTTAAATATTTTTTTTTGTTTTGATATTGCATTTGTGCCTAAAATAGAACAGTGCCTTGTTAAAACCAAAACAAACAGAAATACAAACCCACAAACATAAAAAACAATTCCTGACTTTTAAAGTCTCTACCAGAAAGAACTTTCATAGTGAAGACAGAAGAGAAAGATTAAGGTGTAACATAAGCATGCCAAACGGCGTGCCAGTTGAGCTACGCATTATCACTGAGCGAAAGGGGAAGGGGAAAAAACTATAACGTCAAAGGCCAGCCAACAAACCCCCTGTGGACAAAAATGAAACTTTCCACAGCTATTAAATCTTGTTTTCTTCCTATGTTGCATCCAGCAATTAGACACGAGAATTATAAGGTCAATTTACGTATAATGTATATCCTTCTATTCCTTATTAGGTCCACTGTTTTGGTTTTTTTTTTAATTAAAATACATTGTATTCTCAGAAATCATTAACAATAGGCAGAAACAAGAAAATTGATTCATATCCACAGGGATCATTGGGGATTTATGAAAGGTCCCAGTTTCCTAGTGTCCCTTAGAAAATACCATCCTAGTAGAAAGGAAAACGACACTGCTTCTTACCAGCGAAGACGTTCAACACTGCAGAGCAATAATTCTGAAGGAAGACAGCCTCCGTAGTTTTAGGTTCTTTGGCAGATGCAAACAAAATATATTTATTCAGCTAGACAGAACAAAGGGAAGCAAGTGAGCACAAAAAACCTTTGGACAGAAATCATTTACTTACGTAACTATGAGGCTGGGCAAGGTAGTTGTTTAATCAAATAGTTTGTTTCCATTGACTTTGTGACAGATTGTCACAGAAACACTAGATGATGGAGCCACACACCTATCCACACCCAGTTCAAGGCTGTTTACCACCTCACAGCACAATGTGACCTTAAGCTCTTGCTCCACCTAGCCAAAGACCTAGGTCTGGAACAAAAAGGCATAGGATTTTTTTCATATCAAGTTTTAACACCTGTCATGGTTTAGGCCAAATCAGCTACTGGGGACGTGGGACCCCAGATGGGACCTACAGATGCTCCCCTCTACCCCTCTTCAAAGAGAGAGGCAGAGGAGGGAAAAAGAGTGTTATGAGTTTAGAAGGAACTAAATTACTTTAATGAAATATTAATAATAAAATAAAAGGAAATCATGAAATATATACAAAACCTTATCAAGCTCCCCGGATGACAATCACGTCAATGGCTGGCACTTGGGGCAGTCCCAGGCTGGACTCAGTGATGGACGAGAACTGGATTCTAGATCTATGCAAATCCACAGAGCATGGGGAACAAACAGGAGGAGCTAGAGATGTGTGCGTGCCTCCAAGGCTACGATCTCATTGGCATCGTAGAAACTTAGTGGGATGACTCCTATGACTGGTGTGTTGGCATGGAAGGCTACAGGCTCTTCAGGAGAGACAGGCAAGGGAAACAAGGAGGCAGTGTTGCCTTATATGTCAAGGAGCATCTGGAACGCATGGAGCTCAGCCTAGGGATGGATAAAGAGCCAACTGAGAGCCTATAGGTCAGGATTAAAGGGAAATCAGGAGCAGGGGACATTACAGTGGGGGTCTGCTACAGGCCACCTGACCAAAAAGACCGAGTGGATGAAGCCCTCTATAGGCAGATAGGGGCGGCATCACGTTCACAGCCCCTGGTCCTCATGGGTGACTTCAACCACCCTGACATCTGTTGGAACGGTAACACAGCCAGGCATAGGCAATCCAGGAGGTTCTTGGATTGCATTGATGACAACTTCCTTCTCCAAGTGGTTGAGGACCCAACAAGGAGAGGAGCTATGCTGGACCTTGTTCTTACAAACAAGGAGGGGCTGGTAGACAGTGTCAAACTCAAGGGTAGTCTGGGCTGTAGTGACCATGAAATGGTTGAGTTTGAGGTCCTCGAGGCAGCGAGGAAGGTGTGCAGTAGGCTGACAACCCTTGACTTTGGGAGAGCTGACTTTGGCCTCTTGAAGAATCTGCTTGGTATGGTGCCATGGGATGAAGCGCTGGAGGGAAGAGGGGTCCAAGAAAGTTGGTTAATATTCAAGGACCACCTCCTTCAAGCTCAGGAACAATGCATCCCTAGATGCATAGAGGAAGGCAGGCAGAAAAGCCAGGAGGCCTGCACGGATGAACAAGGAGCTCCTGGACATGACCAAAAGGAAAAAGGAGGCCTATAGGGAGTGGAAACAGGGGCGGGTAGCCTGGGAGGTATACAGAGGAATCGTTTGAGCAGCCAGGGATCGGGTTAGACAAGCTAAAGCGCAGATAGAACTAAATCTGGCCAGGGACATCAAGACAAACAAAAAATCCTTCTTTAAGTATGTCAGTGAGAAAAGGAAGACTAGGGAAACTGTGGGCCCTCTCCAGAAGGAAACACAAGAACTGGTTTCCCGGGACAGAGACAGAGCTGAGGTACAAATGACTTTTTTGCCTCAGTCTTCACTGGGAAGGACAAAAGATGCAGCCGCACTACCCTTGACGCAAAATGCAAAGAGGAGGATTGGGAAAATGGAGGACCGCCCACTGTAGGTGAAGATCAAGTGCGAGACCAGCTGAGGAATCTGAAGGTGCACAAGTCCATGGGACCTGATGAGATACATCCGCGGGTCCTGAAGGAACTGGCAGATGAGGTTGCTAAGCCACTAGCCATCATATTTGAGAAGTCGTAGTGGTCTGGCGAGGTTCCTGCTGACTGGAAAAGGGGAAACATAACCCCTATTTTCAAAAAGGGAAATAAGGAAGACCCAGGGAACTACAGGCCAGTTAGTCTGGACCACTCGGTGGATAAAGAAATGGCTGGACGGTCACACTCAAAGACTTGCAGTCAACGGCTCGATGTCCAAGTGGAGACCAGTGACAAGTGGCATTTCTCAGGGGTCAGTACTGGGACCTGTACTGTTCAACATCTTTGTCGGCAACATGGACAGTGGGGTCGAGTGCATCCTCAGGAAGTTTGCTGATGATACCAAGCTGTTTGGCGAGGTAGACACGCTGGAGGGGAGGGATGCCATCCAGAGGGACCCTGGACAGGCTGCAGAGGTGGGCCCAAGCCAACCTCATGCAGTTCAACAAGGCCAAGTGTAAGACCTTACATCTGGGTAGGGGCAATCCCAAGCACAAATACAGGCTTGGCGGGCAATGGCTGGAGAGCAGCCCTGAGGAGAAGGACCTGGGGGTGCTGACTGACGAGAAGCTCAACATGAGCCAGCAATGTGCGATCGCAGCCCAGAAGGCCAACCGTATCCTGGGCTGCATTAAAAGAAGTGTGGCCAGCAGGTCAAAGGAGGTGATTCTGCCCCTCTACTCCACTCTCGTGAGACCCCACGTGGAGTACTGCATCTAGCTCTGGAGTCCCTGACATAAGAAAGACATGGACCTGCTGGAGCCACGAGGATGATCCGATGGCTGGAGAACCTCTTCTATGAGGAGAGGCTGAAAGAGTTGGGGCTGTTCAGCCTGGAGAAGAGAAGGCTCTGGGGAGATCTTATTGCGGCCTTCCAGTACCTAAAGGGGGCCTACAGGAGAGCTGGGGAAGGACTTTTTAGTAGGGCACGTAGTGATAGGATGAGGGGGAATGGCTTTAAACTGGAAGAGGGCAGGTTCAGATTGATCATTAGGAAGAGGTTTTTCACTTTGAGGGTTGTAAGGCACTGGCACAGGTTGCCCAGAGAGGTTGTTGAGGAGGTGTTGAAGGCCAGGCTGGCCGTGGCCTTGGGCAACCTGGTCTAGTGGGAGGTGTCCCTGCCTATGGCAGGGGGGTTGGAACTCGATGATCTTCAAGGTCCTTTCCAACCCTAAACCATTCTATGATTCTATGATCTGCATTCAGGATTGAGATCAAAGGCAGACGAAGAGACAGGGTCCTCCTTAGATGTCGGCCACTGAAGAAAGAGAGAGCTGACCCTTTGATCCCTCAGCTTTTATACTGAGCATGAGGCAGATGGGATGGAATACCCTGTTGTTCAGCTTTGGGTCATCTGTCCTGTCCACTCCTCCCCATGGGTGAGACCCCCCTACGCTTTTCTGCTTCTGATTCTCCAACGGGGCACGTAACAAGGTTGTTTGGCATTGGCTATTATAGCAATAATTATAAGCAAGAGCCTCTCTGCATACCTGTGGGGAATGAGGCAAAAGAAGTGTTAAGTGTGGTAGAACTAATTAGGAAGAATAAGCAGCTGCAGCACTGTTTTGGCAGACCACGAAGTTGTGTGAAGCTACTCCCTAGATAAGGAGATGCTGCTCACAGGGAAGAGAGATTCCCTTTTCGGTGGGAACATGATCTTTTAGAGTATGCGATGGTGTAAACAAGTAAAGTAGAAAATTACTGGCCTTGGTAGAAAAGTATATAAAGAGCATGCTTGCTTAATAAAGATGATTTCGATCCTGCATATCTGAGTCCGTGCCACTTCATCTCTGACACATACCATGCCTGGGCATCAGCTATAAACATAGGTCTTATCACTCTGAGAGAGTGAACATTGTCTGCACAATATGCTGTTAATTTCAGTACTTAGAAGAGGCCGAGCTAAGAAGTGAAGTTACTGAACAAAATTGGTCCTGTTTTACCTCAAGCCAGGATGTCACCCATTTTGAATATGAGGTTGTTTTGAGCTGTTTGTGTACAGATATCCATAGAAAACCCAACAAAGAGAGACCTTAACAGGACTTTTGTCAGAAAGTAGTTTCTGACAAATGTCTGCTTGTTCCTTTCCAAACTGTACTTAAATAGTTTAGACCCTATAACTTTCCTAAGCACCTATTTAATACCTCATTACTCTGCCTATTTCCCTAATCCAAGCTGATATTCCCGTGCTACACTTCATTACTTCTTGAAGCATTGAAAACAAATATTCTTTTTATCTGTGAAGAGTATTTGGTAACTTTTACCTTGTCCCTCCTCAGATGTCACTTATATCCCCAGTTCTGACATGTTTTCTGAACTTCTAACCATTCTTATTCCTCTTCAGTTTTCTCCAATGATTGATAACTCCCCATACGGACAACGGAGACTTATTACTTCAGGTGAAGTCTAGCACTTGGAGAGTAGAATAGAAGGATTACTTCATGTGTCCCCCAGGCTTTCTTCCTGTTAGTACACTCTGAGAAAACATCTGTCTTTTTTGGAACTATTAGACTGCTGATCCACATGATCTGGTATTACAATAACAGGTATCACTTGGGACCCTCTTCTACATGGCTGGTCAGCTTAGCCAATATCCTACCTTTGTTTCTCATTGTCTCAGATAATTTTCACTTTACCAATCACAAAGTCATTATTGTAGTACATTATTCCAAGCCTCTTGTGAAGCCCTGGTCAATGTAGAATTCCATTTTCCTAACAAATCACTGCAAAGTAGTCTTTGAGACTGGTTTTCTAGACATTTATATAATCCCCTCATGGTATTTTCACCTGCACCATAGATCCTTATCCAGTGATTCTGCCTCACTCACTAACAACAGTGACAAGCACCCTGTCATTAGATCCTAAGCTGCTTATCCAAAAAATGCAAGCATAGTTCCCCTTTATTTCGGACAAAGCAATACATGTCTTCAGTAACTTGCAATGCTTTTACATAGATTGCAGAAATTGTGTAGTTTCCATTATAGTCACTTAGGCCCTCTTCTGAGTTTGGCTTAAGAAACCTGTATAATCATTGTGTCAGCCATTGTGACTATAGACAGAACGCTATCCACCCTATTAGGCCAAAATGAATATTTCTAATTTATACGCTACATCACAGAAGATATTTGACACATCACTTCATGTAACGATTTAAATGCAAACAGTTACTTGTATTGAAGCTATAAATACTCTCATATGTCTAAGCGATGGCAAAATAGACACAAATTTCCCACATACAAAACTTTTTCTAGTGTACTTGATGTGAAGGCTTTCGTAATGATGCCATCTTGTGGCCACAGTGCAAATGACACTGTTTCGAATTGCAGCACAATTTCATTTTTTATGTATATTTTAGGGTCAGGCAGCTAGTCAACAGACAATGCTTGGATCCAACAGGCGGCAGGTACTAGTCTTTGTCCCATTTCTTTGCTTGACCAAAAACTTATCATCTTAGTTGCTCTTCGCTGGACTCGCTCCAGCAGTTCCCTGTCCCTCGTGAACTGGGGAGCCCAAAACTGGACACAGTATTCCAGTTGTGGCCTCACCAGTGCAGAGTAGAGGGGGAGAATGACCTCCCTCGACCTACTGGCCACACTCTTCCCTATGCAGCCCAGGATTCCATTGGTCTTTTTGGCAACAAGGGCACATTGCTGGGCCATGGATAATTTACTGTCTACCACGACCCCCAGATCCTTCTCCTTCTCCTCAGAGCTTTTAACATTAGGTAAACTAGGCCTCTGCAAGGATGTTACCTCAGTACACACAACTACCTTAAGTATAATCTGAATTTACTAGTCTATATAACAAGACATGAAGATAGGGGAGTGGGAGGATGAGGAATTAAATTCAAAATTTGGAATCATCAGAGAGAGAGTTTATATTTTAAAACAGTTGATGCTAACAGGAGCGTTTGCAGAACATACTTGCTCCATTGATCCTCCACCCAGAGGCGGCCCCATTATGAATTAGCTATTTTATACTCTACGTACTCACACATCCATGCAATTGTTTTCTTAAATGTTTTCTTAAATGTATCAAGACAATATGCAGAAAAAAGTAGCTGAGACATAGGTTAGAACCAACACATTAGGTTGAAACTTCATTTCATGATTTTTAAACTAAGTCATGGGCACAAGAATCAAAACTACATCAGTTTTCTTTAATTTTAGTACATGGCTGAGTTTTTATAGGAATTCGGATAAATTAGAATAACATTTTAATATATTAGAGATGTTTTGCTAATTTGTATTTTATAATTAAAAGTTCTGAAAATAATGAGTTTCTTAGATCAATTGCAGCAAAAACTAAGATTAATTTAATTATGGGTGTTTATGTGTGTGGGTAGTTCATAAACAACTAGTCTTCAGGACTAATGCCTCCTAATGCCTTATGTGGCTTCCTGTAAAAGTTGCAGAATGTTCGAGTCTATCTTCCCTCTCCTCTTGGTTAATCGTGAACTTGTATAATTTAATTCAGCTAAAAATGACATTTATAAAGCTTCATTATTTGCTAGACCATAAGCGCCTTTTTCTGCAGCCACAGGGGGATGTGCATACGGAAAGGCTTGAGCGCTTCTGTTCAGCAGTGGCTGGCTGTAATTCAAAGGGCTTGGTCACTGCAGGGAACAGGAATGTTTCTTCATGAGTGTAACCATGAGGGTCTCATGGTCTTTCCTACACGCATTCACCACAGGGAGTCAAAACACACTAGAGGTAACCTAGAACCCCTTCCAGCTGGGAAAGCATTGAATGAGCTCTCTCCTCTCCTGGATACAGTGCTACCTTCATCTCCTATGGTTGCCACCTCATTTTTGTAATGTCACCCTTATGCATAAGGCATGAGCAATGCATGGTCATCAGACCTTCTAAAGATGAAACAGAAATGTTACCTCGTTTGCATATTCTGACTTGGAGGTGAGTTTAGAGGTGAGATGGATAGAAGCTGTCAGCCTTTCCCAGACAGGGACTGCTGTGAGCATGTCCAGAGGCACTACACAGAGCCCTTGAGAAATCTCCTCAGTGAAAACATAGACACCAATGGATTTTTCAGGTGCTGTGGGGACAGACTGAAGTTTAGTTGAAACTCGCAGTCTTAACTGTACACTTCTGAATTTCACCTTAATCTTCCTTTATGCTATCCATGTTCTGTTGCATTTAGTAAAATATTTTCACTATCTAAAGCCACATTTTATTTCAAGGAGACCAAGGTGATGTTGATCACCAGAGCACTGGGGCTCCCAGGGTTGCTGAGCAGGAGCTATCTGATCCAGGCACAGGTTTTACAACCTAGATTTTCAAGTTTGTGGTTCTTTTCTAAACCTTTACATATAAGCCCCCTTAAATGTAGGGGAAGGATCGCCTTCATTTAGGACTTGTTGAGAAAAATTGGCCTGTATAAAGAATGATATCCTGCCTAGGAAATTACGCCACAAATTCCACCCAGATTAAATCCTCATTTTTAGACAATACCAAAGAAATACCAGCATAGTGATCTACTTACTGCTCATCATCTAACTTGGCAAAAGAAATCTGCAAATCCAGATGCAAGGGTGTTTGTCCTCTGGCATAATTGTTTCAAAAACACTACATCGCTTTTCAGTTCTAAAATAATGAGAAGACACAAAAAGATGAACATAACGAAATGCAGGGTTAAACAAAATAAAAATGCACCTTTACTTTCCTGAGGAAGAATACCTACCGATGTCCTTCCTGTCAAACCATTCACCTTTCTGCTAGATCCCCATGAAGTTATTCTCAGCCCTGACAGCCAAGGATTCCTTCAGAAGATATTCAGCAAGTTGTCACAGGGTATTCAGGCAGTTGCGTTGTCAGGCCTTGACAGCTTTCAGCAAAATGGGGGGGAAAGGGCAAAATTTTGGTACTCAAAAATTCGAAGCAGCAACTTCTTACACTGACTCTTAAAAACAAAATACCCTCTGAGTCGGTTTGTTAGAGGAATTCTGGGAAGGAAGTTTTTATTATATTTTAACTTTATATTTCAAGGGGAAACAAGGTTTTGCATTAAGATTTCTTAAATTCTCCCCTAGGCTAAAAAATTCAAAAGTCCAAGCATGCACTGAAACCCAGGTAATCATAAGGGATTGAATGATAAGCATAAAGAGGAATCGCTTTTCTGGCACTTCTGCCAATGTTCAGGTTGCACAGAATAATGAAAATTTTTTTCACTTGTATGGAAAAGCTTTGTTGAAATCCTCGACAAGTTGGACTTGTGGTTATATACGTAAATAGTTCAAAGTAGAACTAATAATATTTCTATAGGTCTGCCAGGTATTCCTCTGTAGTAGCTTAATCTTACCTGGGCCTCTAGATGGTAGTATAATGCCACTAATAGTAACAGGGACGTGGTGTATTGGAATATGAGTGTTTTCACTTTTATCACTGTCCAATACCCAGCTCATGCTACAAAATAGTCATAAGATCCATGTATTATCACTCCATAAAACTAGCTGGCAGTTCCAGTTCAGGTTTTATTGGAAAACTGTCTGGTTTCCACTATCTGAATTTACATTCTTATTGGCTGTGACAGCCAAATCATTATTTCCTAGCACAGGTTACGGTTAAAACACTCTAATGAAATAAGATTTTTTTAATGTTCCTTTAGAGGAAAAAATTAAAATTGTCATTTTAGTCTGGCACCTAAACAAACATCACTTTTATGTCAGCAATCTTTAAAAAATAGCCTTGTCGGAAAATGAATTCTGAGAGGACTCAGTATGTATCATGCAGTCTTTTAAGTACATGTTATTGTAGTATCTTAAAATTGCTTTCTTGTTCTGCTCTTGGTGTTTAGACTATTTACCAATAAAGCGAATGAGTTCATAACAAATTTATGCATAAATTATGTCAAGAAATATTTATGTGTCTTCTATAATAAACAAGGGGCTATGATGACTGAGCTGATGACATTGAAATGATGTAATCATTATTTTTGATTCATACTCACTTTTACTTCCTATGGACAGAGTTGCTGAGTTGGGAAACTAAATTTTCAAAATCACCTTTACAAAGCTTAAAGAAAGCGTAGTTTTTTATTCATTAAGGGTAACACAACAGATAGACTGAAACTTTATCAAGACACTGTGCACAGTACAGTGTACCTAAAATAATGAGATATTTTTCATCTCTTTGATCGCCTCTGAAACTGGATTTTGAAACGGAGGGTAAGATACCCTTTTCTTTAGGCGACAGCATTTGCGGTGGAAATGCATTCTTAGCCCGCTGTCTGCCTCATGAGATCCTCTTGACTGGACTGGAATTCACGTTACAGGAATTACGTGAACTTGTTTAAAAAAATGTGGTTAGTTCTCATAGTTTGTAAAACAAATAAAGAGGGTTTAATCCACATGTTTCTCAAACACAAGACATATAACTGCAAAAATCTATCTAGTTTTGTCTAGAAGTCAGATTCAATGCCTTTTGAATTATGTTTATATGTTGTTCGTGTACTCTATAACTGTCTTAGGTTCTACGCTTCTGAAGCTTACCAAACATCAAGTAGTCACAATCCTGAAAAACTTTATAGACCGATAGACTTTAGTGCCACAGAAAATAGAAAGAACCTGTTAAATCAAGATAAATAGCAACATAGTCTCCTAAAACAAAATCTTTTGTCCTGAAGGGAATAAACAGAAAAGCAAATGATCAGATGACTTCAGCCACTAAAAATATTGGGCTTTCAAACACAAAGTTAAACCAGTATTTCCTTGACAAATACTCAGACTTTCTCATCACAGTACTGGATTACATTGTCATGTTTTAAACATAACCTTATGATAGCTACTAGGAAATTATGCAAGTAACAGAAATTGGAATTTACGAAAAAAAATTATGATAACATATTTGATGTATATAGCTGAACTAGGAAAGCAATAATTTGTGATGTTCTGAAATTAGTATATGAAGTGGGTGATAACCTGTTACTTTTGGGATTATTTGCATTTTTCTTCAGTTATGTTCTCCCTGTGTATCTTACTGATTTTTGCTACAGCAAATAATGTAGCAGCTGAAAAAAATGCGGCTGAATTATTTAATGGGAATGACCTCCCCAAGGCAAGTACAGAAAGAAGCATTTAGACATGCACAATTTTTTTCACTGAGTTCTAATGTTCTTCCATTTGCTGCCATACCTTGAGCTTTTATAACATTTTCACTTGGGTTTATAATTCAGTTTTGCACTTCAGAATACTATTGCAAGTAAGTCTATTATATATAAATAAAACATAGTTTTGAACTGTCATAGTTATTTTTTCATAACCTAGAAGTAGCATATATGTGGCAGCAAAAGGGAAACTACACTCAGTAGCAAAAGCAGTGGAAAGCAAAATTTATTAATACTGCATATAGACTTTGCCAGTTTTTAGAACAGTACTTTCTTGTGTATTTCCCTTGCAATAGGTTTTCCGGGGGTGGGGTGGGGGGGGAACCACCTTTCTCTGGTAACCTCAAATTATCAAGTAATCTAAAAAAGGAAGCATAAACAAAAGACTCCAACACTAGAATTTTGTGACCACTTGCAAATTTCTTCCTTAGTTTGAAAGCAAAGAGATATTTTCAGAAGTTGCATTTCCATCTGAAATACAACATACTGTGGGAGTAGGAAAGGGGATAGAGAATTGAGATCTGATACAACACCTGAGTGTGCCAAGGTGAAGGATAAGCAGGTCACTCTGAACAAAGGAACAAGACCTTTGGAAAACTTCAGACAACATTTTAATATAAACATGTTTATTCTTTATGGTTAGGGCTGATGTAAGTAAAGCCTTATGGAAGTAATAAAGTATTCTACTGTTTTATATATGTCAAAAATAAGAATCAATTTGAAGTTTCTGACTCTAAATTTTGATGGAAGAACCACATGCTTTTTACAAGCTGGTTATTCACTTTGCCTCTGCATGCAGGACAGTCCTTTAATTTGTCTGTTTTGGTGCTACCTCCATGGTCTTAGAGAAGAACTTTTCCCTCCAAAACAAGCTGAGCAGGGAAATAAACCTGGGTTTCCCACATCCCAGAGGAGCGTGCCTCAGATAGCAGAACGATACATACATGCTCACGTTTTTTCCTCCTTTTTTTCCTCTATTGTAGGGCTGCAGAGGGGAAAAAAAAAGAATTTTCAAAGAAATTTAAATGGTTTTGATCATTTATTGGTGCGTTTGAAATTCATTTTGAAAGTGGGTAAGGTTTCGAGGAAACTGCCAGCACTAGTAAAAACGATTGAGGCCTATTCATGAAATCCTGTTAAGCCAAATTTCCCCTAAGGGCATGGTGTGAAAGAATGCTGGTTTTGGCCCTCTTTTTCTTGATCTCTCATTTCTGAAGTGCGGGAGAGAAACGTATTGCTAACATGGGAAACAACTCCTTATGCTCAGCTACGCCAAGACCGCAATTTAAAATCCTGCTCGTGCTTTCCTTCATTACAAAGGTTTCCGTAGTCACTGTATTTCCTTACAGAAATAGTGACATCCTAAGTTATTTATTCCCTTTTTCGTAAATAATAGTAAATGGTTCTTCTGACAGGCAATTCAGATTATTGCTTACAAGTTCCATCAAGTTACGGATGCATTAAAGCGCAACAGGAACGAAATATCTATCACCTCAGTGCTCATGATGTGTCCAAAAAGCTTGGATATTTTAATAGGCTGTAAAATATTTTGTCACTGGAAGTCACTTTCACAACTCGCTATGTGACAAATTATTTAACTGTTGCCAGTCTTTTCTCAGATATCAAAGGCATTCATTAAAACGCAATTGCATGCACTTTCTTGACATTTGTGATGCTTTCCTCCCATCCTCTCATAAGCAGAAATGTATGGCGAAGAAATCCCTCCTCAGGTGCACTTCAGCAAGCAGGGTGAGAACTAGTTTGACAGCCTCTCGGAATAACCTCGAAAAAAAAGTCACACAAGCATTTTTTAAGCATTAAGGTTGTGTCTGTGTGTGTGTGTCTGAAGACATTAGGTAGGATATGGAACTAGTAAAACTATTATTTGAGTCAACTACCTTTCATTTTCCTTAGGCTTCTGCTTACGGTCTTCCTGTTCTTCTTCCAATTTCGAGTTAACCTTTATGACTTGTGTAGAATATTTATTTGAAATTGAAATCCTAACCTCTGTTAAGAGGATACAGCCTGCTCCAGGAACAGTGGTCCTAGAATTTTTTAAATTCGATGTGGAAAAAGAAAACACCCAAAAGATCTCTTTTGTGCATATATAATAAAATGTGTAAGCCCCTCTACAACATAATACATAAACTTTATTTCCTACCTGTCTAACTGCATGGTGACCTAATATACTTTACATTAGCTATTACTTCTGCAAATTCTCATTTTCTCTGTCAAATGATGCATGAAAGCCAGAATCACTACAGCTTAATGGAATAAGCCTCTTATCAGCGCTATATATCAAAGGCATCCCTCTCTGAACATCTAAGGACAGAAGGATCACAAGTTCTAAAACAATTTCAACAGAATTTACAATAGATCACTGGGTTTGAAGTTTTGCCCCAGCTGTTTACTTTTCCTTTGCTGTGGAGACCGAGGTCTGGGTTATGGTGTTCTTTGTTCTTTACAGGCTTAAGTATGTAGGAGGTCAGCATGGGGTTATTGCTAAGAAATGATGTTAAGAGGGATTTCTCTGTCCCAAAGAAGCGCTCTACTTGTCTCTATTAGAGAAGTTTGAAAAAGAAAAGAAAAAAAAATGCATATTTGAAATAATTTATATATATTATATTATATAATAATACCGATAATTGATATAATAATATCAATAATAGTGTGAATAATATAGTAGTAAATAATTGATATAACAGGTAAGAAAGAGGCTGCAAACAGTTTTATAAATCCAAAGCAGTGGTCATAGAGGCTGTGCCCAAAGAACAGAAGCACAGGTTTGGGGTAAGCTATAAAAAATGATGAGGCAGGAGAGGGGAGAGAAAGGGAATTGAAGTCCATGATTACCTTGATCTGGACTGACTGCCTCTGCATCTCTTCTGAGTTTGTGGTAACAGTACTTGGTAGATGTAAGGCAGACAGGACGATTCAAGTCCCATCCTGGAAAAAAAGAGGCAAACGTGTATGAATGGTTGTCTCCTTGCTTAATGAAAAGCAACTAAAAAGTATTCCTAAGGTGCTTTTGGAGACGGAGGGAAAGTCCAGGACTGCGCAAAAGGTTCATAATAGAACAGTGAGAGTCAATTCAGCAAACATTTCATACATGTCCTCTTTTTGCACAATGTCTGAAGCCAAAATTCAGTTTTCATTTTCTTAAATCATATCATGCTTACAATGTTACGGGAAAAAGTGAATTTGACTAAAAGTGTTCAGGTGGCTGCCAACTATTACTTCCTTTTCCAAAGTCCCATTTTGATTATAAAGCTGTATCTTAGCTAGATCATCTAACTACATGCAGATTTAGCTTACACAAACTCTATGCTTCATCTTCTTAGTTGAATCCTCTTTTGGATTCAGTCAAGCGATATTTGATTTTTCTCTCGTGAGAAAATCTGTGAGCACTTAGGAACCAGCAAAAAAATTAATAAGAAAACAAAGACCACAAGAATAACAACATATCTTAGGTTTTTCTCATCCATTTCATCCAGAGAGTACAATAAAAGGGAGAAATGAACACATGAAGCATTAAACTAGATTTACACAGGAAGCTTTGGAAGCTTCCATCACTGAAAAACTTTAAGAACAAATTAGACGAACTTCAGCCAGGAGCGTTAGCCTGCTTTAGAGAATGAGACTTCCCCTGATTATCTCTGAAGGTCTCCTTCTGCCCTATTTTCCTGCAATTTCTAGAATATACCCATTTACAAATAGTTAGGTCATTTAGGATCTCTTAAAAAAACCCGACAATACAAACCCCAACAAAAAGCTTACAAGTATACAAAGCACTCAGTAAGACCTGTTTTATTTATTTTCCCCTCCTCAGGATAATTTATTGTCTTCAATCAAAAGATTCAGGGTTCTCATTAATTTCTGAGATCTTTATACAAGTATATGACCTTGTGCCTCGTATTCTAATAATAATTGATCTAGGTCACACAAAGGGATCTGCATTAAGTCTTCAGTTTTCTTCATATTGACTTTCATATTCTTCATACTTCATAGGGCATGTTCCTTGTCTTGAGAAAGTGGATCTGCACAGAAAATAGCTTATACTTCAGAACAGTTCATTCTTATTACTTCAACCTAATTTTGTTGTCCTTTCCAGGTCTTTCTATGACATTGTGTTTATCTGGGATGATTTTCTCTGTTATCAGATTTCAGCAGCTTTGAGGTGAATCATTTCAGTGAAACCTGACCAAGTGTGGGAGCTGCTAAAAATTATTTGCATTTTTTAAGAAGCTGGACAAAGAGATTTCAAAAAGCTCCTGCTGTTGCAGCATGTAACACTGGAAGCCTGTGTTTATGAGTATTCAGCTCACAGGTGGAGCAGCATGAGCAAGAATGGGACATAGATGAAAAAGTGCTGACAGATGGCAGGTATACCACCTTCTCTGCCACATAATGAAGGGGCTGTACAGCTGGAGGCACAGAACTAATATTAATTCATTTCTTTCTTTGTGAGGCCATGAAGGTTTTATTTTTCTAACACTTTATTTCCAGTGGACTTCATAATGACATGCAATTTATTTAAATAGCCTTGATTATTGAAAGTAAAAAGAGCACTGCCACTAGCATGCTATGAACCTAAATCACATACACCCATGCTAACAAGTATGTTGTATGAAAACTAACTCAATAATGTCTCAACTATTTAATGACACTTTCAAATTCCGGTTCAGCATTTCAAAATCCCAGTTCTGAGGAGCCTTAGCTAAGGATTTACATGTGCTGTTACAGTACACATTTCTTCTTGGTTTGTTACAGTTTATAGCAAACAAAATTCTTTTCCTTCCTTTTGTTCATCGGTTGTTTGCAAATAAACTTCTCTTAGCCGTACTATTTAATGAAAATGTTTATCAAACATTTTGAATTAATAATACCTGTCTTCATAGTTTTTGCAGCTACTCAAACAGATGCAGTCAAAACCTAAGCCTCATTTAGTCAGAATAAGGATGGAAGAGTCTGAGACAAAATGATTTGATTATTTGATTCTGATTCTCTCCCCTGGATCCTCATGAGAAATAGGAATTTGGAGGGTCAAGATGAATACCAACTTAGGGAGATATAGATATATTTGGCTGGGGTGCACAAAGGAAGATGAAAGTGATGGGGTCCTCAGGTGAATGTCCTCTCTGGGCATCCTCCCCAGTACAGCAGGTTGTTCCCCCATAATATTTCTCCTACAGTAGTTATATAGTATTCATCAGGACCCACTCAAATTCCCTATGGGTAGTTCCTGCTTATAATGCTATTAGCACTGATTGGAGGATGTTTTTATAAGGAGCAGTTGTTGCACACTTGTTGTTTAACTTTGTACTTACACATTATTGAGTCCTGTAGTGTAAAACAAAAACCTGCAACTAAAAGGTGAGGAAAAAGGGAAAGAAGGGGTGAGTCTCACACCAACAGCAATCATTTCACATGAGAACTACCATAACACTATTGGAATTTTCAGGTGCGAGGCCATGAGGATAACAGCATGAGAACAGCCACAAAATGTGCTACTTTGGGAAGGAGGAAAAATATGAAATTATAGGACTTGTCTGGGTTCCTTCCACAGTGCTAGCCAAATAATTGAAAACCTGAGCCAGGTGTCCCACAGTCTAGGGAGAGTACCAGGTCCCTACAGATCCCAAGCGCCTGCCTTTCTATTCAGACTTTCTTTGATTTTCAGTGGGTTGTTTAAAACTCATGCTAATGCCATTGTGCCAAGGAAATGAGCAGAACCATTTCAAAGGATATTTGACAAAGGCTGACTCAGTGAGCTAATCTTTTCAGTGTGATTTATGGAATCAAATCCAGAATCTTAAAATGTGGTGGTATAAATCTTTGTATTCATGAAAAGGTGCAGATTCCTGACTTATACAGGACATAAAGTATATCTTTCATTTTTTTCTTCAGAGTATCATGACTTGCTCAATATTATATTATTTTGCAGTTTTAGAAGTTCTGAAGCAGAGAGCACTATATGCTGCATGCTATCAATTACACAAGACAAAATCAACACTTTATCCCATAGGGTCCAAAGTCATGTATAACCTGTGTAACGAGGATCTGTAAAGTAAAAGTTCAAGAATAATGCTACCTGATTACTAATCAAAAAAGGCTGAGAGTGATCATAGATACAAGTAAGAAATATTGGAATGTTTCCACCATGTTTAATGATTACTTTTTCTGTAGTCCAAATGTAGACAAACATACTTCTTATTTCTGCTGTTTTCTGAAATGGAATCCATCCCTTCCCAGCCCCGTTTTCCTGATTACTCACCCATGTTCCTTTCTTTCTCTTGTTATGGTTAGCATGCCTTTCCATTGTGATCACATAGATAACGCTTATTGTTATTGTTATAATGTCTATTATTTGTACTTTAACAGAAAGTCTCAATGATCAGCAGTTAGGTATAAATTGATAAATGTTCTAAAATTATAAAATATATTTTTCACCTTTTATTTAATGTCAAATAACACTTTAATTGCATATAACATAGAGATGACAGAACTAAATGGATAAGAATGTCCACAGAGGGGTTCACTTGCATTAATATAATTGAAGTACAAGTTACGTTTCTGTGTATATAGCACAGGTTTAATTTTAACTGTAAATAGACATATTGTGAGGCAGGTTTTTTGTTTGCTTGTTTTTTGGTGTTTTTTTTTTGTTTGTTTGTTTGCTTTTTTTTTTTTTTAAAGAGAAAATGACTTCAATATGGCAAATTGTGGTGGGGGGAGGGAGGAGGAACCTGTACTTTGCATGTAATAATAAGCGTAGATGATCATAAAAAGCCTTCGGAATTTGAGTAACAAGCCAGTCAGCAAAAACCTTACAGGAGGATAAGACTATGGTCTGAATTGTTTCTTGAGTTCGATTCTAGGTGACAAAAAAGAATACTGCGGATTAAATAGAAGTCTTGTTTGAAAATGTATCGCAACCCCTAGGCTTTTTCGGCTATAGCGATGACATGAACCCCTTGATTAATTTTCTCTCATTTTGTGACAACTGAACCATTCTCACTACAGTGACCACAGGTCTGTGCCTGCTTCCTAAACAAAACCTGTTACCCTCCTGCCTTGCCCCGTATATGTAGTCAGTGCACGTATCTAGAATATAGAAATAAGGAGTATTGATATAACAACTGCTGTTCCTTTCCCAAAGTGACTCACTGCAGTGACTAAACAATGACTTTAAAAATCAAAGAGAAAAATAGAGGCGTTCTTTGTCCCTGCTGTATCCCTCTGATTTCAGTAGATATTTATCAGAGAACTCAGAATCAAGGATTGGTGGAAACTAACCCAGCCAGAGTTGGAAAAACAGTTACAAGGCAGCCATCTGAGCTGATTCCAACCTTGCCAAATTAAAACAAACGAGCAAACAAATAAACAAAACTGAAGACAGTGGATTTCCACTGCTTTATGCAGGTGAGTTTGGTCTCAAGCGCCCAATGCCTCATTGGTATCACAGTGTGTTATCTTAACGCCTCTGCATGGAGATGAGAAAACGCTGGCATTTTCTTCCACTTCACAGAAACATAAATTCTCATTTCAGGTGGAGGGTCAATGGGCAATGAAGCCTGAAAGGACAGCAGGGTGAGACAGCAGCAAGAGAAACAGGTGACAGCAGGAAGTAAGAGAAAACATCTTGCCCTGGCCAGGCTCTTGCTCCCCTGCTACCCCCTCTTTGTTATCTGACATACTACCTTCTGCAATCTTACTATCGTTACGACTACCCTTCTTTTTTCCCCCAAGTAATCTGTGGGTTACCCGGGAATGGGAAAGTTCTACTTTTCTCTGAACTCTGGTACCAAAAAAGTGTGGATTAGGAAAAGGAAAATGAAGGAACCAAATTTATGGTTAGTGCTGACAAGAGCGAGCTCTCTGTGGTCACTGAGGACGGCACAATCACTCTAAGCAAAGTACGATAGGCCTTAATTTTTATTCCTAAGTGTACTACCATGCATGTCTACCCAGGATGACAATTACTAATACCTGTAAACAATAGAGAATGCTGTATTATTTGTTGTGATTACATTTATAACTCTGAACAACCACTGATGGAATTGCCAAAGCAAGAAGATTTTATTCTTCCTCCATGTTCATATAGGCCTGATTTCCTCAGATGCTGACATTTTATAAATGTCATAGTTTATGAGGAAATAATAAAACCTCAGACAACACCACACAACAGTGACCTTTAGCTGAGGGATTGCTATAAGTTCTTAAGTAAGCTCAGTAAAGAAATTCGAGGTGAAAATTCAGGTTCTAGTAAGTAATTGAGGACTTCAAAGGTCACAGATTTAGCAGAAATTCTGTCTGTGAGTCAGAGCCAGCAATACCTTTTTTTTTCAACCTGTTCTGGGTGATTTAATTTTGCAAATGACCTGCTTTAGCTAGACGTTATAAACAGCTTTGATTGAAAAGTTGGAATTTTCTTTATTATTTGGAACTGAATTTGCTTACAGTGACCAGTCTAATCAAACCTAACAGCATTTCCGGTATTAGTGTTATTGCTTAGGAAGTAGATTTTTGTGGATATGTTTCCATGACTATTTCTGGCAGGTACTTAACAGGTACATGTTTCCATTTAATATGCAATTCCCAAAACATAGTTAGAGAAAAATGTGGTTTGTTCACTTTTAGAAAAGATTATCAGAACTGTTTTGAAGACATTTAAGTGCTATCACAGCTTGAATAAGTGTCTTGAAATTTGAGGGTGCTATCATACCTTGGATTGGTCTCTTCAAATTTAAGGAAGAGTTCCCCACTACAAGGAATATCTATTGCTCTTTCCATGAGAAAGCATCCAATGGTTAAGTTATGGGTCTCTAAAGGGTGCCATCCACTCCCGCTCTCCAAAACAAGGAGAGAAAAACCAAAATGTTCCTCCCTGCTCAGAGGTTTATTTAATTTTGGGAACTATACCATTTGGAGATTCTATCTTTGCTGACAGTGCTCAAGCCTACGACATCTTCTAGGGGCCTATGCACATGTATCCCAGAAGAGTTACCCAGGTGGTTATTCCCTAGACTTCAAGAAATGAGCAGAGTGTATCAGTGTAGTTCAGTTTATACTGCCTAAAAAAAGGGAACTGAACTGAACACACAATGGCATCCTAGTTAGATTTTTCTAATAAGACAGATATTAAAACGTATCTCATTGCTCAAAAAATTACATCTGAAGCTGCGTGAAATGTGAAGCTATAATAATCAGAAGCACAATGAAAAGCTATCTAAACAATTAATACTTAAGCCAAAACATGAGTATGTATAGAAAAACAAGAAATAAAATTCAGTATATTTAAGTATTTAGGTACTTGATAAAGTGTATTTTACAAGTAAGTCAATGAAGTGCTGACTTATTATGAGTGCAGTGATAGTACTATACAGGCAGAAATAGTCACTGGTTTTCTGTGTGCTGCATTTGAAATAAAAGCAGGAAGAATTACACAAGCCTGTGGTACTGTGGGAATAGAAACTTTGTTATACATAGCACAAGTGACATGAGACAGCTTCTTCCAAAATTAACTACTACTCATCTTGGAAAAAAGCCGAGAAGATGTCCAATGTAAATTAATATGTTTGTTGCAACAACAAAATTTCATAGAGATTGGTGACAGCAGAAAATGTGAATGACAGGTTACTATTACAGAAGAGTTGTAATTGGTTGTTCAAATGCTCTGAAAACTTAAGTTGTATCTTTGGGATGGAATAATATTATACAACAGGAAGTTTGAAATATATTCAGAAGCTATCCTGGATAATCACTTCAGCGTGAGCTCATACAGCAGTTGTATATCTTTAAGTGTTATTGAGATTCTGAATATATATATATATATAAAAAGATGTTTTCTTGCCTTTTCTTGTGGATGGGGTCATGCACTTAACTCATAAGAGAGAAACTACAATATACATTGTTGATATAAAACAGTGAGTAAATAGAGTTCCATGGTAAATGTGACAGTGATTTAACAAGATTCGACGGCAAGGTACATTTGGTTATTTACTGCGTGGAGGACAGGGTCAAACAAAACTGTCAGGGAAACCTTCCCATTCAGTCATGAGGTTCAGAAAGGACCCCCTTGCTTTATAAACTCCTTCTCAGAGAGGAGCCTAGATACATCTGGATCCAATCCTAGTCCTAGACTTGGTCAATGGTTTATGTCTAAAGGATTATGTATGCAAAATCACTCTTAAGATGTCATCTTAGTGAAGCTTCAAAATTTAGGATATTACTAGTCACTTTCTGAGGGTCTGTTGTGGCAAGGAATCTCTCAACCTCAAGGAGTAACCTGGAGAGGCAGCCCTACTCAAGGGGTGATCCTGGTGTGCAGCCCACTGCTGTGCAGGAGAGCTCAAAGGGCTCTTGAACTACTCACTATTTATGGGGCTAAGATAATTAACTCATCGTCATACCTGCAAACCGAGTGCAGATGTTAATTTCTTTCAAATTTGGCTTGAGTCAGACAGTGACCAGCCCTGTGGTTAGGTGGGTGCATTGCCATAAATTAGCCCTTGGCTAGTGTGTTGTTATCTGTCTCTCCTGAAGCCACTTTGACCAGATACATCCATCACAACCGCCACTGGTGGTTATCACTTGAACAGGGTTACAGGAAAAGGTCAGGTCGGGACAAAGCAGGGGTGGGAGGGAAGCACACCTTCACACCTCTGTAAGCACCACCCTTACACTCCAATCAAGACTTCTAATAGATTCATTCCACACTTTCAGAAAAGAAGTGGCAATAGAGAATATAGTACAAAGAAAAAAATCACATTTGTCTGAGTCTAAGGTTTAAATGAACTCCACTCTGGTCCTAAAGCATCTTGATCACAATTGCTGAAATTCCCAAAACCCCCACAATTAACAAATGGTGAAATTGTTTGATCAAAGTCTGAAGCACGCATTTTGTTGCAAAGTCTGCCACCTATTAAATTACTATCGTGCAGGTGCCATGTAAAAATATGAGCACCTGCTAGAATGGTATGAATAGTGATACTCCTGACGCATACACTTAAAAGTACTGTTAAAATAGTAATCAGTTTGTAATAGAAAAGGACACATTTGAGTAGTTTGGCACTCATACTCCAATAAACTATAAATGTTACTTTTGGTGTGAGCACTGTGGAACTCTCAAACTGCATTTAGGTAAAAACTGGGAAGTCAGGTTAAAATTTTTTTTTTAAAAAAAGTATTTCTAGCACATGTAGAAACATCTAAGTAGTAGGTGACTTGGTAGCTCCATATAGTATTTTTATCATGTTGGTGAATTAATGCATTCTCCAAATATTGGAAAAAAAAACCAACCAACCCAACAGTTGCTTTGGTATAACTGTCTGTGAATTACAGTAGCACTATTTTGTAACACCATTTTTACAAAAGATCACAAAACCATCAAACTTGTCGGCTTCTTGAGTCATATACAATAATCTCCTAACGCCTGAATTGTAGAAAGAAATTTCTTTAAAACTTCTAACTGTGCTAAAAGTTCTTCTTCTAAGTCTTTCCGCATTCAAGTGTTATGAATGTCAAGTTGTTCAAGCTCGCACTTTCAGATTTATTAGATCTTGTTGGTTTTTTGTCAAAAGCCTGGGTTCGAGCTTAGAGGGCTTTTGTGTGTCACTGCTGGGTGTACCCCAGGAAAATGACATATCATTATATCTGAGTCCTCAACTACCTATATATATAATTTATTTTAGAATAAAAGATTCATCGGGCATAGCTAAAACTCAGAGAACATGAAATCATAGGTTTTTCTGTTAATAGCGGGAACTCTTGCACTCACATAAAATAATTTGAGAGGAAAAGGCCTATTTTGTATCCAGATATAACTATATAACTCTGTCTCTTCCTTAAATCTTGAAAAAGAAATTTGCTGCTACTGTTACATCCTTTTAGATGTCAAATCCACACAAAGTTATAATTATGACTGTGCAATAAACAACATTGTTATTGATAAATTATAAATGCTTTGCCAATGTAAACCTGCATATTTTTAACTTAACATGCAATGATGATGAAAGACAGCATGAGATTTATCTCTACAGATTTTGCAGTGACTCATTCATAATAACCTTTAATACTCTTCAGCAAAAAATCTGTTAAAAATTAATCTTACTGTCATAGCAAAGAATATTTTGAATACACCTTGCACATCTAACACCAGTTCCTATCTTCACATTTTCTACAACATTATTTTGCACTTATATTGCACCTCCTACAAAAATAAACTTCAGAAGACCTCATGTACACTGTTGAAGTCAAGTTCATAAAACAACTGTGACTGAATACAGTAATTGCTGTGTATTAGAAATAAGTAAGACATCAGATTTCATATGCAGAGCATCATATGGAAAATATTAATTAGAAATTATTAGGAACTTAATCTGAAGGTTGTTTAGGAAAGGTCAGTCAAAACAATTTCAAAGAGGAAATGGAAAGAATAAGAATGTCTCTGCCCTTCCCTCTTCCATCATTAAGCACTCATTATGAGACATGATTAAGCAGTGTTTGAAAACCTGCGACTAGTTGATCACTTAGTCTGCGCAGCAGAAGGTTAAAGACTGTTCTGCATTAGACTGAACCATCTAATGAAATACTCTGATGAAGATTTTGCACGATAGGAATCTTGATCTTGAAAAATCCTTAGAGATTTAATTTTCCTGTGTGTGTGGATTTTTTTTTTTTTCTAAAGAGAGAAAATGATGAATCTCTGTATGAACCGTTCATCCCCAAATGAAATTAGCACTGTAGGGTGCTGGGATCAAGAAAGTTAAAATCTCTTTTCAAGATTCACTAGTAAGAGAACCTGTTCAAGGTATTTCATTATTGCTTCATCAAGACTGTGGGGGTAAAAATACCTTGTTCTCATTCTTGAGGAAATCTTGCTTTGCAAAGTTTTGCTGCAACAGGAGAGAAACACTCTGAAGCAGGATCAGGGAGGTTTGAGTTGTGTGAGTGGACAATTGAGAGCTCTCTAGGTGGGGAGATTGAGGTCTGATATACAATTCCTGTTAGGGCTTCTGATTCTGTTTCAGAAGGCTGTGGACGTAATTGGGGATGTCCTTGCTGATCCTTTAAATCCTTCACAGATTCAGTGATCATCTTTGAGGGTAACTTCGAGAAGTTATTGTTGTTCATAAGAGTTGTTGGGTTTCATTGCCCAGTGCATTAGAGCTTCTTTTTTATTGCAAACAGGGCAGAAACCAACTGCTGTGAGAACCAATGGTGGGAATATTCCCTAGAAATAACTTTAGTAATACTTCTGGTTGTAACAACTTCCAGCTGTACCTTCTTCCACAACAACTTCTAGCTGTGGCTGTAAGAAACACAACCAAATAAAAAAGGATTCAGTTTGGACTCCTTCCTCAAGAAATGGTTTTAAAAGAGGAATAACTTCTGTGGCCTGCTACAGGACTCTATAGTAGACTTCAGTCTACTTTACTGACATCCACCACTGGATAAGTGCGTGGTTCACGTTTGCTGAGTCTGTGGAAAAGCAATCGCCACATAAACCTTTTCACGTTCTTGATAGCTGCCAATCACAAGTC
This sequence comes from Vanellus vanellus, assembly GCF_965231255.1. Lineage (NCBI taxonomy): Eukaryota > Metazoa > Chordata > Aves > Charadriiformes > Charadriidae > Vanellus > Vanellus vanellus. The sequence continues at coordinate 56,045,596 of NC_138910.1, read as the reverse complement.
TCATGCATTAAAGCTACCTGAGATCTGATGCTGCCTTTTCCCTTCCAAATCTGCTCTCTCCTTGAACCAAACTAGAGATTTGAATCAGCTCTTCCAATGTCATGGTGTGTATGCAGTTATTTCTCTTGGGAGTTACTAATTTCTGCACGAAATATGTAAATATTTAGAGAGGAAGAGTAATCATCAAAAGGGAAATGTGTGCTGCTGTCCTGTCCTACTTCCAGGTGCAAGGGAATGTTTCTAATTGAATTATTTTTATTTTTTATTTTTGTTACAGTAAGCAAATAAAAAAACAAAGCAGTTCGGGTTGGCTTCCATTTGGTAACAGTTACCGGTTCAGATGTAAAACTGGAGAAAACTAAAAAACGATGACTAAAACTATCTGCACAAACTGAAGTTCAATTTTTGAAAAAAATATTGTAAGCTTTTCAAACCACTTCCTCTATTACAAAAATACCATTACTAACTCTCTAAGATTCAATTTTTTATTTTTAAAAAAGTTTGCTTTAAAGTTTGAAAACACAGATGAAGGTTTTTTTCCATTTTTTACCATTTCTTTCCATTTTACTTCAATCAGTACAAAAACACTTGCCAGTTAACTACTATAGACTTATCAATACAAATCTATGGAATAAGGGTATTTGAGGAGCAGTCATGCCCCTGGCACATAAGTTCATGCTCAGCTTACTCATAATTTATGAGGAAAAGAGCCTTCACTGTCTCACAAATGCGACAACCCACTTCAGCACACGTCATTTTGTTTGAGACAGTGAGACTACTCACAGCTTCAAATGCACCGCTGGAACAGTCACTTCTGTCAAACATTTACAACAATTATTTCTTTGAATGACATTCACAGATAAACCAAAAATATAAAAGTGCCAAATGAATACAAAGTTTTAAAAAAGCCCTCACCTCAGCTTTTGGTTGTTTCAATTGCTGACCGCAGAAAACCAGAAAACATTACTTTCTTTTTTTTTTTTTTTTTTTTTTGAGAAGTACCTCTCTCTTTCTCACAATTAATTTAAGGGTTGTATCCCATCTTTCCCTCCAAAGACTGTTCAATATTTCATATTTACATATTTTTCCTGAAGCCTAATTTTAACATGTAGGGCTGTTTGGAGAAGAAGGATTCCACTTCACTAAGATTTTGAGATCTCAAAATATGGTTTTAATCTGATTCTAAACAGAACATTATAAAGTCCATAAGGAAAATGCATTTATCTGAAGACAAAAACAGTTTTGCTGGAAACAGTTCATTTTTTATCCTGGAATTGTAACAAAAATTTTTATTTAAAAATAATCAATATTAAAACTTGCTCTAAAATAGATATACTGGTTGTAACAAGTTTTAAAACCTGAGGTTGCCAAAGATTTTTCCTATTTTTTGTGTTTGTTTTTTATTGAAACAAAGTTCTCAGAATAAAGCCCCATTTTAAATCAAATATTTTGGTTTAATTTGAGCAATATATTCTCACAAAAATAGCCCTGTTTCTTTTTCTGTCTTCATCAGAAACACTAGCCTATGGTTTTTTTGGACAGTAAAAAGAATTGGCTAATCTAGGCTGCTCTATACAAATGCAGCCACACCACCTGTGCACTTGTTACTAGCCAGACTGCAGTGATTTATAGTTTTTTTTCCTATGGGAAACCTGCATGTACCCTGAAAAAATGTCCTATGATCTGTTGGCTAAACTCCGGCTGAATTCAGAGGTCCTGCAAGAATTCACAGGTATGGGATTTCTGGAGAAGCTTCCACTTTGGACAAGCTTTGAACCAGCCTGACAGGCTTAACGTGGACAAAGTTACTGTTAGTTCTTTCACATTATTCTTAGATATTTTGGAAGTATCATAGTGTAAATGTTAAAGCAGACAGAGTGCTACAAGAAAAACATTCTTCTGTTCCACACACTGCAATACTGCTATTACATTGATCTTTCCCATCTTCCTATGTTCCTGAAAACACTTCAACTCATTCATGTTTTAAACATCACACTACATACTCTTCTGAGTGACAAGTCTTTCCCCCTGCACATTCCCTATTTGACTTAATGCAAAAGTATAATTTGGCACGATGATACTAATATAGTGGGAATGCCCTTTCAATAAGATATCTTAATGTATTTAAGGAGTTTTAAAAAGTTTCTTTTGTGGAACTTACCAGTATCTACATATATACTACTTATTATAAGAATACCTACAGTTATCCCTTCAAAACACATCTTGGATTCTTTGGCTATTATTCTGGGAGCATCAGGCAGTGATGTATATACACTTATATTCACTGTGCTCCATTACCACTACCTTCAGGTATACCACAGTCTTTTTATTTATTTGTAAACCTTCTGTAAACTCAGTAATTCCAGTATAAACAATTGTATGCAATAGACCTTGGTCCAATTCAAACCCTTAAACAACAACACAGAAAAACTAAACACATGCTTTCTGAATTAACGAACACATCTGTTCGCCCTAGAATTATATATGAACAAGAGAAATTATGAAAAGTTGGAGTAAAACAAACTTGGAGTAAAATAATAAGAGAACTTTTTTTCAAATGATGATTAACCATCCTTCTTCTTGCAGGAAATGTTCACTAACTCTTTGCAACCTGCTTATGGGAATATTTCAAAGATCATAGTTCTCTCAGCGCGATCTACCAAATCATACATATTGCAAGATCAGCAACCATTAATCAAAGTGTCCTCCTTCAGGTCTATCTCTAGTTGCCCATGCATGGATTTCCAACATGAAACCTAGATTTATTTATTCTTTTTTTTTTAAATTATTGGAACTTTGTTAGTATCAGCTGTGCTATCTCCTATCAGAGCAAAATCTTTACACCAAGAGAAGCTATTACCCACCAAGGAATCATTAAATACTTGGAGACTCTGCCGTAAATCAGGAGAACTTTTCCTTCCTCTACTACACTTCAATTAAAGTAAAGATTTATAACGTGCCACTAAAAAGATTCTGAATAGACAGTGTGAAGCTCCCCACAGTAACTTTTTAAGATTTACCTCTTTATCCACAACAACCTAGAGATAGAGGATGCTACATTTCCATGTACGGGTACCTGACAGAAAGATGAGTCAGAGGGTCAGATTCTCTACTTCCACTGTTCTTCCAAGGCAAAGAATTTTTCTTCATTCAAATCACTATTTCTCCCTAGTATACTTCCACCTGTCCACCTCATTTTCTTCCTATGCCTGCCTAGGACTTCTCCAGAAATAGGAGTTCCTCTTTTGTTTGGCTACTGTCTTGCACTTTGGGAATGTTCTCCTGAGCTGTCTTTGATTTTTGCAAATTTTCTTTTATACCATGAACAAAAGTCTTGAAATCATGTTACTGTCCCAAATTGAACAACCAGGTGTATGGGAGCACCCAGCCAAACCAGTTTCTGAGCACAATAGGTGAGATGCAGGGACTTGTCATCCGACTCAGCTTCATCTCCGCCTTGCCTTGTCTATGCAGAGATAACTTGGGGGGAGCTGCAGAACAGCTCAGCCCGGGGTTATCTCAAGATTGCATATGAGAACCGAAACCAAATGGCCCTGGACAAACAAAATGCCCTGAGTCCCATCCCACCGTGACTTTGAGCGCTAGACATCACAAATTGGCTATCGCACCACCAGAGGTAAATATCCCAGATAGTGTAATCCACTCAGGCATAATCCTGCACCCTCACAGGGTCAGGAAATATAAACCGCAGGGTTTGGGGAGAAAAATGGGGAATCCTCCAACAATACAGCTGGCCTGTAGGAGATCCATCCCCCCCCCCGTCCAGGACGCCGTACAGGGTAACTTCCCAGGGACTGAGCGACCTTACCTGAGAGAGGGTAAGTGACTAAGAAACATACGTACAGCATATAGCATGCTATTAAGTTTGTGAGTGGTGCACTTGTTTAAGGTATTAATATCTAGCGCGCTTGTGGTTTGTGTTGTTGCTTGGGGTCATTTGTAGCTTGCAATATTGTATCCCACTAATTTCTTTTAAACTGCAATAGTGTAATCGCCATTGTACACCTAGAACTTGCAATAGTGATGTATTGGACCTGTGAGTGAAGTCCAAATAAATTGTTAATTTGAACCTCACAGTGAAGTCCTCTTTTCCCATTTCATCACACCAGGACCCTTTGAAAAAGGGCTTCCAAAAGTTATCCCTCTGTGGCACCCTCATATGTCTGTCACATATTAGCAAACATTTGCTGGGTAGAAGATGTAACCAACTGTATTAGTAGAGCACGCATACATATGAGATACGTAGCGCCCTACATGGTTCCAAAAAGAGTGGTTTAGGTAAGGGTTGCTTTGTTCTTTACTACTGAGAGTTAGTTAATATTGGATTGCTCCTACAGCTTCTCAGCAGCTGTTGACCTTGGTTTTATTTTTAGTTGATGTCTTACAGGGCACACAATTCAAATTAAGACGTACTATTCTTATGTTTTAACATCTAGCAAGTACCAGAGGACCATTAGACTGTGCAGTTATCCAGTTTATGACTTAACACAGCCAAGTGCTGAATTGCATTCTTCCCTCAGTGGATAAGGAAGATGGTAAAGAAGGAGACAAGGGCTGCTGTTGAATTTCCATTTCAGCCACCTGGGAGTCAGACTGAAGCTACATTTCACACTTCTTAGAGAAGAAACACTTAATTCTTCAGTCCACTTTTATAACATATGGTGGTCACGTTGTTTTCCACCCATTTCCTTTGTCCAGTTTCATAGTGGACTAATAAGTCAGTCTGTGACTTTAGTCAGTTATCAGATTCCTACTGATCTGGTAGCTTCACCTAGGGGAAGCACAGAGTGAAGTTTAACATTGCAGTGTCCCGAAGGATGCAGGTATTGTAGGTGTGAAAGTCGAGCATCTTGTTAAATGGATATTAGGTGAACATGAACAGGCAGAACAGAAGATGTATGGGTACGTTACTAGTTGGGAAAAAAGCAGTCCTGCTTCTTGAGGATGAATTAGAAATGAAAAGCGGAACTTAATTACTATGTTTTGAAGGGCAGATACTCGTTGTGTTCCAAAATTTAGGCCTAACAACTGCTTTGACCCTTATTTTAACCCGAAAACAATCCTGAGAAAATAGATTAATAATATTCTGAGCCAAGTGAGATTCATATCTCATGAGTTCCAAGAGACATTTGGGAATAGGTATAAAGTCTTACTCTTGTGAGGCAATCTCCACTGCTAGTCTTCCTAGCTGAAGTGAATCTTTTGAAGATGTTCAGCCCTTCCAGCCCTCTCCAGCCAGTTCTGTTAGAAAGCAGGATAACAATGCTGTTTTTCTGTAGGTTAGGAGTGATTTGTTCCATGAGACGCCACAATGTGACAAAGTCTATTGAAGAGAAGATAAATTTCAGTTATCAAGATAACACCTGTAATCTAAATAGCGATTAGTCACTCCAAAGGCTCATCAGTTACATCCTTGGAGTTAGAAGTAAATTCAGAATGATTTTTATGAGGTCCAGAGTGTCACTACATGGGAAGAGAATTTCCTCCTATTTCTGAAGGACGATGAGTGCACTCTGTGGCCACTCATTTTAATTATGAGAGGTACTCATTGCCTCAGGAACAGGAATCTTATTTCTCCATAGAAGACAAGGCAGGTTTTCAGTTAGCTTCAGGAAAAATGATTTTATGTCGTTAATGTTTTTATCTACATAGTTTAGGGTACTTTATTTTATTACACATAAACTAACATATAACAGGTTTGACAACACTTGTATAGAGCAGACAGTCATAAATTTTTTTTTTTTAGTCAGATTAAAGAGAGATTTTATGAAGGAAAGAGCTCATTTAGGGGTTATGTCTGAGACTATTGCAAAGTCTTGTCTATGCAAGTACATTAAAGGTGATAAAATATTTAGAATTACTTTAATGAATCTATTCTTATCTCTAAAAGAAAAGAAAGGGGGGCAATTCATGCAGTTAGTGCTTAATGGAAAAGGTTTATGTGCTGATACATATCGTTTTGTTAACCTCCTTCTAGTTAATTCATTATGTATTATTGAAAAGCCTCTCACAAGACACAGTAAGAGAGTTTCTCCTGTAAGCCAGGCAAAATAATTAACAGAGTAGAGGTGCCCTGGGTTTATACTACTGCCAATATAAACCATGCTTCTCTGTGTCATCTACTATTGTGTCATCAGCCATTTGTCATCCCTTTCTTTTACAGAAGAAGGAAAATAATAATTTAAGCTATCCTTAAAGGTCTCACACCATTTCTTCCCTGAAATAGCCCAGCCCCTGCCTTCTTGAAGAATCCAATGCTAACTGCAAAACACATGACTCCTATTTCTAAGTTACTCCATCTGCTCACAGAATTTGGAAGTCCAATGAGTAAAAACACACCAAAAAATTGAAAGAGCATTTCACTGCACTTTTTGCCATTAGAGAGACTCAGTTTTTCTCTGATGGGTATTCTGAGACCTCTTGATGACCATCATTCTGTTTTTCTTTATTTCCATAGCCTTCTTACACTGTGCAAAAAACGCAGATAAAATAGAGGGCACATTGATTTAAGTGAGAGCTGTTTCTTCATTAGCTCTGGTGAAAGAATGATAATTTTTTCATTAGCTTCAGTGATGGTGATTTCATTCTAAAGCAGATTTTACTGGAACAACTTCAGCCAAATTCACCTGTATTTTAACTGATAAAGACTGGAAAAAATATGCTTCTTTTCCTCCCATCTGGCCCATTCTTTTTCAGCAATGTCTTTTCTGGTGTTGTAAAGCCATACTTCCTCTTTTTTTAATTTTAAGCATATTTATCCCCTATTTTTATTCAGTTTTACCAGTGAAGCATGGTAGACCATATTTTCCATCCCAACATTGCTGGATTCTCTTCTATTAATATGAATTACTATTGAATTTTTATGGTTGTATCAGATACAATATGGCAGAAAGCTCTTAATGTTAATGAAAAACATATTTTTCACATGAGAGTGAAGCATGATATATCATTAAAGCAAGGGACTGAGAGTTAAATGATCTGGGTCGTAATGCAGCTATGGGCAAATAATTTAGAAGAGCCTTCCCTAACTTTAGTTAAATCAGACAGTCAATTTAGATTTCATATATGAATCATCCATGAAAATCAGGTCAGTTGTCTGAAGTGCCCATATCTGAGTTTATCACACATGTTTTACGAGATAAGTGCTAAAGTCTCTGTGACATTTTTTCTCTCTGTCTAAGATTAAAAATGCTTTGGTTCTTTCACAAGGGTGTATAATAAGGTTTAACTAATTAATTTAATATACCACTATTACTAAATAATTAAACCTCTCAAAGATCCACAGACGAAAGCTGTTAATGAAACACTATCATTAAGAAGCTGGTGCTAAGAGACATGCATGTCATGGTAGCAATAGCAAGTAGTTCTAATGAGGTCATAACATACCTCTTTCACTTTCTTATTGGGTACAATAATCCATTTGGATTGGAAAAATAATAGGAACAGACATTTTTTCTTTTTCTTTTATGATTATAAGCAAAAAGTGTGAAAAGATGCTGTCCATCCTGTTGCTGCAAATTCTGACAGTGAATGGCTGACAAAATCCTTTCAGCAATTGCATTTCCGTCTGAAAGTAGTCATTAAAGGTTTAGAAATATTAGAGCAGAAACTGATTTACAGTTTAACATTATCCTCTGACCTACTACATGTAATGACTAACGTGTTTTAAGATTAGAGGGCATGACCAGACAGGATGTGGAAAGGTTATATTTGAATGATGCATCATTTTTAATTGCTGACTGTTAGAGGCAGATTCCACCAGAAAGAAACCTCCGCTATCTTTTACACTGCGTGTCTCCCACAAATGTGTAGTTGTACAGAGAAAACTACACTTTCTACCACTTTGTTGAAGGGTGACGGGACTTTTTAACCAATTTGTGACTTTTAAAAAAATTAGCTAAGACTATCTGCCATCTTAAAGAGTCTGGTTTTTGCAAGTTTTAAATTCAAAGCTGAACAACAAAGGTCCCCCTTTTACTTGCAGTACTCCTCATTTAGCAAATAAAGACCTCATCCATGCCATACAGATCAGTCTGGTCTCAAGCAAGTTGTGCTCATGAGTCATCAGTGTAATCATGTCTGCTTATTGTTTTACAAGTCCCCATAAAACTGAAGAATATCACTGATGAACCAAGACAGTGAAGACAATGAACTTGATCAGAACTTCAGAACTGGATCTCATATTGAAAAAGTCTGTGAGGCACAGGCTAAAATAGACTCCAGTCCACTTTTTTTTTTTTCCAACTGAACTGTCTTTGCTGCACCAAGACATCAGAGAAGCCACTCCTCAGTTTTATTACCAAAGAAGGAAATGAAAAATTTTAGGTTTGGAAATCAAATACAAAGGTTACAGAAGGTACTTTTTGGGCTAAAAATACTTTTTGGAGGCTAACCAGTGCCTAATTTCCCAGGACATTAAAAGCAAGCCTTTTTATGTGAACTCTATTTCTTTTCATTTTGAAAAAAAAAAAAAAAACCCAAACATTCTGTCAAACCAATTCATTTATATAAAAAGATTCTCAACAGCTAAAAGCTTTGTGATGTATTTAGCACACCACGAAGGCACAGTGTTACTTGTTTATTGCAGTGCAGATGATTTTGCTGTTTACTTTCCAGATCACCAATTCCACAGAAAATTCACGACTATTGCATTATGTAAAACTGTGTTTAGTAAAGCCATTTTTTACAATTTTTTTTCTAATAGATTTCATTAATGTAAAATCTGTAAAATAATGTCACATCATTAATTAAATTTAAATGTAATTAATTCAAAAATCATATATAATTAGAAACTATAGAAGTGAAGCAGTATTATTCTCCCTGGCTGAGATAGGTCAACTGTGTCCCAGCTGAACCCAGCTTAAATCTTCTCAGATGCAAATTATATTTAAGGATGCTTTCTTGAGAAGTGCTATAGTCTACAAGTATTTTTTTTTTTTTCCTCTGGATCATGCAATATTTACTTAGAACTAATGTAATCTACCATCTTATACAATGCAGTATTGGAAACCCACATCAGACAGTAGAGGGAAAATACGTCACTGTTTCGTGATACTTTATCTCACATGGTGGACTGGATTCCCTGACAATTTAGCTATGTAATTTTATTTTAAAAGACGGCTGAATGGAAAAGGAAAAAAATGGAATAAAACAGACATGTCACTCATAGAAAAAACGCAGCCGACAAGAAAAATGTCACCATAAGGTAGCAACTTTGCTTGTCTAGTGAAGTACTACATCTGCAACGCAAAGGCATTACTAAGACTTCAGCATCTAAATAGGAGAGAACATTTCTTCCTATAAACTGAGGGTGAATGAGTTGCTGTGCTCTCACTACCAGAATCACTGGAAAGCATATTAACAACTAATACATATGCTGTTATCAGATACAATGTGCACAGACCTGAAGTAGATTAAAAGAATCCTTCTGTCAACAGTTCATGATCTGAGCACGCAAGGCATGAAGAACACCCTTTTTTTCCAGTCAGGGACTTGTTATCCTGTTCTTTACATTATAAGTATTCCCGAGTACAAACCAGCAGTGGTTTCAGTACTGCCTAGACTACTCAGAACTTATGGTTTCCATAAACCACTGTCATAAAAAATGTACAAGTTCCAGACAAGATAAAGTGAGGAGATAGATTGAAGGTACCCAGGAAGGTAAGGGTCACACAGCATATCATCATCAGACCATGCTGGAGATTGCCACCTCCTTTACTTAGCAGGATCTCCTGTTTTACAAGGCAGTAATGTCTTCCATAATAAGCACTTTATCTTCTAACCTAAGCAGCAAAACTACAGCAGAGTAGTCCATCCCCACTCTTCCCAGCATTGCAGGGAAGAATCACCATTCTGGATGAGAGAGAGTTTAGAACACTGAAGGGGTTAAAGCTGAAAAAAGAGAGTAGCGTGATATTTTTGCAAATTGGTTTTAAGAATCCAAAGGATAAGTTCAGTTTGTTTTTTTTTTTTTTTTTTTTTTTTTTAAGTATAAACTTGCAGTAAACTGTTTTCATTTCTTGGTTAAAATTTACAAGTAGAACCTTACATTACTTCTAGCACAGGATCACAACACCTGTGAGGACATAAGGGAACATTAGTGAACAAGTGCAAATCCTGGGATTTTCAATCACTTGAATGGACAGCTGTCAGCTCAAATACAATATCAGGTAAAACCAACTGCTGCAAGTATAATTGAAAACATAAACTCTGTGAAGGAGATCATTGTTGTAAACAGCTGTTCTCCAGAGCTCTTGTTAACTGATGGAGTGCAAACCTCCTCAAGGAAAACCAGGACATCCTTGAAACAATTGTACCTGTGACAAACTTCTATAATACAAACAAGTCATTTACTCACTCAGAAATGCAGACTGACAGACTGGATCCCTGAATGACACAGCTTTGACGCTGGTGTTCTCTTCTAGATGTCAGTCAACGTGTCATAAACTTAAACGGAACAATAATTACATCACTGTGTTGAAAAGCCTACATTTTACTATTTTTCTTTTACTTCATACGACTACAACATTCTAGTGATAAAGCAGTCATACTCACTTTGAAAATCATACAGTCAGAAGCTTAGACTCTACAGTTTGCAGGAAAACCTGTGAAACCACATAACTCTCTTGATCTTAGGTAAACAAAATATGCTGCAGGATCACACCTGCAGCCAGGCAATCTGTGACCACAATGACAACAGGGATGTGACAGCCCAACAAGGCTACCTCTGGTTGCAGCTAAAGAAATGAATAGGAGGTTGGCAGAAGGTATTTAGATGATATCTTGATGTATTGAAGTGGATTTGATTCCATAATTAAAGGCTCACTGAGCCTTTACATATTATATTTTGGCGGTCGCTTTGCTGAAGCGGCTAATGGAACTGGTAAGGAAGGCAATTAACCAGCTTAAATATTAATGGAAATCATCCCTGAATTTTCAAGACAATAATTGTAACAAAGATGCTTCAAATGTTCTATTACAGAAATCTCAAAATGACAGTAATCGGAAAAACACAGTTGCCTTACAGTACAAATTCAAGTTGCAAATGCACTTCTCTAGAAACTACCGTTCTAAGAAAAAGATCAAAGTCTTAGTTTAAGCGTACCTTCTGTGACTGCATAGATTGACTTTAACAAGAGAGCCCTAGGAATTTGAAACCTACTATATTTGTTAGTCCGCCATATTTAGTATGTTTACACAACGCAATTCATATCCAGCTATTTCCAGAGCTTTCAAGCCTCCACAGTTACTTTCTAAAAGGAATTCGTATTGTGACCAATAACAAGCAAGATGGTGTATACAACTGCTCTGCCATAGGCAGTACCTACAAATAACAGGCCTGGCAAAGGCCAAAACCTCCCTTCAGGTCAAATTCATAATCTGATACAAGGCTGTATACTGCTTTTGTGATGCAGTCGTCTCTGGTTTCTCCTTATCTAAACACATATGCAAGATATAGGAAAAGGAAGCTCATTTTTATAGAACGTATTATTCCTGTTGGAATGTTGTTCACAGTGGCAGCTACTCTGTTGATGTAATAGCTTCTATTTCATTATTTCTTTTACAGGGATTGTCTGCAAGAATCATTATGTCTTCAAATGGATCACAGAAAAAAAAGATTACAGGACGGGTCATCCCTCTCAATTTATACACCAACCCCCTCCAAACTCGTAATTCCTCCAGACTCTGTATTCAGTAAAGCTTTGATAATCTTAGATCAATGCTTAATATCCTAGCTCAAGTGAAATACAGTTTTTTGGTAACAACTCCTTTCTACCCACTATTCACCTTGGATAGGAGTGAGTCCTTAAGAAATTATCACAGCTGAAATTTGCAAAGTTGGGTTCCACCTGGCTCTACCAAGCAAAAAACTCCCAAACCTCCAACCAAAGCTCATAAATGACTTATCTGCTTCTGCTTAACTGGTGTTTTGTAGCTGGTCAAGAAGTTTCATGATTTTTGTTTCATAAACAGATCGGAATGAAAGGGGGAACCTGGAACAAGCTGAATGTGTTTTCCCATTGCTGATCTCAATGGAAACACAATATTAGTTTCTTTCAATTAATTCTAATTAATTGAAGGAGAAGGAGAATGATCTGGGGGTCGTGGTAGACAGTAAATTATCCATGGCCCAGCAATGCGCCCTTGTTGCCAAAAAGACCAATGGAATCCTGGGCTGCATAGGGAAGAGGGTGGCCAGTAGGTCGAGGGAGGTCATTCTCCCCCTCTACTCTGCACTGGTGAGGCCACAACTGGAATACTGTGTCCAGTTTTGGGCTCCCCAGTTCAAGAGGGACAGGGAACTGCTGGAGCGAGTCCAGCGAAGAGTAACTAAGATGATTAAGGGCTTGGAGCATCTCCCTTATGAGGAAAGGCTGAGAGAGCTGGGACTCTTTAGCCTGGAGAAGAGAAGGCTGAGGGGAGACCTTCTTATGGCGTACAAGTATCTAAAGGGTGGGTTGAAGGAGGATGGAGCCAGGCTCTTTTCAATGGTTCCCAGTGACAGGACGAGGGGCAATGGGCACAAGTTAGAACACAGGAAGTTCCGTTCAAATACACGGAAAAGCTTCTTTATGGTGAGGGTGACAGAGCACTGGCACAGGCTGCCCAGGGAGGTTGTGGAGTCCCCTTCCCTGGAGATTTTCAAGACCCGCCTGGATGCAGTCCTGAGTAATGTGCTCTAGGCAATCCTGCTTTAGCAGGGGAGTTGGACTAGATGATCTCTAGAGGTCCCTTCCAACTCTGAAAATTCCGTGATTCCGTGATTCCGAAATGCAAGACAAGAATAAGGCTTATGGTATAACGGCACTCTGGTTTTGGAAATGTGGTTTTATATAACCACAATCCTTTGCAGTAAAGAATGCTACAGGCTGCTTTTCCAGTTTTATCTCAACTTGAAAAATGTAAATGACCAGATATCTTTCAAAGGCAATAATGAGATAATTACTTTTGTGTGTTGAGAAACTTAAATGAAGTATAACATGCTGAAAAGCATGTATCTTTCTAAATAAATATATTAAAAAGAAATAAATCTAATGAAAATAACTCATCAGTAGATGTTTTCAAAACCTGTGAGATTTTTATTGATGTGATATGTAGTGTTTCTGCTCAAAGAAGCAGTTTGTTTATATCTTAAATGTTTTAGTATTGTTATGCTTGAATAGCACTACATTTAGAAAATACAAGAAACAGGATAATTTCAATCTACAAATTATTTCCATGTGAGGATGCACACAAATTTGGCCTAGAATATGCCTGTGAGGTTTGGATACTTACTTTTTATCTTTGCAATCTCTAGCAATTTGGATTCAGAATGTTCCAAAGATGCAACGTGACATAAAACATCTCATTAAATTGCTGTATAAAGCCATCTTTAGCTAATCATCTGAAGAATTTTTTTTTTCTTCACTGGAAAGAATCATTGGGATAAGAAAATACGAATTAATAAAAGTGACATTTTTAAAGTATGTGCTTTTTGTTTGTAATCTGATCCTGAAATCATTATACCCTGTAGTGAAATACACTACATTACCAATGATATCACATCCCATCCTCAACCAGCTGGAAAAGGAATGACAATGACCTGGATAAGAGTCTCAAATTCAATTCCAAAGGAAGTCCAGGAGCTGAAAACTTCAAAATAGCCTTTAGTCACAGGAGCCGTCTATAGTACACAAATATCAAGCTTTCAGATTTCACGCTTCCTTCTGACTTACAAATACACAGCTGAATTTGTATATTCCAATTTATTTTGAAAAATATAATAATTGTATCACAGAATTCTATAACTGCTTGACTCTATATTTCAAATATTTGCTCTGCAACTTTTGATGTTTCAGGCATTATTACATTACATTCACCTGGTGACAAGAATATTTTCTTATAATTCACTCCTCTTGTGGGATGTTTCTCTTTCAGTGCCTACATCTGTTCTAGGGAAAAAACCCATCTCGGTTAAAAAAACAAAAACAAAACACCGGTGTACCTGCATTTACTTTTTACCAGACTCCTATAGACTCCTTGCCTCCCGGGACCCTTTTCCAGGCTCCTACAGAGATTGCTGAGATGGAGGTAAGATAGCTTGGAAGACCAGGTAATAACCAATGAAAAGTCATGGGAAGTGAGTGATAGAATATGGCATCTCTCTTGAAACTAGAGTCATGATGATACAAATATCATGCTTAACATGCACTACATCATCTCTTAAATTATTTTAGCTTAAACCTTGCTTCCTTTCATAAGGGTTCCTTTACCCTTCATTAAACTAGCTCTATAATTACTATACGATTAAAAAATAAGCACTTATGCTTTTTTAGTATATTTAAGTTATACAGATACTTGTAGAAATGCACAACCATGTTGTTCTTGAATCCAGTATTTCAGGCAAAATTATTAAGATGACACCAGAATCAGCGTCTTGAAAATAATTATGGCAAATAAATTTACCTTACTACAGCACTCCAGGCATTCAATTCAACTTGTGAAATGTATCATCAAATATCAGAAAAACAATACAGCAGACTTAACCAGGTCCCTCCTTTTATTTCCAGACAGGTGATTACCCGCAAATCTCCCCTTAGTGGTCAACAGTTTTCATGCCTGAGGAAACTTGGCTGGAACTGGCAGCTACTAAAACATTGCTGCAGTTTGCTGCCAATGTTCGATGATCTTACCACGCAACAACTGTTCTTGCCTTGGACCAAGTTCCAGCATGGGCCTTAGTTTCTATTTTGTACGGAGGAATGGTGGTATTCCATATAATTTTTAATTTACTGTTGTGGATTGTGATGCTGTTAATTTTATTAAGACATAGCATACTTACAAGAAATGACAATCAATATAGGACAAGGAATGACAGCTTGTCTATCCCCAAACATTAAAGCAAAAAATCTTTGAGTACAAAAGGAACTATGAGGCCCAATTTTTTAAACATGAGTATTCCTGTTGGATGTTTTACAGTAACGCCTAGCAGACTTCATGCAGTAGTTTCTTAACCTTCACTAATAACTAAAGACATATAAACAAAACTGACCTATTGTGGTAAGGACTTTACAAAGTGGACACCAAACACAATTTTAAGTGTTGATTACACCAAAACCTGCTCTATGTTAGTGATGTGCCAGCCCTAGAGTTGACAGTCACTTTCTTCAGTAAGATGAATACTAAGTGACTTCAAATCATCATATTTAGTCAGCTTGACATCAAAATATGGTGTGACAATTTCACAATGGCTACATCTCTCAGTATCCAAATACTGGTTAAGCACGTCCGACAATTATGATGTGTAACAATTAGTTTCACAGAATTAGAATTGTGTCTTTGGATTCCTTTATTTATTTTAAAAAAATAAAGAAAACAAAACCCAACAAATAGCTCTGAGAAGAAGGGAAAGAAAAGAAAAGATAGAAAGACAAGGAAGATTTATTGTAATATTAAAAATTCTGTAATAAGGTAATGTGTGTTCTAAAGCAGGTCAGGACCTGCAAATTAAAATTCCTGTTCTGCTAGAAAAAGGTACCTGCATCTTTACTAATTTTGCCCACTTTTTTTTTTAAGAGTTAAAGAGCTTTCTTTGCACTTTAACTCAGTGATAATACAAATATATAATTAAAGGGGAGATGGAATACTTACGTTGGTATTGAACGTCATATAGAAAGCTAAGCCTGAGGTGGAACCACTACATGTAGGGACTGGGCCATGAGACAGAACACTGACAAGTGAGAGTGATGCCCCATCCCCTTAGGTCCGCGGGGCTGGTCCACACTGGAAGAGGAGCTGAAGCCTAGACTGCTTTATGTGTGCAGCGTGCAAGTGCCATAAAGTAGGAATCACTATATTTATCCTCAAACCAGGAGATTAGTAAATAAATTTTAGCTTGAACATTACTGAATATTGGGGGTTTAGTCCCATGGCCACATAACTGGCCAGCTGTGGACTTGCATACTCTTAGAACACCCAAGTTGAAACAAAACCAATACAGTTTCTCTGGACCTTTCATAATCTTCAGAGGATGCTTCATGTTGTGCCACAAATTTTAGGATAGAAAAAAAAAATCCATGTAAAAGGAAATTTATCCTGATTAGACAAGAACCTTGTTTTTCATATCTTTAGCTAAAGAATGTTTTAAAAAGAAGATGATACAAAAGCCAAAGTTCATAAATCTGGATTCAGAATAATAATTCTCCTAGCAATGATCCACAGATAGTTGAAAAAAAAATTAATTTATTTCAATAAACTGTAAATTGGGCTTGAGTACACTTGTTGATAATAAATTTTGCTCTATGTATTTCTATAGATATGCATCTTCTTTATCTATACTTTTATACATTCAGAAGATGGAAGAGCTGGGAAATACTACTTTCTACATTTTTTCCCCATTCTTTTTCTCTCACTTGCTAATCAATTTGCAGTGATCTGTTTTTGACTAGGAAAGTATCACCTTATTTTTCTCCAATTAAATTTTATTTCTGAATATGGTCTCACAAATCTGGAGTGGGTAGGGAAGACTAACTGAATCACCAGTTCAGAATGCAAAAGACTCTCAGACATGATAGGGCCTAATGAAGACCCTAAGTCTTAACAGGAATGGGATTTTTTTTGCCTTTCAGGAATTATTTCACAAATGAAACACTCAAACGAATAGGCCACACAACTCCAGAGATGATTTTTTTCAAGTCTACTGCCTGTTTTATATTCCAAGAACAGAGAAAATAGTATTTTTGCTTATGAGTTGGCAAAGCTCCCGGTATAATAGGAATATAAAAGCGAAATGTACACTCTTCCCCTGAGCACTGGGTTTTGCATAACGTGTTTTACATATTGAGCAATACTGACAAAGCGATATTTTTAATCTCCCCACAAAATACAGACTAGTGTTCCCAGGTGCTCCATGAGCAGCCTTTACTTGAGCAGTTCCATTAAAATCATTGGAATTCTACATGCATAGATGGGTATAATTCGGACCAGCTCATGAGAGTCTGTTTTTATATGGGAAAACATCCCATATGTGCTAGAATTATGGAATCCTCCCAACAACAACAAAAAAATAACCCTACATTGAAAGCTTGAAAGATTAGGTGCAACCAGCCAATAAAACTCTGATGGAATAAGAATTCAAAGAGAAAGAGAAAGGATGCTGTTAAAATTACTTTGCATCTTTATTTTTTATTGTAGATGTTCCACCCTACTTTGATTAGGCATTTAAAACAGGCTGTCTAGACAAGTGGTTGAGTCACCATCCTTGGAAGTATTTAAGACATGTAGATGTGGTGCTCAGGGACATGGCCTAGTGGAGAACTTGGCAGCGCTAGGTTAATGATTGGACATGATGATCTTAAAGGCCTCTTCCAACCTAAACAATTCTGTGATTCTGTGTGGTTCACTGATGCTAGTGTATGTCCTATATTTCTACTCGGTATTAAAGGAGTCCACATGTCTGCGTATATGCAGCAAGAAGACAAATTTAAAACATAACATTAGTCAGACACTTCATAAATAAAAGACAATATCCTTCCTAACCTGTAAGCTTGTGCTAGGAAGGAAAAGACAAGCTCCTAAAGAAGAAAAGACACGGGGGGAGGTACTATATGCTAATACTTCTAATTGCTGGGTTGAGCATACATAGGCATTTGATTCCAGTTGTCACCAGCTGTCAGTTAAGGCACTTATAAATAATGCCATCAACAGCACAATCCTGCAAGTGTGACTGCATTTAAAACAATTGAATCCATGTTCTGAATATTATATTTTCTGAGAGTCTACTTCTCTAATGCTTGATATGAACTTGATCTGTTCTAGTTTTGAGAAAGATATTTGGGAAGATTTTTCAGCAGTTTACTCTTAAAATTGTAGGAGCATGGGATTTAGGCAGATGTCAATAGAAAAGTCAAGTGCTTTCTGGATTTGCTCAATGTATAATAAGATGAAGCAGCACATCTGTTACATTAGAAAACAAAGTAAGGCAAAGATCCAGCTCATCAGTACACACAGCAGCCTTGCTATAGTAGGGGGGTGAAGCTTTTATTGATGAAGTAATTTATTTCTAAGGACACGTTTGAGTTTGCATTTCATAGATAGCAGGATTTAATAATGAGTGTATCTCCCAATAGCTAATTGAACATAATTCTCTCATTTTATCAACAGGAGTGCAATGTTTTCATGTTCTAATTCCAAGGAATGTAACATTAACTTATTATTACTACATCAAGTTAATTAGACCTAATAGCTGAGTTAAGTGATATGCGCTGCCATTAGTATTTACGGCATCAGGCACTTACACTCTAATTCTGCAGGCTATTAATTGGCCTGTAAACACTTTATTCGGGATACTCTTTGATTTTCTACTCTAGTGCTAAGGGGTGGATCGTGGTTTCCTCAGGCCACAATGAGTGTAGTCAGTTTTATGAAAGCTTTTTGCCCTCTCACACATGGCCTAGCATTGTTTAAGGACAGAGTGGCCACACTATTTCTGATACAAGCCAGGATGTTGTTGGCCACCTTGGCCACCTGGGCACACTGCTGGCTCATATTCAGCCGGCTGTCTACCAACACCCCCAGGTCCTCTTCCACCAGGCAGCTTTCCAGCCACTCTTCCCCAAGCCTGTAGCGCTGCATGGGGTTGTTGTGACCCAAGTACAGGACCCAGTGCTTGGCCTTGTTGAACCTCTGAGTCAGGGGTATATGATAAAGACAATGACACAGTGGGTACTAATTGGCTAGTAGTGACTTATAACCTAAAAGACAGGCCTGATAAAAAACTAGACGAAGCAAGAAGTCTTGAGACATTGCCAAGGACAGCTCCTGATAAAGAATAAGAGTATGTCTTGAAAAGCGGTTGAAACCAACCCTGCGATCTGGACAAAGACCAAAGAATAACTGAGTCTGCGCAGGGACGAAAGGTTACTTGTGATGACGAAGAGAAATTAGCAGCCTTCATCCTCAGGACCCTCAGCGACCACCACCAGGAGGCATTGTGCAAGCACAGTTGGGAGGAGTTTATGAAAATGACTTCTTAGAGCTAATTTTAATACGAAGCGGGGACAGGTTATGCATATGTATAGGGTATTGGGAAGTCTTATGATTATGTAATTAAGTACTATACATATTTGAGAAGGCCGCTGCATTGGGCGCGCACGATTGTGGTGGGGTGGCCCCCTGTGCTGCCCAGTGCCGAATAAACATACCTATTTTACAACCTTCTTGGTTGTGGAGTCTCTGGAGTCTCATTTCCGCATGTCACCTCATACAACTGGCCTTGGCCTGTCGATCCAGCCTGTCCCAATCCCTCTGTAGAGCTTTCTTACCCTCAAGCAGATCAACACTCCAGTCCAACTTGGTCTTGTCTGCAAACTTACTGAGGGTGCACTCAATCCCCTCGTCCAGATCATTGATAAAGACATTAAAGAGAACCAGCCCCAGTACCGAGCCCTGGGGAACACCACCTCTGACCAGCCGCTGACTGAACTTAACTCCATTCACCACAACTCTTTGGGCCCTGCCATCCAGCCAGTTTCATAAACATCATTTCATGTGCAAATTTTCGAAAAGGATTAAGTACTAAATCCAGTTTATGACCCTAGCAATAAGGAGAGGTCATTGTTGCAAGTGGGACTGCATCTCGTGTAGAAGGAATTTAGATAGCTTTGAACTACTGAGCTACTAGAAGTAATCTTCCTGTAACACCACAGACTTCATCCACAAGCCTAAAACATGACAACAGAAAAATTATTTTAGCCGTTGTCATGAAAGTCAAAATGACATTTTACTGAAAATTTCTGAAAATTCAGAGCCCCCAAATTCATGGCCTCTGGGCAGAGATGAAGCTTAGAAAAATGCAAAGGGAGAAGGAAGTGTTTCTAAGGAATCTAAAAATCACAGAAACCTTGTCTTCAGTATAACAACCACTATATACCGAGGGGCCGTTTCATGTCTTATTGTTTGACACCTGTTTGAATACACTTGTAGAAAATTCTATAACATCAAAGTACTTTAGAAGTGTTAGCATAATTTGTTACATAAGCCAACTGAATGTGAATTGGGGGGGAAGGGATTTTGCTGTGATTATGTGCCAATATCTAAGTAAGACCCTTCAACATTTCCTGTTTCTGTCTGACGGATCAAAGATGACTGATCAGCTTTAGAAGCTTGTCAGCTAACAATCTAAGGAAGGCTGGTCTCATTACAGGTATCAAACACTGGTAACAAGACATGATGACACTAAAATTTATTTTGTATAAGGAAGCTTAGTGGCTCAAGGGACTGGCAAAGATATTTTGAACGTAAAGTCTTCAGCTTACTGCTTAAAATTCATAGGGAAAAACATCACAATCATGCAGGCACTCTTTGATGGTCTATGTGAAATGAATGGGTGTTGGCTATTGATTTATGATGGAAAACAGACAGTTCTCACTACTGAATATCACAGCCTCATTACCACTATTCTTGTTACGAATTTTAACAGAATTGACCCAGGTTTAATGAGCTTTGAACTTGAAAGTAAAAGAAAAATACTCAAGCATATGCAATATTTTGATTTCTGTGATTTGAAAGAAAGTGTAATGGAAATTGTAAAATACGAAATCCTAATTTCTATTTGCAGTAGCAGACCAAAATTTAGTGCACAACATTCACCAGAAAAGAATGATCTTGAAGCTGTAACAGTTGTGATTACCACTGTTAGTCTTAAGCTGTAGAAAAAGAATGATCTTGTAATAGAAGCAAAAGAATGTGATCTACTTGGCTTCCTGCCTGGTCACACTGGTCTGTCATAAGTAGAAATACTATGAAATAAATGGATTTCCGATTTAACGGCTCCTAGATACTATATCTGCCATCTCTCTAAAAGAAATAAAAGACCAAATAGTGCTATTACAGAAATGCTATTACCAAGTACTGACCTACAGTCTAGAATGGCATCAAGAACAAACAATACTAGAACAAGTTAAACTTCATTCTAACTTTGTGCATATTTTAACCATGTGATTATCTGTGCTGAAATTTCTGCAGCATGGCTGTTCATCCGTGAAGAAAAGGTGGACAACTAAAAACCAGGACAAAAATCAATTAGGATAAGCTATACAATGAAAACAAAAAACATGGTACTTGATGGAAGAAATTATAAAAACATAACAAGGTCATTTTTCAGTCAAGAAGGCTCGTAGAGCCAGACGTAAAAAATACATGCCTTCTGGCAGAACAAAGTCACTCACATATGAAGTTACAGCCCTCAAAATATCTACACAGCTTCTGTTTAATACTAGAATCTAGATAGAGGTATCTAAAATTCATCAATAGACATCTGAAGTTTTCCTTCTAGGCTTGAAGAGATGTGTTTATACAGATGAATAGTTTCAAGGAAAATCACCATTAAAAGGAAAACTTAGCCAAATTTAACCAATTTGTTTTTAAAATAGCTAAATTAGTCTCAGCTATTTCAAGGATATTATACTGGGAAACTTTCTCAATTATAGAGGATAATGATGTAGCCAAAATAACATTTTGACACAAATAGCCCTAAGATGTATGCTTCCTTAAAAGGTATTAGAAGAAAGACAAATTGCTTATGTCTTTAATTGCATGAAATGTGTGAGGAAATCATTAAAGTATATACAGGTAATTATCTGCAGTATGGCTGAAAAGACATTTAAATGTCAGCAATTTCATTAATTTTATAACTGAAGATTGAGAACTGGCAGAATAGAGGGTAACAAGCCATGAATGGCTGTCATTATAGGCTAATAGAGTATTAGGATCATTCTGATTTCATAAAACTAGTTGGGGTTGAGGTATACGCAGAAACATAAAAGCGTGTATGTGTAAGTTAGTAACATCCTCAAGTCATCTCAGTCAGGCACGCAGCAGGAGATGATTCATGTTGTTGTGACTGCTGACTCTACTGCCTGGACTACAAGGATTGTAGATAGGACAGAAAGATTTATCACAATAATACAAGTTGCCTAATGTGCTTTTAATAGGGTTTTAATCCAAAATCTACTTTAGAAAATGCTAAATTTGTGCAAGCCCTAACGGGAGAGTGTAGTGTGTATTTCAAGACATTAGAGACACCAAGAAAAAAATAGCAATGGTATTATAGTTAAGCAGAAATATGTTTCAGCACCGGAAAAGCAGGGTTCAACTTGGAAGACTATAAATGAACTAATTCATGACCATTATAGATGAATAATTCATATATGAAATCCACATCATCAGCTCAAACTTTCCATCCTTCCTGGTTGCCATCTTGTCTATGTGAGGGAGTCAGTCAGCCTATACAAAGTGGTGTTATAGAAACAATGATCTGACATTTGCTTGTTCATAGCTTTGCTTTCTTAAGATGGCTGTTTCAGTCACGATTTTCAGAGGACACTGGATTCAAATTGCAGGTAGATGCTCAGGAAATCAGTCTTAAAGGAGGCAGCAGATGTTACAGTCTTCCTACCTCCAAGGAAATATTCCCTCCTTAGTGTGATGGGCAGCTTAAAGTGATCAAGGGACATTTTATTATTCTCCCTTGTAGAGCAGAAGTGGAAAGACTAGTAACCATATTTCTGTAACAGAACTTGAAAAATCATATTATTTTTACATCAAAAATTTAGGCTGTGTTCTTTCATAGTTTGTTACTATGTATGCAATAAATGTAACTAATACATTTTATACAGATTAGTAGTTCTGATTGTTTTAAAAGCATTTAACATTTGATGTTTTGATTTATAAAAGTAAAATATGGAAAAAATTAATGCCTCTTGCTACATTTCTTGAAAGGAAAAGCACTGCATGCCCATCTAGATGAAAGACAAGAAAATGTGTTTTCAAGAAAAACAATACTGCAGATGCAACACACACAAAATCAAATAGATTTTGATCAATGTCCTGAAGACATCTTAAAAAGACATCAAGAAAAATTAGTGTTCTACTCCCAATGACAAACCCCAAGCATTTTATCCACCCTATGAGGACAGACAATAAGAATGGCAAGCAAAAAATTAAATTAAAAGAAAAAAAAAGATAAATCCATTTCTATTCCTACTGAAAGCAAGACCAAACTTTTGGGTCTGGGATTTCAGTAAAATCAGACCCCAGAAAGGTGTGCTTTGTTTTCTTTGTTTGTTTTTCAGGAAAAGATAATGAAGAGTCTCATTTAATATTATTTATTTGTCCCTGTTATTCAGTTCCTTGATAATTAGAAGACAGTTTTCATCCCTTGTCAGGCAAAATACTATGTGGAAGCCTAATGATGCCAACCCCCAAAGCATCATTAGGTTACTTGATGGAGGATATGATTTATGTATGTTATAGAAGAATTTACTCCAGGGAACGTTTTCAAATCAGCAAGAACAAAATTTTGTTCTCTGGTAAACAGAAATGTAATGACAGGCTATTAGTTTTGGGTGGCTGATGTTTGATTTCCTGGAGTTATAAAGACAGTCTGCTATTGTTCTAATGGCATTATATATTTCTGTGATGGGAATAATTAATGACTGTGCAGCTTAGGTCATTACTGTGTTAGCAAACGCTGATCAGTTGTACTCTTACACATATGTAAGTTTTAGAGGGTAAATCAAATTCAACCCATATTTTCAGAAAGAAAAAAGAAACTGTATGTCAAATTCTTGCATTTTTGCAGGCCTTATACCAGGGCAGAAAAGATGTCTTTTTTTCCAGTTCTGCTTGAAAACTTTAGGTTCAGTTGTTCCTTTAGTCACAAAGGAGTGCAGTCAGACAAGTACTTCATTTCTAACAAAAGGTTGAGGTAGAGAACTGCATTCACTCACAGCTACTACTGTAGAAAAGTGCAATCATCTACACGGTTGAAGAGCATCCTGGAAATAGATTAACAGGATGAAGTTCTTAAGTACCAGAAGAAAGAGAAACCACAACAGCCAAAGAAAAGAAAGGGTTATTTTTTATTCCTTCCACCTCCCTGCTACCACTTCTAATATCATTAGCTCCACCAAAGGCTTAAATCTAATGAAAGTAGAAACCGTCACCAAATGCCTCTCTTTGTAAGGTCTGCTGCATAAGAAAATTATGCAGAAACTTTCCCTAATGAAAGTTTGGTTATGCTTAGCATGGAGTTAGATATACTCCAGAATCAGACAGCCACCTACCGCTATTCCGGGCATCTAACTTTTCAAATAACTTAACAAGTGAAATATTTCAGTTCATAATCACAAAAAATATGTATACACTTGCAGATAAACTACGCTTGACGTACACTGAATAAAGGACAAGTCAGTTCTAAGGCACAGTTTATCAAGTAATACAACCCATGAAAAGTCAGCCTGTTCAAATTGACTCAAGGTAGTCATTCAGTTAAAAGTTTGCTTGTTAACGGAACATAAATGAAAGAGAGAGAAGAGGCAAATGCAGGTGGAGTGAGAGATGAGTTCATCAGATAGCATTCTTTAAATTTAAGGATCTTATAAACTCTGGTATTGCATAAGTGCAAGAAAACATGTCTATTCATAGCATTACTGTGGTACTGTGAACCTTTCATTGTCTAACTTAAATACTAATATGCACAGAAACACTCCAGGATAATTCGGTGTGGCAAGTAAAGGCTGTGAGTGAAGATCTTAGAAATGCATGTCCTTCTCCCACTAGTGTTATGTGGTTTGGAATTATTGCATCACTGGTGATAAAGTATCATGGGACTGAAATTCTCTGAAGTTGTAACATTACTGTTTCTTACAACTGGAGTTGAGAGAGCCATGGGAAATATTATTGTGAGATTTGTAGAAATACAGATATTTGGCTGGGCTGTAGTACTAGTGTTATCCAATGGATAACTTCAGTGCTGTGAGAGAAACACCAGAAAGGCAAAAGACTTTTTTTAATGAGGTCTTGAGGTTGTTCCATTTTTAGATGCAGAAAACATACACAGTTCTTATCAATTATGACTAGAATAGAGATGCCCAAACAGGAACAGCTTAAGGACATTTGCCCCTTAACTCGTTACTACAGAATTTCTTCTGATACACAGAAGTAAAAGAGAACATATGCAAACCTTTAACGTGTCCTTTTCTTCTACCAGGTCATGTAAGCAGAGCTAGCACTACTTACTTCACCACGTAACCTATAAATCACCCTTTTCATTTTTTATGACCCTAGAGGTTTCTCCCTTCCCCTTGTCAGGCTACTATACATTTGCCAGTCTGTGATGTAAGGAGTTTCTAGTGCAGAAAGTAGCGCTGTCAGCAGCTGAGGTTGCATAGGTATGACAAGCATAGTAGTGTTAAGTACTGTAAAATATCCAAGATATGTAAAGCTCAGGGTAAAAGGCTTAAATCTTTAAAGCTGCCTCACAGATTCCTCCTAACCTCTTCGGCTTCTGACTGTAATGTATCAAAACTCTTTGTCTTGCTTAAAAATCTCGGTGTAATGCGACTCTACAGATAATAATCACCGAATACCCACGTAAGACACAAGACATCTGCAGAATTTATTTTGAAAGAAAATTAGAAATAATGACATAACACTGGGCTTAAATATTTTCTTTACAAAACAGCAGTGAAGTTGTAGAACAGAATTCAGGTATATTTGCATTTGTTCATTTCACTCCTTCATCAAACTGATGTTAATAGAAGTAACCTTAAGGTACGAAGGAAATGAAATTGCTGCAGGTATCCAAAAGCATTTGCTAACCTCAGGCTACTTTGGAAATAAGGTGCAGCTATACAGAGTTTTATTGTGAAGTAATTATTATCATTTACATTCTGTGTTACAGGTAAAACCTGTAGCCAAATGCTTCTAATCTCTTGGGTCCAATTACCTCATGATACTCATAGCAGTTGGTGCCATATTTAGTTTTATTCAAAATCCAATGCTCAAATGTAAAACAGATACTTTCTAATTGTAGGGTAACTTGCAGACTATTTCTTTTTTTCTGGTGGGTTACTATGTGGGATGTGTAGCCCTCAATAAACAGCCTGTCAGCTGTGCATTCCTTTCCAGTGGTCAAAAATTCTGAGTAGCTCAAACTACTCTTAAGAAAAATCACAAACTTAGTCCTTGAAAAGAAAAATAATTCCAGAACTAGTAACTTCAAGTGGATCGGAGGACAGGTGGAAAGGTGACGAGGACTTTGGTAGCATCAATCAAGGATAAAGTTAGGTATGTTCAAACCCTCGTGCAAGTTGAAACCACTGAGGAATTCACTGGACTTTTCATATCAGTGAAACGGAAGAGTGTTCGTCAGCATAATAATTTTTAACGTGATTATTGGCATGTCAAGTTACAAAACTTCTGGCATTAGACTCTGAATTTCAATATGACTTGCCATGCTCTGCAATGTCAAGAGGTAAACTTCTGTAAACTGCAGGAAACCATCATTGTACAACTTCTACTTTGTTCCACAGTGAGATGTGACAACATATTATAGAGAATCATTTCCACACTGTAGGCAAGTGAAATAAGTTTACAGACAAGTGAAATAAGTTTACAGAACCAATTATACAAAGTCCCAGATGTCTAAAGAAGTAGTGAAGTGTAAAGAATGCTAATATGTAATCTGAATAAACAACATCATCACACATTGCACTGAAATTCACAGGTACCTGAGGGGATATCTGTCTAAAAGCTTCACGAACAATTACAAAAAGGTACTTACATATGCATTTCCCAACAAATAGCAGGTTACACTATAACGACTTTTTATTTTAAATTTCAAAGACTTTTCTTGTGAGCTACATTGCTGAGTATATTTCAGATGCGTTTCCTTGGAGGGTAGCTGTTTAGGTATTTAGATTAACAAAAGCAGAATATAGATATTTGAACCTGGAAATCTCAGCTGTAACATAAATACTTTAAAACTCTCTTAAAAAAAAAAAAAAAACAAAAAACAAACAACCAAGCACTATCCTCAGTCTATGAGAAATAATAATGTAGTGTTATCCCATTTTAGCCACAGAAACTAAGAATAATTTTTTCTTTAGAAGTTACTGAGTTTTACATAACTTGATCTTTCATATGATAATATGCTTTGCAAACTTGATATTCTAGCAATTATTCATACAGTAACAGGACTAAATGAGGAGATCTGCTGCCTGGCAAGTGGATATCAAGGATATCCTCAAAACATACTGACTTCTAATAATCAGGTCATCATTGCTTATTCCAGTTGTCTCACAGAATGGCTACATAAACACTGATCTCTAGAAATATAACCACTAACATTCAAAGCTTGGTCCTCCATATTCTGATAAGCAAGCAAAAAAGGTTAAAAAAAAAAAAATCTATATTCCACAGCTCATATCTGACACAATTCTGAATTAGAAATCCAATGGAGGCAAAACCAGAACATATACAAATAAATAAGCAGTGGGTATGTGATGGTTTTAGATTTCTCTCATGGGAAAAAAGAACAGGGTATATAAAATTTTTCAGGCGTTATGAAAGTAATTCTGTAAAATAAATTGAAATCCTTTCAATATTTTTTTTAAAATATTCTTGTTTTACCTGGATTTGTAGACCTTTTATTTCGACTAAACAAAACACAGGCCCAATTAAAACCCTTGAAGAATACCACAGAATAACAAAGAAGGATCAAACTGAATGGGAAGATATGAAAACCAGCGATACGATCTTAAGGGGCATTATAAAGCATCCTGGCTGATCTTACCATCAGGATTTTTCTTACCATCAGGCTTTAATACCAACTCTTATGTAGAGTAGTGTCTTCGGCCAAGATCAAAGAAGGAAAAAATTTACTGACTGTACCTCATCATGTATTCAGTAACAGACTGTGCCCAGAATTGGAGCAAATCTTGGAAGTTGATGCCTGGAGACTTTTCACATAATGTGAGCAAAACAAAACTCAGAGATTCCCTTGCTGCAAGATGAGAGATAGACAGAAAAAGTCTTTCTCCTTTCCTCCTGGATAAAAGACAAAGCTATTTTTTTCCTCAAGCTCACTCAGGTAATGGGGTTCAGGTGATAACTATTTTCTTAACCAGACAAGGCAGGTTCAGCTAATAAGATGGGTCCTTAGTGGAAGGTTTGAGAAGGATACACAGAAGGATTACCTTTTGCATTCAAATAATTATACTCATGCAGTGTTATCCAAATAGTAAAATCACCGCTTTATTTTCTTTTACCCTACAGATTTGGAATCTTTTGATTTTCTTAAGTTTCATTCATAACCAGGTAACCACTGTGGTGTTTTTTCATATCATTATAGCATTTCATAACAACAAAATCCAGGATGTCTTCTGAGCTTCCCTCCAGTAATAAAGAAGAGGAATTGAACATGGAGTTCCTAGTCTCACCATAAAACAAGAAATTGATTGTTTTCTACCAAATATTCACAGATTAGTGTGCATGCTTGGGACTGGTTCATCACCAGATGAGCAATTAAAATCTTATACTAAAAAAGAAAAGGTTAAAACTAAAACTTCATGAAACTTGCAGGACTGATTTACCATAATAGTGTGAAATACATGCGGACACAAGAATCTTTTTGTGCTATATACTGTAGTCTACTATACCAGACTGCTTTCTTCAGGGTAGAAATCAGCCACTGTAACAATTCACGTTTCAGAAGAAGACAAAATATCTTTTCCAATGAATGATCAGATTCCCGTTGTCTTTTAAGGAAACAGACTGCATACGGAACAAGAGCTCTTCCAGTCAGTAGCTATGTTATTATTTCTGACTTAATCAAGCATAGAGAGGGGAAAAAATGTAAACAAGTTCAGGTTTTCCTCCAAACTTGATCGAAATCTCACTGAAACAAATGGAAATGCGACAAGGTGCTATCATTTGCAAGAACATCCCATAAGGTCAAGAAATATCTAAAACTCATGCTCTTCAGAAGCAACCTGACTGCTATTGTACTTCTACGACAGTTCCTACAAATAATGTAATAAATACAAGTTATCACTGTCCACCTCGGAGGATGGCATTCAGTGACACGCAAACTCACTGCCATTATGATGCCTCAGGCACATTATTAAACTACTGTTTAAATGGAAGTTAACTGAGGCAGGTAACACATATCTTGTGTGGGCTTGATGCACAAGACTGAATTTTAGCTTTAGCAAAGGCGAGTCTTTTCCTTTTCTGGGAGAAAGACATTTAGTTTCTCATATGAAGTTCATATCTCATTTTTTTTAAAAAGGTCAGAGGGGGGAAATCCCAAAACAGGTCTCCCCGTCCACCCACCACTTCCTCAACCTTATAATTTCTTAAAGACTCAAAGAAGGCAGATCCCAGGTTTCGTAAACACTAACAATTGAATCATGCTTTCATTTTTCAGAGGTCCTCTTTAATATTAAAACATAAGAACTTTTTAACTGGATTTAACTTTGCCCCTTACTCCTGTAATCTCAGGCCTTAACTAACCAATATCTCACGTCTCAAAATAGTGTTAGTGTCCTCAAAAGGAACATAATTTTTGCACTTTGAATATTATTGCATATACTAATTATTACCCATATCAAACCTTATTACCTGAGATCTACATCTTCAGCTGGAAAGCTCTGATGAATGAATTCATACAATTCATACAATTATTGGTAATTCACATCAACACTGTTTCAGAAAATACATGAGAATCTTCTTTCTGAGGCTTTTTAGTGCATCTCATCAATATCTCTCTGCCTCAACTAATATAGTGGGATACAGTCTGACAAGTAGCTTAGAATTAAGACCATCCCTCATCCACTGAAAAAAAGATGAGCAATATCAGCAGAGCAGACGAGAAACTCTTCCTACCACCTCTGAAGTTATATAGAGGCTATAATTAGAATAGCAATAGCAAGAAGATACTTCTGTTATTTAGGATAATGGGAACTCGTACAGTGCACAGTTCTAATATACAAAACCAGCAAAATAAGAAATTAGCATTAAAATATATATTTTTTAAAAAATCAGTACTTTAGGTAGTAGGACTTCTTTGTAGATGCAAACTTTGCTTCAAAATCAATGAAAAAGCAAGAGAATTCATATTTTTCTCCTTTGTCCAAAGTATTTATGGTAGTTTATTATTACATTAAAATAGGGTATATTTTAGAAATATTTTAGAAATTTCTTTTGAAGCTGAAAAGTAAGCATTATTATTATTATTGGATACTTTTGTGCAAAAACATTATGCAAAGCATATTAGTTGTTCACCTTTCATCATAAACTATAAGTGAGAGAAGATCAGAGACAAAATATACCATCAAATACTAAACATAACTTCAGTCACTTTGGGTAAAACAAGAGTTTATTGTCATGAAAGGATGGAAAGAAAACCTAGGCTTTTTTTTTGTAGAGGCCTTGTGTTTTTCTGCTTTCTATTGCTAAATAAAAGAATATCTGTTGTAAATATTGTGGAGTAGTAGAAATAAGGCTGAGGAAAGAAGCGAAAAGGTTTGAAATTCACCGAGGCATAAAGAAAAACCATATAAATAGATCATGACTCTGCTATGGTACATCAGATACGATTCATACCGCACTACTTTGCCACACGCTACTCTAGGAAAGAAACAAACATTACTGTAGCTGCTGTAAAATTTGATAATACTTTACATTTTTTGTGTCCTTCTTGAGAAGTATCAAATTATTGAATTCTAGGCACAGGAAAGAGAATAGGCTAATTCAAGACAGGATTTGCTAGAAGACTGGCACCCTGTGAAGAACTCCGAATACAAGTAAGCGCAGTGAAGATAAAACGCTTGCTCTTTGCCACACTATGCTGTAGAAATGCTGAGATCCTTGTCCCTTTCCTACCAAAAATATTGCAACAGTTTTTATTTTCAAGGCTGGAAATCAAATTTAAATATTTTTGCATGGTCACCGTGAATTGTCTTATCAAGAGCTTCTGGCATCATCTCAGTTACCAAGGCAAGCTAATTTATATTGA
The DNA here is from genome assembly GCF_965231255.1 of Vanellus vanellus. NCBI lineage: Eukaryota > Metazoa > Chordata > Aves > Charadriiformes > Charadriidae > Vanellus > Vanellus vanellus. Next base: position 56,014,734 of record NC_138910.1, on the reverse strand, counting down.
AAACATAGTAAAAATATAACTTCTCCAACAATAAAAATATTCTGAGGTTGCTATTGGAAGCAATTTCAAAAGTCTGGAATCAATCCCGGTGAGCTTTGATGGCAATAGGTATGAAATGTATCATTACCTGAAATTATGTATTTGGTGCCCTTCTTAGATTAAAAAAAAATGAAGCTGATTAAAGTATTTTTCCTCCCTCCCTCCCAAGCATGTTAGCAATGAGAAACTGCTCACCAGCTTTCAGTCAGCTTTGGAGCAAACCCCATATCTTTCTAGCCAAACACTTTGGAAATTTTTACAGAAAGATGTGAAAATTTTTGAAATCCATTTAGATCTGAATGGTATGCTTATACCTCTCCCCTGTATCTAAAGCACTTCATATATCAAAAGGTACAGTAATATAGAATATATGTCAATGTTTTATATTTTGGAGCTCAGAAAAATAGAGCTAAGCAACATCCAAAATTATCTTTTTCTTATAAAAATTAATCTAGAGGAGAAAAATGGAAAGAAAATAAAGGAAAATGTTTCTTTTCTTTTTAATAGGAAACAATTATATTTTGGTTCACCTGATGAAAGGCAGTCATGGTTACTCTCTGGATAAGAGGAAAAAAGGCTAACAGCCGTTTGCTCAGCTCCTCTGATGTGATCTCAGTAGTTTCAGCCTCTTTTGAAATGATTTCTCTATGGCTACCTTGAAAATTTATGATCACTGAAAGAAATTAATAATAAATTATAAGAAATATGGAATCTTGCTAAAAAACCAAATAGCTTTTGCCTGAAGGGTAATGTAAAATATTTCAGTTTTACTTTGAACATTTTTGGAAAATATAAAAATATTGGATAAGAGAGAATGTAATGGAAGGGGAAGCAACAAAGTGAATGTGCTATTCCTTTTACTTTTTATCCTTCTCCAGAATTCATCAGAAGCAATTTTCGACAGTTCAATCTCCTGCTGTTTTGACTTCCTCTAAGAAAAGTTAAGTCATAAGGAAGATGGTATTCATGTCTTCCAAAGCTAAGCTGATCCTTTTCCTGGGGAATCCCTGTCTCCTTTTCTTTAGTTACTGCGTAAGTACCAGTAAGGAGCTTCTGTACTGCAAGAGAAGGACCAGAGGCATGCTGAGGATTTTGAACCGTGCACTTCAGCCCGGATCATCCCCCCGCGCAATGCCAAAGCAGAACATATACTGTCCAGCTCACAGGCTTTCTGAGCTATGAAGAGCTGCAAAATATACCAGTGTTTGAACCTCCTGCATTTGAAATCCAAAAAGCATGTCAAAGTCAACCAGCAGGGCTATAGAATCTGCACCAGTATCAACCCACTACATAGTTCTTTCAATAGTTCAAGGATGACATTTTTCCTTCCAGAACCTGAATCTCCCCTCATCCCACCCACTAGAAAAAGCTAAACTTTAGGTAACACTTCTCCCAAGTAGCAAAGTTCCCATGAACTTTACAAACTTAAAAGGAAACTTGGAGCATCAACAGAGCAATTACTTATGACAGCGTATGTTACACGACTGTTTAAGATAGGAAGAAAGGAACATCTTACACCGTTTTGAAGAAGCTACCAGAGTCAAATATAAAAGACACACTGTACAGTTAGAAACCTACTAAGACAAAATTTCACTTTATTGAGGTAGTTTCAGTGGCAGGCATCCTAGGTTTCTTGGACAGATGAAAATAAAGGTAATGAAATCTAAAATCAGGAATCTTCCCTTCATAATAGCTTATTATTCAATACCTACGTGCTGCTGAGTACTACAATAATTTATAAGAACAATTTTTTCAGCCCTTGTGAACATATTAAACAAGAAAAGCTGTATATGTTGTAGTGCATAGCAGAAGTGTGAAGTCTCAGCTGCTACAAATTTGTTTAGTTCTACTGTTTGTAAAGATTTTTGCTGTATATCAGCTGTACCTGTCATCTAAACAAGTTTGGCTGAAGCAAGACATGCCAAAAACGCAGACAAGGTATCTACTATATAGAAAAAAGATTGTCTTTTTATCACAGATCAGGATTTGTTTAAGAATATAGCCATCCATTAATGTCAGTGTTCTATCCTTCAGATTACTCAACATTAACTAGAATACACTAGTACCAGAGACGCAACAAGTATTTGACCATAATATAAGGTATATTGCATATTGTATCTCTCAAATAGGTATGTTCGGACATTATGCAAGTTAACCTGGAAGAAAAGGATGTATTTAATTCCCCCCAAAGCCAAGGAATTAGCCAAATAAAGCATAAGAAGCACCTTTCTTGTTAGACACTGCTCCTTCCAACCGTTAATCAAATAAGAATAAAGTAGGGTTTCTCAGGCATCAGAAGAGTTCCTTGTTCCCATAATTAAACACTTTTGATATTTTTTTGTAATTCACCATAAAGTGAACGTCCACCATTTGCAATACTGTGAATACTTTTATTACATGCCATTAACAGGCAGACTTATTTCCAGAACTTTGACACAAATCTTTAAAAGTTGCATTTTGGTATGAACAGAGTGAAAAAAGGTAAACAAAATAAGACATATATGAGAAAGTTTCACCTCCTTGAGAAAAAGCAGAATGGGTGCAGTAAGAGGAAGAGGCAAGGAACCTTGGCCAACTTGTACACAAAGATAGTTTCTCTCAAATTTAAAAGGCAAAATGTTAGAAGGCTGTGCTTGAACAGAGTCAATATAAACATCAGGTGATTGGCTCAGAACAGAGAGAGAAAGAGATCACTGCCCTTTCTACATACTTTTGGCGGTATTCTTGGCGTTTGTTGTTTCTTTGTTTTGTTTTTAAGGAGTCCCTAGCAGCTGCCTTTTGACATAAAATGCTTTGTATTTCTTAGGCTTAATGAGACATACCACTGACAAGCTGCCACATTCTCCTTCCTGAAATTTCCAGTTACAGTCTATTAATCCAACATCTTGGGAAGATAAAAAGCTGCCACTTTATATGACAATACCTGTATAAAATATTTTAAAATAGAACTTTACGGTCAAAATACAAACACCTTTAATTGTATAAAAATGTGATACTTTTCCACATTATGAGAAAAAAGTGTGACATAATCTTAATTCAAGCTGGCTTCCCTCTCTACAACATGACTTCATGCCAGATAAATTTTTGGTCGTTATTTTGTAAACAAAGAGCAACATGAAGAAAGTACTGAAGAAGGATTTCAGTACAATCTATTCAAGGTGCCTCTCCAACAGTGAAATCAAAGTCTCTCAGCATAGTTTGATCATGTTCACTTCCTCAGCCACACTTTAAGCTCACCACTGTGTTCAGAAGGTAGGGCTACCAAGACGATTAGGGGACTGGAACACCTCTCTTATGAAGAAAGACTGAGGGAATTGGGTCTCTTTAGTCTGGAAAAAAAGACAGTTAAGGGGAGACCTGATCCATGCTTATAAATACTTAAAGGGTGGGTGCCAAGGAGGATGGGGCCAGGCTATTTTTGGTGGTGCCCAGTGACAGGACAAGAGGTAACGGGCACAAACTTGAGTATAGGAAGTTCCACCTAAACATGAGGAGGAACTTCTTTACCTTGAGGGTGGCAGAGCACTGGAACAGGCTGCCCAGGGAGGTGGTGAAGTCTCCATCTCTGAAGACATTCAAAACCCGCCTGGATGCGTTACTGCGCAACCTGCTCTAAGGTGGCCCTGCTCTGGCAGGGGGGTTGGACTAGATAATCTCCAGAGGTCCCTTCCAACCCCATGATTCTATGATATCCTTCTATGATAATACAAGAGGGTCTGTGATGAAAAGCAAGACAGTAATTGTCATTCTGAAGTCTTAGTTTTTTCTGCTTTCTTAAACAGTTCTTTTCTCTTCTAAGTTTTTAGGCAGTTTTGTAAAAACAAAAACCAAAACACATTTTAGAAAATCTGTTTGTAGACAGTAAAAAACCCTACAGTTGAGGATGAAACAATGCAAGCTTAGTGTATGTATTTCTCATGTTTTCTCTAGATGCATTAACTGCATTAACATTGATTCACATCCATTAACACTTGCACAAATAAGTCCATAATGATTTTTGTTTTACAGAAGATAAAGCATACATGTAGGGCAGAAAATAATGGATTTTGTTACTCAAATTATTAATAGTAGTTTCCATATACTATGAGAAGAGAGAAGGAGGAAAATCACTTAAAAAACAATTTTCATTGCAAGATTTTGGAGAGTAACTCAACTCCAGAGTTATAATTGTTTTTTAGGAGGGAAAAAAAAAGATTTAAAAATTTAAAAGGTTGTTCACAATTACAGTAATGTCTTTTAACATGATTTGCCTAAATTAAAATTGGGTACATGTAAAGGCTTTGAGAACAGGTACAAGCTTTCATTTCATAGCAATTAACTTGATGTAGTTCTACCAATTTGGCCTGTAGCTCGCACTGAACTACAAAGTGAATTTGTCTAAACATGATCTGAATATACTTTGCATATTTTTTATTCTGAAATTTAAAGGGGGAAAAATTGCATTTTTGTAGACAATATGCTTTTTTAACCTTCAAAGCCAATGTTTTTCTACTGGTTATTTTAATTATTCATGATCACATATAATTTTAATGTGGTAAAAATTAAATATGGCACCTGACACACATTCCAATCAGTGCATATAACTGGTTTTAGATAACATTTTAGCTGAAATAGGAATTTAAAGTAATTTCTCATACTACGTGAGAGCATACTTTTTGATAAAAACTATAGCATGGACAGCAACATCTTGTAACTTCCAAATAATTGTTTCATTTTTTTCTGAGGATAGCTATGTTTACATGAATCTCTCTCCCTTCTAACAAACACTTACAAATTTTATCTTTTTATGGCAGATGATACATTACATACATGCTCACAAATATTCACTGACTGCCCTCTAACACAAATTCTCCAAATTTCTTCTTTTCTGAAATCCCTGATTTTAAGATAAGGCTGCCTCAGTACTATTTTATCAGGAAGATAATTTTTAAACTATTTTTTGTTTAAGATATGCTGTTCCATGCCCAAAAACCTTAAAGAGATCACATTTTGTTATTTTAATGTATTCTGAAATGGCTGCATTTTCAGAAATTACTCACATGCAGAGAATCTTAGAGGAAACATTTCTCCCACCTACACAATTCAGACATTTCCTTCTAACTAGTAATCTGATGTGTCTTTAAAAACTGCAGAAATTAAATCTCTGCTACTCTTCCGTGCTACCTATTCCTGTATTTCAATATAATTATCAATAGAAAGTTTTTCACAATTTTAACCTAGATCTTTTTTGCCTTAACCAATTATGTCTATCATTTCCTGTCAAAAAGTTTCTCTCTCATTCATGACTAAAAACTTGATATGGTTTTACTGTTTGCAAAGAGTAGAAAGCAGAAAAAAAAACACCTGTGGAAAGGTTTTCTGCATTCCTTGGGCATCATGGGCCTGAGTTCTAACAGTTTTTCTGCAAACAGATTGCAAAGGAGTATTTGCTGATGAAGTACTGTGATTCTCCATGACTCTATAAGGGCGCCAGAAAACTTGGATCTCAGGCTGTTAATGGAGGTGTCAAATAGTCTGGAAAAAAAACTTCAGGAGGAAGGAATAAACTTAATACAGACTAGAAAAGTAAAAAAAAAAAACCACGGTTGTGCTTATGTAACAAGAAAAAAATAACAAATCTGTGCACAACAATTTGGGGCCAATAAGAAATAGACCAAAGCGTGACTGAAATCTGCCTGTGACTAAAGAATGCATTAGACAAATGTAAAGCTCACCCTTCAAATTTTCCTGGATCTTATCACATACCTGAGGTCTGAATAGAATCACAGTTACAGATTCTTTTCAAACTATGACTATTTCTGCACAGAAGATTTGATTGCTTTTATTTAAAGTCCCTTCTCTCGCTGTACTAGCGGTTGAGGCACCAAAAGACCCTCCTTACTTTATTTGACCCAGTTGATCAGATACACAAAGAAAACTTTTCCTCTTTTGTCAAAGTCAAAAGCAGCTTCTCACTAGCCAGACATCTTATAATTTTTTGTTACTAATCACTCATTGTCTATAACTACCCTCTCTCAAACATTCATGCAATCTACAACTAAACTCATAATTTATTTTATCGTAAACGGACCCAAAAAGTTTGTACACCTATAACTATGCAGGAATGGATTAGGATGATTGGGCATTGTGACATCATTTATTACGTTCTTCCCCGTTGCTTAAAAAGCTGAGAGCTTTATGCCAGCATCACACTGAAAGCCAGCGCTCCTGCGGAAACACCCATAGCGGCAGCAATTCAGTTTTCACAGTGAAGTAAACGACAGCTTAGGTGGCAGCGTTCAGCCAAGCACATTTGTGTCAGAAATCTATTAGCAGAATCAAGCTATATTTTATCAACAAACTACCACACAGATTTCTAGTATCAGTCTGAAAACAAAGTTATCTCGGTCAGAATCTAAACATATTATTCATAGAAACAGCTGGGCAGGGTCATTTTTTCAACACCTCTTTTTGAGGTATCAAATGCGATTTAACAGCAGGTGAACAAAGGGACATTAATCTTAAAACATAAGTTATTCTGCAAACACATCATCAAAAGCTGAGGTGCTGGTACTCACCCTCTGTCTCCGAGAGCAGGACAGGAGAGAAATTGTGAAGGTGCTTCAAAACAGCACCCTATTTCTCTTACAAGATACCAATAATTACAATAACATAAGACATTCGGAGGAGAAAACAACTCAGTCTGCACAAAGGTTCTTGGGGAGGAAAAGGGATTAATTTGTATGGGAAAAACAAAACCACCTGTCTTTCCTATAAGTAGCTTGTATGTGGATGATACTGCTTGTGATTTCACCTGTTCATGGGGGCCCATTACACAAAATCACATCATGGTTTCATTTGCAGTTACGTTTTTTTTTTTTTTAATAGAACTGGTGGATGAAATTAGCCTTTTTTGAACAGAAACCTTAGTATGAACTGAGCATTTCAACCCTAAAAGCAAACCACTCCTTTCTCGCACCCCTAATGGTTTTGGCTTGCTGAGACACAGCATTTTGTTCCAGCTGTGGAATTGCATCCGAGAATGCCCAGTGCTTGGCCTGAAAGGGTGATTGAATCCAGGTGCAGATCATTAAAGACTAATGTGTACTGCGCTCTGCTTCTGCCTCTCCCCTCCTCCTTTCTGTTTTTGGTAGCTTCCTAGATTGTACAAATCGCCTTCCTTCTCCCCTCACGTATACGGGCGTTTTTGATTCATGAATTTCAGAGTCTAAAAAGACATATAAAGAGATCTAACACCCTTTTAATGATGGCGGCTTTGACAAGCATGCTATGAAACTATCATCCTCGTTCCCGGCACAGCGAGAGAGGCATATTACTGGCACCATCCTTAAAGAAAGACAGACAACCATTACAAAAATGCAAGCAGCTGCATTTTAAGTGAGATTTGTGCATTACTAAGCAACATATTGTAATAAAGAAAAATATATTGTGCTACGGCAAGGATTATGAAATGCCTAGGAGACCCATAAAGCACGATTAACAGGACATTGTGGATTTATAAAGCTCTAATGGCATAAATTTGCTATTCATAATTTAAATGAAACTGAACAGTAGTATTTTTCCAAAACTCTTCTTCCCATGCACTGTAATGACAGGCGAGTTGTTCCAACACTATGGTGAAACTTGGAACTTTCTGAATGCAGTTTTGAGCTAAGGCTATCATGAGGGTGACTCAGAAGAAATCTTTTGTTTGTGGTACATAGGCGAACAATAAAAATTAATAAACCAGGTTGGCAAAGAATACTGCTTATTGCAAAATGTTTAGGAATAAAGTTCAGTAGTTTGACTTCTTAAACTCCAGAAACTGAAGAGAGTTTTAATAAAAAAAAACCAACAAACAAACAACTCTGGACTTGTCCATAGGAAGAAAGCGCATGACAAGCCAGGCTATGAATTAGTAATACACTGACTAATTTCACTCATGTAGAGAGCTGCAGCACAAGAATGCACTCCTGGTAAAAACTAAAAATATTTGCTAGGGAGTAGTGAGGAGCATGCAGTGAATACTAAATTCAAAGCTGGCTCTGTACAGCTTCTGCACAGACAAGCCTTCACTTTATCTGAAGTTCCAAAGTTACTCTAATTACACAAAATGTCTCTCTCAATTTGTGCATCGAGAGAGAAAGATGTTACCACATGATCTGCAGCATGTTCTAGCAAGGATACGTTGTGCTTTGAAAAACATAAGCAAAAGTAGATTCAAAATTAAGATGCTTTTTTCATTGCAACTGAGTACGTCCATCCATCGTAGGTAGGCATTTTCTCTCATATATCACCAAATTACCGTGTTTCAAATTCATGTCTTTCCACAAGCTCAGATAATGAGACATGTACAATCAAACTGTTTGACTATAAATGGATCTGTACCAACTCACACACAGGGGAAGAATCTGTCATGTCACCTCTTTATTCTTTTGTATGATTTCTCAGCTATATCAAGACCTTTTCATTATGTTTTGTTCAGTAAATAGTTTATGTGGTTTGAGATGGGCTTTGCATATGCTAAACATGTTTAGGATGAACTATTCAATTGAAACTATCCAATTGATTAGATGCAGTGTGAAAGGTTTTTAATTAAAATATATGTTTTGCCAGAATATGAGAGGAGCAGATTGTGCTCACCAAGAGAGAGCTTTCCGTGCCTCTTAAATTACAGATCATTTAATTTATAAATGACGCAAAGGGAAAGGAAGCTCTAGAACCTAACTTTAATCTTCCTTGTATGGTGCAAAAAAATACTAAGAGATAATAAGTCATTAATAGTTTTCCTCTATTTTTATCTTATAAATTTTAGAAGCGTAAATATAACTTATCCAAATAGCTTCATTTCCCAGCAGATTGGAAGATTTCTCTTCTTTACGGCACCTCCTTCTTTCCTGGCAAATATTCTGTGAGCTTCTCCAGAAGCTGAGCAAAACCAATAAATGTTCTTGACAGGTCTTCGATTATAATTTATAATTTTTAGTAGTTGAAGTGGTTTTGCTTCACTAGCACACATTGAACTTGAGACTCAGTAAACTGGACTAAATATACTTGTCATATAAAATGCTGTTTTAGCTGTGAGGAGCCCAAGACTTCTCATTCCAGCCGTACAGCAGCTACTCTTGAGTTGATGTCCACTTTCATTAGGACACTAGCCTTTATTTTCAGACTGATGGATGAGAAAAGACTTTCAGATAGATGACTCCAGAAGATAAAAGAGGAAAGGGATGGGTGGTCAAATTCCGAAGCAACAGAAGAGAAGAATCAAGGGTCTCCCAGACACAGCACCAGCAATCCAGAAAACCGACACTGATTCAATTAGAAGTTATGTTATTTTTCAGAGTCAGTAGAAACAAAGAAAATTGTATTTCATAGTCATGTGAAACTATGCAAATGGAACAACTCAAAGTGATAGTTAGCATCCCAGAATCAGCTTGGATGAGCGAAGAACAATGAGCACTACACTTCCCATGTCAGAAGAAGAGGTTGGATGGAAAAAAAAAAAATTACTAATATCAGTCTCTGAGAAGGAAAAGCAAATCGTCTCAAAACTCTCATTCTGGAATTACCAAGAATGCCATATGATAGGATAGAAATGAACACCAGCTACTCTAAATTTACCATGAATCATTAAAAGTGCCTCACTGAAATTGTGCCAGTTATGTATATATTGTAAGCGTTAAGGAAGGGATTAATTAAAATGAGAAAAAGATTAAAGAATATTTAATAGAATTTTAGTAAAATACACTAATTAGAATTATTCTGTCATAAAAAAAAATTGAGGGTTTGACTTCCGATATTAAAGTAAACAGATTATCACTTCAGGATTTGCCAGTTTTCAAAATGTATTGTTATTTAACTCATCTTCACAAGCATTTTGGATCTTGTGTGATACAATTCAGAGAAAATGCTGTGTAGGATTTACATATTAGGGTCTAGATTAAATAAAATAATTTCTGTGCTTCTTTGGAATTACAAGGCTGTGAAATTGATGTTTCTGAAATGTCTCTCTTATCACTACCCTGCAGTGATATACAAACAACAGAAAATGGATGTTTGGCACAGGAAATTAAACTAGTGTTAGATGGGCAGTTTGATTGGGAAAGGCAGTTTTCCACATAAGTAGAAGTGTGGTCCGGCCTTTCTGTACCAGAAATTCCTAGTCCCTGTAGCTGAACAAATGGGGACAAGCCTCAGGGAAAAGGTTCATGAGTTTTTTTGGAAACACGAAACAACATCTTCACGTATAATTAAGGCAAAGAATGTACAATGTTACAATCTAAACTCTTTGGAAAGTGCTGAAAATCTTCCAACTGTAAAGCAGAATGTAATGTATAAACAATCAGGTTGTAAAGCAATTTAGAAATTCAAGAAGTGATGTAATTCTCATTATCATTCATGTAACACAGGCAAGTAATAATGGTATCATGAGGCATGACTTTTTTTATTAGCATAATTTTCTTCTTGATGCTACCATTATGGTTTTCTTATGTTGACAAATGACTGCTGCCCATTCCTACATCTGCTACCCTCTCCCTTAGACAAACTATTTTATGCTTCTGTTCTACTTTAAAATAATAATAATAATAATAATAAAAAAAAAAAAACAAAACTAAACCACCCTTTTAATTTTATTTCTGTTTAATTACTTTGTTTTCTGTATTCATTTATGCCACAATTATATGTGGCTACAGATAGTTGAATTACTGTTATATGTTGATAATCAGGTAAATTTTTGTAAGTGTAAACTCTGAAAAATATTATTTCTGCTTTTTCCTAATCATTCTGGATATATACTCTACTATAATTGTATTCTGCATGGGTTGTATTCTGCATGGGATTCTGAAGTATAATTTCTGTATGGGAAAAATAACCTGGAAACAATTTTCAGATCAATCAGTTCACAATAAAGTATTGCCTAGCTCAAAGTTTCATGGAATTGTTAAACTAATGCAATTTATCTACTCTACAGCAGAGATACCATTTCCAGAGACTGTGAAGATGGTGTATAAAACATAGAGTTATCATCATAGATCTACATAGATCGAGTTTGGATCTTACAAACTGAATTTTAATACAGACGACCCTGTAGCAATCTGAGAGAAGATTTTGAACGACAAGTTTCCTCCAATCTTTGAAGTACTTGCTCGGTTTTCAGTAATGCTTCCGACTGAGTTGTCTTCATGGAAATGATGGAGGCTTGGAGCTAAACCACCTGTCAAGTCATCCTGTATAAGTGTCTCTGACTTCTGCTTTAGCAGGTCCTAGGATCTTCAGTGAGGCATCAGCTATAACCAGCATCCAAACCAAAAAAAAGACATTTTCACTGTAGTTACCTTCCAGTTGGTTGCCCATGAACAAACATACTGTGACTGCAACTACTTCTGTGACAATCTCATATTTTAGTTCAGTAAAATTCCTGCCCAGGCATTCCAACAGCAAGCATGGCAGTCTATCCCTCCTTGGTTCTAAACATGAAATTATTTACTAGTCCCCTATCTAGTCAACACAGCCACACAGTAAACCACTATGAAAACCCATCAACACATATACCCTTTTTTATGATTCTTTAAGCAAAGGAATTTAGGAGCATCTTTACTTTACAAGTTTATAGAAAAACATGACCTAGAAGTACTGCAGATGCTAATAACAGCTGGCAAACTCATTTTTCAAAATAAGGCAACTCCACTTATGGAAAATTGCAAACCAGCTAAATCCCCACCTTGCACAGTTGGGGAAGATGACTCATCATGACATCTTTCTCTAAAAAATTACGTGGAAAAATAAGTGTGGAGCAGTGCTGACTGGAATATTTCACATGAAAATATTCCTGATGAAAAATATAGCATTTTTTTTAATGAAAGCATGACACAGACAATGGAATAGAGTGGAGATTTTAAATTAAGGAATGAAAAATGTTTTAGACAAGATTTTAAAATTTTGGTTCTGAAAAATGAACATTTTACTTGTAAGAAATGAAAACGGAAAGTGTTGGCATTTTCATTTTGGGTACTGAAATGGTGTAACAAAAATTTCTGTTTTAAAACCTAAAATAAAAATATATATATCTTCAAATACAAATAAGACGGCAGTTCTTTTCATTGGAGGCTTTCCATTAACGTGTCAAAAAAATCACCCTAAGCATGTAACACTTTGTTCTTTCTGAGGAGGGAAAATCTGTATTTTTTGGCAACAGATCATTAAATATGTATGATATAGCATAATACTTTGATGTTCTCAGTATTTATGAAAACCATTTCTAGTTAATTCATGAGCTGTTTTTTTTAAGGATTCACTAATTCATGATTAGCTAGATTTTTTTAAAATGAACTGTTGTTGCTAACGAGCAAAAAAATTGTTAACAGGTACTGAAAAAAATTACACTGGAAAATTCTATTTCTTCCTTTACTTGTGAAAAGAAAGCAAGCTCATGGAAAAAGACAATAAAAAGAAAAATAGTTTACCCTTTATCCTCCCAAATCAATAGGTTAATCAAAAGAATCTTAAATTACATGACATTGGAATGCTCTACAGAAATGAGCCACTCTAAGATCTATACTATCTTTACGAAGGACAAGATAACCTTAGACTGGGCATTAGATGTATTGTACAAAATTGATTGTTTCTGTTTAAAGAAAAAGTATTTAGGCTAAATGAACAGAAACCTATCACCAAAGAGACAGTAAAATATGACTTTGCTCTACCGAGAACCATCTCTTAAACACTGAAATTAATTAACACAAACTTGATATAACATTCTTAAAATATTTTAAAAATTGTGCCATCACACTAATTTCAAAGAGAAAAAAAAAGCAACCGAATCAAACGAGAAGGTACTTTAATCTCAAAAAGAAGCCCCCCCCTTGAAAAACAGTAATGGAAAACCAGCAACTGTTTTGCTCTTATCTTGCAGAAAATGAGACATAAATGAATCCAAGAAAACTCCTCTGAAGCCGACATGTATGTACCTACTTGGTGCCAGATAGTATCAGAGCAAAACCAAGCACACTGAGAGTTTAAGACTCCCTAATATAAGCTTAGTTCAAGGGACGAAAATCTGAAATGTCAGCAGCGGTGTAGGGCCCAAAGTCCATCTAAATTAAAACAGCACATAGTCAATTCTGTTAATTCATGCATCACTTCTGAAAGCAGGTTTCTATATTATATAGTAAAAGAGCTACCCAAAGAAACTAAAACTATATCGCACAGGTGAGAGTCATTGGTTATCGGATTGGCTACAGTATGTATATAGTGTATATATAATAGTTTCATGCCCAAGCGAGTGTCATCCCAATGCATTCTGCTCTGTCATGAAGTTTCTGGGCTACTCAGATACTCAACTGGGCAACACAGAGATGTTTTCAGTCACTTAGGCATGAGTCAGAAGATATCTCAAGCAGGCACGCTGTATTTGAAGTAGTAGCAGATGTATTCTCAAATATTTGACAGACAAAGTAAAAGAGGATGTATCTGAAAGGAGGGATAAAACCCAGGATATAATTCTGCCTCCAGAACTCCCAGAGAAAATACTCCACACCAAGGAGCTGCTTCAGGCAATAACCTGCAGTAAAACAACCCTTGGAAAGTGCATGCAAACTAGCGGCAGGCAAAAGGAGCAAGTTGACGGTGGACGAAAAGCCAGACCTTCAGATCAGGACAAGTTCAGCATCAGTTCACGCACAAGTAAATTTCCCACTGTCTCGCTAGGCCTGCTTTCAGAGATCACAACACAAGTTTGCAAGACTTTAACCAGCAAAAAATTATTTGCCTTTACATTAGTCTAATCACCATGACTGCCCCTAGCAGAACCCATCTGCCTTCAAGGTACTTATCAGGAAAAAAAGTGAAGACAACCAAAGCTTGTCCGTCTAGTATTGATGTAGAGAACGCTTTTCATACACATCAGAATTTGCTGCTCAAGACTGATCAATATCTGTGTTCTTATGTTGAATGTTGTTTAGTTAAAAAGTAATTTCAAGAAGAAAAAAATCTATACATTACAGTACTAAAAAGCAACGCACTTATCAGAGAACTCTTGGTTTATAACAGCCTGGAATTGCTTCTAACATGCAACTTGTGCATAAAATAGGGTATTATCGCATCTCAGAATGTACAGTTGTTGAGGGCACTTAAAACTAGGCAGCATAATCAGTGTTTCTTCCTTTCTTTTCATTCATTTTGGTCTTTGCAGGTTTTTCTGAAGGTGTATAATCAAACACATTGTGATACCAGAGATGTGAAATAATGAACTAACCAAAAATATTAATTTATTATTATGGAACATCAGCAAAATTATTTTCATTGCTTTTTGATGATTAAAATGGTATTACAAGTCCTAAAAAGTAATGTATTGATATTGTTCCTTGATTAAATGGCAGATGTTTTGAGTTAGTTAGTTTGAATGTATGCATTTTTCATGAATTTCAATACTTATCATTTTAAAGTTTCCTGACATCAGACACCAAGGTGGGAGTACAAAATCATTTCCCTAAGGGATTAAAACACTGAAAAACCATCTGGGTTTTTTTTTTTTTTTTTCCTAGTGTGTACATTCAGGAAGGCTGGTAGAGCTGGCTGACTAATAGGCAAAATCAGTATATCACCATCATTATCAGTATTTTAACATCATTGTCAAAAACAATACTGAAATTATAGAAGATGAGCAACGTGGAAGCAGGGGTCACTCAGCTAAATATAAATTTAGGTTGAACTTCAGGTTTTTGTGAAGTGTAAAGACAGTAACATTTTGGCTTCTCGATTCTAACAGACCATATTCTCTGGCATATCTGTCATTCCAACAATGATAAAACTGGCTGCTCTGAAATCAGATCTCATTTTCCTAGAAACTCAGCGAGTTGTTGTCTTAAAAGAAGCAAAAATTGAGACTTTAGCTGCCTTCTGTCCAAAGGGCACTTGCTACTATGATGACTATTTATCATCCTAACCTCTTTTTTAAAATGAAATTAAAATTTTTAATTAAATGAAACCTAATGAAATGAATTTAATGAAATTAAAATGAAATTACTTTTTAAATGAAATTAAATACTTAATAAGTTTAAAAACCAAATAGACAAAAACCTGTGTGAAGAGTCCGTGAAGCCCAGTGCTGTCTTCCATTGTCAGTAGCTTCATAAAGAGGTGGATAGACATTGCAGATGTTCCTGCAGGGAAACAGAAGGATGAAAGCAAGGAGGATTTTTGTCTTTGTTTCCATAATCTTGAAGGTACCTGAACAGTATAGGCAACAGCATCCCACACAGTAGAAAATGAAAAGATGTAAAAACATCGCTGCTTAAAAATGTTCTCCCGTTTAAAAACAATGTGAGGGGAAATTCAGAAGTAAAACGTGAACAACCCAAAACCATCAACAAGTAAAAAGTAACTCACATTTAAAATATGCTTCAAAAATTAGGTAAGTACATGGATCTATTTCACAACAAAGAACAAGCTAATCCATATCAAAATGCAGTGCTGTTTTCTATAATACTGTACCACATCAAAGAGTGAACATTTGTACACAAAGGAAGCATTGCTCACTTCTACCTCCACTTGTCAACTTTGCCAAAACCATTAATTTAAGATAGTGTATGATGTTATTTGATTTTCTGTTTAATACCCTACAGACATAGAACTCAAATCAAAACCACGTTCTTATTTCAAAATTATCTTCCCAATTGCAACTAGCATAATTACATATTTTGTATTAAATCACAAGCATCTGCATCCTAATAGAAAACCTCTAGCCAGTCAACACATGCTCCAAAAAAGTTACTGTATGAAAAAAACACCACCATCACCCACAATAAAAAAGCAGAGTTTCAGGGAGACTCTCCAACAGAACTTCTTTGTTTAAAGTACAGAGATACTGAAACACTGCCCAGTGGGGTGTTGCTTCCTCTACTGATCATAGAATCGTGATGGCTGGAAAAGACCTTTATGATCATCAAGTCCAAATGTTATCTAACTCTACCAGGCCCACTTCTAAACCACATCCCTGAGCACCATATCTAGATGGCTTTTAAATACATCCAAGGATGGCAATTCAACCACTTCCCTGGGCAGCCTGTTCCAGTCTTTGATATCCCTTTCAGTGTAGAAGATTTTCCTAATGTCTAACCTAAACCTCCCCTGGTACCACTTGACACCATTTCCTCTTGTCCTGCCTGTTATAACTTGTGAGAAAAGACCAATGCCCACCTCACTACAGCCTCCTTTCAGGTAGTTGTAGAGAGCAATAAGGTCTCCCCTCAGCCTCTTTCAGACTAAACAACCCTAAGTACCTCAGCTGCTCCTCATAAGACTTATTCTCAGGACCCCTCACCAGCTTTGTTGACCATCTCCAGCACCTCAATGTCCTTCTTATACTGCAGCACCCAAAATTGAACACAGTACTCAAGGTGTGGCCTCACCAGTGCTGAGTGCAATGGGACCATCACTTCTCTGGTCCCGCTGGCTACACTATTCCTGACATAGGCCAGGATGCCATTGGCCTTCTTGGCCACCTGGGCACACTGCTGGCTCATGTTCAGCCAGCTGTCAGTCAACACTCCCAGGTCCTTTTCTGCCAGGCAGCTTTCCAACCACTCCTCCCCAATCCTGTAATGCTGCATGGGGTTGTTGTGGTTCAAGTGCATGAGTCAGCCCTTGGCCTTGTTGAAGCTCATACTATTGGCCTTGGCCCATTGATCCACCCTATACAGGTCCCTCTGAAGAGCCCTCCTACCCTCAAGAGATCAACACTCCCACCTAGCTTCGCATCGTCTGCGAAGGTGGTCTCAATCTCCTGTCAAGATCATTAATAAAGATATTAAACAGAAGTGGCCCCAACATTGAGCCCTGGGGAATACCACTCGTGACCACCCACCAACTGGATTTAACTCCATTCACCACCACTCTCTGGGCCCAACCACCCAGCCAGTGTTTGAAGCAGCAGAGTGTATGCCTGTCCAAGCCTTGGGTAGCCAGTTTTTTCATAAGAATGCTGTGGAGAACAGCATCGAAGGCTTTACATAAGCCCAGTGCAGGTGCATGCACTGATGGATGGTGCAGGTGGATTCATGGGTATGGATGCAGGCCAGAGCCATCAGAATCTGGTTAACTACCCACTTGTCTACTAAACAGAGAGAGCTAGTACAGACCAGAAACCTAAATACTGTGAAGAAGTGCATCAGTTGTCTCCTATTGGGCTTGCTCGAAAAAAATGACAGCTCTGCGAGCTGTAGCTCTAGACAAATGGTTTATTACAGAACGCCTACCTTTCACATACCAGCTTGCATTAACCCTCAATCAAAGTATCAGGTGAAGAACTCAACCAACACTGCTGCTGCAATAAGAATTTACTTATGTGTTTGCATATGAAGAAGTGAGTTGCTAATGATGTTTAACGTTTACAGTTCAGTTTCTGTTTTCCCATCCTCTTTTATAGACTTGAAATCGGTTTGATTCTTCTGCAGGTGATGTGGAAAGCTCCAAGCATTTTTCTCATTGCAGTATAAATTTTTCTCAATCCACTTGCAAAGAAGACGGAAAAGTGGAAAATGCACCTTGTCAAAGACATTCTTTATTGCCTTATTGTAAATAGGCCAAAATCCCGCTTACTTCTTCCTAAGAAGACTAAACACTTAGTTCTTATGCGAAGATCAAAATATAAACCAAAAGAAAAACCTCAATGTATCATTTGGAACAGTAGGAAGTTTTATAGCACATTAGAAAGAGGCAGATTCCATTCTACCAAATTAAAGGACAAGAAGAGGGAGTTTGCAGACGTGTTCTTAAAACGAGCAAGTTTTTAAACTGGGTAAATTCCCCCCAAATTTTCACAATCTTCACATTCTTAGAGATACCAAAAGAAGCAAAGGCAAGAAGAAAGTTTGCTTGGCTATTTGATATTGTTACAGGTTAAGAATTTGTAGGTTTAGTAAATCTGAACCATGCTAGTAGACAGACTAGGATTTGCAGCTATGATTTCCACCTTAAAGCTCTTTTGTTTAAACAGCATGTTAAGCAGAAATTTCTTTTTATGGCTGCTTCTTTCTTTATTGCTTTCGTGAAGCCTGTCAAGGGGAGCTCTACCTTGAGGATTGTGCAAAAATGGTTACTTTCTATATAACAGAGGAGCTGCCCCTGCAGATCTTTAGGACGAATTCACAGTGCTTCCAGGTGGTGAGAATTTTAAACTAGAAGTGCAGGATTTTCTGAATTCCTGATGAAGCTATAGCAAATGGAGTATTGGGCTTCACTTTCATATGCAAGAAGAGTTTAACAGACCTGCAGTGCAAATGCATTTCTGACTCATAAATTGTTTCCATGTGGTTTACAATTGGTAGGAACCCTTAGAAATATCAAAAAGAAAATCTTAACTATTTTCAAGCCACTTACTAGGTAAATTCACAAGTGTGTTAAAGACGACTTTCAAAGCCTCCATTAAAACGGCCATGTAATACTATAAACTTCCAAAGGTAACATACAATTTAAAAATCAAATATTCTAGGCTACTATTTAAAGTACAAAAATATTGTAAAAACCCAATGCCAAATGAAATGGAGTGTGATAATATTTTGAAATAAACGGTAGTATCTAAAATTACTGGAAATTCTCACCATTCACAAGATGTACAAAACATTCATAGAGATAAAAGTTGCATAAAAAGGAGAAGGAAAAGTTATCTAAAAACTACTTTGCATGTGTGAAACAGAATGTATAAGGGAATGATTACAGCTTATAAAAGTGACCTTAGATGCACAAGCAATTTAGAAGTTCAGTATTTTTGTAGGAGTTTTTTCCTGCCTCTTCCTCCCTCTGGTAGATTAATAAAGAATGCTAATACTAGCTTTTAGATGATAATAATAGCTTTAGATGAAACTCATATTGCTCCAACTTTTTGTAACCTGTCATAAATTGAGTGTATTTAAAGAGAAAAATTCTAGGCAAAGCTTTCCTGCATTGAACAGGCATATTAGATACACTTTCACTGTATCCAGAATATTGCATATTTCATACAATATTATTTATGGAAATAATGAATTGAAAAATCCTCTGTGATTTCTGTGGACAACTCCTGTGACTATTCATGCCTTTATGGTGATTTGTGACATGAAGTAGTTAATTTATCTTACTGAAATGAGTCTGATAAATACAGGAGGATAAAAAAAAAAGTTGAAGGAAATCTCAATATAGGTAGGTTCTTTTTCCCTGTTCATATTGTTCAAGACTAGGAGAGCCAGCTATCCCTGTAGGTACTTCCATTTTTCTATTTTTATTCTATTCTTCTGTTTTTAAATTACTAACATAAATTCCATTAGGTTAAGCTTCTTAAGTCATGACCACTAGCTGGCAGTACTGGATATGACTGAATGAGCACAAAAGTTTTATTCCAGTTTCAAAAGCCACTCTTCATAAACTGGCAGAATAAGCCCTTCTGGGAGTTAGTTGGACCTAAAGAGAAATTTTGCTGACAGGCTGAGGTTAAAGGAATGGCTTTTGCTATATTTTATGGGATCCCAGGCTGTAATTTTAATTGTAGTTGTAGTGTAATGTAAGTTTGAACAAATTCTAAAACTAAATTCCAATCCTGAATTTTGCATTATCATTTCCATCTCTTCAACAAATGAAAACAGAAAGTATGAAAGGTCAAGACCATAAGTTTTTTATACGAAATGACAATGAAAATGTAAACTTCGAAAAAAATACAAGTCTGGCAATATCTGGAACAGAAATTAAGCAGCTGCTTCTACATAGATGATGAAACTACTCTTGTATTTGCTTTAGTAAATCATTATACTTGCTTCAACTAGGCTGGGACAATGAACCTTACCCAACAGAGCCCCCAACAGTCAATAGATGTAAATGCCTCAGGTCATATGGTAAAAACAAATAGTGAGGCCTACGATCTTTATCACAGAGTGTTCAATAGCACATACAGCATGTACTAAAAGCAAATTATTAGTTCAATATTGCTACTGATTTCAATAAGAACAAATTTGTACTTCAGCACAAAAACCCAGTTGCAAATACTTTCAAAGGAATCTATATCACAGTTTCTTAATTTTTTATTCCCCACACCTATTTTCATTTCGGTGATGGTAGTACTTTCTAAAATGCACAACTTTATGTACCCAGATGAGCCAAAAGAAGTTTCTACAATTGAAAAAATAATTAACCAAGCAGATACTTCAAATGCCCATTACTGCCAAAATAAAATATTTTAGTTTCAACGCTTGAAAAGGGGTATAGATGTCTAAATTCAGTGAAAGCCCAAAATCACTTAGCATAATTCAAGTTGGACTTTCTTGTTTATTACCACAGAGTCATGGTATACACAATAGCCAGCACAAGTCAGAAATGTCTGTCAAGATGAGAAATATTAACAATGACAAGGGTGAGAAAGGTAAGAAAAAACACCGTTTCAGGTGGTTTTAGCTGCAGGAACTACAGACTAAAAACCAGCCCCTATTAAAAAAAAAGAAAAAGAAAAAAAAAAAAAACAAAAAACCCCAACCAGAAATTTTCCTAACTTTTGGATAATTATTTTTTCTGTGCAACTGCTATGTGTGTGCATTTGTTACTTTTTATCCTTTATTCCTCCTATGTAGGTGATGTTACTGAGCCTGGTATAATATTTACTCATTGCCTCCTTACAATTTCCTGTGCTTGACCCTCACTGTAAGCCCTTAAAGCTTCAAAGACTTTAAGCTCCAAATAGCTGCCATTTCAAAGAGATGCTTTAACACCCAAATGTTTATTCCTTCACATGTAACGTAGTTTTCTTTCAAAATTATACTTTTCTGGTACCTTCAATTTTACATCCTTATTTTTCTGGTTGTACATTGTTAATTTAGCTAAAATTTGGAAACACTTTAGTTCTCACTTTCTGCGTTGTGACACATTTGTAGAAACTGCAGCCGTGGCAGTCCGCAGTCAGTGCTGCTGATTACAACACCGTGAGTCCCAGGCTGCAGAGAAGAATACTGTTTTTATTGGTACAACTCATGCTCTTGTTTGACTAATGGTAAAACTGGGAATAATACACAAGTTACATTTGTTTTACACTTCTGTAATGCCCCCGACTCCAACATCACTGTTACTCCTGATTTATACTGCTATAAATCAAACTGCAGTCACAGTCTGGGAGTGCCTTTTTGAGTCAAAAGCTGGCATTTTGACATAATTACCATTCCAAATAGAACTGCAGTTAATTTCCTACTTATTTTTCAGAATTCTTTGCATTGTAGTTTTCATTTCCGCTGATTTAGCTATGTAATTACTTTTCAGTGGCGGCAACAGCAAACATGGTTTCTCCTTGCTATCAAGGCAACATTTGTTTTGTCAGTTACAGTAATTGCATGTGTCACTGAGACCGTGAACAACCACCAGGGGTCAAAAAAAAAAAAAAAAAGAGAGGGAAGGAAACAGAAAAAAAGGTGTAAAAAAATTTAGTTCAAGAAATGAGTTTTCTTGCAATTTTTTGTTCCTCAAAGAATAGCGCCATGGAGTAAGAATATCACATATCAAGTACCACATATCAAGTGAAACAACAAATACTAGAAAGAAGAATAAAATGAAATGTTTCATAATTATCGTGAGTTAAGCTGTTCATTTTGAGAGTGGAGAAAGCAGAAGAGAAAGCAAGGGTATTTTAACTGCAACCAATTTCCATATCCATTTAATTGGTAACTAGTGAAAATGCCACTGTTGAGCCACAAGACTCACAGAGGTGTGAGAATTCCACAGAGGTGGCACAAAACTAAACACCACCACCACTAGTCGCCCCGCCTCCCCCCCCCCCCCGAAGTATTTTTGGGGGTGTATTTTAAAATGCATTTTTAAAGACATTCAAGTTAGTCTATGATGGATAGTATCAGTGAGACTGAAGCACGCTGTAGAGAAGCTCTAATTGAAAACACATTTTCAATTTACTGCAGGCACTGACAATAAACTGGTCAGGGCAACACGAAACTCATTATGAGCTAATTTTATTGCTGTGCTCTATGCTGCTGTAGTTAGACTGATACAGTCACCTCAGCTGAGAATTTGTACATTATAGTGTATCACTTAACAGGGAGTTTATGTTTTAGGATTACCCGTGTAATCCTATCAAATTCAGTGCCGTCAATATATAATCCTGATTACTTTAGTGTTTTCTAAGAGTTGCACCAGATGAAAAGTAATCAGAAGTCAAAATAAAAAGACCTTTCTCTGCATTTTAAGTCACACATACATACTGAATACAAATTTCTATATTATCAAGAATTATGCATCTACAAATTGAATACAATTTGGTGAAAAAAATAAAAGGGCCATAAAAATGAAAAAAAAAATATTTTTCCTCCTACAGCATGAAACCAAATGTTTCTAGCTCAAGGACATATCATCCAAACAGAAGAATGGGATGGAGTGATTATTGCTTTGCTGCTTTTACAGTTAATGGATAAATGTAAGAACAAGGCATTATAGAAGCCCTTATCTTGATATTCTGCTAAATACAAAAATGGGATTTCAGTGCTTAAAAAGGGATTAAAAATGAAATCTAAACTCTCAAATCCAAAATTGCAAGCCCTTGTTCAGCTGCCATTTAAGCCTTCGAGGTACCTAAAATACTTACTTCAGATATGTGCCTTAAATATCTTCCAGCACCTAAAATTTTACTTCCAGGTGTTCTTGGCAACCTTTATATCTTGACATGGCTTAATAACTCAGTGCTTAAGATCAGTCAGGTTCTATCAACCTGTCACCTTGAATTGCTCTAGGATTCTTTAATTGCTCAAAAAGTTGCTTAAATTGCTAAAATCTTTCTCAGAAATACATGGTTTGGGGACAGGAAGGAAAGGTATCAGGAAAAGGTAAAATGTGTTCAACACATCTGTTCTATAAAATAAATAATACTCAGAGTACCTTGGTTTAATTCATGAGTATATCCAACCATAGAAAAACACAGATCTCCAAGACTAGAGAGTATCACAAACTCATTAGGCCATTCTGCAGAAGTGACACTCTATCTTTCTGTAAGAAGATTCAATAGTAGCAGTGACAGTAGGCAAGTAAGAAGGTTTACGATTATTTTGAATTAGTAGGTTGAGCACTCATCTGTGAATGAGGACATTGTGGTTTGGTTCCTCTCGTACGAATTTTTAAAATGTATTTTACCTTAAACAATCACTAAATAAAACACACAATAAGGTGGGGTAGGGAAGGAGTCAGATGATGGTTTTAAACATTAGGCTAGAAATTTAAACGTGTGATTTTAGGTTTCCTATCTCTCCATCTCAAGCAATATTTTTTTTTTCTTTTTCTTCTTCAAAGGTATACAGCTATAAGAGAAAAGAACTGCAGTTCAATTGATCTCGCGTACTTCATAGAGAAGTTCTAAACATATTGCTTAAAAGAGTAACTTTCCACAGTCCCTTCAAAGAACAAACTTGCTTTCAAGTGTCTACTTCAGGATACAGTTCAAGACTCTGAAAATTTGGCTGGAAACAGATTCCATCATGCTGAGGGATAATTTAAAGTACATTTCAGTCTTCACAATTTTGGTTTAACTGTTCTCAGTGGTTTTCTGATCAGTACAAAGTCTGTTTTTTTTTTTTTTCCAATTTCACTCTAAGGGAACAAACTTTCGAAGTATTGCTTAAAAAGCAAATACTAACACCAAAAATAAAGACTATACATAATATATCCAATGCTTTTAAGGAAGAATTCCACTTCTAGGGAAGAAATAAAAAACTTTAGAATTAGGCCTCTTATTTGGAAAACTCGTAATTTCAGGCCTTGCAAAACAAGATCAGAGGCATTTTTTCCATTAAAATATGTCACGGAATCACGGAATTTTCAGAGTTGGAAGGGACCTCTAAAGATCATCTAGTCCAACTCCCCTGCTAAAGCAGGATTGCCTAGAGCACATTACTCAGGATCTACCTTTTAAACATTTCATCATTTAAACGGTTAGTAAACGATGAGTAAAACCTATGTTTTACTCATGTTAAAAGCCTCACCAATTTTAAGAAAAACATTTAAGTAAAGGTATGCAGCATTTCAGTCTCTGAAGTAGGAAAACCAAAGAGCAAATAAATCCAGATTGCTAGGCAATAATAATAATAATTAAAAAGATTTCACAGGCAAATTTGAGGCAGTCCTTAAAAACAAACTATTTCTTCTTGTAAAGGACATCTGTCACAAACTAATACTGAGATGTACACATTGATGCAAAATAAAATGATGCAAAAAGCAGTTTACACAGGCAGCAACTATTTGTGAACACTATAACAAGTCACATTATTTTAGGCGAAAATAAACAACAGAACATACAAACCTACAGCTTCGTTTTCAGATGAAACTGGTGTAGTTCAAGCCAAACACCTACTAAATGGTGCCAGGGCACTGAAAATATCCTAGACCTTCCTTATTCTATATTCTTCATCTTTCCCTCTATCTCCCCTTTTTGGTCTTTTACTATCACCGCTCTGTGTACTGCTGTTCTCTGGAACTGAGTGAACTAGATATCAATTGCCTGTGATGGCAGAGGGTGATATTTAATTATCTAGGGGCAGAAGAGACCATCATGATAAAAAATTTCAAGTGTGCACTGCTAATTTACATGCAGGCTTCTTTAAGTGGAAAGAAGTATATGCACAAAACCTTTTAAATTTTTGCTTTTTTCCTCCATCAATATGTTAAAGGCAGTAAACAAGTGATTATATAGTTTATGGTGCATTTTAATATCAGTGCATGAGGGGAGTATATCTATAATAAATTTTATTTCAAGCATAGACATACTTTTAATATTTCTCACATATGCCATGAAAACAAGGATCCTAAAGTTTCGTACACCATGCTATTTGTCATTTTTAAGTACTGAAAACGCAAAGCAGCTGCCATTTAAAAGATTAAACTGAAAATTATTTTAGTCGCATGGGAAAAACCAGAAATGGAAACAAAATATGGAAAAAAATCTAGTTAAAACATAAACCACGAACAATTGTATGCATCAGAGTTTCTAGGAACCAACAATGGATCCACCGTCTTTATTAAATAAGGTTGTCTTGCTGAGACTATTGTTATGGCTTATTAAGCACCTTCATTGCTATTTACAGACTGCAGACACCTGTCCACTGAGAACTGGACTGAGACCAGCTGGAAGAGTTATCCTTACGCAAATAGAGCTCCATATGTTCAAAAGGCTACATGAATGAACCCTGGCTAATAATTCCTTGCAGTATCATCCTCGATTTGGAACATCATTGTCTTGGGGTCACTGTAGAGCAGAGGGGTGGGAGGGAGACATAATGACACTCCCCACAGTGAGAAAAAGTAGCACACCAAGGATAAGGCATTGATAACTTGGTAACTGTTCCTTTGAAGTTTGGTGGCCAACAAAGAGACTTCCGGTCAGTCAGGAAAATCTGTGCATTACCTGTCTCCACAACATTTGTTGTGATTTCTGGAAATGATCATTACTTCACTATTCTGAAGAAACTTTCAGATTTGCATAGCTGCTAATACAGTTTTAAGTAGCTTTTTTGTCTCTCCTAAAAATAAATGCCTGTAGCTTTACCTTTTTCTATTTTCAATTATATTAACAGATATAGCTACAGAATCTAATCAACATAGAGGCGACTGATATTTTTTCTTTATTTATTTTTAAGTGCTAAGCAAGTATTATAGTGTCAGGTGTTTTAATCAGCCTAAATCCTTCCTGTCTCATGGGAACAACCCACAGATTCTGAGAAGAACTAGCAAAGAAAGAGGCTGATCAGCATAGAATATACACCTGTTTATTACAAACAAATGCATCCCATTTTAAAATCTCAAGGATTAATCAGCATGAAGAGAGTTCCTGAGGGAAAAAATATGGAAAACTGATACTGATTTTTCCCCTATATGAAAAAATATAATAAGTTTTATTGGCATAAGCAAATGGGCAAATAATATTCTTATTTGTGAAGGTAGGAGTTTACAAGAATTCACAAGGGAGGACTGCATCTCAGTAAGTATATTACACACAATGTGTTAAAAAAATAAATAAGATGAACACTCAACTACCAAGACAGATATTTATGCTCAAATAAATATACACTGCGTATAAAAATCAAGATTTTAAAATCAGCCCTGGGGTAGGAAAGACAATAATATTGCTCAATACTAATTAGCAATTAAGAATTAACTCTAATTACTTTCAGTTAGAAATATTATGCTCATTTTTTCTAACAAAGATACATGCATAACATTAACACACGCATGATGACAAAGGGACAGTTTGATTTTCCACCATTCTGTAATTGAAAAAGTATGAATAAGCAACCGAACCTTCTTTTAAAGGATTGCAGTGTTTTGACGGTTCTCTGCTGTACTAATTTTGACCCCCTTGAAGATTTGGGCTACAGAAAAATCAAAAAGCAAACCACAGAATTGACCTGAGTAAGATGATTACAAAAGGGATTTTTTTCACTGAATTCTCATTTCATCAGTACTGGGCAAAAAGAAACTATCTGCCCCTTATGAATACCAATCCATTATTTGTGATAAATACAGAAAATACATCGTGGGGAAATACCAGAATCCCAAAGAGAAGTTAACACCTCCAAGGAACCTACAACTGCAACAGTTCATTATTTGATATTGTGGCTACCCATGGAGTTAATTCAGCACAAGGAGGAAAACACTGTTGATGCAGGAGGATGTGGAATAATGAAAAGAGGGCAATCAAAAGCAGTTGAGTAGACAGCAAGAACCAAAGCCACCAAGAAACCAAAAAGAGGGGAAAACAAAGAGAGCTAAATAATAGAATAACATTATCAAAGAAAAGAGACAATCAATGCTGAAGTTAGTAAGAAAGATGACAAATGAAAGAAGGGAAAGTATTTAAAAAAGGAACTAGAATGAAATGTCCAAGAGACAACAAGACAGTCGGTAAAGGAGAATGAGCAGTAACAGCTTTATCAGCTAAGTGAAAAACAAAATTATAAAGCTCTCAATAAACATAACAAGACAGAGAAAATAACAGATAAATCTAAAATTAAAAAATGAAGAAAGGAAATGACAAATCGAGATATACTAGTCACTTCCAAGGCTGTTTTCCATTCCAGGGAAAATTTAATTTTCAATTTCTTTTATAATGAGACTACTACATACTCATTTCATGCCCATTTCAAACAGAAATTAACAATACCCCAACACATGCTGTATATTTAAACCCCCAACTTTGAAAGACCACCATTAAGTCTCAAAAGGTAATACTTCATAAATTAGAAAATGATATAGTTGCTAGTAAACAACCTTTTCTATCTCACTCAGTCTGTTCTAAGACTTTAGTACCAATTAAACAAAATACTTAAGAACATACTCCCCATCAATTATACAAGGTAGCCACCACTGTTGTCAAACCTTGAAAATATAAAGATCTGAATGAAGAGAGAGAGCTCATCTGTGGACTCCAGGTTTTACACTCCTAATTATTTTAAAGGTTTTTGTTACCTAGATTATAAGGTCTTTAGAGCAATGAACTTCCCTCACGTGTACTAACCATGAACTACCCAAGAAGCTCCAACAAGAGAGATGTTTTCAGGACACTGCTACAACACAAATTAAACAGTGTTGCCGTGAACATATCAGTAAGAACTGAAGATGTAAAGCAGAAGAGAGATTAAGTGGAGAAACAGACTTCAAGGCCCTGTCATTCCGGCTGTGGGGGCTGATTTTAGGACTGTGAACACTGCATTGTGAACACAGGGCTGAGCTGTGTTTCATTACACTTTAATTGGCTAATTATGATGTAATTAGATTAACACCTATGCAGTGGTTGTTTTGGGCTTACAGCAAATCTCAGAGTTAGCAGGAAGGCAAGCACTGAGATGATGGCTTGGGAACTGAGATATTTCACTGGTGTTTCCCTCTTGGCTCCTGTTCCCTCAGGAGCCCCTGACTCATCTCTGTAAGACTTCAAGTGTGCTGCGAGGGAGCCAGCACATCTCAAAGCAACAGGTGAGGGCCCTCACTAGCAGCCCATCCCTCTGACTGTTGCCTGTCATCCCACAGCTTGTCACAGGCAAGCCTGATATTGTCCCCCTCTCCCTTTGAGCCTCTGTCAATGAGCCCTGCTGGCTTGTGAGCAAAGACCCTCTTCCCCCTTTTCAGAAAGGTGAATCCCATCTGATGCCAGCAAGGCTGGTGCTACTTAGGCCATCCCATTATGAAAAAATCCAAAATTGTGGTGGTGGCACCAGCCACAGAGCCACATATTGATAGGCTGGGCCCATCTGTTTCTTCCAGTGTTACTGCTCGCAACTGGAAGGAGAGAGGAAAAAACAACTTGCGCTCCAGATTCCCTTACCAGCCATCCTTAAGCCCTGAAGTCTCTTTTGATCACCCTTGGACTACGCATTGCAGCTTCATTGCCACCCACATGGAGGAGTGGTAATGGGTAATAGTCTGAGGGCTGTACCAGCCCTGAAGGTTTCCTAGTGGTGTCCTTAACCTGGATCCCAGGGAGGCAGCAGACTTCCCTAAGAGGGTCTGCCCGGCATATTGGACCCTCTGTTCCCCTCAGAAGGGAGTCGTCTACAACTTTAACCTGTCTTTTCTTCCTCGTAGAGGTGGCCATGATATGGGGGGTAGGCCTTTCTGACCTCGGCAACACCTCTGGTGAAGATAGACCATCATCCAAATGATCCATTGACTTGCCTTCCACATCCAGAGCCTCATACCTGTTGTACAGAGGCACCTGGCAAGGTGGGGTAGGCAAGGAGGGGGTTTGTCTGCCACCCCAGTGCGGACTTGCCTCCATTCACTCCTCTCTTGTAAGTTACTGCCTTCAGCCTGGCAAGGGAAGATACAGGATCCCCTTCATCTTGTTTTTTGTTGTTGTTTTTTTTTTTTTTTTTTTTCTGGTGATTGTTTCCCTTTCTGTCTCAGGCAGGACAGAGCACAGTTCCACCAGTCTAGTTCCCAGACTCTCTGATGCTCCTTAACCTTTATACTTTCTCTCGTAGCTCTCTCACCAGGCTG
This sequence comes from Vanellus vanellus, assembly GCF_965231255.1. Classification (NCBI taxonomy): domain Eukaryota; kingdom Metazoa; phylum Chordata; class Aves; order Charadriiformes; family Charadriidae; genus Vanellus; species Vanellus vanellus. The sequence goes on along the minus strand of NC_138910.1, from coordinate 55,985,718 downwards.
AGCAGATCATCCACCTGGTCACACCTCACACAGCTTTTCTCGCTACTGCCACCTGTTACCAGCAGAAGGCTCTGGCACTCTCTGCAGCCTGAGACCTGGATGGCTGCGTGTTTTTGTGGAAGTTCTGTCTGGGTTGCCACTCTCATTCTGCCGAATGCAGAGGACATGGCTTTCCGCTGAACGGATACCATAGCTGAGCTCCTTCTGAGAGGGGGATGACCACCAATTGAACTCACTTCTTGAGCTGGTAGGGTGACTACGCCCTTCCTGCGCTCTTTTCTGCAGAAACTGATGTGCCACACTCTGTTCGTAGTGCTGCTGGTCACTCATGCTCCCCAGGCTGGTTTTTGTAGGTGTGGGAGGAGTTGCGAGTCGCAGTTGCTCTGGCAAGGCCCGGGTCTCCTCAGTGTCTCTCATGAGAGTTACCAGCTCCCTTCAAGTCTCTGCTGCCCCAGAATTTCCCTGCCTCAGGAAAATCCCTCGTGTTCTGAGATCTGCCCCTCCGCTGCGGGACAGGCTGGCTCTGGAGCAGATTCCCATGGCGACTGACTAATAGTAACCTGATAATTCTATATGCTCCTTGGCCTAAAGTGAAAAGATGTACCAACATAGTATATATGTATCTATAGCTATCCATACATCTATATCTATATGGATGCACTACTATATATATATAATATGTATCCTACTTAAATGAATAGTGTTAGCAAGGACAGTTAGTGAAAGATTTAATTTCACAGGAGAGAGCCAGATTTCAGTGGTCAGAGACAGAAGAGACAAACAGGGCAGGACTCACTGTTACTGAAGAATCCCGTTCCATGACATTTTTTCTATAAGTTCTCACAAATTCTTAAAGACTTATTCACCATTGAAGTGACCAAAGTTTACTTTTCATAAAATATTGGCAAAAATATAGAAAATACAATAAGTATAGAAGTGACCAAAGTTTACTTTTCATAAAATATTGGCAACATAGTCTTAATTTTAGGCAGAAATAAAGACTGGTTTGAATGTCCTGTACTTCCTCAAATCAGTAAGATTGATTTGTACCTTCATGGAATTTCATATTTGTTAACTTAGCAAGAGCAGTTTTTCTTTCATTCCATTAGGTTCAGAGTATAAACTCACTTTATTGTTTCTCCTCCTTTATTCTGTACTTAGATTTTAATTTAAAACTGGATAAAGTACGAGATGTAAGGCAAGGGTTTTCTAATCAATAATGTGATATATGCATGAATTCATAAAACTATGAGCTTGACTGTTGACTAGAAAAAGCCTTTATACAGAATACAATTTAATAGAAACAAATGCCCCTGCCATTTAGAATAGCTACATCCAGTTTTGTTTTTAAAAGCTCCTTTTTACCTAGGAACACTGCATATAAAAGTTTGCAAGAAGAAGACGGAGACTTTCGGGCCTTTATACTTTAGGTATTTTATATTTTGAAGAGTTATAACAAACACTTCTTGTGGACCTCCATATGCCCTTTAAAAGTAAGGGTCCTGAGTGAACTAACCTTGTAAAAATTTTACTCCTGACAACTGTTCCTAGAGAAGTGAGATTTTATAATCCAAGCAGAAAAGTTGAACAGACTGGTGAAAGCATTCTGATCCCAAGCACTTGGGTACTGTTTGTCTTAATAATCTAAAGCAGATATTATTTGTTTATTTATATGTAACTGGGAGAAATAATGTTCCAATTGGACTAACAAGTAACCCCCATAGTTAAATAAAACGAGTTGCCCAAAACACTTCAGCAATTCATCCATAGCTACAGTTTTATTTATTTAACCGGGTGTGTCCAAAGAAGCAGAGGACTATGAAGAAGAATTTCTGTTCTCTGGTAAGGACTCAGGAATACTATGAAGTGTACGATTGACAGATTCAGAAAAGGAATAGCGCATGGGAAGTTTACTTGTAAATTAGGAAAGCGGTATCTTCTTTCCACAAGGACAAGGTTACATTTACAACTACAGGACAGTGATCTGAAAATACATGGGATGATAAGCAATCGTGTCCATGGTAATGACAGCTTCATCAAGGGTGCACATGCCAACAAATCACAGCATCATGGAAGAATTAGTAGTGACATAGTTGACAAATGACTGAGGAACATCTATTTAGGTGAAAAGTACGTTACAGCACTGCAATAGAGCATTAGCAACAGCTACCACAAAAATAATGCTCAATGAAAGAAAAAAGATTGCAAGTTTGTCCGGAAGAAGAGTTGATTCTACCCCACATTCTTTATTGTCACTAAGGCTGATTTAGCACTTGAACAACAGTTCCACTTAAGGCTGCTCCTGTTTGTCTTAGAAGTCAGTTTTAGAACATTTTGCAATCGCTCAGTGCTGTTGCCCTGCAAGGATGGACAATTCATGGATTAGACCTTTCAAAATGCAGTAGTCTAACACAAGCCCTCAGTATCACTGAAGAGCGTGACAGTAATCCAGTGTGTAATAACAAAGAAAAAAGACTCTATCAGCTCCTACCAAACAGTCTGGCTTCATCATTAGGTGCTGTAATAAAAAAGTTATCCACAGCAGACAAAGCAAGGTTAATCTGTGCTCAGATTTCCCTACAGCATCACTTGCCTCTAGTAAAGTTCTTGAGAATTTATACAACAGAAACTACATATAAATACACAGACACATAAGTGAAGGTATTTGGTTTTCAGATATGATAAGAATCAAAACTTCCATTCATATAAAGCAACAGAAAATCAGGCTACATTTTTTAGTTCTTCGTGTTGATATTAAATGCCACTTAATGATTAAAAAATTTAATCCAATAGTCTTATTTGAACCTAACTATCTAAGAAAAGGAAATACATAAAAATTGCAATATGAAATACCTGTAACTGAAAAATTTTAAAGCTCCAGTCCAAAGCTTCCCAGATCTGAAAAGCTTTCCTGGATTGTCACACAAGATTATTACTTTCTTCCTGGAAGTGGTGTTAGGGTTTTTTTGCATATGTTGTGTACATTATAGAATTACACTATATTATGAGCATCTGAATAATCCTTAAGCCATCTACTTCAATTATAACATTTCTTACTGTATTTCTTAGTTTATCTTATCAGTGGGACCATTCGTTTACCTTTTATGTACTCTTTTAACAGTAGAATTTCATTATTTTTGTCACCATAATAGATTGTAGACTGCATGTAACAGCTTAAAACATTCTCTAGTTGCCCTGTACAGTCTGCTGTGATAGTACTAGATATGTTCTCTGATTTAAAAAATCTACGGGACTAAATTTAAATGTATGAATTAATATTTCTGTCCACTATTGAAAATGGGCTTTTGTGACAGATGCAGCAAATGCAATTGGTTTTTCAAGATAATGAAGATTCTGAGAATTTGTCTTGCAAACTCTACCGGTTATTTGAATTTTCCTGTGTTGTAAAACTCATGTTCCGGGAACTGTGGAACTCCGCCGTACAACATACAACTGCATCTACCATCTCAGACCATTTGTTTCCTCTAAAAAGTGCCTTGGGTTCATCCTAAATTTCCGTATTCAGGTTAAAAAAGGTAATTGAATCTAAGCAAGTAGTCTTGTTGTGCTTTGACAAGATCTCTCTTTTAAACCACTACACAAACAAAAGAGGGACCTTCAGATTTTAATGCAGCAGATTTAAAATTCATATTTAAATTCAATATAAACATTCTCTTAATATTACTTTGTACTATGGGACATAAAAATATATAAAGATATCATGGGATAGAAATATATCTTAAGAGTTTAGTTGAAAAAGCTGAGTTAACATTAAAGATTTCTGACACCATTTGCGTGATAGAGAAATGTCAGGTGCAATTTTAAAGTATTTTTTCTAGATTAACAACACTTTTTTCTATTTTTAAAGAAAAACTTTAAGCTGTCTATCCTCACAGTTTTAAAAAAAGCAATAACTACTGCTTCAGGTAATAGGTTTTTTAATTTCAAATTTCATTTTTTATCATTAATCAAAATACTGGTCAATGCATATTATTTTGTATTAAAAATTGAAAAATGGAAGAAAACTATGAAAACTTCTGTTTATTTGAAAAGCTATTTTAGTTGAACAATAGCTTTACCAAAGAAAGTCTGACAGGGTCAAGAATTAATTGACCTCATAAAACTAGCTTACTTGGAAATTTCTGCTTTTAATGTTTTTACTGTAAAAAAGTGCTTGTTCACACTGAGCATTTGCACATAATTTAGGTGACGTGAGATGTATTATTACCAACTTTAAAGATCTACTAGTAAATAAAATTAACACTCATAAACAAATCTCCCCACCTGCCAATCCACAAGGAGAAAGCTTGCGTTATAGGTTAGCAGAGATCATTTAGAGATATTCAGGTGTAAAGACATCATGAATTCAATTCTAAATTATAAGGAAATAAGCAAGTCTGCTATAACAAGTGTGAAAAAAGTGATTCATAGTCCAAAAAATGCCATCTCCTCCCCTGTCCTTCACAGTTCTGTACACTGGGATGGGGAGAGGCTTTGATCATCCTTCATCTGAAGTGAGGTTGTCCTCATTCATTACCTTTTCTCTTTTTATTCCCAAAGAAGGCACAGAGTGAAGCCACCAGAATGCGAGCTATGTATCTTGCTTTAAGTATATATCAAAAATCAGAGCAAGAAAAACAGTGTAATAACCTCTTCTACATAACTGCTGAAATTGGAAGGCCCAAATGCTCAAACCGTTTTTAGGCCATTTCCAACTTGTGCCAATATTCTTCTATTTTCCTAACTATGTTCAGTTTAAAGAGATCAAGACCAGCAGTCCATATTTGCATTTCGCTTTATCTAGCAGACAGGCGCAACAGCTTCTTTCCCACTCTGTCGTGCTACATCTCATACAGCAGTGAGTACGTACAAAAATATCCACTTGTCTATGGGAATATGTAAAAATGGATAATTGTATAAATTCAATTTCTCCAAGTAGAATATTTTTTCACAGAATATTAAACCTCTTTTAAAATAGTGATGTTGTGAGATCACTGAGTGCATACTACACTAAAGCTTCTGATTACTGTTGTTGCTGTATTGAAAACAAGAACACGTAATGCTGCTAAACAGATTTTTTTAAAAATTCCTAGGCTAAGAATATGTAGAATTCCATCTTATAACATTTTTATGGCTGAATAAAAGTCTAAAAAAAGCTTTAGTAATGGAAACATTAGCACAAAATTTAGCTATCACACTATTAGTGAAAATTGTTATCCTCCTTTTCATTGCCTCCCAAAATTTTAATTAGAACTCTATGGATTCTGAATTTCCCAATTGCTAAGTATGGCAATAAAAACTGTGATAGATGCTACAGTGTTTTAAGCTTTTCTTACTAAAAGAAGGGAAAAAAAACCCACAGAGCTAAAAAAAAGGCTGAAAAGCTACCTAGGTTGTTCTTCCCTATCCTGTATCTGTGAAGGCAATTACTCCTATTGAACTGTGTTCCCTTTCATTTGTCACTACTGAATTTCTCAAAGTTTTCCAGATTGATTGTTTTTGTCTGTTTGTTCTTTGGGCTTGTTTTTGTTTTTGTTTTTGTTTTTTTTTTTAGATCATACAACTATCCTACAGGAGACAAAATATCTTATAATAAAAGAAAGAAGGCTTATGAAGCTCATTCTGACAGTATATGTTAGCCTGGTTTTAGGGCAGGCGCTGTCAAAAAATACTTATTCATTCAGTCATGAACAATATAAGCCATTGTGATAAAGTGTCACATCTAGAAGAAAAAAACATGAAGCTGACTTAAAAGGAAAAGAGTAGTATACATCAAATATTAATTTTACTCCTAATTAGTATTCATTTCTAGTTTCTCCTAAGTAACAAAGGAACATAGCAAATGGAAAAAAATTACAGGAACAGCAATATTTAATATATACGTGTAACTTAGCTCGCCAAAGTCATTATTTTCTGTTTTCTCAGGCTATAAACAGCATGCCAAGAAAAACAGTTTCTGCGTGTGGTCATTTCTGTGCATTAATATATTTTATAATTTTCTGAGGAACCATTTCAATCCACTGCAACAAATGCTAGAGGCAACAGTAGGCTATTTATGATTTTTTCCAACTGAATAACTTTACTATATGATTCCAATAACTGTCAGTTATATCTAATGGCAGAAGAACTGTTCCATTTACTAAATTCTGCTTATTTCATTAATCTAGTACATGCTCTAGACTACCTCTCAGTGTTAAGTTTGTCTTTCCCCCATAGATCATTCCGAGACATCTAATAGGGAACAGCAAATCAAACTTACTCCACTATTCACCCTAAGTCTGTAACCAACTGAATCCATTAGTTACTTCATGGAGGCATTTCAAATGGTTAACGTTTCATTTAAACTATTCTACTAAGATCACTTTTACAAAGGTCCATGGAGTAATTTTACTAAGATTTATTCAGAAGTGAAATCCTGTCTCACGTCACCCTGTATTCACATACCTTTGCATTCTGCACGGCCTCTTCTCCTCCGTACTGCAGCAGTTTTCTCAGGGATCAGACCACCAAAAATGAGAAAGCCGCTCAGAAAAGTGACAGAAATCACTGGTAAAATGTACTGGCGATCTGCATACAAACAGAATAGCACCATTAGAGGAACCCTGATCTACACATTTTCGCATCACAGGATTATCTTAAGTTTTCAGTATGGCGCTTTGCTTCAATTAGGCACAAGCTTCTGTTGCCTCAGACTCAGCTAGTGTTGGAGCTGTCCAATGAAGAGCCCGCACAAATTTCAGGATAACATATTTATCCCATGAACACAATCCTGAGTTTCTGCAGTCTACCTTGCCTGTATTCTTGGCCTCAAGCCATGTTTACATTACAAGCTTTTGTTTGCACACCTCGATGAACAGTGACATGAGGAATTGAGATCTTTAATATGGTTGTAAGAACAATCAAGTAGCTACAGGTCTTTCAAGAAAACTCATATTGCTGACACAAAATATATCCATGAGGGATTCAGAATATGCTTATTAGTAAAAGGACATTTTCACTACAGTAGTTGTGTCCTTGCTAGGACTACTTTCCAAATCTAGTGTATCTGCACTGGCCAAGTTGCTTCCTTTATTTTGCCTTTATTTGGATTTTTGTTTCTGCGGAAACATGAGCGCAGAAAGTTTAAGCCTGCAAATCTTTCATGATATGAATAAAGAAATCATAGGTGTTTTATGAGCTAAGAATGATCTACTTCACAGGCCAGCTATATACAAATCTTGGTGAGAAAAAGGAAAACAAAATCAAAGATGATATGTCCGCTAATTTTATATATTTAACTATTAGTTAGAATTATTATCAGTTGTTAAGTGCAAGGGTAGGTAGAGATAATGACATAATCATAACATCACTGACAGAAATTTGATTTGTTATTCAAACCAGACTCAAGAAATATACACATTAAGTATATATTTGGCAAAAGAAGTATACCTATAACTAAAACAAGATATATAAATTACAAAGGTGATTAGGTGGGTGGAGCTGTTCCTGGGTTGATATTGAGTATGGCTGAGAAGATGGAAGGCTGCCTTTCCTCTCACCTGCCTGTGAGTCAGGAACCTCCGTCATTTTCCTCAAACGTGTAGTGCTGAACTGTTTCCTTCGGCTGTTCTGTAGCTGCCCAGGAGGGACTGGCTGGGGTAGTTTTGAATCCTGAACGTATGTAAGGCAACCCGGCCAGGAAGACAAGTTCCTAAGAGGAAAAGAAGGAACACAAGACTATGTAAACAACAAGTGAGGATCCTGTAGTCATTCATACATATCTCTCTCTCAAAGCATATCCCCAGCTGTCTGACACACCAGCAAACTACTGCCACCTCTGCTGACAGCCTCCATCCCTGCTTCCAATTCCTGTTTTCATTAATACATGGCGTCTTGTGATTTCCTTACTTAAACTTAAGCCTGTATAGCGCATGTCATTAGGTGGAGGGAAATCTATACCGGTGATTCTAAGGGCGTCTGATATTTTGAAAGACTTTGACAGGTCTTTTCATGTTAAAGGCAAAGGGGTTATCTCTGGAACTGGTAAAATCTTTCAAAGCAGTGGAAGTCTCAGGCTAGCTGTCAAATAGTTTGGAGTAAACACCAAGACAGACAGTTTTAATTGGAAAATCTAGATTCCCCACACAGGCTTGAACAATGCCTCTCTCTTAAGAGGGGAAAAAAAAAGCTTGTTTGTAACGCTATCTATTATATGAGTATGGGATGGTAGAAATACAAGAGGCTTCATTCAGTTTGGCTTTGATTTAGCTAATCTCTACAGAGGCCTGCAAAGCCAAGCGTACAAGCTACAAAATGACTAAATACTTGAATTCTCACACAGGGCTGACACTTTCAATCAGCATCTATTTTGTCCAGTTAGCCAACCATCTTACATTTTTCAGTCAAAACTGAGGGGATCACATCTGATGATATTTAATTCTACTTCTACCTCTAAAACACTACCGTGTTTCAGGTTTTCATAAATTAGTTTTGAATTGTCACTGTGATGCGGCATACTTCAGAATATGTGTGTATATGTCTATACAATCTAGTACCTAATGAGAGAACCTCATGCAACAACACTCACAACTCTTCCTGTTTTCACATACTTTTTTACTGAAGATCATACATGCAGGAGAGGAAATAAATGTTTGCCAGATTCAGACACTAGTTAATGCTGAAAACGAAAGATTCTTCTTGGAAACTACTGTCTTGCAGATTATAACGGTAGCCTAAAGTATTTAGGTCCACTTTGATGTTTCAAAATCAGGGTATTCACTATTAAAAGGATTGTTGGCTAAGGGACTGCACATTTATTACGGCAGGAAATGGTAAATACACTTAACAAAAGAAAAAAAAAAAGAAAAAAGTAAAGCCCACAACGTTATATTTTAAGCACCTGCATAGGCTTTGGCAAACACGTATCTTAAAAAAGAAAAACAGTTATCAAATTTTTCTCCTTCAATTTGAAAATATATTATCAAAATCAGACAGAGGTTATGGGTACACAGGTTTATTCTCTTGTGTAAAAACTATATGTTAGTGGCAAATATACTTTTTCTGCTTATGCAGGTAACATTAAAATGCCAGCGGGCTTGAAAAATGCCCCATTTTAATTACATTTTTAAACTGCGATATAATTGGTGCTGTCACTACATCGTTAGTCACATGGTACCTTTCTGCACAATGAAAAGCTCAAACATTTCACAAAGTTTGCTTAGTTGAAACTAAGAAAATTACAGTTGGTGGGCAGCAAGGGTCCTGTATTTTCTTACTCTCATAATCTTTCAGAGCCAAACAACAATCCAGTGCCTAGGAGCAAGCACCCAAAGTAATTAATGGGTCTGAAATGACAGAGCAAGCTCTTTTTCTAACAACTAAAATTACACAAACAATCAGATCTTTCTATTCACGTCTCTAATCCTTGGGCACATAACTCCCTAAATTATTAGACTGATACACTACACTAGTAAAAAAGTATTGACAACTGTATGTAGGGAATGAAGGAGATTTTAATTTGTAACACACACAGTAAAGTAACCAGCAGAGATCAACAGAATCCCAAGGGTGCAGGTAATGTACCATACATAGTCTGTATATAAGTAACAGTCTTAATGGCTGCAGAACAGCCAAAATGCACTGCGCATGGATCCAAATAGTTCATAAAAAAAGATCTGGGAAAGTTAAATCAGGTAGACTTCCAAAATAATTCTGTCAGGTCTAGTGGCTTAAACGGGTCAACTCAGAATATCATTCTCTGTACAAAATACAGCAGAAGGCATACTTTCAGAAATTCAGTTGTACACAGTCTTTAGACGTGAATTGACTCGAAGACAAAGCTTGCATCTAATTCTTCGTGCTATTTTCTACCTGTGGTTCCAACCAACCCAATTTTTCTGCACAATCTGATTGAGTTTCTAGGGAAGTTTTAAATGTGGACCACACAACCCTGGATGCAGCATCCAAAAGTTGTGGACCTTCTCTTCCAGATCTTTTTTATGCTGTTTAATATATAAAGTGCAAAAAGACACTTCTACTGGTAAAGATGCCACCTTTTGATCACACATCCGTGTTTTACGTATTTCCTATTTATTTGGTGTGGCAGTCACCCTGCTTACACTGTTTGCCATTGCTATTAGAGAACAATTTTAACCTGCCTGTGGCTGAGGAAAATGTATAAAAACTCATCATTCTCTGCATGGCACGCTCTGAGTGATATTTACAAGCTATCTTTTCCTCCTGGAAAATGAGAGAGATCACTGCAATTGAACTAAGTGAACACAACACAATGGGTCATGAACCGGGACCCAAGTCATCATAGCTCATTTCCAGAGCCGTCAACAAGAAATTCATACAAAGCCCAGTTCTTTTGTCAATTTTTCAACACTTTTTGGAAGATCTTGAAAAAATTAAGTGGCACATACTGAAATGTTAACAATGGTAACATGAAAGAGACACATCCTTACAAATTTTCTGCAAGCAATCAACATTATCTATAATTTTCTTCACCAAAATGGAGTCCTAAATAACCACATGACTGGTCAACTCTAACACTGACTGACAAAGAGACAAATGAGAAAAATATACTCCGGGAAGCATGGTAACAGAACTCAGAAAAAATTATAATCATTAGCTATCCAGATGGTGCACTTACTGTTGCTTAGCTTTGGATCATGAATTAAGCACTAAAATCATAAAATTCTTGATGATCTGCATATTTAACGGGAGTTTGTCTTTTCTGGTTGATCTTAATATTAATCACAAAAAGTAGATGAAGCTGTATTCTTTTGATTACGTTTCTTTTTTTTTTTTTTTTCCCCTAGAGAACCTCTATTTCTTCAAACTCTGATGCTAGTATTTGTTTTCAGTTTGGCCTACTTGTAGAAATGATGATCTATTTGTACAGCTGGTATGCTAGTGGCAGTTTGTAAGAACAAGAAGAAAAGCTGCTATATTGCTCTTCAAAACGTAAATGCTTTTCAGCACACGGCTGTGTGATAGTGATAGATAGACGCAGATAATACAAGCAGGCAATACAGGTGAACGTAAACGAAACATCTGTGATTGGACAGGCTGCATATAGCTTATACCACTACCAGTGTAAACAACTTAGCCAAAGCTATAGGATTTTAAGGTTTCTAAGTAGAATATATTTTGAGAGAACTTGCAGAAGTTAAGTGTTCACTCCTGGATTGTAGCAGAAAGCTGTTACCAGAAAATGGAGAGTGTTTCACCTTTGTCAAAATCAGTCTAGCGAAAAAAGAAGGAAAGAACCTTTTTTTTTAAGCTGTTAAAGTACTGGATACAAATCTCACTCAAAATTCTCTGAAGGATTCCAGAGATAACAGCACAAGAAAGAAGCTCAGTCCCATATAGAGCCCCCAATGGCCACGTCTGGTTTTATGCTCATTTTATTCACCTTTTCTAGCATAACATACAACTAAGCCTCATACTTACTTTAATGTTCCATCTGTTTAGGCACATTCTATAACTGTTCTCTCTGATTATGCTGGCACACAGATACTACACCCAGCAAAATCTCATCATAAAACACTAATATTTTTTGTAAATAAAATAAGAGTAAATTGAATGATGATGAACACAGGCATCAGAGTGAAAAAGAATCTTGTACTGTGATGGATATCCAAGATGTTTTGTCATTGCTTCCTGGTCAGATGTTTGTCTTTATACTGCTGACTTCAATCCCAAATATATAAAGATTTATTCAAAATTCAGCTCTAAAAATTTCCCCTTTCTTTAGACGAAATCTACGGGAAACCTCTCTTCTGTTCCCAGCTTCATGCACGGTACTCATTTGCTTTGTTGAGTGTATTCATTACAGTGTAATATGTCCTACTATTAGAAAGACATCCTTCTTTCTAAGTCCCATGTCCCCCTTGCATCTTTTGAAAGAACTTAAGAGAAAACCGGATTATGCACTATTATCGGCTTTAAAGTGAATAACAGCTGAATGATTGTGAAATAGCACCCTCAGAAAATTTTACAAAAATCTTACAAAAATCTTGACAACACAAAGCAGTGAAAAACTTTGTTTACCTCTAGTCAATTGATAACAGAGATTCTTCAGAGGTTATTTTAAAAAGTTTAGGGTTTTTTCAGTGAAAATTAATTGAAAATTTCAGCTATATCTTCAATAGCTGTACCTGCATAATATACTTCCTTATGGGAGCTACCTCTACACAATAAAGTCTCTATAATTTAATGCTTGTGAATACTGCTACCTGTTGCTTAGTATCTGAAAATATTTGCTTATCTTAAATATTTTCAGTTATCCAAATGAATAATATAAGCTTAAAATTCTCTGCTAAACTTAATGCCTGGTTTGTTGTTTTTTTTTTTACCTAAAAATGTAACCAGCCTTTCACTTAGCTGACAGCATGAATACCACCTGATTTAGCTGCCCAGTTTTGCATCACAGTTAACTGATGGCTGAGGTAAATTGTAACAGGTAATATTTATACTGGTGTTTGTCCAACCTACCTAATGAATTAATGAAAATATTTATAGAAATCAGTACTAGTGTGCTGAAAACTCACAGATTAAGAAAATACTTGTAAGGCATTTACTACACAATGACTAATTAAAAAAAAAAAAACTATAAAATTATTTTGTTCCACAAATATAGGAAGCATTACCATAATTTTCCAAAGCAGCCAGGGTATAACTGAGAGATCCAATTCATTCTGTAGTCACATCTGTGCCTATGGTTACAGCATCCTGAAAGCTATACAGACACTTCTCCGCATTTTTCCAAAACCTTTCTGACAACTTCCTGGGTTTTGCCTAGAGCAAGTTCTGTCTCTATTTGCTGCTCTCTAAACCCATGGAGAAAGTCTTCTCCAAAAAGCAGCTGTTACTTGGGAACAGCATGCCCCTTCTGTTACTTCCAGGGCTGTAATAGTCTAGATGCTACAGAAATTTGCTACTGCAAAGCCCTGAATACAAAGTTTCCTGTAAGATTCTGTGCTTCAGCAAGGCAGAATCATTCCTACTGGAAAGCCCACCAGCAAAGCATCTTGTCAAAAAATGTTAAAACTTAAAAATTCGTTGACATTCTCATTTCTGGGTCACAGATGCTTTTTACTTATCAAAATGTTGGCATTTGCTTCTCAGAAATATCTTGGAATTTTAAAATCATGAGGAAAATAAAGAATTTACAAGGAAAAAAAAAGTCTGATAAAAGGATTTCCTGTACTATATCAGAACTACACAAAAACTTCGAGAAATTACTACTTTTCAGCATTAGTTATTTGTTATTATTTAAAAAAAAAACCAAAAGTAACTGACTCCCACTCCTTCCTTTGTTCTTAATCATTTGTGGAAAGTTTCTTTCTATCAGAGATTTATGAAGCAAACCCATGTACAGTATTTCCTTTTTCCTAATCTCGTACTCTGAAAGTCACCTTTTTGAAATCCTACAATACTAAATAAAGTCAAAAGAACCCCAAGAATAATAAAGCAGTAAATCACAACACTTTTTTCAGCTATTAAAAGCAAACATACACTTCCCTTTTTTTTTTTTCCTCCACAGTTAAACTGCCTCTTTCACACCAATAGCTAATATCCTTTTATTAACTTGTCTACTTCCTCATTAGGCATTCAGTTGAAATAACCTGTGGCACATCAACTGATTTCAACAGATTAGCATAGCTGTGAGATGCTACAAAATGGGCATATCTGTGCCATGAATATATTTAGTTTGAATGTTACAAGGTTTTTAACTATCAGAAAAATGAAAATCTGGCAGTCTCTTGTTTGCAACAGGAGGACTCCAAGACGGTTTAGAAAAGGGATAACATGATACCTTTGCCTAAGATAGAAGGGACTGAGCGACCCAGGAGATTTCTTCCAGTTTTAAATTTCAAAGCCAACCAACTAAAATCACCATCCTAAATTACTTCTTCGTCACCTACTGACTATCCAAAAATCCTAAATCTTAATTTTTCTTCTGTCCTGACTAGGCTCCAAAAATACTATCATTTTTCTCCTTTTTCCTGAAAGAGGTTCACTCTCATCATATTATACTTCACTTTCATCACATCCTAGTCTTCTACTCTATTTTTTACTGTATGTCAAATTGTAACTTATTCATTCTCTATTTAGTCTTTTACTCCTCACATCTTAATTATCTTTTATTGCTTTTTAGCCTTCAAATCAATTTTTTTCTCATTCCCCTCTGTTTACTGGTCCACATCCTTTGAAGGTCTCCAGTGCCAAATGATTGTTCTAAAGTTTCCCTCCACGCAGCACAGCTGTAGTGACCTTGTTCTATAGAAAATCTTTTTGACTCTATGATTCTTCTTTAAGAACTGCACTGAGAGGGATATATAAATAGTCATGCTTTTGTCTTTCAAAATTCACATAAAATATTTCCTATGACAGCTGTAGATCACAAGTGCATTTTGGATTAGCTCATGAAACTAAGATGCGAGAAGAGAAACTCATCTTTTCCCCTTAATGTTTATTAAGGTTTCTATTAAGCCAAAAAAAAAAAAAAAGAAAGATTATTCAAACTGCACCTATAAACAAAATGTAAAAACTGGTTAGGTATAACCTCACTCAGTTTTATGCTGTGTTACAGATGCAAGTTCTAAGCTGTTCCCTTCAGATGTGAGTCTGAGTTACCAGCTTTTTAAATTGCTTTTAAATCCTGTTCACTTGTAAGCACAAGATAAATCAAACACAATTTTCCTCTCCCTTACTTTTCAGACAAGAGGAATAAGAAAATGCTGAAAAATGTAATTCAATCAGTTTTCACGGGAAAGATAGAAAAATCTATGAGAACAGTGTTTAAAGCACAGAAATGAGGAACATTCACGTTTACCTAAAGTTACAGTTGTTAGGAGTCAGTAATCCACATCAGAATTTGCTTTGGTTTCTGCAAGGATATGATTATTTTATGCAGATGCTCCTATAGTAAAGCTGGCACTGTATGGTCTGAAGGAAAGTAAGGAAGAACACGACTTGCCTGGAAAGCTCTTCTCTTTTTACTGTTGTCCTTGTTGAGCTATCTCACTATTTTACAAGAATGTGACAGGAACCTTTATTGCAGCATAATATCAAGTCAACTAAAAAGAAAATCCATTGTAAAATTAGACCTATAACAAGGTCGTGTTCCAATAACAACAATCAGTCAATAGTAATCCTGTTAAACTCATCAAATTTTGACTCAGTTAAATCTAAAAACAGAGACATAAAACTAATGAAACAGTTTAATATTTTCTCCTGGAATATCACCTATAATCTTCTTAAAACTAATAGGACAAGCCATGCTACGAGTTATTTGATAATTATATATCATCAATAGACTATGGGCTTTTTTATTAATGGTATCACCAGACAGAGTTAACTGCAGGTGTTATTCTTCATATTTTTATCAGTAAAATGAAATCCCTCTGTCATTTAAGAGCATTGGCTCCAAATGAAAACAATTACAGGAAAAATCTTTGCAGAGAAAGTAAGTAAGCACTTCCTTGCTCTTCTGAAATATTTTTCTAGCCCAAAGGAGGTCATTTGACACAGCACATATAGATTTTTATCTAGGTAAGTGATAAAATCTCCACAGAGCACCAGAAGTTTCCTTATTTCTGTATATCTAGCTACAAGTCCCGGTTAAATGGAAAAAAAAAAAAAGAAAAAGAACTAAAAAAAGGTTATTTAGGCTGGGGGGAACTGAATAGCTGATACCCATTGTGTGAGCTTGCATGGGCAGGATGCAGGAACAACTACAAACACACAGGTGAAATGCAAAGAGTAAGTTTATTTTTGTTTCTTTGCCAACCACGGGATCCCCGAAGCAGTACCCGGGTAGAGGCACACAAAGCAGGGATGCAGGCGCTGCGGAGCGCAGCCCATGCTAGAGGATGGCTGAACCTGCCGGTTTTGCCTGCGTTCCAGGGATTCGTGCAGGCGTAGTTTACCACTGTGCTTTGATCTTTCCCACAAGCAGGGCAGGAGTCTCAAGGATGTTTGATAGGGCGCCTTTAAGTCTATCACGGGTCTGTGTTATTCAAACACAGATGTTCTACTTGTCCAACACACAAGGCTAAACAACAATTAGTATGGTATGTGTGTTTTTCTACACCTCAGCTGCAGGTCACTTGAGCATGTTTACAGTACTCAGCACCAATTTTCTGTTATCTTTTCACATGCATAATAGAACAATAACAAGACAAATCATGGACTTACCCCTAATTTTGCAATCCAGCAATTAAGCACAGCTGAGTTCTAGTATAAGTCACTTATTACAATGGCATTAAAACTGTGCGTAATTTAGCACTGATCTATTTGGCTTTTGGGGGGCGCTGCTGTTTCATGAAGATACTGAGTCTCTTTTTTTTTAACTCACTTTTTTTTTTAAACTCCAAACAACAGTAGCCATATGATTATAGGAGCTTTGGGGTGAAAAGTCTTTCAACATCCTGCCTTTAGATTTTATTTATATTTTAAAACAAGTGAGTTATACATACTTGAAAGTACAGCATTATGAGTTTATTAAACTTGTATGAATCCCACAAGAAACAGCAAACTTTAAAATTATTCATTTCCTAGTGGTGTCTTTCACATAGAGTTTAAAGGACTGCAGGCAGATATTTAGGATCTTTAAGGATTTTGCCACACAGGAAATAGAACATAAGAAGGCAACCCGATACACTTCAGTTTACAAGAGTTTTGGTTAACAATGCAATAAATAGTTGTGAATTTGGGAGAAAAAAATAAAACCAAACTTTTTGTCAATGGGCAAACCTACATGTGTTAATTTCGAAAAAGTTACCCTCATATTATTTATGCTATCATAAATACTGTGGTTTTTTCCCAATATTAAATCATCCAAAACCAAGCCATCAGCCAAGACTCCAGTGTGCTAAACAGCAATCAATGCTAAACAAAAGTATGATATATATGACAAACATAACTAAACACAAATTTGCAGATAACAAATGAAAAAGAAATCAGATCTTTAAATCTTTAATAGAGGTTTTTAAAGTGTTGTTTGAAAGTTCTAATCTTTTTTAATTGTATTGCTAAAATTGTAGTTATTCTTTTGTAGAAATTGCCTCTAGTTTTGTTGTACTTCAGATAAGTTCTTAGTTGTCAGCAATGTCTTAAAATTACATTAATTACCTTTTTTGCACTTGCTACTCTTCTAGCACACCCCCAGTTGTCATTATTCTGTCAGTCAGATAGAATTAATACCTATCCCACAGTAAGTCATCAACTTAGAAGTGATTTTGTACTTCTGGTGGTCCTGGAGAGACCAACAGAAAGTAGAAACGGTAAGTCTCAGAAATCAGAAGGGAAATTAAAAGAACCTACACGTATTATTATTTTGTTCAACTGCCAGGATTTGAAGATTAGGATCCTTGATACATTTTTCTTGTAACTCACACTGACAAAAGTTAAGCAAGGAAAAACAGAGGGTAACGCAACAGAGAGGGAGGAACAGAGAATCACATGTCTGTACTGTATCAGAGTGTGAATATTCAACTAACCGCTCATCTCTTTCACTTCACAGATTTCATCATTTACCTATGAGAAAATGTTGATCATAAGAGATATGCTTGACAAAAAAATGGAAAAACCCCACCACTGCGTAGCCTTTGTCAGATTTGGGAACAAAGCTTTTCAGGCAATGACAGGACTGAGAGATGTGCCACTGCTTGCTGGAACTACATACTATTTTTTTCTTTGGGCAGTTCATACATCTCTCTGAAGGCCAGGGAGAAAAGGTGAAAATCTTCTCCCTCTTTGTAAGGAGCTCAATAAAGATAATACCATCTTTTTTCATGACAATCCACCACTACTGTAGTCCCTGTGATCATTTAGTCCCTTGCTAGCAACACTGGACAGGGATAATAAGCAAAACCAAAGCAGCCGATCATCCAGCAAGTGTTCTTAACACATTTACTAAGACATTTGTTCACGTCTAAGCAGTTGGTAGAGGTCTCTAGCTCCTGCTCTAGCAGGCATATACTACAATAATCTCTTAAATACCACTTCACTGGACATAGTCAACATATCTCTAGAGATTGCTTTAGGGAAATCAGCTATACACCAATCCAAACTAAAGTTAAGCCACCAGGACTCATCCTTCACTACAAAGGGAAACACTACTCCAAAAGCTAAGATAAACTCTGTTCCTCTTCTTTACTCATATGTTTCCATTGTGTTCTGTACGGACACAATAAAACTAAGAGAAACTACACTGACCAAATAATTTTTTGGTTTGTTTTTATTTTCCCAGTAAACAGCTTTGAAAGGCATGGCTATTGATTTTGATTGTCGATTTATTAAATCAATCAATAATAACAATATTCAGAAAGTAAAGCTGAATAAATAAAGATGAAGCTATAATTTAAAATGCACAGCAAGTTTGTTTGTTCTTTCAATATCCAGCAATTTTCCCACCTAACTCTGGAGTGAAATTCTAGAATGATGTTGCATTCCCCACACCTAACAGCAAACCAGCAGTAAGAAATACATTTCAGAATCAGATTCCTTGAATGCATATGAAGGAACCAGGATTCATACCCACGATACTTGTAGAATTACAGTAGAACCTCACAATGAAGTGATAATTCATAGCAGAACTGCTATCCAGTCTATACTAGGTAAACCAGACCCAATTTGCATCAGATTTGGTCCAATGCTCTGCACTCCTCCTGGAACCCACCTTTTCATCTTACCCCGTCACAATATTTACTCTATTCTAATGCATACTCA
This sequence comes from Vanellus vanellus, assembly GCF_965231255.1. NCBI lineage: Eukaryota > Metazoa > Chordata > Aves > Charadriiformes > Charadriidae > Vanellus > Vanellus vanellus. Next base: position 55,966,995 of record NC_138910.1, on the reverse strand, counting down.
TCTTAGATTTCTATATACTGCACTATGCAAAACCTTGCATGGACTCTGCTTCCAGGCTTCTCATGCACAGAGGTGTTAGATTACCACTCCATTTTGAACCACAAATTTCTCTGCGGGAGGAAAGAGGATTCTGACTGAAGTGTATGTAAAATGTTTTCCATCTAGAAACAGTTACTTCGAATCTACATTCTTTTACTCACTGCATCTTCAGAAATTCAGCAACTACCCTTGACTGAAGAACTATTTTTCTCTGCTTATTCTTTCATTTGACCATAGAGCCTTGAATCTCCCTCTAGCAAGAACTCTTTCTAAAGACCTAAACCTTTCATTACATTGGTTGGACATTTCTTTACTCATTTGCCCACAGAAATGAGATTAAAAATATTCAATGAACTCTCATGACTTACTTAACATTTTGAAGATGTGAGATTATCTCACAGTTCCTTAAAAAAAAAAAATAAATCTTTGTTTTTATAGCAAAATATCTTCAACCAAAACTATTTTGAAAGTAAAAATTAATACAAATTTTGAACAAAATCCAATTTAAGCTGAAAACTGTGCTGTGTTTAATAATAAGAGCAAATGCAGAGAAACAAGACGTTTTTCTCAGGCAAAGCAAAAGCTGAATTTGCATGGCATTTTGCTAGCTATTAAATTTTCTCCACATCAGAAGTAGTTACATTTTACAGTTTGGAATTTAACCTTCTACATTTAAAAATGAAAATTAACAAACTGCAGAAAATATATAACTTGATACTTCAGAACAATATAATTGAAAATTTTCAAACTAGTTGGATGCTGCATGAGTGTAAAATCATCGTGCTCATGGTACTCATTGAAGTAAAAAGGACAAAGCTCACAAAAAAAAAGTTTAGGAAAGGATCTGGAAAAAAAGGTAACTCCACATGACTGTAAGTGAGGAGAAAAAGTCCCAGCTAGCAACTTAAACCGAACTGTCTTAGCAGGAATACAGACAGAAAAGAAAGGTATATGAAGAAACTTTCAGTTAGAAAAAAATCAGTGAAACTAGTAACTGTAGTGGTCAATTCCTCAGTACTAACATCCTTTTTTTTTTGCTGTATGAAGTAATTCAACAACTGGGACCTGTGGTTTAGATTCCTATTTCACCTGCTTTTGGCAGGGTAAATTTGTGCATTCAGTGGGTCGTTATTAACTTCACGCCTACAGCATCTGAACGAGAAGGAATTGATGAGAAGACCTTTGTATTGCAATGCACTTTACAAGAAATGATCTAACTGAAAGCAGCAACACCAAATAGTTAGAAGCTTTGGGAAGTTCAGTACTTTTCACTGAGGTCCTTCAATATCCTTATACACAAGAAGCCAGTTCCCCTCGAAACGTGGGTTCCACAGGCTGTTGCAGGTAAATCTTTAGGAATGACATTTACTATTACCAAACCAGTATATTCTGTTTCAAAGGCACGCTTATTTCACTTCTCTTTTCTTCATTTAGCTCTCATTATGTTTAAGCTATATTTAGGGTAAAAGAACCTTTGTAAATCTATTCCTGAAAGGTATTAACAATCCCTGAGTTTTGGGCCTCAAAGTCATAGTTCACCTTTCAAATAAAATAATTATTTAAAAGACTTAAAGATATAACCCTTAAGTTGAACAGCAGATGCAGCAACAGGAAGTTGATCTAATTAGCTACATAAAGCAGGCAGGATTGGGGAGGATCAGGTGAATCAACTGTTTGTTCGCTGGTTGTATGTAAATTGATTTGAGGCATATTAATTTTAACATAAAGATGTGTTGGAAGTCCTTTTTTTCTGGCAGTGACCACATAAAGTTCCATCAAACCCAGTGCTGCAGATAACGGAGAGAAGGTATTATACTCTGCAGTATTAAGGATTTTTCTTATCAGAACGAGGGTTTTCTGATTAAAATGAGGATTTTTTTTTTCTCATTATTTCAATAATCCCCTTTTTGCCAATACTAATAGGTCTCATGTTCACTTGCAAGAGAAAAAATAATTTTCCTTAGTGAAGAAAAAATGAGTTATCAATTCAATGCCGCAATAGGGTATTTCTCTCCAAATGTCTAAGCTTCTGAACACATCCCAGAGTCCCATTTTTACATGTTTTCCCACACTCTGTGATGTTAATGGCAGCAATATTTTTCATCAACTTCATGGCATTGCTGATACCCTTGCCCTTACGACAAGAATATCACTAAGCACTTTCATGCCTCAATTTTTATCAGTTGATTCCCCTCACTTTCTTGTCATTGCACCCTTTAAAACATTAATCAAAGTAGAGAAAAATGCACCTTCACCTTGCTTTCTGTATTGTTTTCTTGTACTTCACTAAGTCATAGTGAATAATACACTAGATATTTCCAGTAGAGAAAAGAACTCACCTTTGATGTTTATTATTTAGGTGTCATTTAGGCAATGAGCTCTAAGCAGACCAACTTAAAAAGATCTCTTAAAAAGATCTTTCTCACAAGGTGGAAAAACGTCAGTACCCTATGATGCATGGCAGCAATCACTTGTACACTGAAGTATCACTCAGAAAGAGCATCCTTTGCCTGCCAAAGTTAGCTTCCTATGCTGTGTCATGTATTCATTTCCTTTTCTTTTTTTTTTTTTTCTTTTTTTTTTTTTTTTTGGATTACCGACCCAGCATCTCCCATTTGTAAAGCACAGTTCAGAAGTTCTGACTGCTTTGAGGATTTTTCTTACTTCTAGCCTGACTCAGAGCTTCCTGGGGTAAGGACTGCAATGTTTAATCAGTAGTTGGCTGTCAAGCTTTGTCAGGAGAAAAGCCACAGCACTTTTAACTAACCACATCTTTGTTAAGTCTGTTTCAGCTTTTCAACTGCTGCATTCAAACTGGACACCGTGTAACACAGACATTACAATAGCTATCCTCTCATGAATCTTTTGTTGAATCAGGCTGGAACCAGCTGTGGCATAAAAATGAAGAGAGCAGGCTAGCATATTTGGTGACATTAATGAATTGTCCCAGAGGTGGTAAAGGCCCCAAGGATAAGTCGAGCAGTTAAAAACATTAGGAGCAGCCAACTTTCAGGTGTCTGGACAACCTTATCTTGCCTTCTCATTTTCTGTGGGTAGATGTTAAGAAATTTGAGGTTGGGTCTTTATTTCAACAGAAATGAAGAAGTGAAGATTACCCTTCTGGTTGCATCCATACTCTTCCTTACTAGGGAAACATATCCTATCCTAACAACAGGCACCATGAGAAAACTACTTTTTAACTTTATAAAGTTATTTATTTACTTAGATTTTACTGTATTGATATACTGATATGATATTTGAGCTCCCTCACTAATTCTAGCACTTCAGAAGGTTTATTTCCCAAAAACAAGTCAGTTCACCTGCCTCCCTATTTTGCGGCAGCCTTGTTGGGTACGCACGGTATTCTTAGCAGTAGGTTCCCTGTACATCTTTCTTTATTGCCTAGAATCTAGCTCTTTGAGTTATGATTAAAACTGGAAGAGACAGCTGACCTTTTTTGACCAGTGTTCCTATTTTTCTTCATATTTCTGTCTTTTTTGAGTCTTGTTTCCCAGTATCTATTGTCAATATCTGTCCTTGTCACTACTTCAGTGTGAAGAAAATATCAGTTTGACTACAATTACAAAAAAAGGACCATTAGTTACTGTGGAAACATTCTTCCCCTCCCGGTTATAATCAAGGAAAACCCATATACTGAATATAGGTAAATATTAAATAAAAAAGCCTCAACAATATGGGAGTGAGTTTCATCTTAAAATTCTCATACCCATTGAAATGGCTGCTTACAGTGCATCATCAGTTTCAAAGAAAATATTGAAGTGACTTTGTCTGCCACATAGGAACTCTGAAGGGTGAATATATTTCATCACATTTAAAGCACATGAACAACAATGGCAATATTGTACTGAATTTTTACTTGATAGGGAGCTTAGCTGAATTTGCCTCAGGCAACAAGTAAATTATGTTTTATCTCCTCTCAATGTCAAGTACACAGTAATGCAGAGAACAAAACTACCGTACAATTTACAAAATTGGTACTCTGATATGGGCACACCTAACCATTGAATATCTGCTCATATTTTCTGCCTCCTTCAGGGTTCATTACCTGTATATTTGAGGAAAATATGCATTGTACCACGCTGTATTCTCCCTGAACTCTGGGAAAGTGAGGACTCTGTACATCAAAACAATCACTTCTAAATTCACTCAATTCAGCCTAAGGCTGAACGGGCAACAGCTTGTGCATGGTTTACTTTGTGAAATAACTGCGCCTCTCAAGAGACAGATTAGAAGATGTTTTTTAGAAGGGCAGTGTTTATTTAGACACTTGACGCACTGCAACACTGCATTTTCACCTGTGCAATCTATGAAGTACACAGTTCTATGTTAATACTAACATGACTTTATAAAAAATTATGAGGATGTAGTTCACATCCTGCCAAAAAATGAATCCCAAATCTGTGTCTTGAATATCTTCTGTTATAAGAACATGGGGGCTGAGTTCACTGAGCCAAAGTGGGCTCACTGAGTCACATGGACCACAACTTGGACAAAAGCCAGCACCAGATGCTTCAAAAAGTGGGACCCACACACACGCTCTAGGGACCTGATTCTGCCCTAGTTTACACCAATATAAAATCAGGAGTTAGTAGCTCCAAAATCTACTGTTTGATCAATTCATATAATTGTATCTGCTAGTACAATCACGATGTGAAGGAATTAAGTGATCTTCCTTCTCTCAGGTTAACTTTGGAGGCACCAAATGAGAAATAATTATACATTTATGGAATTCCAGAATGTTCTGCATATTATTTGAGAGTGAAAAGGAACCTGAAGGCACACAGAAGTCAACGAAAGGTCTTTTTTTTTTTTTTATTTCTGCAGGGTTTGTTTCAAGCTTTAAATGCCAGGCTAATTGGCTCTTTCTGTGCCATGGTCAATCATTCAATTACAGAGGTAAGTATTATTTACCAATCTTAAATAAATAAATAAAATAATTTAATTGGCTATAATGTCTCCTCTAGCTCTATTAGAACCTATCATGTAAATCTGCAACTTTATTTAGGCACTTAATAATAAACATATTTTTGTGCAGACTTTATCAGATCTTATGAGTATGCAGGGACTTTTTAAGATCTGCCTGATTGGAACAATTCACCGTAACAGTCCGAGTTTATTATAGTCTGTTACATCAACCAGGCTGTAATATATAAAAACATGTAAGAGAGATTGGTGCTTGACTCAATGAATTTCCATGAGATTTTACCTCATTATCTTTGAAAAATTCAAGCCTTAGTGTGTCGTTCATTATTTATACAATGGAAATCATAGCGGTATAACTGTTGGAAATATATATATATATCTTCTTGATCTTAAGAAAGTGTAAAAGTATGTGTATAGACTTAATGACTATTTTGGAATGTTCAAAAAACAGTACCTAACCAAACTATCACTGATAACTGCAGAATTGGAGCTGAAATACAGAAACATGAATGTCTTGAAGCAAAACGTGTTGTTCTCTTATCTGCTTTTCTCATTTATTTTTTTAATCCTTTTATCTAGCAATAGAGTTAGAAGAACAAGTCTTTGGGACTTCCTGAGAAGTGCTGAAATCGTTTAAGAACCTGAAACTTAAAGATGGTTTGAGCAAACTTTTGTTCTCTGTACAATTTTTTGTTTTCCTTATCCAGTGGCTATTTCCTATCGCACTGGTGCCTGGTGGTCCTTGACTGTAGACTACGAAATTGCTGTCAAAGGTATGTTCCTCCTTTCTAGACATCTCATGTGTCTCAACAGACTAAATTCATATATGTAATAGGGAAACTCTTAGGGTGACTTCTTTCTGATGCACCGCAGGAGAGAGAATAGAAGCCATTGTTCTTTTCCCCTCACTTTGTGTCCTAATTCTTAGTTGGGAAATTACCAAAATTGCTTTCTTAGAATCTGTGTCTAGGACAGAGAAGGTAATGTAATAGAGAAGGTTTTTGGTACCTTGGTTTGCATTCTTTTTATGGGGTATGTGAAAAAAAAAATACTTAACAGCACTTCAGTATACAATCATGCTATGGCACACTTCTCCCGAAAACTGCATATTTTGATGAGTGTCTTCTCGCTATTCATCTTCAATAAAGCTTCTACAAGTAAGAAGTACAAAGGTTCTCTTAAAATCATATCTCATTTTACTTTCTGTGGAGCTCAACAAGCATGGCAAATGAAAAACAATTCCAAAACTCTTTCCTTTTCTCTTTTCCACCAAAAATATGTGCATAAATATATTATTTATTATTGTGTTTTGTTTCATATGTTACTATCATTCAAGCAGCCAAGTTAAATGCAATTTATTTTTATCTGGAGATACATTCCCTAACCAAATGGGTCTCCGCTCTCCCTAGTTACCAATCCCTTACATAAAAATACAACGATGTTCCAACCTCAAGCAATTTAAAAGATCAAGACTATCTGTTATGTATTACTTGCAAATTACGCACTGGCATCTTTACATGTTGATGAAAAAAAAAAAAAAAAATCACATCATTAACATATTTAGGATTGGGAATGACACAGATTAGTCTTCCCTAGCTGCAAAGCTACACCTGCAGTTTTTAATTCTGATCCAACAAATCCCTGCTCGTGAGAATAGTTATTATGCATGTGAATGTGGAAGTACTGTTTCAAGCCCTTGACTTCACATTAGACCACACTATACTTCACTCTGACGTGTACCGTGTCAGTGTCCTACCCTAGGGCTCCCAGCCAGGCAGGTAGTAGCTCAGATTACTCAACAGACTTGCACAGCTTTAACCTCCTGAACACACAGCAAGCTTTGCTGCTTTGTACCGTGCTACACTAAGACAACAGCACTGCCTCCTCTCTACCCCTAAGTAATTTGGGATAATTGGTACCCTCTACACGCAGGAGCAAGTACAGGAATAGTAACTGTACTGCTCTTGTGTGACCAACACAATCATCAATGCTTCTCTCAGTTGTATGCTTATATGGAAACCTAATCTGTCTTTGAACTACATAACACTGTGGTGCTTGTAGGACAGTTACTGGAGCTGTCTTAGTGCCGCGATTGAGAGACGGAGACCTAGTTGGGTGCACGCCAGATCTAACTTTATTGTTTTCAGCAACCATCTTTTATATGATCAAATATTCATTAGAAGACAGCGTGTTAGAGTCTGATTGGTTACACAGAAAATCATCTCATACATATTACAAAAGCTGAGCTCCTAATTGGCCAGTCATTTCAAAGTCGTCCGTCTCTTTTCGCATCCTGTTGCCCAATTTCTTTCAACCACCAATTCCTTGTTCTATAAACAAAGCCAGGATGTTGCAGTCTGTTGTTCCTGATGTTTATCTTGTGACAGATAACAGTCTTGCCCAAGCAGAGGCTTTTTTCAAGGCGCTGCATTGTTCAAACTTTCTGTAGTTCGCGCTGCATGAGCTCCAGCACGTCCTTTTCGATTAGCTGGCTATCACTAGGAGTTCTTCCAAGGCTGATCAGATCATTCCCTTCATCTCCCCCCTCTTGTTGCACAATAAGGACCCGCTTCATTGAGTTTGCTATTAACCTCTGTAAACATTGCAACAGACAGGGTAAAAAGAGCAATAAAAGGACAAAGACAGCCAAAGCATACACAATTGTTTTTACCAGGCTTCTTAGCCAGCCAGACAAACCCCATCCTTTAAAAAGTTTGTCTAGCCAATCCCAGCTGTCATCCTGGTGGAGTTTAGAGACTCCTTCCTTAAGCTGCTGAATACTTGCGTGAATCGATTCAGAATGATCAGAAAGGTTCATACAACACATACCTTCAAAATCCTCACACCCATGGCCTTGTGCTAAAAGCAAAAAATCTATAGCAGCCCTATTTTGCAGTGTAGCATGGCGAACACTATCCACATCTAACAAGAGACCAGATAATGCCTTGCTGGTGGCATTTGTTTGCTTGGCAAGCCAACAGCCAAGTTTATCTAAAGTTGCCAAGGCTTTCCCAGCAGCAGCCCCAGGCAACAAAAAAGAAGCAGCAAAGCGTTGACCAAAAGACCAAAATTCCACACTATCATCACAGTCAGGGGTATAGGTATGGACACTACGTTTTGCCCTATGAGAAAGGCGGTGTTGCAAAATCATAGACGTGTTGGGGGTCAAGACTGAGAGGCGTCCAAGACTGCAGGGACCCCCTTTTATATGAGAAGGGATGCTAGGCCAAGCCTTATCCCCACAAATAAAGAATATTCCGGGGGGTAATAAGAGGGGGACATTCGTAGATTTAGACACATTTAAGGCTGTGGAGTTACACCAAACACTAGCATTCCGGAAGACAGGGTGAACGGGAGAAACATCCCACACCTTAGACTGATTTTTTCCTGTATAATTAAATTTAAAACAAAGATCCATTTTTACTGATCCCAATAACTCAATTTCTTGCGGTTCCAAACTGGCCTGCGGGAGTCGGGGGGCCCACGCGTCCCAATATTTTATTATTTCCCTGACGTCTACTTTTCCTAAATCTTGGGGTACCGGCTATTCATCTAGCGGCAAACCCACGAGACAGGTAGAGAAAGGGTTGTTCGGGGAAGCAGTAGATAGACACAAGGTATCCTGTCCCGTGAGATTTGCTAGTGTTACCCATACATTAACCTTGGGCAATGCTGGCGGGAACAGATTGCCCCATGCTCCTCCCATTATATTGGTCATAATTATTATTGGGAAAATTGACGTCGCCACCCCTTTTTCATTTTCCAAGCAAACCGCCTTTTGCATTCTCTCTTTGTACGGTCCCAGTCCTTTCTTAAGACGGGCCAGATGGCGGGTACCAGATTGGTCCTACTACACTCCAAGTCACAAACCAATATCTTTCCTGCTTGATCAGTCACTATTTTTGCCCAATCAGTAAGGCAGGAAAAGTATCGATCAGTGTCACCTAACTCGTGTCCTGTGACAAGCAGGAGTCTGGCCGTACTAATTTCTTTTTCTAAACAAATTTCACACCAGCGTCCAGCAAGCGTCGCCCGACGCCACCACTCCTTGTCACAAGTGTAACAAACACACAGGACCCAGGGGTCACAATGTCCACACAAGCCACAGGTAATGTTTCTAATGGGCACTTCACGACACTTATTCATAGAACGCTTATTTGTTCAGAACAGCCAGTTCCTTTTGCTCTGTTTCCTCGATGAGAGATTCTTCTACGTGATGATCAGGATTCTCCGGTGAGGTTTGCGGTAGGGGCTCGCGGAAGGGTCGCACGTTCTTAGCAGGAATCCACCTGGGACCCTTCTCTGTGGAGACACAAGCATAACCTCTACCCCAGGTGATAAGAGGATAAGGTCCCACAATTTTACCTGTTTCTGGGTCTCGGACCAAGACTGGTGGCTTAATCCGCATTTCCAGCGAGGCGTTCATGTTAAAATGGCGAACTATAGGAGGATTGCTGTCTAATAAAGAACAGTTCAGAAAATTAAAAACATATAAAGCTTTCTGTAAGCGCTCCTCGGGGGTAGCAGTCCCTACTCCCCCTTTCTGCTGTAGTAAGAGGCGTTTTAAGGATTGATGGGAGCGCTCGATTAACGATTGTCCTGTAGGGGAGTGAGGAATTCCGGTGACATGATCGATTCCCCAGGAGTCAAAAAATTTTTTAATTGCTGCTGATATATATGCAGGACCGTTATCAGTCTTAATTTGGGAGGGTATACCTAAAGTGGCAAATGCACGTGCCAAATGCCTTTGGACATCGCGCGCCCTTTCTCCTGTATGGCAGGAGGCAAATAATGCGCCAGAGAAGGTATCAATGGAAGAATGAATATATTTTAGGTGGCCAAATTCCGAAAAGTGGGTGACATCGGTTTGCCAGAGTTGCAAACTCTGCAAACCCCTAGGGTTAACTCCTCCTGCTACTGAGGGAAAGGAGTGTTTTTGACAATCAGGGCATACAGCAATGATAGTCGTTGCTTGCTGAGTAGTAAGACCAAATTGTCGTTTAAGACCTCCAGCATTTTGGTGGAAAAAGGAATGACTTAATTTGGCTTGTGCTACACGGTCCGGTAACACTTGTACTGGTAATGTAAGCAGATCGGCTTGTCGATTTCCCTCTGCAATAAAACCAGGCAAAGAAGTATGAGACCTAACATGCATAATAAAATAAGGGTGAGGACGTGAGTCGAGGAGGTAAATAAGCTCCTGTAACAAAGAAAATAAGTCAGCATGTGAAACATCACGCAACAAAGATGCCTCGGCTCGCTCAACAATTCCTGTAACATAAGCAGAGTCTGTAACAATATTAAGTGGCATCGACCATTTTCTAAATGCGCGGACAACTGCTGCTAATTCTACTATTTGAGGAGAGCCTGGCACAGTCTCTATATCAGAGTCCCATTGTCCACTGTGGTTATCCCACCAGAGAATAACTGACTTGTGTGATTTTCCGGATCCGTCTGTAAATACAGTTAAGGCTTGCAGAGGTTGGTCACTTTTCTTTGGCTTGGACACCAGACGGAAGTCGGCGCTAAACAGTTTATGAGAAGGTGGGTGAGAAGAAAGCTGACCTGCGTAGCCGGCTACTGCTATACTGAAGGCCTCTGATTGTTGGTGGAGCCACTGCAGATATTCGTTTGCTATAGGCAAATAAATACAAATAAAATCTATTCCTGACAATGTTAATAAACGCCTCCGGGCTCGAATGATTAAAAATGCAAACATTTCATGCTGTGTTACGATAGTCTTTGTGGGCTGATTTGGCAAAAAGACCCATTCAATAATTAACAATGGATCGGATTTCTGAAAATCCCATTGAAATATCAAGGCGTAAGGCTGTCGAGCAGGATTTAAGATGATTAGATAAAAGGGTGACTCAGGAGCGCATCGGTGTGCTTGTCTAAGGGCAATTGCAGTTGCGACTCTTTGCAGAGAGTCAACAGCCTCAGGGCCGAGAGCCCGAGGGGAGTTTAAATTAGTATCTCCTTTAAGCAATTCAAACAAAGGACTTAAGTCTGCATTGGAAATTCCCAACAACGGTCGTACCCAATTAATTGTTCCTAACAACTTTTGCACATCATGCAAGTTTTTTATGTCTGCCCGAATTTGCAGGGGCTGAGGAACTATGGTTTGCGCTCGTATGCGCCAGCCTAGATATTTCCATGGTGCAATTTTTTGAATTTTTTCTGGCGCAATACAGAGACCTGCTGAATTAACAGCAGCTGTGACAAGGGCTACAGCTTCCTCCAGGACCTCGTGATGTTGTGCAGCCATCAGGATATCATCCATATAATGATACAATAAGACACTGGGCATCTTAGTCCTAACAGGACTAAGGACTTTGGCTACATACCATTGGCATATCGTAGGGCTATTTTTCATTCCTTGTGGCAGCACAACCCACTGATATCTTTGCAACGGGGCTTGCATGTTGACACTTGGAACTGAGAAGGCAAATTTAGGAGCATCATCCGGATGCAACGGAATATTAAAAAAGCAATCTTTAAGATCGATAACAGTTAAATGCCAATCTCGAGGGATCATAGTAGGGGACGGGAGCCCCGGTTGGAGGGCTCCCATGTCCTCCATCGCGTCATTGATTTTTCTAAGGTCATGGAGCAAGCGCCACTTGCCGGTTTGCTTTTTAATAACAAAGACAGGGGAATTCCAAGGACTAACAGAGGGTACAATGTGGCCTTTTGACAGTTGTTCTGTAACTAATTCCTGGAGAGCGCGAAGCTTTTCTAACGGTAGGGGCCATTGGTCAACCCAAACAGGGGTATTGGTTTTCCAAGTCAATTTCAGGGTGTCGCGCTCTTCAATGGCCCCACCTAAAAATGTGTCTGAATAGACATCCCCCACTGGGACAACACATCTCGTCCCCACAAGATCATAGGAACAGGCAACACAAAGGGCTTAACAGAAGCTACATGTCCCTCTGGGCCTTTAATTTGGATCAAATCCAAACTTTGTTGGCTATTACCAGTCCCTCCAATGCCCGCCAACGCCTGAGAAATATTAGCTAGAGGCCATTGCGGGGGCCATTTGGCCTGAGAGATTACTGTAACATCAGCTCCAGTATCAATGATTCCGCTTAACACTATTTGCTGTCCCTCGCGGGTAAGAGTACATTGACATACGGGCCTTCTCTGGGAAATGGATTGTACCCACAAGATTTGCGGGTTTCCCGTAGACCCAAAGCCCCCCTTCCTCTGTTGGGATTGAGTGGGGATAGGGGCGCCAGTCTCCTTGGGAATTAATATCAGTTGCGCTATACGGCTACCTTTCGGTATTGTACAGGGGGGGAATGGAGTCCATGCCATGATCTTAATCTCATCAATACTATCAGAGTCAATAACTCCCGGCAACACAAAAAGTCCTGACAAAGTTGTAGATGATCTTCCTAACAATAACGCTTGCGTTCCAGGGGGCAGAGGCCCCGAAACATTTGTAGATAATAGGTGGACCGAGGAATCGAGTACCGTTACTGTGTGGGCGGTTGCCAGGTCCAGTCCGGCGCTCCCGGCCGTTGCTGGACGAAGACTTGAGGCGCTGCTGCCCCCCCCTGAGGGTTTGGGAATGTCTGCTGCGGCATTTGTGTCTGTACGCGTCGCTGCTCCGCGCTCCGTGATCGGTTTCCCTGGATTAATTGACCCTGCAAATCATACTTAGACCGACATTGATTAGCATAATGACGCCCTTTCTTACATCTGGGACAAATTCCCGGAGCTCGAGGTTTAGTACTGCCGTTAGCGGCTAAGCAATTTTTCTTCAAGTGACCAGGCTTACCGCACCCATAGCAGACACCCGGACCCATTGGGCCGCGCATAGCCGCAAAGGCAGCTGCCATGGCTTCATACTTATGATCCGCAGTACCAATCCTATTACAGGCTTCGACCATTTCAACTAGGGTGGGGTTTTGATTAGGGAGAGATTTCAAAAGTTTTTTGCAATCTGCATTAGCATTTTCCACAGCCAGTTTTAACAACAAAATTTCTCGAGCTTCCGCATTATCTATCTGACGTTCCAGAGCTTGTTTCAATCTGTCAATAAACTGCATATAGGGCTCCCGAGGTTCTTGTACGATAGTAGTAAAGGCCTTTTGCGGCTTTTGAGAGTCTGGGACTTTTCTTAGAGCCTTTCTAGCTTCTTCCCGTATCGCCTCAAGAGCTTCCCGTGGGATGTCCCGCGCCTGAGCAACTGGATTTGCCCATTGTCCCGTACCCGTAAGATGTTCTATAGTCAATGCAGCAAGGCCTCCATTGTCGTGACCTACATAGGTCAGCAGAAGAGCCTGGAGTCCTCCCCTCCAATGCGATTCCCACAACGAGTACTGAGTGGGGGTTAGTAACAATTGTGCAAGGGACTTTAGATCATGCGGAGTCATCACATAAGTATCAAAAACGGAGGACAGCAGGCTCGCAAAATATGGGGAGGAGAGCCCGTGCTCTGTGATAGTACGGCGTAGTTCCTTCACTACCGGGAAAGATAGAGCCTCCCATTGTGCCCCTCCCCCACGACCTTGATATATCACAGGAGCCACGATTGTCCGAGCTATGTCCAGTTCTCCCTCTTTCAAGGCTTGTCGCTTGATATTAGCCCATACATCGTGTGGGTCAGGGGGGTAAAGTTGTGGCTCCTTATCAGGGTCTATGGGTCCTGGGTCAAAGGGATCCTCCTCCGGGGGATACCCTGCCGCTCCCACCGTGAGGGGCCCTTTAGTATGCTCGGTACCCGGCGGGTTATCGGTGTCTCTAGCCTCTCTACCGTCCTTGCCCTCCTGCGCCTTTAAGGTTTCAAAAATAGTTCGCCACCACGGAAGCATACGCTGCGCTTCAACGTTTCCAGTTGTGGCTGCATGCCACAGTTTCACCCCTACATCATCCCACAGTTCCCGTGTAAAAATAGTGGAGGCAGTCACAGTGGGTATTTTTACTTGTACCCATTTAAGCATCATTTTAAGGTCTTGCCCAGAAATATTCTTTCCATGTTTCTTAAGAAGAGCTTTCATAAGCTCATATACGTCTCTCTCTGGGGAAGACGCTTGATTTCCCATGTTTCCCACAGCTCACCTCTTCGTTCCAGAGGGATTCTTAGGCCGGCTCCTGCTTCCTTTCAGCAGCTCATTTAAAGTTCTGTGGGACTCGCAGCCTGCCACGCAGTTAGGTGGTTGTCGAACCCGGGAATCACGTCGGGGTCACCAATTTGCCGCGATTGAGAGACGGAGACCTAGTTGGGTGCACGCCAGATCTAACTTTATTGTTTTCAGCAACCATCTTTTATATGATCAAATATTCATTAGAAGACAGCGTGTTAGAGTCTGATTGGTTACACAGAAAATCATCTCATACATATTACAAAAGCTGAGCTCCTAATTGGCCAGTCATTTCAAAGTCGTCCGTCTCTTTTCGCATCCTGTTGCCCAATTTCTTTCAACCACCAATTCCTTGTTCTATAAACAAAGCCAGGATGTTGCAGTCTGTTGTTCCTGATGTTTATCTTGTGACAGATAACAGTCTTGCCCAAGCAGAGGCTTTTTTCAAGGCGCTGCATTGTTCAAACTTTCTGTAGTTCGCGCTGCATGAGCTCCAGCACGTCCTTTTCGATTAGCTGGCTATCACTAGGAGTTCTTCCAAGGCTGATCAGATCATTCCCTTCATCTTAGTGCTCTCGCAGGTTCTTCACCATATTGCCTGAACTGCCTCAAAAGCCAAACCCCAGCAGACTGGACATGTGGATATGCAGGCTTTACGTGCCACATCGGTTCAGTCCTGATGTGAGTGTAGGTGACTCACTTTTCCCCTTTCTTTTCACATATGAGGAGTCCAGAAGCATGGTCCGTAGCCTGTACAGAGATACACGAGTACATAGGCAGACATCTGGAGATACTTTGAAAGTTTAGAGGAACCTGCAGTTTTTTGTAATCAGTCCATACCAGCTTGTATGATCGAACAAGACTGTTTTAGTACAGTCAAATGTAAATTAGTGAATTTACTTAAAATATGGTTCTGTAGTTTAAACAGTTTAAACATTGCACCAGTGAGCGTTACTCAGGATGTTTTCCTAGTCAAATCACAAAACAATGTTTAAATGAATAGAAAGCCTCTTTAGGGATCTGCTTGGTCGAGTACCATGGGATAAAGCCCTGGAGCGAAGAGGGGCTCAAGAAAGTTGGTTAATATTCAAGGACCACCTCCTCCAAGCTCAGGAGCTATGCATCCTGACAAAGAGGAAGTCAGGCAAAAACACCAGGAGGACCGCATGGATGAACAAGAAGCTCCTAGAAAAACTCAAACATAAAAAGGAAGCCTGCAGAGGGTGGAAGCAAGGGCAGGTAGCCTGGAAGGAATACAGAGAAATTATCTGAATAGTCAGGGATCAGGTTAGGCAAGCTAACGTCCAGATAGAATTAAATCTGGCCAGGGATCTCAAGGGCAATGAGACATGCTTCTACAGGTATGTCAGTGATAAAAGGAAGACTAGGGAAAGTGTGGGACCTCTCCAGAAGGAAATGGGAGAACTGGTTACCCAGGGTATGGAGCAGGCTCACGTACTCAATGACATTTTTGCCTTGGTCTTCACCAGCAAGTGCTCTATCCACACTCCCCAAATCGCAGAAAGCAAAGGCAGGGACTGGGAGAATGAAGAACCACCCACTGTAGGAGATGATCAGGTTTGAGACCATCTGAGGACCCTGAAGGTACACAAATCCACAGGACCTGATGAGATGCATCCATGGGGCCCGAGGGAACTGATGGAAAAAATTGCTAAGCCACTATCCATCATATTTGAGAAGTTGTGGCAGTCTGGTAAAGTTCCTGCTGACTGCAAAAGGGGAAACATAACCCCCATTTTTAAAAAAGGAAAAAAGGAAGACCCAGGGAAATACACATCAGCCAGTCCCACCTTTGTGTCCAGCAAGATTATGGAGCAGATCCTCCTGGAAACTATACTAAGTCACAATGGAAATAAGGAGGGGATTGGTGACAGGCAACACGGCTTCACTAAAGGTAAATCACATCTGACAAATTTGGTGGCCATCTATGACAGGATTACAGCATTGGTGGATAAGGGAAGAGCAACTGACATCATCTACCTGGACTTGTGCAAAGCATGTGACGCTGTCCTGCACGACATCCTTGTCTCTAAATTGAAGAGATGTGGATTTCACAGATGGACCACTTGGTGGTTAAGGAATTGGCTGGATGGTTGCAATCAAAGAATTAAGGTCAATGGTTCAATGTCCAAGTGGAGACCAGTGTTGAGTGGCACTCCTTGGGGGTTGGTATAGGGATGAGCACAGCTTACCTTCTTTGTCAGTGACATGGAGAATGGGATTGAGTGCTCCCTCAGCAAGTTTGCCAATGACACCGAGCTGTGTGGTGCAGTTGACATACTGGAGGGAAAGGATGCCTTCCGGAGGGATCTGGACAGGCTGGAGAGGTGGGCCTGTGCAAACCTCATGAAGTTCAACAAGACCAAGTGCAAGGTCCTGCACATGGGTCGCGGCAACCAATCCCAAGTACAAATACAGGCAGGCTGAGAATGGATTGAGAGCAGCTCTGAGGAGATGGACTTGGGGGTGTTGCTTGAGGAGAAGCTCAACATGAGCAGGCAATGTGCACTTGCAGCACAGAAAGCCAACCGTATCCTGAACTGTATCAAAAGAAGCATGGCCAGCAGGATGAGGGAGGTGATTCTGCCCCTCTACTCTACTCCGGTGAGACTCCATCTGAAGTACTGTGTTCAGCTCTGTGGTCCTCAACATAAGGAGGACATGGACCTGTTGGAGTGAGTCCAGAGAAGGGCCATGAAGATGATCAGAGGGCTGGAGCACCTCTCCTAAGAAGAAAGGCTGAGAGAGGTGGGGTTGATCAGCCTGGAGAAGAGAAGGCTTTTGGGGAGACCTTATAGCAACCTTCCATACCTGAAGGGGCCTACAAGGGAGGGACGTTTTACAACAGCATGTAGTGATAGGATGAGGGTTAATAGCTTCAAACAGGAAGAGGGTAGATTTAGATTAGACATCGGGAAGAAATTTTTCACTATGAGGCTGGTGAAGCACTGGAACAAGTTGCCCAGAGAAGATGTGGGTGCCCCATCCCTGGAAGTGTTCAATACCAGGGCTGATGGGGCTTTGAGCAGTGTGCTCTAGTGGGAGGTGACCCTGCCCATGGCATTGGGGTTGGACCTAGATGATCTTTAAGGTCCCTTCCAACCCAAACCTTTCTATGATTCTATGGAAATAGTTGTCAAAGGAAACACAAAATGTTTTGCTTACTAAGCTGACCATTTGTACTGCAGAAGTCATGTTTCAGATGAAAGGAGTTTTTGGCTGGCTGTCATGGGAAATGAACAGGGAGAGCTGCATTGCTATTTGATACTAGAAGATGACAAGGTGACACACAAGGGAATCCTAATGTGGCCCAGCAAGACTTCTTGCCAGCTAAGTATTACAGATAAAATTGTCACAAGTTCACAAAATGGTTTCCTGAGCTGACACCAAGTGACAGATTAGTGCACTGCAAAGACAGTAAATATTAAATTTCTTAGAGCATTCTTTAAGTGTAAATAGCCTGCATGCACTACAAACAAAGCATACAGGATTCCTATTGTAAATGTGTAACATGGCAGAAATTAAGTTTTTAAAAATCCACTGCATTACAGCGCCTTGCATAAACTGTTGTGCATTTCAGACATGCCAAACAGCTTCTTCAGCAGTGTCCAAATACATAGTAATGTCAAAAGCAGGAAAAAAAAAAAAAAGTTTTATGCCTACTACTCAACAACTGAAAAATAGTACGTTTCTCTGACACGGGGCTTTTCTTAGGTCTGTAAGGCTGTCTTGCTTTATACTACCTCGACCATTAAACATTCATTGACCCCTTTGTCTTGTGCAAAATCAAACACATGGATGATTATTAGCAAATAATTATTTCCCAAAGGGAGCGAAGAATGATATACTTCAAAAAATGCCTTCAATATTTTTAACTTTTTAAAACAATAGAAAGGAGCTGAATGTTAGGATAAATGCCCTATTAAGTGCTTTGTGCTGAGAAAAAAAAACACATAAAGAAAATTTGGGATAAATGTCACCATTGTTCATTAGAACTAAATACTGGGAGAATGACTGACTTGCAACTTGACTCACGGCCTGTTTCGGGCTTGGTGACAGGGCCACACTGTCACATCAGGAGCTGGATGCTATGGACACAGCAAGACATGGCAAAGGTCCAAGACAGAAGCCTTGTGCAAAGTGGGAGAGAGCAATCTTATGAAAGAAAGTCCAAAGCAAAGCTCTGGTTACAAAGGACTAAGTGCACAGTAGGATACAAAGTGCATTAGTATCCTACAAAGTAGCTTAGAAAAAAAGATCCATTTGCAGAGAATGTCCAAAGAGAAAGCACAGAGACCTGGCTGTGAATCTTCGTCTAAAAGAGACATTAATCCCACAGCACAGGTGGTGGGTTGGAATAAATAAACCAGAGATAAAGTTGTGGATAGCAGGTCAGACTTTGGGGAAAAAACACAGTACCTGACCCAACCTAAGTGCACTGGTCCACTGCTTCAGAGCTGGGGGGCATTGTGGGGAGACTATCTTCCCCCTCCCCCCCTCCTTTCCTCCACATGTTATCAAACTAATCCACACAACGTTTTGGGACTGTATTAGCCTTTTAATTTGTTAGGTTCCCTAGTACCAGCTTTAACATATCGAAAAAGCACACATAGAAATCAATCTCCCTACTAGGATATTTTTTGTCGTCAAATTAACTTTTGTTTATTAAAGACATAAGATTTATAAGGTTCTAAGACTTTTCATTAATCACTATACCACACTATATCAATTATTCTTAATTGCGTGCTTTAGACAACTATATATTGCCACAGAAGTCTAAAAAAGTACTTACACAGTTAAAATTAAGCAAGTGCATAACTATACTTCTGGACTTGGGTCACAGTTTAGCACTCTAACATTGATTCTGTAAATATACACATAGAAAACAGTACTAAATAAAACCTTTCTTCAAGGGAAGGCAGCTGTTGTAAGTTGAGCCTCTTGACCTTCATAAAAAAAGCAAGAATTATAGGTAACTTTGAAAAATTATTAATCCATTTATAAAATAATAATTAAAGGTAGATGGTTAACTAAGATGACGCATGAAACACATTGCCTGAAAGTATTGTTTTAACATATATGTAGAGCAATTGGCAAGTTACAATGGCTATTCTGGAGTTTATAATAAAGGCTACATCGGGCTATATCAGGACTACATCAACAGTAAGATAATTTATATATGAAGGTAGATGATAAGATGCTTTATATGCATTAAAGACAACCAAAACTCATGTTTATTGTATAATAAAGAACATGGGTCCTCCTCTATGTCAGAACTCACCCTATACAATGTCCCATGAGTATTCCAGGAAAACAGAAGTTCTTGGTAGAAACAGGGATAAAAATGGTGTTTTACAAGTACCCCTTGCTTCCAGTTACAACTGAAGAGTGAATTCTCCAGCTTCTCTGACATGATGAAAATGCCATTCTGGAAGACATGAAGATTTTTGAATTAAATTACAGGTGTTGGAAGGGGAGAAAAAGAGTCCTTAAATCTAACCACAACTTTTCTCCACAGACTGTATTAGCATGTTGTAACACAGAACCCACCTGGTGACAGAAAAAAGTTGTTGACAACCCTGTTAAAATACCTGAAAGATGATTCATTTTGGAGTAGGCACACAAAACTGATAATATAATAGTAGGTTTCACAAAGTGATCCAAGTTAAACAGTTTGACAAGACAAAATACAGTTTGTGTGGCAATACTTACTAGCTTTACCTTTTTGGCACTAACTTGAAAATAATATAGCAGGAAGCTGAGAAATCTGCTTTTTAAAAGTAATTCTTGTCTCTTTATTTTCTTGCAAACAGCTTATTCTGAATCACCGTCATACTGACATTTATTTTCCTTTTTTGTTATCAATGGAATGTTTTATAGAAAAGGTACATTGTAATCTGCTGTGCAAATACTTAAAACTTATTCATATCTTAAAACTAATTTAGTCAATTTGATTTAGTACTTCTTACACAAACTTTTAAAAATAGCTGCAGACCTGTTTTCCTTCTCATAGATAAAGTTCATTTTGCAGCTAGTTTAATTTACTACCTATGACAAAAGGAATGGCAGAAGTCATTTACTTGTCTCACTTTCATATGTACAAAGTATGACTACAGTTCAGTTCCTGAGCAAGACTCAATACTTTTATCTCCAGTCAGAACTCTATAAAAGGCTTGATGCTAATCAAATATTCCAGAAGGACTAAAACTTAATTACTGAATAAAACTACTGGAAGTTTTAAGTGAACTCAAATATTTTACATGTGGCCATGATCAATTTTAAAACACTTTTTTTTTTTTTTTAGTTTGCAGATGTGTAAAGCTATGCAAACAGAGAGAGCTTCCAGTCCTCCCTATCTGCCAGACTGTCACACAGACTTCTTTATATATGGGAGAAAGTCTCTCTGATGCAACCTTAAGTAATCCCTGCCTTCGCAGCTCACTCGCTCACCCAGCCACACCATGCATGCCAGCAGTGCTGTTAAGCATTGGAACAGGCTGCCCAGGGAAGTGGTGGAGTCACCATTCCTGGAGGTATTTAAAAGATGGGTAGACGTGGTGCTGAGGGACGTGGTTTAGTGGTGGTTTTGGCAATGTTAGGTTGATGGTTGGACCTGATGATCCTAAAAGTCCCTTCCAATCTAGACAATTCTATGATTCTATTCACAGTCTGCAAAGTCCAGGTTCTCCCAAGAAGGAACTGAGAACAATGCAGGGGCCGTTCCCAACCTGTTGGCCAGCCATAGTCTTTTAAAGAGCACAGCATAAAAATCCCTGTAAACACATAAAAAAAAAAAGTATCATCTGTTACAGCTGACATAAAAGTTAACAAGCTAAACCTGTTTTAGGGAAGGTAGTGATGCCAACTGCAAAAGTGAGGGGCACGCTGTACCTGCTCTCACTTTATTTCTCCCATTAGCTTCTCCCATTTATTTCAAGAGTTCCCATCTCAGCGTCAATAACTGCTGCCATCACCAATCCTGCAATATTTGCCTTATCCAAAAGCTTTTCTTGGTGATAGTGAAATACCTGAGTTTAACCTGCTCACAGATTTCTTCAGGCTTAGAGTATGCCCTGCTGACAGCTTGATACCTAATGTGGAGAACAACAGAACGATGAAGAGAAAAAGATACCAGGGACAGGGAGGTCCCACTGGGGAAAGCCAGGTCAACATCAAGAGCTTAGAAAAAAACCCGAGGTACTACTTACTATATACTTAGCACCAAGTTTTCAAAGGAACCTTAGAAAATTATGAGCTGTGCTCCCTACTTCCTAAGGTATTTGAAAACCTTAATCTTATCTAGTGACCAAAAAGCCACTAGGTTCTGCACCAGCTTTGTCTTTATATGGTTTTAAGATGATAACATGGCAAGCATTTGTTACGTCAAATCAAATTGATTTACAAAGGAAAACTCTAGAAGTCTATCCCCTTCTTACTAACTTTCTTACTGTATATATAATTTCTTTGAAAGAGCTATAAATACTTCCTGCCCCCCCTTAATTGATTTTTTGGCTTATCCTATCCAGTATGCTTACAAAAAAATAAAATTCTATATATTTGTATTAAAATTATATAAGTAATAACTGCAAAATGCAAGCTGAAGTTAAGATTACTGTGCTTTGACATAGTATTCATCCAGATCCTTGATAAGGAAAATGTCTTATTATCATGTGGCAGAGTAAGAATTGTCTTTAACTTTGCTTTCTTGCTTTTAAGTGCTTATGTGACAGATAAGCTTACTATTCTCACTTAGCAACTTCAAATGTCTTTTTTATTTTATCAATACTAGGTTCCTTTCAAAGGAAATAGAAGAGATATGAAAAGGCTGAATTCTGCAGAAGTACTTTAAATGTTTAATTTCAATGATGTAATCAGATACAAAAATGAAACCAAATAATGCCTAGTACCTTTGCATATTTATTTTTAATCCACAAAAATATTTATATGAAGGAATTTTAAGTACTGTAATGATAATCCACCTCTAATGATGGATATAATTTCAGGATTAAAAAAAAGTTAACATTTGTTAAATTTAACAGTAAAATATGCCCATCCCAAATATAACATCTATGCCTCTGGTAACTTGTCATCAGCAGCTTCTAGAAACTGCATGAATAAATGGTGATTGAAGACAATTTTGTTAAGGAAGAAAAAAAATAAAGGAAGTAAGTAGAAATCCTGTGAATATGCTAGTATAACATTATCAAATAGATATTTTTCCAATTAATTTTTGGGTTTATTCTGTCAGACAGACTTTTGTCTAAATCCTAATTAGCTGATCCAATGTTCTTTAATTCTCATAACAACGGTAACTCATGAGACCTACTATATACCAATTAGATCTCTCAGTCGGAATGACTTGCAGGATTCTTTTGCACTCCTTCATTGAAATGACAGACACTACTGTGTCCTTCACTAGCTAGTCCCTTGGTCATAAAAAAGTCTCTCCTTGGATTTTAATGGGGTTAAAAGAGGTACAAATTATACCAAATAGACATATAAAACAATGTTTCTGAAAATAAATTATTTGGTAGATCATTTAAAGCTCATAATTTTAGCAGAACGTTTTAAAGGACATTGTTAATTTAAAATATTCTATATGATAAAGAAGTCAACCTTCTGCCTTTCTAGCTTGCTGACATAAGTTGAACTCTATGCAATTTTCTTCTTTTTTGTCTGTTTTTTCCAGAAAAATAAAACTTATGACAGAAATTCTTCTATGCTTGCACAAAAAAGATCAAGAAAAACCCTCTTTATCCAGTTGTACTGGGAAAAACCCCCACACCTATTTATCGAATCTGCAATTGTAAATACCATATTTACACAGAATGCAAATGCCGGATACTGTCTAGAAGACAAACATAAGTAATACAAATCCTGTGCTGACTCGACAACTCTGGCTGTGCATAAAAGAATCACATAGAATTGTTTAGTTTGGAAAAGACCTTTAAGATCACTGAGTCCAACCATAAACCTAACACTTCCAAGTCCATCACTAAGCTATGCCCCTAAGCACCATGTCTACACGTCTTAAATACCTCCGGGGACGGTGACTCAACCGCTTTTCTGGGCAGCCTGTTCCAGTGCTTGATAACCCTTTCACTGAAGAATTTTTTCCTAATATCCAATCTAAAGCAAATAAATAAAAACCAGGAGACTTCTATGTCCAGGCATTTCATGCCACTACTTCCAGAGTAATCTTTGCAGATCAACATTATCCTCCATGCCCTCTTTTCCATACCTAAGATTTCCAAGATTGCCATGGACTTTAGACTGCCCAGGAAGTTTTCTTCAAGACAAGTTATTTTAGTGACATTTTCTAGAGAAGCAGATGCATTACTGCAGCAAACAATGTGTAAGCATCGTTTTCTTGCACAAATTTATTATATTGTTGCAAACAGTTATTGGGATTGATTACCAACCTGGAAACAAACTCAGGAGTAAAAGTTTGTCAGAGCAAGACAACAACAACAGAAAATTATGCAATAAAAAAGCAGTGATTTATATAACACATGCTAAGGAATGATTCCTGAAGAGCCTGTACCCAAGACAGACTGCTAATTAAGTTAAAATTAGGCATGCAATGATAAAATAGCTATTTTCCAGTGAATGAACACGGCATCTATTATCATATCTTGAACAGCCGTTTAAAACTTAATTTAACATTGAATTTGACCCTCTGCGTGTAAAAGCATGGAGCAATCCACATCACTGGACTTACCTTTGAAATACCTAGAGCAGAAAAACCCTACAGAAGAACTCATTCCGGTCTACCAGGGAGTTTTGATAGCGACATAAAGAGGAGCAGGAGTTAGTCTGCATTTTATATAATTTTGGAAATTTTCCAAATTGCCACATTAAGTATGAAACCTCAAAAGTCATCATCCCTCAGAAAAAGTCATCATTGCTCAGAAACATTTCTGCCTTAAAAACTGCATTTCACAGTTATGTGAAAAGAGCAGCTAAACCCTCTCTGCCTAACTGATACATAGTTTACTGGCTGACCAGTTGGAACCACTTTAGTGTCCCATGAAAATGAGAAACATGATGGTAATCAGAAGGGGTATTTCAAAATGGAGGAATCACACGGCTCACCATGGAGCAATGACACCACTCGCAAGAGACAGGCAAGCAGGACATATTTCAGCATCACTGCATTCACGTTAGGACTACAAGGGTACAAAACCTAAGCAATTTCATGAGGAAGAAAGCACATGCTAATGAAAGGCGCTTGATCAGCAGTCACACTCTTGGATTCCAATTGATCCTAGCTGCTGTTACAGCTATTTCCTTTCTGAATTTATTCTCCCCTTCTACCATCTACTTCTTGTTTCTTCTATTTTCATTTTTAGCCAATCAGAGCAGGATGTATTATTTTGACTCTGAGTTTTTGTGGAACCTGAGAGACAGGAACCTGAGATCCTGGTTGGAGGTTGAGTTCCTATAGCTACTGCAATACAAACATCAAATTACCCGAAACCTGCTCAGAAGTTTAATATCTTATTTAATCAATCAAATTTAACCACGTTTCAAGTATACAGGCCTCTGGCTAATTACTATTCTTAGTTAGATATGGAAATAAATATTTGTTCATTTCATTTTTTTTCTGAACACTGAAGATTCAAGAAGATTATGAGAATACTTTTAACAGTCCAGAAACCCTTCTATTTTGGGAACTGGTTTCCAATGCATAGAGTTAGTCTTCACCAAGACACACATAACTGTAGTTGGTTACGTATGCGTAACAACCTTCAAAAGATAAATAATAACAAATGTTTATTGGCTTAGTGACAAGTTTTACTAGCTAAAGAGGTTAAAGTTTTGGGACCGTGAAGAACAGTTTATCAGGTACTCACAGGCGCCCTGGACTTCAACATATCCAAATAAGGGAAGTATAGGCAGCAACAACAACTGTGTAAGCTGAATGCTAGTTCAGGATTCTGATTTCTCAATCTGTTGTACTCTGAAGCTGCTTTACTGAACATATGGCTTACCTAATTGAGGGTTTGGAGCACTACTAAAATTACAAAATGCTTATGCACATTGAAAATGATAAAACTATACATGTATTACAGGGAACTAAAAATACAGTATGAGACTCATGGGTCATAAAAGGAGAAGAAAGAATTCATTACTAAGGAAAAGAGAAGTAATTAATTAAAATCATGAGCTTACAATCAGAGCTAGAAAAAATAAAACTGAAATCCCAGCAACTCTTACATGCTCTGATTCACATCCAAACAACTACAAACTCAGCTGTGTGAAGGAAATACGTTGAATTTGCCTTCTTTTTCAGGCACCCTCCCTATGTAAAGAAGATGCACATCTAAGCAGTTACAAAAGTGACTATACAGCATTCTCTATGAAGCGTGTAAAAACCAGTGAAACATACACATTAGCCTGGTAGTTGCAACCTGCGTGTGACTCATGCTGGAAGAACTGCATTGCAGTAGTCAAATATTTGGTGCAGCTGGAGGAAGGGAACAACAGGAGGTGCAAGCGTCTGTAACCCCTTGGAGTGCACAGCTCTATCAGGTGCAGGACACAGCGCTGTAGAGCTACAATAAATGGAGCTCCTTGTGATATGGAAATACGTTATGGGTTTGGAACCATATACAGTGCATTCTCACAGCTTTTTACAAACACTGGTGTTAGTGGTTCAAATATGAGTGAGGTGGACTGAAAAATGGCTGAACTACTGGGCTCAAAGAGTTGTGATCAGTGGCATAAAGTCCAGCCGCAGGCCAGTCACAAGTGGTGCACGCTTGGGCTCGATTAGCAGTCCAGTACTGCTAATATCTTCATTAATGGCCTGCACAATGGGACAGAGTGCACTCTTGGTAAGTTTGTAGATGATACAAAATTGGGAAATGCAGTTGATACACCGGATGGTTGTGCTGCCATTCAGAGAGACCTCAACAACCTAGAGAAAGGGTCAAACAGGAACTTATAAAGGTCAACAGAGACAACCACAAAGGCTAACACCGGGTGAGGAATAACCCTATGCACCAGTCCATGCTGAGGGATAACCAGTTAGGAAGCAGCTTGGCAAAAAAAGACCTGGCCGTCCTGGGGGACAACAGGTTGAACATCAGCCAGCAGCATGCCCTGGCAGAAAAGAAATACAACAGCCACTTAGGTTGCATTAGGAAGGATGTTGCCACTGAGTGAGCTGTAATACTAAAAAAAAAAAAAGTAGTAAAAAAAGGCCCTACCAAAAAAAATTTGTTTGCTGTTATTTGTTATTTTTCATTATTATTTGTTTGGGTAATAGGAAAAAAATCTTCTAAAGAAATTTACTTAAACACAGTCAGACTGGAAACAGCTTAGAATCAACCATTATTTAATTTTTCGTGACCGATACTCTAAACGTGATAGACATCTACCTAAACAGCCTGCTCTGAAGCATCTCTAGTACTGATAACAGTCATGAATTTATATGAATTTTTTTGTGTTGACTATAAAGAAAGTTTCATTTTCTCTTCAGGTTATTCAATCAATTTTTTAACCATTAAATTTTAAGTCAATAGCAAGTATAAAATCTTTTCACAACTGTAAGTCAAAGTGTTTTGACTTTCTCTACTTCCTTTCTGGGTTTTGTTGGATTTCTTTGTTTTGGTGGGTTTTTTGCTTGCAGGGTTTTTTTCATTAATTTTTATTTTATTTTTTTACTAAAACTTTCAATGCAAAATTGAAAACTGTGGTAATTCATGAAACTTCTAAAATTGCTTTTACCTGGAATACATAACTAGCTCTTTTTTCTAGGCAGATTAAATGAAAAAATCAGATTGTTGAGTTTAAAAATGTCCCTTTTCATATTGAGTAAATCCACATCTTGTAGGCAGTGGAACCTAAGAAGGATTTATATTCTATACAATCATTTTTCTCGTTTAGAACAGCTATACAGAAATGAATACAGTAGCATGTCATAAATATTACTGTTTTTTTCTTATCACTGCATTTTTGTGTGGTTGAGGAGTGTAAAGCTCTCTGTTAGAAAAGGATATTAATCACTCCTTAAAATATGGTGACAGATGGCAACATTGCATATATGTGAGAGAAGTATCATATCCAAGCACACAGAAATACAATATCACACTTCAGTAAACAATTATTCTTCATGCCTTTCTTTCTTTTTTTTTTTTTTTTTTAAAGCTTAATAAAGTACTAGCTACTAGCTAGAACTAGTGATAGAAAATGTTGTCAGCAAACATGTGGGAATCAAGGTTAGGAAATTAGCTAGGAAGTCCTTACATGGAGAGATAAAAATTCTTGATATACCATCACTGCCTCTCTAATACATTTTTGTTATAGGTAATGTGAAAGTTCTTACAATCCTGGCAGATTTATTTGAGAAATGTTCTAAATATTTACAATCAGGATTATGTTTAACATCTCAGAGATAGATTATATAACCCTTACAACTAAGGAGTTTGTTTTCCCACTAGTCCTACTGAGAGACCCACTTAAGTTATTACATGATTAACATTACAGTAAAGTCAGGCACTTTTTTTAGCCTTCTCAAGTCATATATACCATGATTTTGCCTAGTACTAATACAACAGGATAAAAAAAAGATTTGAACATGAAGGGACTAGATCACAATATTCAAGTAAAAAAGGAACACAGTAGAATTCCACAGAGAAATGTTAAAATTTTTAAGACAGCTTCCAAAGAAATACACGTGCTTTTCTAATGCTGAAGAGGTAATACCATCCAATCCCTCTTTAAAAACTTACTTTGAATTATGTTGTCAGCTTAATTAAGGTTTGAAATGAAAATTTACCTAACTGCTACCACACAGGACAAATTACTTGTGTAAATGACGAACAGCAACAGAGAAAGCTCCAGAAGCTTGTTATTAAATGTCTCTGGTCAAGACATCCAAGCTTAAACAACAATCTGATTACCTCCAGGCTTAAACAACATTCCAATTCTTCCAATGCACTCTACTGCTTTCAGTACTACCTTCCTCTCCCCTTTCTGAATTATTATGGTGCAGTCACCCAGTTATGCATCTGTGACACTGGGTATCACTGTGACATGCAATGGCATTTTTAAGCAGCAGTACTGGATGTACAAGAAAAAAAAAAACACGTGATTTTCTTTTTTTAATAATCCATAAACTATTAAAACTCCAAAA
The DNA here is from genome assembly GCF_965231255.1 of Vanellus vanellus. NCBI lineage: Eukaryota > Metazoa > Chordata > Aves > Charadriiformes > Charadriidae > Vanellus > Vanellus vanellus. The sequence goes on along the minus strand of NC_138910.1, from coordinate 55,938,759 downwards.
CAGAATTTAAAAAACCACAAGAACTAAAGAGATGTTTCCTGACAAACTGACACCACTCTTAAATACTGGATTAAATACCTTTCAGGATATCAATCCAATAGTCCATCTTATTAAAGAGAAATGCTGTGACCATTTGTTTATTAGATACTTGTCAGCAAGTAGTGCGAATCATGACACTTAACACAAAACAAAATCCACACAATGGGGAACTAAACTGAATCATACCTTATTACAAGTATACTAGTAACTGCGTTAAACCCATCAATGTATGCTATAAATCCATCATTAGAACACTGCAGAAGATATTTTGGAGATCCTAGTCAGAGACATATTTTTAAAAACTTATTTTTTTATTTAAAAATGAAAAATTCGGAACAATTCCACTCATCAAAACTGTCAAAAGAGGGTTGTTTTGGGTTTTTTCCATTGTCTCATAAAAATTTTTAAACTTTATATACTGCTACAAACCCAAAATGTCATAGCCATTGATGCTGACAGTAAAAATCAGTAGCCAAAACCTCAGTACAAACAAGCCATCTTATGTGCTCGAGGAGCGTGGACGCCAGCTCCTAAACTTCCAGCACAAAATTTCATGTGGCAAACCCCACCTTCTTCATGTGGTGCTACAGTACCAATAATTGTTTCAAGTGCTCCAATGTACTTTTGCATCTGAAAGGAGCGAAGAGCAAGTGGAAGAATGCACGTCAAGGATGGGTCAGAAGAGGATGTGCGTTTCACTAGTTTTACAAGAGCCTAGTAATATCAGAATTTTTCAGAAGAAAAAGAATATAATGGCACAACTGCACAGCTGCAACACTGTAGCTTTGGAAACAGTTGGAAACAAGTCACAGTCTGATTCTACTTTGTTGTGTTCACACTAAGTGCAAACACTTGAAAAAAAAAACCCCACTGAGCAGAAAAGATTGTGTGGGTTTATTTAAAAACTGTTTCCCACTACAATATTGAAATAAAAACTGCAACAAAATCACAAGATCAAAAGAAAAGTAACTGAAGTATTTATCAGAATACTAACATTGCCCTCAATGAATACTGAGCAGGCATCTGTCAGCTTAGATTTTAATATAGTATCACTATCCATACTCCTGTTTTAAAGTAAGTAGGATACTAGTACTAAAATTCTTGGCATTTCAAAGCCAATTACAATTATCTATTTGGACTCTATGACACAGTTTAGGAAAAAATAACAGTAAACTTTTTCAGGAAATATTTTGTATTATCATAAGAAAATACATTTTACTAATTTCAGGAAGGTCAGTGTTCTTCAATTGCTGTTACCTCAATGAGAATTAACTACTTGAAAAAATTTCCAGTAAACACCTAAAAACTATATATTTGACAACCTAAGCCTACTGATACAAAAATCAGAAATATAACAGCTTGCAGAACAGACATTAAATCAAATGAGAATGCCGTAATTTTAACATGAAGTTAAGAGTAGATGTCTCACCCTGCTGAATTATGTAATCAATTTCAAATACTTATCACCACAACAAGGGAAAAAAAAAATTAAAAAATAATCAATGAACAAAGTATTAGTAAAGGGTTACAAACACTTTCACTTTTGCTAAAAGTTAAAATTTATCACACTGCATCCTAACAAATTGACAATAGCTTACATGAAATAAATTCTGGGGTCGTCAAAAAGCTAAAGGAAAGATACGCTTTCTGGTTTAATCCCTTGTAGAAAGGATCTAGACTACATAAAGTTGTGACTGCATATAAACCTTTTTTCCTTTGTATCAAGGTGGATGCCTTACTCATTTCATCTAAACTATCATTAAGGTGTTGTTTAACACCTTTGTGAGTCAGATCTCAAAGTCTCAGCTCTTATGTGCACTGTGCTTCCCTGTCTCGGGGCTAATCTCACTAGCTCAAGCTGAAGCAAGGAGAAAAAGCACTAGAAGCAGCCCTAGAAAAAAACGGTATCGAATAATAGGGCAGCAGGAGTTTCAAGAGTTGTCAATTCAGAATCTTTGATGAGCGATAAATTAATTTTAAAAAGACTACTAGATATTTTGATTAAAAGAGGGTATTTTGATTACACAGGATTTGATAAAATCGTACTGATAATTCCCACTTGTCTGCCAAATTATCTGAAAGGTAATAATTTACATGCTGTATGAGAGGTGCTTTGCTGAGCTATAATGAAAGGTGTGGCGCAGTCTATGGAATTTAAGTTATAACTGTAACACAAGGATGAAATTCAACTTTTCCCTATTGCAGTGTATCTGGGTATCAGGGCTATGTCTATGCGCACATCCAGCACACTGGATTCCCTGGGTGATCCGAGGAACTCTGCAGCTAGTCTGTGCGCTAGGCAATGGACCAGCTTGAGAGAAGGTGATTGACTTGAAACCCTAATTGACCTCACAGCAAAGCATGTAACCATTACAGGAGTTTTCCAGGTAAGAACTGCAGCCAGAGATTCCCCCAGGCATCCTCTGCTAAGCCTAAACCAACTGATAGGCAACTCCCTGAATCCCTAAATGCATCGATAACGTTGCAAGACGAGGAACTGGGTGTCCAAGCAGCTTCCCCAGGTAGTTCCTGGTGTAGAAATAAATTCTACCTGTTGTAGTACAGAATACGCTGTCAAAAGGAACTTCTTGCAGATGAAGAAATGGTCCCATAGGATGCTTTCTTGTTAAAATAGATGTTTTGCACAGAATTTAAGATAATCAACAGAAACATCATGCATAAATTGGAGTCATCATGCAGAATCCCTGGCCAGGTGGACATAAGTGTTCAGCAAAACAACAAACAGTTCAGGGAGTCTTACTCAATCCAGCTCAAGACACCATACCAGGTCCATAAGAAAAAAATATCTAAATGAGCTGTTTATTTTAACAAGCACTCACTGTCTGCAAGTTCAATAAAATCATTCCTTGAATAGTTTTCGTTTCTCCTGGGTATCTTCAAACTCTTGTACTGTTTTGGCCATCAAAGGTAGCTGTAAACATCCTGTAACTTATCCCTCACTAAATAAATTCACTGATGGAGATTTGGATGACAACAAATACATAATTTGTTATGTACAACACATCTAAATATGTCAATGTATATAGCTGTCTGAAAACTAATGAAATTATTCACAGTGGAACAAAACAAGTTGATAAACATGAACTTATTGAACAACTACAGAATAATATTTGATACAAGTTTTACTAAAAGGAGATAGTTCTTTAAAGCTTGAAAGTTCTTTAAAGTTCTTGAAAACTAGAGGACAGAAGGCTGAATCTGAGAAAAATGCAGTGCACAAGTGTGTTACGCCATGCCACAAAAATAAATTAAGAGACAGAATATGGTTGCTTTCTAGCCCAAAGTCAATGCTAACCTCTGTAATGGAACTGCAAAACCCTAAACAATAAGTTGAATTGTGATACAATGTGATATGGAAATGAGACTACAAAAGACAGTGACAACTTAAAGAAAAAGGAAAACAAACAAAAAGAAAAAAAAAATATTTCAAGGTGAATTGCAAAACCAGAAACTATATCATAGATCAAGGTGAGATGAGGGTTCTCATTTAAAAGTATCATTTTCTGTGATGTTTGAAAGAAGCCTGGAGGTATTTTACACTGTAGAAGTTTTGAGATATATTGGTTTGGGGGAGGGAGGAAGGTTAAGTGGAGGGCAGTTTACACCTCGTTTTTCACCCAGAATAGGATAAACATTAATATCAACAAACAGGTAGACCCTGCGGCTTTAAAATATGTAGAATTTAAAAATCTACACAGATTTGAGTCTATGTTCATCCACTATGAAGCTATCATAAAGGCCAAAGTCCATAGTTTCCAATTCCATGGAAATGACCTTTAGAAATATATTATTTGCTCCAGTTTGGTAAGTAGCAAAGGTCTATTTAATTTTCCTGGTTATTTCAGATGTCTTTGCTAATTTTTACTCATATCAAGGGCTGCAGGTTTCTAAAAGTCAAAAATGCTGCTGTTTTGAGGAATATCTTAAGTTGTTCAAACTGCAAAGTTTTATACTTATATCTAGCCATAGCTTCTACTTAATTTATTTGAAAATATGTAGAGTGTTTGGTAAACACAAAAGAATTGATGGGAACATGATACACAATTTGCAAGTAGTTTAAAAGCTAGCTTCAATGATCAGAAGTTGGGAGGCTACTGCATTGCTAAAATAGCGGTTCTTGGTATCTTAGACCACTCCCTTGGTGGTACAAATTAAAACTGTTGAGTGTAATGAGGGAGAGACTTACAGAGAGTTCTATAATTTTTAGGCTACCTGAAAATCTCACTGGTCCAATTAATATCACACTTATAGCTCAAAGGTGTATAGAGCTTTTATTTACTTATTTTTTTTACTGTTTTACAAAGAAACATTTCTCTTCTTTTTCAAAGTCTATGGCACCATATTAGGAGCACCTTCATCTGGCCATCCATAACTTTTTTACCCTTTTGCCTGTGAACAGATGGAAGCTTCAGGTTCTAAGCATACAGAGGTTTTCTATGGATTGTTTTCCTTTGCCTTGGACATGTGACAAATTTAACTTCTTATAAGTAATTCCACAGCCTACAGCATTCTTTACTACACTTGAGAATTAATGAATTTCCTTAAGATAATATTTTGTTCACAAAAAGAATCGTGCTTTCTCGAAAAAGCACAACAAACATTTTCCTATTATCAAAACCCAAACACGTTTATATTAAAAGTTGCCTGTTTTAAGCTGTCCTGCCTTAGTAGCTATCTATTCCTTTTCCACTGTTCAGATTAAGAAAAGTAGTATTTATCAGCAAGAACAAGAGAAATAGCAATTTAAGGTGAGGTAAATTTTTAATGTTATTTTTTCTACTCAGAAATATAGAAAATATATTCTTTCAAAAAGCAAAAGTCTACAATTATTTAGTAAGCAAGCCATGCGCACTGGACAATGCACTTGTTCAGCTGAGGATTTAGTCTATCCCCTCCAAAATTCAAATGGCCTGACTGTCAATGCACGTATTCCACTTTAGAGATGGTAAAGCTGTAACATTTTTATTATTTTTGTAAAGAAAATGCTTCACAGTCTCTTAGAAGTCAGAAGATGTAAGTGAAAAAGGAGCAAATCTTAGCATTTTCTTTTGTGTTGACTTCATGAGCTTATTTCATTCTTAACCAGCACAACTGTTTGTAGATGCCCATTCACCTTTTTTATTCCAGATGCAAAAAGCAAAGAATATGTAAATACTATTTAACTTAGGGTTTTATATGTATGAAAGAAACAAAGAAATATAATGGCACATTCATTTTAGCTGTTCCAAACTTGAGACTGTAAATATTGCAGAATTGTAAAAAAAAAAAGGGGGTGTGTGTGTGTACAAAATAATTATCCCAAATTACAACAAACCCAAGTAGAGCAACTTCACAGAATGAGAGAAGAGTTTGGATTGCAAGGGACCTCTAAAGGTCATCTAGTCCCAAACCCCTGCAATAAACAGGGATATCTTCAACTAGATGAGGTTGCTCAGAGCCCCATTCAACCTGACCTTGAATGCTATCAGGCATTGGGCACCTACCTCCTCTCTGGGCAACCTGTTCCAGTGTCTCACCATCCTCACTGTAAAAGATTTCTTCATTTTTTCTAGTCTAAGTCTACCCTTTTTTTAGTTTAAAACCATTATCCCTTGTCCTACCACAACAGGCCATACTAAAAAGTCTGTCTTCGTGTTTCTTATAAGTCTCCTTCATGTACTGAAAAGCCTCCAATAAGGTCTCCCTAGAGCCTTCTCTTCTCCAAGGCTGAAAAATTGCAACTCGCAGCCTGTCCTCATAGGAGAGGATCATTTTTGTGGCCCTCTTCTGGACCTGCTCCAACAGGTCCATGTCTTTCCTGTGCTGAGGGCTCCAGAGCTGGACGCAGTACTCCAAGTGAAGTCTCTCTTGTAAATATGCAACTTTTCCCAGCAAAACAAGAACATGCTTCTAAAAGACTGATCATGCATTCAGGTTACTTTAAAAATAAAAATTACTCACTTTCTGATTTACCAGATCTTTAAGTAAACAATTCACGAATAATTGAATATGACATTTTAAAAATATGCAAATCTCATTTTCTTCTTCAATTCAAATGGCTGTTTCCCTGCCTCATGGCAGAAACAAGTCAGGAAAAAAAGAGTCTAACTTTTGTAAAGTGAATCAGATCCGAGCATAGTTAATAATGAATGAAAGACTTTGTTATTCCAGTGTCTATAAGGAGAAAAAGCAGCTCATGTGGTTGCACCTCCTCACAAAGGTGAAAACAAGAGAGGCTTAATATGGTGGGAGCGGTCTGAATAGTCAGATGGAGAAGAAAATAAAGCCCTTAAGGTGAAGGTTTAACCAAGTGAATTCAGGAAAAGGGAGGCTAAACAAAACCAAAACTTGGACTGAGTATCCTCAGTGTGTTACAAGACAAAATACGAAAGTAAATATCAAAGAACAGGTTTGGTAATAGCATTACATGATTGACAGTAGTGAAAGAACCCCTCTGTACCCCCCAGCATTCTGAAAAAAATACAGGGTGATTGTGGCTTTGAAAAGCCCCATTTACTGCAATAGATAAACAAGACTTTTATAAATTCATGCACTAGATAAGCATTGCTTATCTACACTCTTGGTCTTTTTTGTTATTTTAAATCTGTTCTTTGATGTCTGATAATATGCTTCCTGACTTTATCAATAAAAGTCATATTTTATAAGTTGCGTATAAAGAAAAATGCTTTTACTTTTGTTTTTCTGAAGACAAATTAACCATAGAAAATTGAAGAACATTCAGCTGACGATACTGTAGAAAATGTAGGAAACATACTAGCAAACAGGTATTTAAATGCCTTTCTCTTTAGGCATCAAGGGTCATCATTATAGAGAAAGATATTAAATAATTACTACGGAGGTGTATGTTGTAAGTCATTACATCTTATCCCATGAATTACAAAAGGAGATGAAGGAAGGGAGAGAAATTAAAAAAATCAGTCTCAAATGTCTTAGAAGGAATTGGTTATCATTTAGGGAGGGATAATTATCTCTGGCTATATCCATACTGTCTTCTGCGGGCATATCAACATGTTCCATAGTGCAAAACATGGCCCATACTCTGAAAGCTTCAGAGTCTTATTGGGATAACCAAGTTGATGAAGCTGAGAAATATATTGTGGGGACAGAGAATTTTATATCATGAAAAGATGGGTTAAAGGGAGTTACCATTGTAATAAATCTCTATGTCCTCTTACTAAAAACGATGTAGCCTTTGTGCTCACATATGCATAGGACTAGTTATTTCAGCTCTTTAACCAACAATAATACTTGCTACAACAGAACGTATTATGTGATCAAACACCCCACTGAATCATTATCACATGGCTGCTGCTTTCTCCAGTGTGGGTTCCTGTCTGACAGAGAACATTTTGATGAATGCATTACTTGAAAATTTTTCTTGATTCTCAGTTTGAATTCTAAATGAGTGTTTATCTAAAACTTTAGGATACTGTGTTGATTACAGAATTATTTTATATTGAAAATCTACTTAATTTCCTTAAGGGAATAGACTTGCATTACAAAACATAAAAAAAAAAATATATATTTTTGTTAATCTGGTAGCTGGGATCAAATGTAAGGCTTGCTGAGCAGTACAGAAGTCAGCAATCCATAGCAGGTGTCTGAAGGTGACAAAAGAGCAGATTTCGAATGGTAAGAAAGAGGATGTCGCAAGGTTATCAGCAGGAAAAAATACTGCCTTGAAATAATTTTTTACAATCACTTTTATCCTCTAATTTTGGAAGGAAAAAGGTAAAAGACTGCTGACCTCCAATTTCACAATATTTAATAAAAGTGCATAGTAGTTTATGTAAATATGTGGTATTTATAAAGTATATTTAGTTCTCAAATTTTTTTGTGTTACCCCAGCAATATTTTTAGCTGTTCCTTCAGTCGTAGTATTCCAAATTTCGCTCAATAACTCCTATTCTGATGGCATACTTACTTGCCCTTATTTTGTTAGTTAAGAAAATTTGAGTATACTGCCAGACTAGAATTCTGTAACTAGAAATTTTACTGAAGATAATATATACTTGTTATATGTATACCCAATACACTAGCATTGCATAGAACTGGAAGAGCACATTAAAGGAGAGAAGTTAATACTCTAGTTAAAAAAAAGGATATTTTATACCCCAGATAGGTGCTCATTCTTGTTCCAAATAACAGCCTCTGGAGTTTATTTCTGGGTGGTTTGTATTAACTTTAATCTAAGAATGAAGTGTTTTCTTGGAGATTAAACTTCAGCTCAGCTACATTCTGTTAGGTTTCCATCATTTTCTTGCTATCAAAATACGGTCACTTTAATAATACTGAGTGGAGAGTAAAGAATAAGAGAAAAACAATGTGTTGAAGTTATCTTCCATGCCCTACTGACTTTAAGTAGTGAAAGTTAACTGCTGAGCACAGCAGTGAGTGAAGGACTCATGCAGTGAGCAGCTGCCTCCCTTGGAATAACATGTGTTTAAAAATACTTTCTGTTACAGGTAATTTTGTCTTTACAGTCCAAAAAGCCTCAGCTGCTCTCAAGGACAAAGCTCATGGTACCAAGCTGTCTAAAAAGTGATTTCCTGATTTCCTTTAGATTTCCCTTTTTTTTTTTTTTCCCCTCCTTTCTCTAATTTAAAAGTCTTGGATAATAAAAGCAGACCTGTGTATTAGAGAATAAAAAGCACACACGAAATCCTGTAAAAAGCTGAGTTACACCCAATCCTTTCTCGCATGTAGGGTGCTCGCCAGTATAAGGAGGCGCTTAAGAACTCACATACTTCTAAAGTTCACATAACAAAGACAACTTTTATCACTATAAAAGGTCAGACCTGCTGACATATTCAGCCTTCTCCGCACAGTTCCTACAATGTAAGCTGCATGCCAAGACACTGCAAACAGCTGGTTATCATAATATCAGCACAAAGAAATGACCAGCTTGTACCGAAACAGCATATGGTTCCCAGCCCTCACATCAGGTCAGAGACTTGAGACTAAGAGTGTGCATGGCCCTACCATAAGCATCTCCAGCTGTTTGTGCTGTCACAATCAGACACAGCTTAGAGCAACTGCAAAGATTGTCTAATCTTCAGGGCATCTTATTTGTCAGGAACCAGGACTGTGGGCATGAGGGACGATAATATAATATAAGCTGCTATTTCCTGCTGAACATTGGGCTGTACTCACTGAAGTGATATCTTGACCTTTAGTACAAAGTTGGGCATTAAATGGTATTGATCATTGTTCCAGACCAAAAAGCTCACCTTGTGTATTTAGAACAAAACAAGATGTTTTCAGCTCAAAAGTTTAAGTTATTTTACATCTTGGCAGCTTAAACACCATCTTATCTCTTCCACTGTGTAAAATTGTTCTAGTCTTTCCTTAATCTTCACTTAAACTATTGGAGAAGTTAGCAGCTTAAGTGTATTAACAGAAATAAGCAGATTTATACTGTATCATCCAACTACAAAATTATAGATTCAACAGTTGAAGTTATGTCAGGGGAGGTTTAGATTGGATATTAGGGAACATTTTTTCACTGAAAGGGTTATTAAACATTGGAATAGGCTGCCCAGGGAGGTGGTGGATTTGCCATCCCTGGAGGTGTTTAAAAAAAGGATAGATGTGGTACTTGGGGACATGGTTTAGAAGTGTTTTTTGTCAGGGTAGGTTAATGGTTGGACTTGATGATCTTAAAGGTCCCCTCCAACCTCAGCAATTCTATGATTCTATTTTATGAGTTGTAAAAATAGTTTTTTCCATTTCCAGTTTCTATGTGTATGAATACAGATAAATGATGTTTTGTCCATTTTCCTCCTTAAAAATAAAGAGCTCCATGCAGAGAAGTCTTCACATATTATTCACTTGTAATTTTGCTAAACATATTTATGTAGAATATCCCTATTCATATTTCCTGTTCAGACCTCCTGTTTCCTTGCTCAGGCAAGTTGTTCTGGGGGACTCATTCTTCTAGGCCTAGGTAACCAAATTTCCATTGAGTCTGGGAATTTCCATCAAGCTGGTGTGATGCTCAGCTGGGCTTAATAGATATGTTCATTCAAGTACCAATTCCAAACCCAAGTCATCAATGAAAAAAACTGATTAACACTGTTTTTTTAAGAGGTCTGAATCAGGTAATAATTTAAAAAATCAGAAAAGAATTCATTATTTTATGTTAATGGAATAACATTTTACTACTTCAGTTAAGATTCTTTAAATAACTTTTTTCACAAAAGTGATATTAACACTCTCAGCCAAACTAGTCACATAAATAGGAACTTATGCATCTAAAATTTTGCTGGAAAGCTGCATGGTTTACATTACTTCTATGTTCTCAGATCCATTTAAAGTGGTTTCACTGCAAGACAACCAATAGATTTTAACTCTCCTTCTCAAAAGACAGTATCACCAGTTGACGAAAGGATAGGCCTCTGGCTCTGCAGCAGATCGTGCAATGAACTTATTCTTGTGGTTGATAAAATGCTGAACAAAAGTGAAACCAGAACTCTTTAATTAATTTGTGCTGGATCTAATCAGGAAATAATAATTTTAAATTACGGTTTTCTGTTTACTTCTGTTCATAGAAACTAGAGGCCTTGGAGTATTTTCACCTATGAATTAAAAATATTCTTTTACTGTTACTGAAAAATTCCTAGTGCTACCTTTTTAAACAGTATTTCAAGACTGAAATTACATTTTCAGTTGTCAAAATAATGTTGAAGTCACAATATTTTTTTCATTTTAAGATTAAAGCAATTCATGTTTAAGTTACAAATGAAACCAGACACTAATATTTTGATATACTGGCACAAAATACAAGTCAGATATAACTGCTAGAGAATTTCTCAGTAACTTTCACAGTTCAATCACCCACTTTTCCCAAATGTCATTTCACGTGCATTCATACAATGTACCACAACACAGCTCAGCCATGCAAAAGGCAATGGGCATTTCTTAAAAACACCTCAGGATCTTTTTCTTATTTTGGAGGTAAAACGTAAATACTGATGAGGTACAGCCCAGCATTTTTCTCCAGAAAGATACACACCGTATATCATTATGATGCTCTTTGTGTTAATGCTGTGGATATTAATCTTTTGTGGTACAGCATGATTGAAAATCCCCAAAACAGTAGTACAACATTCTGACAGTTTCAACTTGGAACCATTTAAATAATGTGAGTACCTCTTGCTTAAAGTCACACCTCTACAGGCACTATATCAGTGCACAAGAACATATACTTCCTTTATGAAGGTAGGGTTGCAGATTTTGGGATTCATCTCTCTCTATTATTATCTATATTACAAATTAAAAAAAAAAAAAAAAAGCATTCTCATTTCAAAGTGCAAGAAAATGGATTAAAGGTTCTGTCTCTGGTGACCCAACATTTAGTAAGGCTCATAAAGTTCACAATGAGAAAATCAGAATGGAAAATTTCTTCTAGTCAGGTAACAAAAGGGAACATTAAAGGCTTAACAATAGAGGATAAAATGGTTTACCTAAATCTTTTCTATGCAAAGATCCAATTTTTTATGGTGTTCTTTTATAAAATCTTTAATAAATGTGGATTTAATCAGATTTTCATAATTAAATCTTCCTTATTGTAAGGTGCACATTCATAGATTAGAAGCTGTTTTTATAGTGTGAGGAAAATTATCATGCAAGGTCTTTATTTGAGGGGAGGTTTTTTCAGTAACAGAGAATGCAAATTATATGCCTTCTTTGACAATTAAAAAAAAAACAACTAGGCTCAGATTTCTAATATCATGATTGTAATGCAAATTCTGAAAAGGATATTCAATGTCCCACACTGCTGTGAAAAATTTCAAAAGGTCAGCTATTAAGCATGCACTTATGAGTGTTTCGAAATTTGGGCTCCATTAAAAATAATATCCTACAAATCAGTATTAAGAAAGCAAAAAAAATAACATTTTTTTAAAAGTAAATAAAACTCTGACTTAGGTAAAAGAGTAAACAATAGTAGGCAAATAACTTAAGCCAACAAGTGAACAATTCTAGTGTATGGGCTACTTTGTGTTCCAAATTGAAAAATTACAAACTATAAACAACAACTCTAACCAAGTCACCACATTGAGAAGCAATCACTTTATGGTTAAAAAAAAAAAACAAAAAACATTTCAGCAGGACTGCTAAGATATTTAAAACTTTTGCTGAACAGAAATCTATGCATAAATGAATTATGTCTAGACTGATGCCTCAGGTGTCTGGACACAAAGCTCTGATTCACCAGTGTATCGTTCCTGTTTTTTTTTTTTTGTTTTGTTTTTGTTTTTTTTTTTTTTTTTTACTAATACTGCTTAAAATAATGTAATTCCTGTAATACATACATGTCAAATACATACAGTCTCTGGTACCTCTATTGTATGCAGGATTTAAAACCATTCAGACACTTATTAAAGAAATCCTTGTGAATATTTCCTGATATTACTTGTGTAAAGTACAGAAACATCCATTGTCTTTGACTGTCCAATATTTATAACCTTTTCTATTCACTTGTATTCAAAATTTCCATAGGGGGCAAACTTGATGCATATTAAGGTATATCAGGTCACAAATTTCTTCTGTTTACTCTCTGCCTCATTTTCTCTTTTCCTTTTTTTCTTCCTTGTTTTTTTTTAATAACACACAGTATGCTCATACAGATAGCAGCCATTCTCATACAATCAAATTATCTGATGCCTTTTTAGCAATTGTTATTTCAAGCATTAACTTACAGAAATTTTAAGGAGACTTAGTCCTTCCTGTGGCTGTAAAACTGTACTGATAAGAAAAACATGAATTTTTGGTCTATTTTTTTTTGTATTCTAAGAGAAATAAGTTAAGCTCCGAACAGATAATAGCTCATACAGAAGCCCTGAAAACAGTATTCTAGCAAAAATATTAGATATAATATTGACCTGCAAAAAGAACCGTCAATAAAAAGTAATATCCATGATCACGTGAAGGATCGACAGACTTTGAGACTTTTGCTGAAATTAGGACCTATTATGTGTGGAATTGTATTATTATGAAACCAACCAGATCCCTTTGCTCCCAAACTGGAGGCTCAAGGTAAAGTACTGTGGAAAAAAAAATAATCTCTATGCAGAAGTCTGGTTTTGACATTGTTGCTTAATACATTTGAATAAAACTCTTTTTTTTTTTTTTTCTGTTCACATCAGCTTGGTAAGCTTTTAGCAAGAGTACTCCTTCTCAGGTGAAAATGGAAAAAGCCTCTTTTGATGAAATTTCCAGTAAGTCCCTATGCTTAGGCAATGCTATCACAATTTTAGTATGGATTATTCTTTACAGGCACCCTCTGTCTTCCCACAGGAAGAAAGAGTTTAGCTGACTACCTTGGACTGAACTCCAACTACTCTGAATGCAAATTACTTCATTTATCTATGTTTAGTGGTGTTACACCCAGGAACAGCAAAAGAAGCAATGTATAAACTATTCTTTCTCAGGCTGTCAGATCATTCAGGATCTTCCCAGCTACACGCTCCTTTTCACCTTCTTTTATGGAGAATACCAACTGTGACAAAGTATGCAAATTTAATTTAATGCTTTAATGGCTTGTGTCTTATTCATTAGGGAACATTGTGGTTTTGGGGTTTTTTTTTTTTTGGTTGTTTTTTTTTTTTTTAAATTAACTTTGCAAAAGATGACTTTTGACCACTCTGAAGTCAAACACGTATTTGTAATTCATAAACATGCCAAAACCAACACCCTGCTCTTTCTGCTGACATTTTTATACATTGTGGTCCTACAGCAGATAACTGAAAAACCTATCCAAGAGATAGGTACAAAGCAACAAAATTATAAGCTAGGATCTGTAGTTGTAACCAAAAAAAAAGTTACAGAACTCTGTGTCTAATGTACTGATGCATGTAATTCTTACGAAGCATTTAATGAGCTTTGTCAACACCTCTCTGGTCAAGACAAGTTGCAACAATATAAAGATCAGAGAGTTTTTACTGAGCTCTAAGTAGTGATGGAAAATTCCACCTCTCTCCATTCTCAAGTATTTTCTATCAGGCACTTTCTTCTGCATATTTTCTCCATGTTTAAGTCAGACCATGGGCCCTCGTTCTGACTGCTTACTCTACACTTCTATACACTTAGGGTATAGACAAAAATCAAGCCTGGGAAGAGAGACTACATCAAAACATTTGTAGAGCCGCTCTTAAAGATTTAAGATGAAACTCATGGCTTCACAGAAGTCAAAAGAAAACTTGAGTTGAGCCACAATTTCCTCAAGTTTTGCTTTACTGGGAGTCCATGCTTTTTTTAAACAAAAATCTGTTCATCAGCTTTTAATTACTTCAAAATCAATCATAATCCTAACTTAAAATACCACTAGGGATGTAATTAAGCAGGCACTATGGTAAAGTTCCCCATGTCTACACTGACAAAATTCAACTGTGTTTCCTTGACTTGGTGATATGATTCTTGATTCTGATGTTTTTTCTGGTTTTACTTAATTTCACAGTGCAATCACTGTTGCAAATTGCTGTCTTCATTTGTTGAGTCAGTTAAATGATTGTCCTGTTTTCTCAAATTCTTATTATTTACAAGATCCAGAGTAATTTTAAATTGGTTTTAGAGTCTAATGTTTTTGATTTTTTTTTTTCATTTTTATCTTCAAATCTGAGTAAATACATCGGTAATGCACTAGTTCAACCTGCAATAGGACTGGATTCTAAAATGCACCACCAAGAAGCAAAGACAAGACGACTGGAAGTGTAGAAAGGGACAGGACTGCACTTAGCTCAGAGAATGACATTAGGCTTCACAGTAAATACCCACAGATTATTTCAGGGGTTTTGGGGTGGTTGAGAGGGGAGGGGTTTTTTTTGTTGTTGTTGTTGTTGATCATGAAAGCTCTTTTAACCTCTGAAAAGGAGGATTATTTAAATCAGTTTTGCATGGATAACACATTTAAAACTCAGATCAAATCCTTACTTTTTCCTTGCATGCTCTGGTTCTTCAAGTTGGCCCTGCTGTGACTCAATCAAATTTCAGCTTTTAGCTTAAAACAAAATCTAATCAAGTCATAGCTGATTTTTCTCTTTTTGCTGCAGCTTGCCTGAAGTAAACATGTTTGTTTATTGAAAGTGGTATTGCTTAACTCACAGATCAAATAGAGAAATCTGAAGAAATATACCAGCAAAACTCACAATCTGCTTTAGAACAGTAAGTAAATATTAACTAAGGAAACACGGGAATAGGTGACATAATACAAATGAGCAGTAACTATTCATCTTTGTTTATGTTCCAATCGGTATCTGTGGTCCCAGAGAAGCCTAAAGGAATGCCCATTTGCACTAACCGTATGAAATTAAACATAATGGGTATACACAGTGAAGTAAGACAGCATCGAAATATTTAAGATTAGGTCAAAACTGCTTCATAGCACTTGTCCCCAGAAAATAATCAGTTCTTTTTAGTCAGGGTTTTGTCTCCTGCTTCTAAATCAGTGCACTTAGCTATAAGAAATGAACAGAGGCTCATTTCATTGCCCCTCCCAAACACCATTTATCCCGGGGAAACAACACTGTATCCTTATTTGCAAGCGTACTTTGTAATAAGGCTGCATTTTTCATAAATATTAACTGAAAAATAAATATAACAGAAAAAATACAGAAATTCCTTCTTCCCTTTTCATTTTATATGGGAGAATATTATCTCATGAATTTTCAGTTTAGGAAGTTGCAAGCAACAGCTCAACGTTTTGCGGTCTTCTCCATCGTGATCCTTTGTGTTTACAAGAGAGTTGTGTCAAAGACATCAGATGTAAACGGATCCTAGATTTAGTCTTAAATATCTTCACAGAGACCTTACAGAGGTAAGAGCAATGGCTACAGGATGCAAGAAAGAAGAGATGACTAGAGGCTAGGCTTGAACAAGTAACATATGGAGACTAGATGACCTCCTGAGCAATTTCATGGAAAGAAAATAAGATGGTAAGATTTCTTCTAACATCGCAGATATCTCTAACAGTGATAATGAATGCACAAGGCCACCACTGCTTTCATTTGAGTAGACCGAGTCTCGAATTTGCCAGTGCAAAACTGGGGTTTCTTTAATCTTAGATTAATAAGTAACTAACATGAAGTCAAACCTTATGAATTACGGTGGGCTTTGTAGCAGTTACAAACAGGTGAGGCTTAACAGTCTTTCTTCTGCTGTCAGACATTTAACACCTTTAAGAGACAAGAATGATGTTAGATATGGAGGAGAATCAAGAAAAAAAAAAATCAAGCAGACAAACCAGTTGGTTGCCATTTGTAAAAATTCAAGGTGTTTCACACTAAAAGACAAAAAGGCAACACAAATGCAATGTAAAACAAGAGTCACTGCAAATGAAACTAATAATTCTAAAGCAGCATGAAGAGGACTGAAATAAAAGTTACAATGAAATAAATACAGTAATATGATTAATAAAAAGGCCCCCAAAAGACCAAAAACGAATTTATGTTAATGTTCTTCTCGTATTTGTTTAGGTTTTGCGTTCAGGGCAAATGGAAGTCTTGTGCAATATTCTTCCCATAAATTAAGAGGAGTTATCGCACTGTAGGGCTTTACAGAAACCAGTGGAATTATTTCCATGAAAATGTTTTTATTTGGCTTAAATTCTCAAAAACTTTAATGAATATGGGTATCAAAATATTTTACTTTTTCTGCTTTTTTTTAAAGCAGTCTTTAATATTTGGGTCTTCAGATTATAGCAGTAAAATTAACAAACAATTTAATTACTTGTACCTCTTTTTTTTCAGCTTTATAATGCTATCTTAGCTGTGCCACTTTAAGACATACCAGCCATCTTCCATTTTTACTTCTTTCAGGAGAAGTTATAAGTAACCCTCTCCTTACTGTTTTCTTATTTCTCATTCCAATGACAGCTCATCAGAACAAGTTTGCCAGGAACAAGCTTGTTCCTATCTAAGAACAAACATAACTTAACTACATTTTCTTGTCAGGCAAAACATTTTTGCTCTATCTGTAATACTGCTGTTAATCACTCTGAAAGAGCACAGTAATAATCAGTTAGACACTGTCAGAACAGGTGCTCTTTCAGGGTAGTTTGTACTGGATTTATTTCAAAAACAAAATTAATGTTATGTATGAATTAAGGTAAGAAAAGTCTTTGTCCAGAACTCAGCCTGGCCGCTCCCTCCTGTTCTCAGAGCTGCATGCAGAAGGACAAAGCAGGATGCTACATCACGTGCCTTCCTTTTCTCTTGAGCACGCAAGTTAACATCAAGAAAAGCACAGAGGACAGTTTAGTGCTGCAAAGGCTGATAAAAAGAAAACATTTTGTATTATCTGTGCCATCCTGTTAGTACAAAATCACCAGTGTGGGTTTTGCTTGTTTCTCACAAGGCTGTTAGGCACAGGTCAAAGGCACGCAGTCTCAGTTATTCGAATAAATGCTTCAGTTTTCCTACAAACCAGTAATTTACAAATTCTCGGGACTAACAGCCCACTATCAGTTCTGAAAATCCAGTTTCCTTAATGCAACTCCTCCCTGAGCAGCATGAACTTGCATGCTTGACATGCATACAAACAGCTACATCAGTTCAGTCTCTTTGAGGAAACGTTTCATGGCTGCAAGCATTTGTCAAAATATCATTAAAATTCAGTGGAAGCTAGATGACTAATTCCTATCAGAACTTTGGAAAATTCCAATTAGTGAGCTTGGGAACACTCAGGCTAATAAGTGAAAATGTAGTTATTTTTAATTAAAAGGCACAGTGCTAATAAGGACTGCGAGCATCAGAAAGTGCATACAAAGCAGACATCAACTACACAGAATTGGCCTACATAACTCATTTGTAGACTGAGTGGCCATTTCCTACGACTCTCTTCATCAGCCCTTGACTGCTTGTTTGTTCCAGCAAATTACATTTTGTTAGAAAACATCAGTTTCACTCTGTGAGAATGACAAAAGATCAATAAAGTCACAAATATGGGGAATGTATAATATGTTCTTTCACAATCTAGGAATATTGACAGTCTGTATGACAGATTGCTTCTGTACTGTTGGAGAATATTGTGACACGTTAAACAGTGTAGCTTTGGCACTTCCCGGTTTTCTTTAAAAGGAGGAAAATTAGATCACTTCAGAAAAAAACCAAAAACTTTCATGTTGAGATTTGTAGATATCTAAGTGATTAAATAAACAGGGAATGTTCAGAAGATTCTCTGCAGAACACTGCAAATGCGTCACTCATACTTTTTAATTATATTTTAACATAATGCAACGCACATATTTAACTTCATTGTTTTTTCTTCTTTTGCTTGCTCAACATGAAACTCTACCTGAATACTGCAGTAGAAAATAACAGTTGAAATTTGTCAAACAAATTGAAAGCAAAATCAGATTGAGAGGAGCAAATGGAAGCAACCCATTTTAAACTGTTGGGAGTGTATTTTTGAAAGTATCTAGAGTCACGCTTGTGTATCTTAAAGTGAACTGTTGTGATGATCACCTACAATGAATTTGGGAAGTAAACCAGAAGGCTAGCTGTAAAAGATAGGGTTAAACGCACAATACTCAAGACATCAAACGTATAATTCTGCCCAGAAATAGGAAAAAAAACCCACAAACAAACCAAAACCAAAAGAACCAAAACACAACTTGATAAGACTGTGACCAGCAATGTAACAAGTCACCCAGCTATTCCTCTTTCCCTCCTTAAGTCAGAAACATATATTGGGGACTTGATAATTTTAATTAGTAGCAGCAAATTAGCATTGTCGTATCCATATAGATGTTTTCCCATTTTCAGTTACTCAAACAATGAAACAACGTATCCAGTTCATCAATATACAGGAACTAATTAGTTTGCCAGATGTATTACAGGCTGTTTATGATACTTTTGAAATATATAGCATGCATAAGCACCATCAAAGAGAGCACAGAGAAAAAATAGGGGAGCTACGGGTAAAGGAAAAAGTCGAGTAATTTAGTCCACATCCATTAAATAAACCATTTAAACTGAGCCAACTCTCCAAATCTTCGTCCTTTCTTTCACTAGTCTCTTCAGATCTGAAGACAAGACACAAAATAACAAAATTGGTGGAGAAATTAAGTGGCAAGTTTTGGCCTTCTGCTTGTTTGGGGGTTTTTTAAGACTGACCTGAGAGAAAAAGTACAAACTGCTGCGTGACTTAAATGGTGTTGCATGACTAGAATATGCATATCTACATGATACATGGTCTACATGCCTCTGACTTGTTTTAGCTGTATTTGCACATTTTCCAGTCTCCTTTAAGAATCACTTATCCAAATTAAAGTTTGCACTATATTTATCTCTGAGCATACTTGCAGTTCTAGCCATCTTCTGTATGCATATATTCCGTACACAACAATCAATTACCAGGTGCTTTTGAGCATGCCAAGCATTAGAACTACTTTTACATTTATATTCATAAGTAGAACAAAGAGAACAGAGCTTTACTTCTCTAGCCCATAGAAGATTGGTTTAAAGAACATATCCAAGGACTCTGCCTGTGGTTTGAAGAGAAGTGTTTGTGAGATTTTAAATTAAATTTAATTTTATAAAAAAAGATATATTTTAGAGTTCATATAAATACAGTTCTAATCCACGAAAATATATTTTGGACATGTCAGACAAAAAGCTGTGCATATGACATTTATTCTACAAATTTGGTAAGGGATCTATTGGAAGTATTCGAGTGTTCCAGTGAGAATGGCATGTAAATAGCTATAAAATTGTATTTCATAGTAGGAAAAGTTTTAGAAGCTGTGAGAAAGGCTTGAACAGGTTGCTTGAGAAACCATAATTTGATAAACAATTGCACATGTAATTTTAAAACAGCTAAGTAAAATTTGAGTTGACTGAACCTCTTTGACATTTCACTTTTCCGACAAGGCATTCCTGGCCATAAACTAAAAATAACATTGTTTAAATTTTCTGAAACTAAAGTAGCATTGATTAGCAGCTTTTGGCTCAGGGAGTCTGAGTAGGATAAAACTTGCTGACAAAAATAAACTGGAAAATATAGGAGGTGCTTACAAACAGTGAAATCTGAATAAACGTGTATTCCATTACTGCCAGATCTATTTGTCAGTAGTTTATTGTAAAATTGTGTTTTATCAAAAGATTCCCCCTGTCTAACAATCTGTGGATTTGATCCTCTAGTCAGTGAGGTTACTAGCAAAGAAGGTTTTGTGGTGGTAGTGGTGGATTTTGTTTGTTTTACATCCATTACAATACAGTATCGCTATGTGTCACTATCAAAACTATAAAATTACTCTCTATAAACTTTTTAATGTTTCGTGTAATTTTGTTTGATGCTGAGTGCGATTTTCTTTGTATGCACATAATGATCAAAAGAGATAAAAAGAGAAGGGCATTACAAACAGAGTAGAGAGCAAAGGAAGATTAGGAGAGACACTAAGTCTCCTCCTCCGTTTCTTTATATCTTCCAAGCCATTAACATCACAGCTCAGTGAATATAAATGCTGCCAAATCACACTACTACTTTTTTTGTACTACTTAGTAGAAGTGAACTTGATTATACAAGACAAAATAACAGAGGATGAGATGCAAGGCTGACCAAATCACCTACAACAGCATATCTGTGTCTATTAATAAGACTAATTAATCCATTAGTACTCTACAGATCTGACTCAGGAACGTAGTGAAGCATTAATTTAGGAATGCCCAGGCTTGCTACCCTAGATTAAGTTCTCCAAGGGTTATAACTTCAGTCTCAGTTTGGTTTTTAGTTGTTTAGTTTTGCTTTAAAACAAAATTCCTAAGCCTTCTTGATATAGAAAGGTTTTTCATAAAGTTCACGACTGCAAAATCAACACATGAGACTCTCTGGTTAGAGTGGCCTTACATTGACCCAAGCACAAAGCTACTAAGATACAGTGGATGTTTGTGCGTACGGATTGACAACGAGCATAAAAAAACCCTATTATGGCCATGTTCAGTGTCAGCACAGAGCTCACGCTTCCTCCTTAGACACTAACATCACTCAGACAGTTTCAACAGTAGATATCATTGTTCATGTATTGTTGCGCTAGCCTGCCTGTTGGAACAGCCTCCAGACACCCCAGCTGGCACGCGTAACGGCCTGGGACAGGCTAAGCACAGAAATAGCTTAATGCCATCTTTGCTTCTCCGTTGTCCACGGAAAGCAATAGCTGAAGACCCAGCATGCCACTTCCTATGAGTAATTGCATACATTAGAGCAACTGGGGGTAGTCAAGCCTCATTCTGTACTCAAAAGTACATCTAGCCAATTTACTGAATACAAAGGACTAGTTATCTTAACATAATACAAACCAAAGCTGATCCCTATCAATAATATATTGACTGTTATAAAACTACTAGAACTGAGAAAAACAGACATAACGTGTATACAATGAAGCTATACAGGTAATGCAAGACAGAACTTGACCTTATTTATTATTAGTAACTTATGCTTTTAGGATGTCAGTTAAAATGCATTACTAGTAATTCAATGCCCAAATCCATTTAAACATAACATTTGTTGAAGAATTAGTTGTTTTAAAATATTTTCTGTGACACCTGCTGCAATATAGTCTTTATTTTCAATGCTTTAGCGACAAAGGTGCAATTAACACTAAAGAAGTCATGAAGCACCTAGGGAAACCTAGTTTTCAATGTAGCAAATGAAGTGACATAATTAGCACTATTTAAAATAAAGTATTAGCATGACATAAAAGAAAATCTTCGTAAGCATTTTTAAGGGCTATTTATACAGCCCTTCTCCTCTAAGTAAGTAAATTCAGTTTATTTACAATAGAGAGGTTCAGAAGATGTCACGTTATTTATAATACATACTACAATTATCTGAACAAATAGACATTTCCTTTTATTGACAAGTTGTTTATATTAAACTTTAAATTTTAATTGTTCTAAGAACAACTTGTTATTATTAAACAAATTACTGCAGAGACAGAAGACTACAATCCTATTTTAATATAGGAATACCTTTCATGCCATGTTACTAAAATGAGTATAGTATGAGTAGACTTCTTTCCTGAGCTTTTTCTTTTCAAAAATCAGTGACATTTATCTTCCCTCCAGAGATGTCTTACCCAACAAAAGGCTGTACACCACAAATAACTTATGTGGACAAATCTGTACAGATTACATATAGGTGATTCTTTAAGTAATTACAACAATGACACAATCTATTTTGGAACAGGACAAAGGATTGATTATTGAAAAATACTTCAATATTAAGAATAAAAGGGATTATTTGTATCTGGCTTTTTTTTGTTGTTTTAAAGTGTCTACAATACACAAGTGGCAGCGGTAGATAATAGCAGATACAACTCTATGTTGCAGTTATGTGTCTTCCATCTATAGACTGCTTTACAAACATTAAACAACATTATTTGTGTCAAATATACCTCAGCAAGTACTGCACATAAGGATCATACTGACAGCATAGGAAAATACAGGAGAAAAAAAAAAAAAAATCTATTTACTGCGGTTGCTGGCAAAACTATCGAGTCAATTGGGCAACAATTTCTCAGTGGACTGAAAGAGTCAGTGTGGTTGAAGGTTTCACGTGACATAAGTTAAAGGGAGAGAGAGTTAGTATTTTTCACTAATGTGAATAAATTGAAATAATCTTCAGCGATAGTTGATGCTAAAATTGCTCAGGGTATAATAGATGAGCTTCTGGTCTTCTGTTGCATTTTTTTTTCCATCTAACTACTCTCCCAGAAAAATAATTTTGTAATAGACTATGTAGTTGTGCAAAGATAATCAGACAACACTAAAGGGAATATTGCCACTTTCCCATACTATAGATTCATTACTATATTATACACTTCTGTGATTTATATATGTCAAAGAACTTTGTTCCTTTTTCAGTTCTTCAGACAAAATTGGAAAAATTACATTAAAATCCTGGGAGGTATACCAGAGGAAAATTTACATAAGCTAGAGGAAAACCATAAGTATTGTCAAAGTGTTTTCTGGGCCTTCTATGATGTTTCTGTGTAGGCAGAAGGTAAGTACAAAATTCCAAGTGTATGACAGAATACTATAAGCAAAGACATTATTATGATTAATAATGTGCTCCATCACTTTAACACACTCTGGTATTCTTAAATTAGTACCATAACAAATAACATCGAGCCATTCTGTAGGGATAAAAACATGTATGTAATAATGAGGTGTATTACACCGAGTGACTTCAGTACTATTACATTGCAAATCAACCCTGAGATGTAATGATTCCGGAGATAGGTGGCCATATCACTTTCAGATGTCTCTAAAATAAACGCTGTAAGTGGCAATTGCATGGTCCATAGAGAGATAAGAACCATAATCTTGCAGCTACATGTACAGTGCAACTATAACAACTGTAGAAAAGGAAATTTCAATGAAAATATAGGAATAATAGATGGCAATAATTAGAGTTTATGATAGTTCGGGGAGAGCTGCATGCCCAGGAAGAATGATTTACTAAATTAAGTTCAGAGCACCTAGTAAAAGAGGAAGAAAGGCAATACAAAAATATATATTTTTTTTTTCTTTAATCTACAGGAAGTCATATACTGGTGAGTACTCTGAAAAGGAACAAAGTGTGCTATAGAATAGGAACTATCAAGTGATAGATTTCAACCTTCCAGAGGTAGAAGCAATCTGTAAATTAGGTGTCTACATACTTTCCAATCTACTGGGGTCTCTAGATGGCTCTATAGCATATTAACTATATGCTTCCTGATGTCTTCCTGTTTTCATATAGACAAAACTACTTTCACATTCCTAGAGCAGGGGTAAGACTAAAGGAATTACATGTGCTGCATCACTGTCAGCTTTGATGTGTTCTTCCATCAGGATGCGTAGGATTTTATGTGTCTGGGAAATGTTATTCCTGAAGGAATACAGGAGAGTGGCTTTACTAACAAAACAGCTGCATAAAACATCTCACTGAACTTAAAGACATCAGCATCATAGATGGAAAAGAAGATTTCAGGCAAGCCAGTGATTATGAAGAATCTGTAGGACTGTGCTGGGGCAAATCTACTGAAGAGGAATGCACTGTGGCTGTCCTGGATAATTCTGAAATTCATAGCACAAAGTTCTGCATGGAAAAAGATTTTTAGTATTTTAAACCCAAATGCTCATACTCAGTCTAAATAACCAGCAATTGCACTTTGAAACAACATTTGGGATAACTTGTAATTATGAATGGAAAAGTGCTGATAAAACATGGTGAAAAATGCACCACAGACCACAAATACCCTCACAGCTGGTGGCTTTCACAAGCAGTATTTGTTAAGTACAACCCATACATGCTCCCACTCTGCTGCCTTTTCTTCCCTTTTTGTCTTGTTTCTGCATAGGAGGATGCAGATGGTAGGGAGAGGAAAGGCTGGCTGTCGTTGTTACAGTTAGTTGCAGTAAAATTGAAGCAGTAATAATCGTTGAGGCTGGAGACAGAACAGGTAGAACTCCAACTGCCACTTTCCTAAAGAACCCAACCATTTCCGATCACTGGGAGGTATAGGAGGGAAAACTGGGCAGAGTGTGTGGCAAGCTCAGTTCTTGTTTGGGACCCAGAACTAACAGGTTACTTGAAACATAGGTCTTGGAAACTAACTTGGGAGGAATTTTTCTGCAGTAGTGACCCATGTTTTTATAAAGTCACAGCTCTAATTTCTCAGATGGTCTTTACAGTAACTGTAATCTTCATGTCATTTGAGGAAGTGATGCTGCAGGAACAAACATAAAAGACCATGGAAAAGGTTAAATGCAAAACGGTAAAAGTGACATTCAAGATGCACTGATGAAACTACCCTATCTTGTCCCACTGGCACTGATTTAGAAACTCTGTGCATAAGCAGATGAGCTTATTTCGTATGTTGAAACTCTGGAGAGTAAGAGTATTAACCTCGTACTGCCGTATTGTCCTAAATTAAATATATTTTCCCCGAACTATAGGCAGTCTTTTCAAAAGGTAGACTCAGATATGTTATTTCTGGTAGCTATTCAGTAGAAAAACTAGAAAATGCATCAATCCTCTTCAAGCCACATCTGTCACTGCTGATACAACTGATATATGAATATGATATACGAAACAGTCAATATCTTTCCTCAGTTATATTCCTGAGGTACTTCACTTGCACAGGTATACAGAGTACACCTTTTAGTAAAACATTTGACCAGCCGAGGAACTTGAAGGTGCACAAATCCATGGGACTGATAGATCCTGAGGGAACTGGCAGACGAAATTGCAAAGCCACTGCCCATCATATTTGAGAAGTTGTGTCAGTCCAGTGAAGTTTGTGCTGATTGGAAAAGGGGAAATGTAACCCCCATTTTTAAAAACGGAAAAAAGGAAGACCCAGGGGACTACAGGCCGTTAAGTCTCACCTCTGAGCAACTGACATCAGGCCTGACATTTGCCCTGGACCTGGGCAAAGCATTTTTTCACTGCCCCACATGACACCCTTGTCTCTAAATTGGGGAGACATGGATTTGACAGATAGACCACTTGGTGGATAAGAAATTGGCTGGTTGTCTGTACTCAAAGAGTTGTGGTCAACAGCTCCATGTCCAGGTGAAGCAGTGATGACTGGTGTTCCTCAGGAGTCAGTACAGGTACTATATCAGTACTATTTAACATCAATGTTGGCAACATGGAGGTTGGGATTGGGTGCACCCTCAGCAAGTTTTCCAATGATACCAAGCTGCATGCAGCGGTCGACACACTGGAGGGGACAGATGCCATCCAGAGGGACCCTGGACAGGCTTGAGAGGTGGGCCTGTGCAAATCTCATGAAGTTCAACAAGGCCAAGTGCAAGGTCCTGCACCAGGGTCACAGCAATCCCAAGCACAAATACAAGCTGGGCAGAGAATGGATTGATAGCAGCCCTGAGGAGAAGGACTTGCAGGTGTTGGTCGAGGAGAACCTCAACATGACCCAGCAATGTGCGCTCGCAGCCCAGAAAGCCAACCATATCCTGGAATGCATCAAAAGAAGTGTGGCGAGCAGGTCAAGGGAGGGGATTCTGTCCCTCTGCTCCACTCTCAGGAGACCCCACCTAGAGTACTGCATCCAGCTTTGGAGCACCCAACATACAAAGGACACAGACCTGTTGGATTGAGTCCAGAGGAGGGCCACGAAGATGATCAGAGGGCTGGAGCACCTCTCCTATGAAGACAGCCTGGGAGAGTTGGGGTTGATCAGCATGGAGAAGGCTGCAGGTAGACCTTATAGCGGCCTTCCAGTACTTAAAAGGGGCCTGCAGGAAAGATGGGGAGGGACTCCTTATCAGGGAGTGTAGCAAAAGGATGAAGGGTAATGGTTTTAAGCTGAAAGAAGGCAGATTCAGATCAGATATTAAAAAGAAATTTTTCACTGTGGGAGTGGTGAGGCACTGGAACAGGTTGCCCAGAGAAGATGTGGATGTCCCACCCCTGGAGGCGTTCAAGGCCAGGTTGGATGGAGCTTTGAGCAACCTGGTCTACTGTCCCTACCCATGGCAGGCAGGATGAACTAGATGATCTTTAAGGTCCCTTCCAACTCTAACCATTCTATATCTCACAAGCTTAGTATATAATTCTGTGTTCACTGTCATTATACTTACACCAGAGCTGGACTTCCACTGCATTTCAGTCACTGTATGGAATCTTACAGCTCAATGAACAACAAGTAGTTAAGAAAAAAGTATTAAAGGAAAACGTTCACCTTTTTCCTCATCTTACAGAAATTTATATATATTATTCCAGGTATGTAAGGTGAGTGGAAAAAATTATTATTGCCATCTCAGCCAAAATAATTAAACTGTTTGTCTAGGCAATCATGGATATCTTCTCCCATGCGCTAATGATGCCAGCCTTTACATCACAGTTTTTCTACAAAAAAACCCTGATATATTACTCATTCCTCTCCCCTGGGATTCTCAAACCTGTGACAGTGTTTCTCAAAAAAAAAAAAAATAGCTCTCCTTACACCGTATTTCTTTTTCATTGCCTACAAACAAGTAGCCCTTAGCTTTAGACTTAACCTTAGGAAAGGGTGTTGTGTAAGCTGTGTTGGCAAAATTGCAGAGCAGTAGTCCTGTGCTGCATGATTCCTTTCACAGGTTCCTTCTCTTTCATGCAGGAAGTGACAGGAGATGTAATGAGGAAGGCTAAGGCCCAATTCTTTCTTAAATCTGGCAAGGGTAGTTGAAGACAAAAAAGGCTTCTTCAAGTTTATCAACAGAAAAAAAAGGAAGACTAAGGAAAATGCAGGCCGACTTCTGAATGAGGTGGGTGCCCTGGTGACAGAGGATACAGTGAAGGCGGAGGTACTGAATGCCTTCTTGGCTTCAGTCTTTACTGCAAGGCCAGCCCTCAGGAATGCCAGACCCTGGAGGCAAGAGGAAAGAGTCTGCAGAAAGTCAGAAAATTCCCTTGGTTGAGAAGAATTGGATGAGAGTTCATTTAGGCAAACTCAACACCCACAAACCCATGGGGCCCAATGGGATGCACCCACAAGTGCTGAGGGAGCTGGCAGATGTTACTACGAAGCTACTCTCCATCATCTTTGAAAGGTCACAGAGAACAGGAAGAGGTGCCTGAGGACTGGAGGAAAGCCAATGTCCCTCCAACCGTCAAAAAGGGCAAGAAGGAGGACCCAGGAAACCACAGGCCAGTCAGTCTCACCTCCATCCCTGGAAAGGTGGTGGAACAGCTCATTCTGAATGCCATCTCTAAGCATGTGGAGGAAAAGAAGTCTGTTGGGATTCAACATGGATTCACCAAGGGGAAATCATGCTTGACCAATCTGATAGCCATCTGTCATGGCATAATTAGCTGGGTAGATGAGGGGAGAGCAGTGGATGTTGCCTACCTCGACTTCAGCAAGGCTTTTGACACTGTCTCCCATCACCTCCTCATAGGTAAGCTTATGAAGCATTGGTTAAATGAGAGGACAGTGAGGTGGACTGAGAACTGTATGAATGGCAGCGTTCAGAGGGTTGTGATCAGGGGTACAGAGTCTATTTGGAGGCCTGTAGCTAGCAGCGTTTCCTAGGGATCAGTACTGGGTCCAGTTTTGTTTAACATATTCCTCAATTGACCCAGATGAGGAGACAGAGTTTTCCCTCAACAAGTTTGCTGATTACAGAAAACTGCGAGGAGTGGCTGACACACCAGAAGGCTGTGCCACCATTCAGCGAGACCTGGACGGGCTAGAGTTGAATAGAGAGGAACTTAATGACGTCCAACAAGGACAGGTGTAGGGTCCTACACCTGTGGGGGAATAATCCCATGCACCAGTATAGGTTCAGGGCTGACCTGCTGGAAAGCAGCTCTGCAGAGAGGGACCTGGCAGTCTTGGTGGACAACAAGTTGACCATGAGCCTGCAATGTGCCCTTGTGGCCAGGAAGGCCGGTGGTATCCTGGGGTGCATCAAGAAGAGTGTGGCCAGCAGGTCAAGGGAGGTCATACTCCCCCTCTACTCTGCCCTGGTGAGGCCGCATCTGGAGTACTGTGTCCATTTCTGGGCCCCCCAGTTCAAGAATGACATGGAACTACTAGAGAGAGTGCAGTGGAGGGCTGCGAAGGTGTTCAGGGGACTGGAGCACCCCTCTTATGAGAGCAGACTAAGACACCTGGGTCTGTTTAGCCTGGAGAAGGTAAGACTGAGAGGGGAACTCATCAATGCTTATAAAATCTAAAGGGTGAGCATCAAGAGGATGGGCTCAGACTCTTTTCAGTGGTGTTCAGAGACAGGACAGGGGGCAACAAGCACAAATTAGAATTAGAAGTACTGTCTGAACATGAGGAGGAACTTCTTTACTTTGAGGGTGGCAGAGACTGTAACAGGCTGCCCAGAGTGGTTGTGGAGTCTCCTTCTCAGGAGAGATTAAAAACCTTCCTGGACACAATCCTGTCCAACTTGCTGTAGGTGAACCTGCAGGGGGGTTGGACTAAATGATCTCCATAAGTCCCTTCCAACCCCTACCATTCTGTCATTCTGTGAAGGGACAAACTACTGCTCTATCTCCACAGCAGATCAGAGCACACTACATTCCGATTTACTTGATCCGGCTATCAAAACTAGATGCTCAAAGTCTAAGCTCTATTCCTTCTGGGTCACTCCATGCATACTAAGTTTGGGGAGGAAGAAGATGCATGAGTAGCACTGTACACAAGTATAATCCTCAATCAAAACCTGGGTAACTTTTAGCATAGCAAAGAAAGTTCGTTTTTACTCTGTCATACCTTTTGACTGAAACCAAGCTGCAGTGCCTTTCACGTCACATATATGGGAATATTTGATAAATATTAAGTTCAAACCTATAAAAGAATCAATTAACAGGTAAATGTGCCATAGATTTAACCTCTGCTATTGTTTCCTGCATTACCTTTTACATCATTTGTTCCTCCTTTAGACAAGTTTTGTTTTCAAACAGTAAGACTGGAAAAAGTCTATGCAAATTTGTTTGGTACCAAAATAGGACATAGTAATAGTTCTTCACTGCTGACATTCATACCTGTGTTCGTTCCTTCATTACAAACTGCCTGTTTTACCAATCCTCCTAATTATCATGCATTCAGTATAAAAATAAACACATGTTGGGTTAGAAGAACTCATTCCATAACCACCTTACTAGGATGCAATCTGCAGTCTCCCCATCTCATTTGAACCTCTCAAATTATTGGATCTTTAAGTTTCCTTCAGTGTTGTTTTCTTTTCCCCCCTAATGAAAAACTAGGTGAAAATAAAAAGCATCTCATGAAAGTGTCATGGGGTAACAGAATGAATTTTTGCCATGTTTTAATTAGAACATGAATCCTGCTGAGTTTAATTATCCTATCTTACTGTGAATTTGACAATAAGGACAACACACCAAAAAACCACACACATCTTTTCTTCTTGTTTTTCAGGAAAAGCTGTCATGGTCCTTTTAGATCTCTACAATTTACAGGACAATATACTCTGTGAATTAAACTTTGTTTCATGAGCTCGTTAAGAAATACAACAAACAAACATGACAAACAGAGGCTCAACTCCCTTTTGCCCAGGCTACTCTATCATGTGAATTCACTTATTCACCATTCAAATCATAAGGTTTCATGATTTATAACCCCTAACTCTTAATTTGAGGGGAGATGATTAATGTTGATTAATAAAGAGTTAGAATTGGAGCTTCATAAACAGCAGTGCAGTAATGCATATACTGGACATGAAAATTTTGTGCTATTAATCTTTTCACCTTACAAATATGGCAACATATGAACAGTTATATTTATGCTTTTCCTCATCCAACTTTGTATTAAAAAATGGTTTAATTTCAGCTGCAAATTTAAAAAAAAATACCGCCATTCCTCCTGCATACCAATCAGTACATTGAGTAATGGATTTAGCAGTGCCTAAAAGTAATTCAATGGGGGTGGGGGTGTTAAAGAGCCATTAATTGCCAACTGTTTTCATTTGAAAGCACTACACTGGATCTGTGTTTTTTCTGTAAATATTATTTGGCAAAAGAATATTCTTAAGTATAAGGAATACTGAATAAGAAGTTTTTGTAACAATAAAGCACTAACCATATTAGTATCTCAAATAGGGAGAAATATTCTTAAGTAATAACAGAGATGGAAAGTAATAAGAACTTTTGTTGGAAAGAAGTTTCTAACAAGAAAAGCTTTCTATGAGTGTTTTAAGTCTTGTAATAATATGCTTCCTATTTCTGCTTAGTTAAGCTTGAGAATGAAATTATAAAAAGTATTAAATATTTGAGCAGGGGGTGAATTACTCCATTTATAGAGCACATAAATCTAAATTCAACCACTAAACATCTAGGCAGAATTAGATGAAAATTTTAATGAATCATAACTGAGTATTTGTTTTTCTTCTAAATGCTTTATCTACATTGCATATGTTTTTCCTCCACCTCCTTCTCTGTAAATAAGCTTCTTAAGGTAGATTATAATAAGTAGATCTAGGGGGAAATTAAGGAAAAAGCAAAAAAAAAAAATTACTATTGTTTTATACCTCAAAATAAAAAAAAAAAAAAAGACTAAAGCAAAAAAAGCCCCAAACAAATAAAAACCACACAAACAAAAACAAAAAATCCACAAAAGAAAAAAAAAGAAGAATTAACATCTTCATTTTAGCAGGGACAAAAATCCCAAAGGAATCTTCAGCTGAATTAGATGTAAAGGCTAATTTTGATTCAAAACACTGATCCACTGTACCAAGATGCTGACTTAAGATTTCCCAGTATGATACACACCAGCAACAGCGTGCTGGGTACAGCTCCAGCATTCTCCCAAGCACTGTATGTGAGGATGTAACCCCAGAGGCCCATCTTTGAGAGAGACCTGACAGCGACCCAAGTACAAAATGCACTTCTGACCATATCCTTCTAAAATGAAATCTCAAAGCAAAAAAGTTGTTGCTATATATATTTTTTTTTTTATACAGAGCATACTGGAAAACAGCATTATGGCATATAACACAATGCTGTAGGTGTTTCTTTGTAGATAGAAAAAACCCTCCCATTGATTTGGGGTGTTAACAGGACAGAGAATGGCCAAATATTACAGATTAGTCCAGTATAAATTCTGATACTGTGGGTGCTGCTCCAGTTATAAGCGAGATAAATTTTCACATTGCACGTACCATATGCAAACTGTATTTTCTTGTTATCAGTCAGATACTTTTATAGCCTTATGTCGTCATGTATCCAAGTAATCAAACCATCCTTATTTCTTTCAGTGTTAGAGGAATGAGTTTCTTCTCACATGCTATGGTACAGTAATATAGCTATCTTGCAACTGCTACTGCAGCAACACACTTCCAAACCAAGCAATGATTAGAACTGCGCAACTCAGCTACTGTAGAATTGATCCTGCCTTTCTGTATTTTCTATGCAATGACTCATACTTATTGCATCCATGAAGAAATGCCTGTATCCACTGCTACTCGCTCCTTGTGCTCCTACACGCCAGCCTAATATAAAGATATTGTCGAAGGCCTTCTAAGCTCCTCCATACACGTGGCTTATTATTAGTGTAGGGAATCTTCAGACCAGAGCACATCTTCCACCTTCAGGTAATGCTGCGTACTCGAGTGAATTGTGCTGTCAAACTACAGGACATTTTTTATTTTGTTGTGCAGCTACATCTACTTTACACTTGCAGTATGTTTAATAAACACCAAGAGATATCATAACTTCCAGAATTAAGCCAACAGATATTCCACATAATTCTGATCTTAAAATAGTAAAATTATGAGGAAGCTTTAGGAAACTGTACGCTAGATCTCAAATATAACATATAGACTTAATGTTGAAATCCCCTAAGGACCTTCTAACAGCGTCAGACTAAGATGATCACACTAATCCTGTCTTCTAGCTTTAAGAACTACACATTTATGTACCAGTGAAGACATCAAGACCAGTTTGAATTAGGACACTATTCCTCAGGACAAAAATGTTTCCCTGACCCATAATAGCATATTTATACTTCTTATTAGCAAAAATTCCTCTTGCAAATATACTTTCTCATAACTCTAAAAGAACTAAAATAATTTCAGGGTCTTTAAAAGTATTTCAGCAACATGAACTGTGAATGTTTCTCCAAAAAGTAATAAAGAAAGATGGGCTGCAGAGGACAACAAGGATAAACAGAAGAGAAACAATCTTAAGTGAAAAAGTAAAAAGATTATTCTTGGTCTAGGGAAGTGAAGTGACAGTATAAAAAAAGATGGAAGATCCGTAGAGCAAAGAGGGAACTATGCAAGATAACGTACATCAAATCAAGACCTGATTGTGTAAATCAGATAGGAATAAGTTAAGGCTGAAATAAGGAAAAATATGCTAACAGCAGTAAAAAAGGTCTTAGAACACATTACAGCTGGTATGACAAAAAAAAAAAAAAACAAAACATTTAGCTATTTTACAGTTTATGAAAAGGACTATGCTGTGAAATAACAGAGCATTCCTCTTGCTGAGGAACAGACAGAGCCTACAAGAGAACCATGCCAGCTCTGATCACCTGACCTTTGTTCAGCTATGTTTTCGAACAGGGCAAGGCATTATCCTCCATAGTTTTACCCAAATATTGATTTGTGATAGAAATAAAAGGCTTTTTCTCAGGTAGGCACCTCAGTTCAGCATAAAACAGAAAACTGCATTCTGAAAACAGCTCCACCCTTTTTTGGAAATATGAATTGTGTGCCATTTTAAAGTGGTTTGGATTTAGCTACATGTAAAACAGTGCAGGAAATAAGGAAATGGACACTATGAATCAGCAAGAAATTAACCAGACACAGGAATTTATTCATGCTGCCTCAATTTGGGGTATTTATTGGGTGGGGTTTTGTGTTTTTTTTTTTTTTTGTTTTTGTTTTTTTTAAGTACAGATGGTTGTAATGTTGATTGGTTAGGTAACACATCTCAATCAGTTAGGTCTCAGGTCTGCAATCCAAATGTATATAGTCAGATCTAAGAAGAAGGAAAATGAACAAGTCAGAATCTACTATTTTCTACCTAATTCTATAACTGATGTGGTCAGGAATAACTCTGGGACAGACCCAGAAGAGTTCTTGAGTACTTCAGTAGAAACAGAGGGAACCTCGCAGCCCTGCAGCACCCTGTTTCTGTGCAGCATAGCTGGAACCACTGTGCTGACCCACTTGAACTTCCTTCCAGACCACACCATCTTCCTTGCAGAACAGGGAAGTTACTTAATTCATCATACCGTGCACGTGCCTGGGATTAAAGTGTTAAATAGGTTATTGGGAGACCCAAGTACTATAAGAACAGATGTAAATTACTTCATTAATCCTTTGGAAAAATGTAAGTTCTCTCTTGGTACTAGTTATCCTATCATTCACGTATGCAAAGCCCTTCAACAAACAAAACCAAGCTGACTCTGGTTCTGTCCTGAGGTGCAGCATCGCTCTTATTTAACAAATCAGTTCTTAATTTGAAAAGCCTAAAACCTATAAAGAAGCCTCAGTACATATGATTTCAGATAAATTACAACTTCATAGATTTCTGTAAGATATGCATGCTATAACTTTTAATACATTCTGACAATTTTCAGAACAGTTATTTATACAATATCTACTCCTCACTCATTCTTATTCAAGTTCTGTGCTAGCACATTCTAGAGTGCAGGTGAGTCACAACACAAAACTGAAGGAATATAATAACAACTCACATCATATATGGCAAATATCATCTGCATTCAAACCAGAAAAGAAAAAAAAAAAAAAAAAAAAAAGATGTATTCATTCTTAAACACAGCAAATTCAAATTTAGGAAGCTGGCAATATAAGGACTAGCATTTGCAGTACTGTCAATTTTTAAAACTCTTTCTGACTGCATTTATTAGCCTCAAACAGAATAAGATTTCTTATTCTTATGAATTATGAACTAAACTACATTTTGTTTGCTTGTTGGTAGTTTGGATTCACCTCCCTCTCCAGTGATTCCAGAAACATTTCCCATGCATAAACTAAGAACTGCTTATTCGAAATTAATTATAATAAATCTAATGGACATAGAGTAAAGTATTTTCATGTGTATAAGATCCAACTGATAAACAAGTTGTTGTGTTTTTTTTTTTTCCCCAGAAGTTTTCAAAATAACATTTACCATTAAAAAGCACATCCCACAACTACACAGCAGGCCAGATCATTGCATTCATATCCAGTTTTCAATCCAGAGCAATTCTAGCACTCTCTGCAATTTCTGCGAGTTCACATCACAGTAACTGAAATCAGAATCTGGATCGGTTTTTCAAATACATCAGTTGTTTGTTCATTTGGTCACACATTTAGAAGTAATTTCTAGTGCTTTAAAATAATGTCAGATCTATCAATCTTTCTCTCCTGCCTCTCACAAAATGAAATGAAAATCTCTGTAGCTCAGAAAATGTCCATTCCTGCAACTTCCTGTTTATTTACAGAGATAAGTTAACCATACCATTGTTGTAACAGTTGAGCACGTTTCCTACACTCACTTTTAACTGAGATACTTCTAGCAGCTGTCTTGGTTTGAAAACAGAAGAGTACAATAGCCATAATCTTATTTAGCTTGCTCATTTTATGGGATAACGAGATTAGTTTCTGGTATTAGCCCCCAGAGTAAAACATGGCTGAAAAAAGCAGTCTAAGAATTACGATGAAACTATTTAACCTATTTGTAAAAATAATTCCATGAAGATTTTACAGCTAGACTGAAGACGTGATGAAGAAACATCTCATGCAACTTATGGTTGGTTAAAGCACACAAAGACGACGTTAGTGGAAAGCAAGGCTTTCTCAAAAAAGAACTTGCTAGGAGGAAGTTAACTGGAGCGTGCTGCATGTATACAACAAAAGGCTCATATCTACCCATTTACCATTGCCCTTGCACTCCTTACCTTAGGGATATTCTTACTTAAAGGATATTAGCACCTCATTTGTACTATTCTGCTTTTAAGATGCCCACAAAGATGATGAGTTTGGTCTCTCACCTTCAACAAGGGCCTTATGACTTATTTCTCTGAAAGATGTTTGGCAACATTTTCATAATGACCTAAGCTACAATCCGCCAAGATAAATGTCTGCATATAACTGTGGGTGCAACATGCTGCAGTTAAGACTTCTTATGACTTCACTGAAAGTCTCTGGGAAACAGCAGAAGATTCTGCAACTACTTTAAAAGTTCACATTAACAGTAATGATTAATATCAATTAACTGAAATACCATGTAATAGCCAAAAGTCCGGATCTGAAAAGTATTGCAAAGGTAAACTGAGGAACTACGCAAGTAACATATTAAGTTATTTAACATAACTAGCACTCAATTTCTAGAGCCCCACATACCTAGAACCTCCCCCCACGCACCTAGAAACCCACCTCTGCTCCAGGCAGTTTGAGAGTCCCAGTTCAGATATGAGCCTGTAGTTGCCATCATACCACTAAGTTGTTGGCCATTGTCACCTCTCAGACCTGCTTCTTCAGGTCAAGTGATGATGGGTTTTGTGTCCACTAGAGGCCCCTGAGGCCTGATCTCCCTTCCTAAATCTCAATTCAAGTTTAGTATAGGTTGTTTTGATGGTCCTTCTGGACTGTTGGAATCACTGTTCATTAATTAGTTCTTCTTGCAAGGCCTTCTTCCTCAGCCAACAGTTCACATAGTTGGCTATGTTTCTTCATCCTAGCATCTTGGATCACAGGATGGTATCCTATAACATGCAAGCAGCTCTCACTCTCTCTGTGGTGATGCCAGCAGTTCTTTGAGTATCTTGCCTACCCCTTGCTAGAAATTCTTCCGTGGGGTAGATGTTAGCTCTCAGTTGCAAAGCTTTCTGTGAGGAATGCCCCTCTAACATTGAATGTAGTTGGTAATCATTTTAACTTTTTCAAATGTGATAATTCAACAGCCCTGGTAGGGCAGTCTCGTCCAATTCAAAAATTATTCCTTTTGCCAGTCACAAGGCCTTGGAAAGATGACCTTCAGAGCAGAATCTATTCCAAGACTGGGGTCTCACAGCACAATTGCTCTTGGGTCCCAGATCAATGGGATTTTCTCTTCACCACCTCCTGCTGCAGTCCATACCTTTTTAAAATCATTCTCAAGACCTTCATGACAAACAACAGATTTCATATTATTGCCCAAGGAGTGGGCAATTTTGTGCAGGTGACAGGCCTGCACACTTGGGATCAGTCCTGAGAGTCTGGAATTAAGGACAGCATCACAGGTACAGGTAGATAGAGGTAACCATTCCTTGATGGCAGATCAAGTCACTAGGTCCATGGTCTGCAATCACATGCTGTCAAAGGTCAAAGAGTTATCTTCCAGGTAACATTCCAGTAAGATACATCATGATGTAGAATGGTTTTGTTGCATGATAGTTTACATTAATACATTCAGGTAAACAAAGCTTAAAGTGTTCAACACTACCATATTGCCAACAACGTATTTAGAGAGTCTATGTCCTCTCACAGCTGCTTTTTCCAAAATGAGTATTTCTTGAATATTTCTTCTCTTCCCTATTTCAGGAACTTGTACAGCATAATCCAATAAATGTCTTACACCTAAGGAAAAAACGTTACTTTTTTTTTTTTTTTCATTTCGGACTGTTTTCAGGGGAACACAGTAACAGTTCAATAGCAAAAAAGGCCGAACTTTCTACAAAGTTCTAGTCCACCTCTTTTAAAAAAGAGTCAGAAAATCCCACATGAAACTCAAAGTTTGCCATAAATTGGGGCATTACCACTTTATTCACAGAAAAAGAAGAAAAGACAAACAACAAAAAGACACCTTTCTGGAGGGAGCTTTCACATAACATGTTTGAACTGCTCCAGAAGAATTCCAGAAATAGCAGTGTGTTGCACCCAAAAGGGTATCCAAGACATCAGATAAGGCATTGGAGGTGGCACTACCTCTCTTCACATACATACTAAGAAAAGCAGCTACAATTTCTGGCTCCTTTAGAAGGCACTGATCCTTCTCTAACCTTGAGATACACCTGCAGTTCACAGCCATTTTACTGGGGGTAAAATGTCAACTCCAGGCCTGCTTTGTGCATTTGATGTAACAGACATAAATAATACAGTTTCAAAATGTTATAATTTTAATGGTTTAAAACAGGTATAAACCCTAACCAATAGGAACAGATAAAACAAAGCGGAGCACTTCAGAAATAGAACTTATTCAGGAGTGACCGTTGTTCAAACTGAATACATTAACACAGTTTAAATAATCAACCTCACTGTAGTCTCTTTACTAGCTTAAATAACATTAAAATTACAATCTTGGGTTTTAGTGTACAATATATCACCTAGAAGTGTTTATGTTTTTTTTAAAATTATGTACAATCAGCATCTACCTTTAATAAGCATTTTATTTACGTCCAATAAAAGATTTCCTGTGCACTAGGAGTTCACTGACAGCCTTAAAATTCACTTTGACAACCACAATCACCACATCATGCAGAAGCCCTCAAAACATCCTACAATGCATCTGACTATACTGTCTCAGTACTAGAGACACACAAGAGATGATATTATCATCCAACAGCACTAGTGACTTTTTTGATGGAAGAATTTTTATTACTGTATGATTTATTTGAGGGCACCACCTGTGATTTGATTTTGTTGTCATTATGGGGGAGGCACAAAGCCATTGCACAATCGATAGATAAATTTTACCACAAATAATTTTTCCATGTTTCAGAAACCACTTAGAGTGCCCTACAGAAACCATCCTGTGAAATCAATGATTCATATTAATCTGCGTTTTGCTACTCCTGTTCTGAAAGACACCTCTTGCAATTAACTTCACCAATTAACTTGGCATAAAATAATGAAGTAACGTCACAGAAAATCACTCCAACACATAAGAGAAAGCCAAAAAAAAAAAAAAGCCTATTGTTATTCACAATTGGTGGCCAGCCAAAAAAGAGTATTTGACAGCTCAGGTTGAAAACAATACAAAAGCTGAAAAACCCAGAGTGATTCAGAAGAAGGCCTTTGAAGTCAATGAACTGCCGAGTCAGGGTCTTGTTCAGCAAGATACAGGAATACATGCCTAACTTCAAAAGTATAAGTAGGCCAGCTCCACTTATTTGCATTATGGTACCTTTATATAAAAAATGCAAATGAGAATCAGATACATCTACTTCAAAGAGCCTGCTCCTGAAACTGTGGTCTGAAACACAGTTAAGTACATAACTGAATTCCACACGCTTTTGCTATCCATGTGAAGCACTAGTTAGGTACTGCATTATACTCAAGTTCCAGGCACGGTTATTTCGCATTATTTCTTATAACCACTTCATTTGTACATTTCTGGACCTTTCAGATGATCATCGGTTTCCATATCACTGATGAATAAGCCTGAGTTATAGGTGAAATAATATGACACTATATTTCCACAAAGCTCTTGAAACAGAAAAAAAACTAGTCAGAGTGTAGAAGATATATATCCATATATATGTAATCACATGCTGCTGTTCGGGAAGATGCTCATTTTTATAAAGCACAATCTTTGTATCTGTCAAAAGTTTAGAAAACAATAGTAATACCTAAAATATTATGAAGCAAAGCACCAACTGGTAAAAATTGAATTTGTGGATCTCTGCAAGTAATGCCAGCTGTGAACATGTGTCTGTGTCAAACTGCAACGAATAGGAGGATTTACTTTGTTTATTACAGTTTATGAATATTTGATAGAGACCACTCTACTATGTTAATGAGATCCCTAAGGGACACACAAATAGATAGAAAGTTAGCTCAGAGTGGTATATCAG
Organism: Vanellus vanellus; assembly: GCF_965231255.1. Taxonomy (NCBI): domain Eukaryota; kingdom Metazoa; phylum Chordata; class Aves; order Charadriiformes; family Charadriidae; genus Vanellus; species Vanellus vanellus. The sequence continues at coordinate 55,899,452 of NC_138910.1, read as the reverse complement.
CAATGCAGTCAATTTAAACGTAAGGTAGAATTTGTTTCTCAGTGCATAAGGTAAAATGAATTGCTTAGTACAAATAGTTCTATAAGTCAATGAAATTAGCTTGTAGACTGTTTTAAAAGGTTTTGGCAGTAAGATGAGTTTAGTAATGCCAGTAACTTTTGGAGAGTGTAGTATTATAAGGGTGCTGATGGCATTATGTTTCTCTCCTTTGTCAGTGGCAGGGTTCTAATGGGATGGTCTAATAAAGACAGTTGTCATAAAAATAACCTTATCTGGGAATCTAGTCTGTGCTTCACACAGTTTAGTAATTTCTCAGAAGTGTTGCAAGGACAAACTAGACAATGGGAAGGTCAGAATAAATTAAGAGACAAATATAAATTTCTGCATTACATAGACTGTACATAACAGGCAGACAAGTTTTTTGGGGGGAAAAGTCTGTTAACTGGAAAAAAGCAACAGCTTGCATGAATTACCTTACTTACTCTGCACCCTGTTCTACTATTTTTATGTTTTTACTAGTTTTAACACTCCAAATCACAATCTAAAAAGTTCAGATTAGAGAATTTTATGCTTAAGTTTGAAAAAAATCTTGTAAAATTACAATTGCCTCTCTTTCTTTTTGTGCATTATCAGTATATAAATGAGCATATCTTCCATTTCTTTCCTATATCAGCATAACATTCCCTATATTATGTATTTGTAAAACACACTGAACAGTCCAGATTTTTTTAAAATCCTTCTTGACTGGTCATTTTTCATACTGCACACAAGATTTTCCTCTTAGACCTCCATTTATCTATCATTGTATTCATGCAGTTCTCATTTACGCACTTCATTGGCACATTGGCATTGCAATTCTGTCAGTTGTACAGATGCTGAAATTATACCTTTCAAAAAGCAAGTGCTATTATTTATAATTTTGTTTGTTTAAAACATAGTTCGAGTTAACATACATTTTCACTGAATGAAAATGAGAATCATGTATACAATACCCTCTCCACTCTGAGTGAAGAACAAAAAAAATACACAAGCCCAAAGAAATATAATTCCTAGAAGCCTTTAGGGAGGTTGGTATTTCAAACGAAGTGACTGCAACTGCCAAAGATGTAATTAAATTCTGTATTTAGCACACTACTAGCTGAAAAAATACTGCAGGGCATTTTGCTGTTCCATCAGGGGTTCACAACTTATGTGTTTCCATTTCCTTAGAAATCCTCCCAAAAATGGTATTGCCTCCCAACCTTCAGACTCTCTTTGGGTTGCATTCTGGAACAGATAACTCAAGTTCTGAAATCAGGTCTAGAAGAAGAGGGGCAAATAATCACTGTTTTCATAATTAAGACGCTGGTTTTCTAATGTGTATTTATAAAATATGAAATCTTTAGAAATTTGTTTTGATGATTAACAAAAAGTTTATGCTAAATTCACTTTGCTGAAGTGTGTGTTTATTCTTTGAACTTTAAAAGCTTACATTTGTGGTTTAATGCAAACTACATTTATGAAGAATGAGTTATGTATGGCTACTTTTTAAAAAAAGCTTGTGTGGAACATTCTGACTAGGTTCTGCTTCTGAACACAAGATAGAGGAAACCATAATGACGGCAGTTACATTAATTGATAAGAAAATCCATCAGGTGGTTGTTTTGCATGTAGTTAGAACATTTCAAGGAATGAGGCCTTCAATAGCCAAAGCAGATATAGACAAAGCCCGATTTACAAGAGGTATAGTCTCACAAAAAAGGAACCACATGATCTTAGGGCTTCCGTATATCTATTTTCATAACTATAGATGGTCAAAAATATTGATTTCTATGTCATAAGGCTACGTTAGCCTGGATTAATCTCTACGTAAATTGCAAGGGCATGTTCAGGAAGCCCAGAATTTCTGGATGTAAAAAACAAAAGACACAAAACAGTTTATCTTGATTGCATCAAACCCACTATAAAAATCTGTGAACACTGCTATTAGCGCTAGATTTCAAGACATCAAGCAGGCCCAGGTGGAGCTGAGTCCAGAGTACATCCTCTCCTACCTAACTCTGAGTGTTTTACGATTTTATGTGCTATTGTCATACTTATCTTTTAAATTTGTATTATATTAAAACCAATTAAACTTAATGTGGAAATTATCAACAAACAAAGAATCCAAACCTATTAGGCAGCTTTAAAAGTATCTACTTTGATTGTCTACTTTAATTTTGACTTAAGGAAGATCCCAATACCTACTCAAAGTTTTTCAAACTTTGCATAGTTAAAACAAACTTCTGAAGAGTAACTTGCCTAATACATAGGTACTCTAAAATTCACTTTGTCAAAGCCAATTAATAATGTATCATCATTTTATAGTAAGGCTTTTATCTGCTGCTTACAAGGTTTCTAAAATAGCATTAAAACTGCAACTCCAGCAAGTACATAGAAACACACCGTGCATGGGGTAATCTGTACATTCATTCTGGAACATAGGTTGGACCATCCAAGGAAAGTTCAATTTCAACACATAAACCATTATGCGACTACCAGAAACAGAAGCAAGTCTCAGCTCACAACCTCGTGCAAGAAATCCAGTGTTGCTTCAGGCTTGCAAGGGAACCAACATAGGCAGTGCTAATAGAAAGGAGGAGGCTTGAAATACCAGTCTTGCTCTTTAAGACTGCGGGGGAGTAGGGGGTGAAATCAAGTCAAAGCCCTCTGTTTTGATTAGCAAAACTAAAAGAAAAAATCCTTAAGTCAGAAATAGAGACAAAACCGCATGAATCCACTTATGTAACTTCAGGTGAGCCGAGGACGTGAAATGCAAACTCTTGCAATATAGGCTCACAAATAAATCATATTAAAACAAATAAAAAAAAAAAGGATGTAAGCAACCTTTGGGGAAAGCTTCAAGTCAAACAAAGACTATAAAAGCAAGAAAAACATTATTTGCGTGCATAAACCTAAGAAGTCCGTGACCTATCACTTACCCGAAATGCACAGCAATATTCACCAAAATGTGAAAGTTAAACACAGCAGTATCTAGAAAGAAGTAAAACAATAGCAATAACCAGTATTTGGGTCCATTTCACTATAAATTTTGGAAAAAGGATCAGAAAGAAATACTTAAAGTTTATAATTTTGTAATCCTTATAACTGAAACAATTACAAAATTGGAATACATTTTCCCCATTCTTTTACTTATGAGAAAACTTTAGGGGCAGGAGGCAAGAATCTGCTTCTTTTCACTGGAAGCCTGGAACAATTTATAGAATCTTGAAGTTCTATAATATTTTTTTTTCTTTTAATTGACAGGCTCCAATTCAGACAACTTATTTTATTAATCACAATTCATGCATGGGATTAATATCTCAATGACCTTATTAGACCACATCATGATGCTATTTGATTGCACAAATATAATTTTAGAACATTTGCCTAGAAGGTATGTATATCAGTTCAATGTTTAGTGCTTTATAAAGAGAAAATACAAAAGCTGTACTCCTATATCATTATATAACTGTGGGCTGAGAAAGTATAACTGCAAGGCTCAGTAATCACATGTAATTGTTTACCGATCCCTCTTCCTCTCCGATTTCATTTGCACTACTGTTACAAGTGCTATTCTATTCAGTCATCTAATGCACCTTTTTAGTCCCAATCTCAATGTTTTCCACCTGTTTGTACTGTTCTCCGGTGTTCATCTTTTCTTCTCTCATTTTTGCCATGATGTTTAGACATCTATCCAATCCCATTCTTCTGTAACATTACTTTGTAAAGCAACAAAATTCATGCAGCTTGTAGAATAGCAGACAAGTCCTATTCTGAAGGCTGACTCATATTCAGAGTTGATATCTGTAGTCATACAGCGTATTACTGATCCTAGCGCTTTATTGTTTGCATTACCCAGTTCTGCAAATTAGAACATGCTTTTTCATATTCTGCAGAGATATGTGCTTATGTGCTTTCAATGAGAGTGTGAGTTAATATGCTAAATGGAATCAGAGCAGCTCAGATGCAGACATTACGCTTTCAGCCTGCTCTGTTGTTATCACAACAGTAACCCTAATGAAGGGGCACCCGAGGCTACTGGATGTTGTAACCTCTTAGAATTCAGACTCAGCTACAGTAACAAGTACCGGGCTTAAGGTACATGTAAGACAATAAAGTTAGCCCAGAAACACTGGTGTAATTGACAGGAAAAGCTGGGTCAAATTCTATTTCCTACTACCTTGTCTAGCTGTAGAGAAGATAGGCTGTTGAAGCACCACACATTTAAAGTTCACCACAACTCAGGGCCTTAACATATTGGTGCCATATTCTTCCAGTGATAAAAATGCTACAGTTCTGAGTTGACATTCAGTGATAGAGCTATGACAGGTCTATAGACCTGTCATTTTATAATCACCTCATTATGGTAAAGTTTGTTTTTAAATACCCCATATATTTTACAAAACACATCCACTGAGCGTGTTTGGAAATAGTGAATTTCCTCCGTTGCCTGCAAGAAGGCCCTACTGCAATGCAGTCCCCATGCAACAAAGGGATTGTTGATGAGCTGAAGCAAAATCTTCTTTTTTAACAATTGGTATTGCATAAGTACAGTAAATGCAGTCTTGGGAGTTCTGCTGGGCTCTTGCAAACATGCCTGAGCTTCATTAAGGCTTGCAGAGAGCTGCTGCAGCGCTCTGTCACTAATTCAGGGCTGGCAATAGTACTTCTGTCACTTAATGTAAAGCTGCAGAGAAGAGGGACCGTTCAGACTACTGGTGAAACGGTACCATGCAGACTTATTTCATTTGCCATTAACTGAGAAGGTACTTCTCAAATTAGACATTAGTTAACAGTGCTTGTTCTGCAGACTTTTATGACCTCAGCTCCCGCCACATACTTAAATATTCAATTGAAACTTTGAGCACTGCTAAAATGCAAAACCAGAGACTATAATGATCAAAACTAAGCAGAAGCCAGAGAGACAGAGAACACAGGATAATGCATAAGATTATCCTGATAGGATGGTATTGCAGTAGTGTAAAATCAGGTTTGGTCATCCAAGCTTAAAGGTTATTCTCAGGATCATTTAATGAGTGTTTGTCAAAACCTTCAATGCATCAGGATGAAAACATTTATCAAATCTTGATAACTGCTGTCATCATCATATACTTAGCCTATATTAAAATCAGAACTTTGTTGAGGGATGACAGATGTTACTCAGATATTGAGTTTCTGCTTCAAAAATTTGAAGCTTGACAAAGAAGTGAAGGCTAAAGGATCCACAGGTACAGAGAGCAACAGAATAAAGAAGGTCTTAGAAAAAATAGAAGTGAGCCACAAATTTAATAGTCTATAGTTAAAATTTTTTTTTTGCATGAAATAATCATAAATAGAGCATTAGTGGCTCTAATGTTTTACATTCAGCGTACAATTGGCAGCTCAAGTTTTTCTCTGCACATTTGATTTCAAGAAGCAAGCTAAAGGTAAATCTTACAAGGTTAACTGTGACAATTGCCACCTCCCAAACTTTTTCTCCAAAGCATAGACTAAAGCTTTAGCTACCTGCACTATAAAGAAAACTTACAGTTGATTTATTGCTGATTCTTTCTATTTCTAACTATATTTTTGGAACAAAAGGAAGTTAGTTCAGCCATGTCATGAGAGCTGCTTACGAAACAAGCAACTTAAAAGCTCTAGTGATGCTCTGAACTGAGGTCTATGTCCACCCAAATAATATAAGAATGTCACCAAAACAACACAGAGGACAAACATAAACAATGCCAAGAGCTGTCTTCTTTGATTCCTTCAGTTATTACTGTGAGAAACACGCTCACTGTATTGAATTTTAGTCCAGGGAAAATTTGGTGGAACAAAGAATATTTATTACAGCGCTGGGAGTTACACAGGGGATTTCTCCTCCTGTCTCTCATTTTTCCCTTTACAAACGCTTGGTTTTATTTCATATTCCTTATACTTATTCATGTTTCTTCTTGGAACATAGTTTGCATAATCAATGAGTTTTCAGAACGCTACCCACCCCCAAATACATAATCAAAGAGTTCTTGGAATGCAACCCACTCCCAAACATGCCCCCTCCCTTCTAGTGGTGCAGGAGATACGCTTCCTCAGGGGTCTTCCTGATAGTCGTCGGAGGGATGGTCAAAGTCTTTCTCACCATGACCTCCTTGTGTAAAGAATGAAGAAGCCACTTCTGTGGTTATCTTAGCTAACGACACCACCCTTGGTTTTGCAATGGTTCAGTACTTTCAACTGTTGCTTTCGTCTGGTACCTTATCTAACACTATCCCTTTCCCAAACGTGTTGCAAGCATATACCCATCTTAGCTGAAGCCATAGCAAGCACACATCCATTTTAGCTGAAGCAAAATCCTCTTGCTAAATTACTTATTACATTACCATCAGTGTCACCACAGTAAAACAGCACTTTGATTTCCACTCCACCTCTTTCTCTCCCTACAATGCACTATCAATCTTTGGCTCAGCAATGAGCTTACCTGGGTTACTCTCTTCCATCTGACAGAGAGATTCTTTCAAAAACAGAGCTTTTGTACTTGGCAGGACTAGTCAAGGTATGGAAGTGAATTACATTACTGTAAGTCATAACGGTTTATTTCACACACAACTCTCCTACACAAATTCCATAACAGCTGGGCTAAATTCCTGTTTCAAAAGTTGCAATTGCTAACAGATCAAGTGATTGGACATGTCTGTCCTTCATAAACAACAAAAACAACAATCCCATAAAGGATTTGGTTGAGCTCAGAAGCCCACCTAAGCTTACCTCCTAAAAATGTAATAAACAGCCTCTGAACACTTAATTAATCCCACTCTTTGCCCCAATTATTGTTGGTGATATTTTGTCCAGCAAACAAGATTAATTATTGATTATTCGGGATACCAAATTTTAAGATTTTGCACATTTTGCTCAGTGGCTTCAGCAGAAACATAACAAAGGAAATTAAACTTGTTTTGGCACTCTATAGTTGAATTAGAACTGAAAAAATACGAGATGGTAAATACACTAAATATGCAGTTTTGAAGGACTTTTATAGAGGGAAACAGATGAAAACCATCTCACTACTTCCGTTGAGCACTGATTTATATATGTAAATTCAATCTCTTGAAAGTAAAATGGGCAAAAAGGAGTACTGTAAATGCACACATAGAGGAAGAAACTGATTAATTTTCATCAATCTATTTGCACATGTAATTAACTATGCATTTTGTCTGTTGCCTTCCATTGTATTTGCTCCCACTTATTATTCATCCCATCTACCAGATGGATTTTGTCTGATCATTTACACTGTTGCTCCTGGCATGATCCTTCCATCACATTTGCCTTTGCCTAGGTTTTCATCTTGTTTTACAATACTCGGGTCTTGTCTCCATACATAAATACTTAGCAGTCCTCTAGCAGATAGTACTTATGCATGGTGGTCGTGAAGACAGATCACAATGTGCAAATTAGTTTCATTAATGGAGAAAGCTTGCATTTGTTCTGTAAAAGTGACTTCTGTCATACCTAGGGAAAAATACCCTCCATAACAAAAGAATGAATATTGACAGGTTGCTTATCAGAATCTTCATTTGAGAATTCCCATTCAGACACAGTTTTTACAGGATTGTGACCAAAGGCCATCTTTGACTTCTTAATCAAAAGAAATTTAGCGCAAGAATACATAAGACTCCTCAATATACAGATTCAGATGGTAAAGAGAAGTTAGCTGTGGTTTAGACCATAAGCTTTTCATTGTTTCGATGGTCTTCTAACTTGGATGGGACCAGATGCAACTATTGCAAATACTAGGTAACATTTAGTTGCACTGTTTGAACTGTACTGTTACAAGCTTAGAAGTCTTTTATTGCCCCTCCCCCCACCCCAAAGCTCTCCCTAGTTCTTCATTTTATGAAGTAAAGTAAAACCACGCACATTAACGCCTGGAATTTCAGAAAGAATGCGGGTTGTCATGTTAATACAGTTTATCCTTAGAAATACAAACCACATGCATACACACGCTTACAGCTTGGGTTTCATGGGCTTTTTGAAAATATTTATGCTTCACTGAAACCTTTCATTAAGCCTTTATCAGAAAGAAAGCGCCTAAGCAAAATGCCTTTCCTATTTAGTCTATTGTAAAGGTTCAACAGTCAAGCATTAATAATTGCAGGCACAAAATATGATTAATTATATTCAGTGATGTACCTCCTACTTAATAAATCTTGCAAATAGTTTTGAACAGTCTTGTAAGAAGTATTTTGGAATGGTTGACACGATAGCAGTTTAATGTGGATTTTTAGTACAAGAATCTTCCCTTAGACTATATTATTGTTTCTCTATGCTTTCATCTTTATTCAAAGAAAAGATATAGGAACAGACTTTTAGGTTTATGTCCAGAGATGACATCCCGGTTTTCTGACAGCAAGTATGTAAGAATAATGTCTAAGTAGTGAAAATCAGGACTCGGGGTGTGCAATTTTGCCTGTGAATCTGTACACACCCTAGATAACTCTAAAATATAAAAACTTACTAGAAAAATGAAAAAATACCTTCCTACTTATAGAGCTGTAGAGAATTTATTACTTAATGCTTAGAAGTGTTTGAAAATCTCCATTTAGAAGTTTTGCTCAAATTATTATAAATACTGTTCATTTAATAATTCAAAGCTCAGTAAAAGGCTAAGGAATGACAAATTTAAATCTGCAATAGTAGAATCTGAACAGCAAGGAAGATAAGCAAGGATCTGTGGAAGAGATGGTATGTTTTTTCTTACATACTATATAGACATACAGATATACACAGACACATTCACCAAGCAAGTTATTAGCTTACCTTAAACAGTGTAATTAATGAATATGCATGATCTAAAAATACCAGGAAAGAAAAACTACAGCATGATGTTCTATTTAAAGAAAACCACATAAATACATGACAGGCCTACCCAAATCAGGAAAAGAAACATTATTGCTCAAACACCACACCAAAAGAGAACAGAAATATGTAAGCCATAATATCGCTTTATCTACTGCTGCATTTTTGCAGTCCCAGCTCAGGCAGACAAGGCAAAATTACTGACATGAACCCCAGGTGATTTCGGTGAACTTAAACAAGAACGGCAGTGATTTACATCACCTGAGCATTTATTCGACTGACTTCAGTGAGAGGTTAGCCAGGGTAAGAGCAAACAAATCTGCCTGTTTTCTGTTGATTCAGCCTTAATTAAGGAGAATGAGATAGAGACAAGTGCATCTGATGGCACCCTTTCATATGAATTTTGGTGTTAATTCAGTTTTGAATGCTGAAATAACCTGATATCCATGATAACTCCTCTCCTCATTTGTCAAGTTCAGTGTTTGTCTGACAGAGCCCAGCAGAAGATATTCAATAAACAATCATGAGAATAAGCAAACAGGTAGAGATTTATGAACATGCTATATTATTTTGCTATTCTGCACATTTGTGCCTTGAATATATTGTGCAGTGAATCTCCCACAGCCACAAAGTCAAACCCAGAAAAAGTAAAAACTGAATTGATGAATGTCACAGAACAGTCTCTACAGTGATCTAAACTATATCTTCTTTAGCTTGGAAAAAGACCTGAGTCACATACTGTCAGAAGATAAGATGACTTGACACAACCAACTTCCTTAAATAGAATTGGTTTATACTTGATTAAATATCAAGAATAGAAAAGTGAAAATTATTATTTTATTGCCATGATCATTGCACGACTACCTCAATTAAAAATACAATTAATTGGAGAAGGTTCCTCACTCTAATACTGTCTAAAAATCTTATCATTTATTTTAATATTTAGCTACTTTTTAAAAAAAAAAAAAAACACTACTTAATTGTTCAGATTCATACTCTCTACTGCTAAGCTGCCTGGAAGGCTTGACACAGTCATTTGTGGGTTCTGATAGAATGGCACCAAATAATAATGACTGATGGACCTGGAATTCTAGGACAACTACGAAACTTTGGAGGGGCTCTTATTATATGTAGATGTGCCAATTTTAGTTTCATTAAAATCTCTTGTTCCTGAAAATAATGGTATGGTTAATACTTACTTGACATTTTTCTACTAGTAGCTGAAAGCCTTGGTACTAGTGTAAAAAGAAATAGGAAGAAGTAATACACACATCCTTAACTTCATGAAGAAAAAGTCAAAATTTATTTTCCATTTAAGAGACCCATCCACTGCCTAAATTTTAAGATTCTGCTGACTTCTATTTCATAAGTAATAAAATTTTCAAAAAGGATCCTAGGAAACAAGGTCAGCTCTCCAGTAGCTTAGAATGAAACTGTTTCAACATCACAGAAATAGAAGCTTAATCAAAACAAACCTTTCCACAATACAGTACTTAAGAAAAATCTTACATTTGGAAGCATTAAATTTTGAAATTTCACAAAAGAATGTCAAACAAGGACTTTGTTCCTACAAGTGTTGAAGAGTATCTACTGCAAGTCCAATTTTTTCATTTCAGACATACAGACCTCATATTTACCATCTCCCATCACCATCTGAGTCTCCTTTCCCTTTTGAAGAAGGGACCCATCTTCTGGCTCATCCTTTCAGTAACACCATTCAAATTATATTTAGCCTGATTGACTTTGCAGGTGTCCCAGGCACCACTTTTTGTTGTTTCTCTGCTTCATTGCTTGCAGATGAGAAATTGCTTAAACAATGTTTAATTTTTTTCAGCAAGCTCCCATCTGTGAATTTCACATCTCTTCGCAAAGGTTACATCACAACCCATGTTCCACGGCCCAGTGATAAATTGAATAGAGTCAAATAGAACACTTCTGTCCAGTACTTACATGAATCAATCATGCTGCAAAACTAGTACCCTGCCCTGCAAAACCTACACAGGCCTTTCCACTAACTGACTCTTTACAATTGCCTGTGGTATACTACTCTTTCCACTGAAATCTGTGGCAAACAACTACTGACCATTTTGAATGCTATGAGGGTTTGGGTAGGTTTTTTTTTTTTTTCTTATCTACAAATTGTGCTAAAAAAAAATAATCCCAGATAATTAAGTTGACAGGGTGAAGTCCATGCTATATCACTGACTAAACAGGTTTCTATTTGTTAGCATTCATAAAGATCAGCTCACCTTTTCATCTTCATTTTCTGTCACTAGAATAAATTTTGAGAGGTTTTGTGTGATCTATCAACTTAAAAATCCAGATGGAGATTTATTTTCCTTAATTTAATTTAAACATGCTTATATTTAGAAGGAATAAGTATAAATATAATTTCTCTGGAGCTTGTTGTTTGTCTTGATCCAAAATGTGAAAATGTAACAGCAAGTATTGTTGACATTTTGAATTGCCTATATACTACACAGAAAAGGATCTCTTCTAGATTTATCATTTGTTACAGCTCTGCATCTGAATTCCACTGAACTTCAGGGAATAATTCTAGTAACTCTTAACTTCTTACAGGATAAGGGGCTTCACTCTTTGTTGTAAGTCACTAGCAGAACTTTGTATAAAAAGAACAAAAGCCCTTTCTTACATACTTACCAGATAGAGGAGGAGAAGTTGACCTAATTATAAAGAGAAATCCCAACACTTTCATCAGGCATCAATGACAAAGAAGACACCTTGACAAGATTAAAAAGAAAATTCAGTATAGCTACACTTATAATTGTATGCATGGACTTTTTTTTGGAAAACACACTATTGAATTTGAATAACAAAATGAGAACCAATTCCAGATTCAGGTGGCAAATAATGATCCTCTTTGTCAGCAGACAATACAATAGAAAGACTAACTCATAGTATCTGCTTATCTATAAAATAAGTATGTAAAACAGTAAACAGAGACTGGAGTAAAAGAACAATAAAAGTGAATCCTTATACTCAAACATATTAAGATATTGCTAGCAGCAGCTCCAGTGTAGCTTGCCTTATTAGAGAATAAGAATCACCCCAACTTTTCATCATTTGATTCCTTGATCCCAGTTACTCTCAGTTCAGTTTCAAGAAATAGGGAAATACAACACACCCGTATACGAACTTATCAGTTTGATACAAAATAGTGATTCCACACACCCCCCCAGCACAACAGTGATATTCGTGAATGTAAACAAGGCTTGGAACTTGAGCTAGATCCAGATCTGCAACTGTGCACAGACTTAATTCTTATTTGTTTTCCAGGGTGCATGCATTTGCGTAACAACAGGTGACAGGCACTCCAGTTGTACTGTTCACACAGAAAGCATAGAAAGAGGTCCTTCCGTGACTTTGTTTCTTGGCCACTACTTCCTTGCCTTCATTTCTCTTCAGGATGGGACAACACTTTCTGTAGATATCTATTTTTTAAAGGCCTTCTCACCAGGTTGGCAAGAACACTGGCAGAGATGCTTTTGTCCCGATCAGGTGGATCCCATCCCTGCTCAACAGCAGTTAGCATAGACCAATAAGACTAGAAAGAATGGACAGAACAGAAGAGTTTGACCAAATTAAACCTTAATTTTAGCACAGAACTACTAGGGATATGAGCCTGCAAGGTACTGAATATTTATTCTAAAGGACTATGCAACTGCTTTTATTAAGTCAAAAAGAAAAAAAAAAAATAAAAGAAAAATCATAGTTCATTACAACATTAGTCTGTTCTGGATTGTAATCTGATTTCCTATTGAATGTATTCAGTTTATCTCCCTTTGGCACATTCAACACCATTTGGCAAACGAATAGAAATAAACTCATTTCCTTTAGAATTCAGGACCAATGGTGGGGCAGGGGGGAGAAGTAGGGGTTGGGGAACAGGGCGGTTCTTATTTACTATAAGTTATCAATAAACAGCTTGATATTTTCAATTTATTATATTGTAAAGGAACTTCTGAGATGTCATTTGTTATATTTTCATAAAAGCACTCAGATTTATAGGAGTAGACTGCACATGTATCTATATTTCATTGAGCAAGTCATTCCAGCGGAGACACAAGACACAGTTCCACGTATAGAGTTCTGAATAGTCAAACATCTACATTAACAAAGGGATAGCTGAAGTAAAACCTCACTGAAATATCCTTCAGCCTATAAGTATGGACTTCCAGATTATGAAGTATTTTTTAATGATCTTCAGGACGAAAGTGTAGGACAGCTACTATTACACTGCAAGTGTGGGCAGCACATACAGAAGACAGTTGTACTTAATTGGAAATCATCAAATACATAGCAAATAGAACACTAAGTACTCAACAAATTTCAGCATCTGGATAGCACAATATAACTTTCATACAGTGTAATTTGTGTGAGAACGTAGAAGTGTTTTGTCCTTATTTTTGGTGGGGGTTTTTGTGTGTTTGGGATAGGAATAGCATCTTTGAATTCAAAGTACTCATGCAAGTAACGTTGTTCTCCTATGGATGATCTACTTTTTTTCAGTAGTATCTGTTATTAAAAGATTTATACATTTCTGTATAGGCATATTGGGTGTATGTTGTATGGTTTTGGTAGCAGGGTTGACTTTTGTGGGAAGATGTCAGGAGCTGCCCCATGATGGACACAGCTGGCTCAAGCCAGCTCTGCAATGGGCCCACTGCAGGCCAAATGTGGGTCCATCAGCCAAGTCTGTGGTGCCTCTGAAAACACATATAAAAGGAAATAAAAAAATTAATAGAAAAAAATATCACCGTACAGAGAGAGGAGAGACCAAGAAGAGCAAGGAACAGGAGGAGGGTCACCAAGGTCAGAGAGAGAAGGAGGTGCTCCATGGTGCCAGAGCTGGTAAGTACTGCAGCCTGTGACAGACAAAGTATTTACTACAGCCCATAAAGGGCCCCATGACAGAGCAGATAGAAGGAACTGCAGCCTGCCAAGAGCCCACAGTGGAGCAGAGTTTTCCCTGACAGGACCACAACTCATTGAAGACCCCACATTGGAGCAGATTTTCACCCTGTGGAAAGCCCACACCAGAGCAGATTTTTTTTTCTGCTGCGGGATAGCAGCACATGGGGAGAGCCCATGTTGGATCAAAGGAAGAGCAAGAGAGGGAAGGAGGAGCAGGAGCAGAGAAAAACTGCTTTGTACAGACCACATTCCCCAATGTTTTCCGCCACCCCTCACCTCCCCTCCATGCGGCTCAGGTGAGTAGAGGAATCCCAAGTGAAGGAGCAAAGCTAGGCTTGGGAAATAAGGGAGGAAAGGCATTTTAATGTTTGTCTTAGTTTCTCACTACCTGAATCTATTTTAATGAGCAATAAATTAATTTTTCCCCCACTTGAGTCTTTTTTGCCCACAATGGTAATCAGTAACAGTCTCCCTGTCTTTATTTTGACACACAAGTTTTCCCATCCTATTTTTCCCCCTACCCTGCTGAGGAGGGGAATCTTACTTCCCTCCATACAACACAAATATATTTATTCTTAATTTAAGATAAATGCTTGTAGATTTGTTTCAGAAACTTTAGACATTTTGAGACGAACCTATTGTATAGACAAAGAGTAGTTATATTGAGGAAAGAGACCCCAGAAAGAAAAACTTTTAACATACATAAATATAACACTAGTAAGCAGAGGGCTTTGACTGTTTTACACAGCAATAATTTGGCAGCTCATCCCTCAGCAAACACTTCCCAGCAAACACCTTCAACCTTTCAGCAAAACACTTAATCACCATCGATTTCTGCCATCTCTTGAAGGTGTGTACTTACGTCCAGGTTTTTTATAATCTGTTTTCAGTTTTACAGAGTAGAAAAGAGCTGTAAACTTTCTCTTGTTCCCATCCTCTTTCCTACTCTCAGTCCAGGTTAAATTGCCACTAGCATTTGTAGGTGACTTTTTTCCAAACACTTCCTCCCCTAAACTATATCTACCAAAGAGACTACTTCAGCTGCTTTTTATCTGGTTCTACAGAAAACCTTGCCATGTCAACAAAACAGGACAAATGGAATAGCTATTATTCTCAGAGGTAGCAGTTAATATTACAGGAAAAAAATCTCTACCAAAGAAAAACCACAAGAACAGAAGCACCAAACCCAGAGATAGTCAGAAGCTATTTGTCCCAGTGGCTATTTCTTTACAGCAAGAAGACATACCAAAAAAAAAAAAAAAAAAAAAAAAAAAAAAAGAGTAAGTTCTAGAAGAAAAACTGGTTGGTATTAGAAGTGTCTTAAGAACAGACCAATTCAAACAGAACAATAACTGCAAGATGAAAAGTCAGTACCTCAGAACACCTGTGTCAATTTGTGTAGAGGAAGAAATTAATTAAAAGTTTAACTTTTCAGCTTTTCTGCTGTTTCCTTAAAGGTTATATGAAGAAATACCCTGTACAGTCACCAGGAAGCCTTGGTATAGCAGAAAGAAATTCTCTACCTCATTAAGAAAAAGATTTATACATTCTTAAAATAAAAAACTGCATTTATCTAATTTTTTTTTTTTAGGAGAAAGCATAGAAGAAAGCAGCAGATGTTCCAGAGTTAAAGTGAGACAGGGCATGTCTTTTTTTTTTTTTTTTTAAAAATGAACCTGACCCTTGAAATTTGAGTTTGTTTTCTCATTTATTCACCTATTTGCATCTAAATCTGTTAGTTTTGAGGGCTGTTCAAAACAGAATAGATTTGCTAATCAGAGAGGGGAACTAGTGTGGACAAGACTATGTAGCAACCAGGCAGTAGATTAGAAATACAATGTAGACCAGAAATAGAAGTTTTCAGAATTCTCCTCCACAGATTCTACATTTAAAAATTGTTTAATATCTTCCTTGCAAACAGATTTAATATCTACTAGCACTAGTATTAGCACTAGTCTACTGATACTACCATGATTAGCACTCTGGAGAAAGAGCTGGATTCCTCCAGTTGGGAGGAATATAGGAACATTGAGTATACAGGAAGATACAACGAAGATTGCTAAGGCCTACTTTCTTAAATCTGGAAAGAAATGCCAAGGACAACAAGGGCATCTTCAAGTACATCAGTAGCAAAAGGAAGACTAGGGAAAATGCAGGCCTGCTACTGAATGAGGTGGGTGCCCTGGAGAATGAGGATGCACAGAAGGCAGTTATCGAATGCCTTCTTTGCTCCAGTCTTTACTGCAAGGCCAGCCCTCAGGAATGCCAGACCCTGGAGGCAAGAGGAAAAAGTCTGGAGAAAAGAAGACTTTCCCTAGGTTTAGGAGGATTCGATTAGAGTTCATTTAGGTAGACCTGACACCCACAAACCCATGGGGCCCAATGGGATGCACCCACAAGTGCTGAGGGAGCTGGCAGATGTTACTACGAAGCTACTCTCCATCATCTTTGAAAGGTCACAGAGAACAGGAAGAGGTGCCTGAGGACTGGAGGAAAGCCAATGTCCCTCCAACCGTCAAAAAGGGCAAGAAGGAGGACCCAGGAAACCACAGGCCAGTCAGTCTCACCTCCATCCCTGGAAAGGTAGTGGAACAGCTCATTCTGAATGCCATCTCTAAGCATGTGGAGGAAAAGAAGTCTGTTGGGATTCAACATGGATTCACCAAGGGGAAATCACGCTTGACCAATCTGATAGCCATCTGTCATGGCATAATTAGCTGGGTAGATGAGGGGAGAGCAGTGGATGTTGCCTACCTTGACTTCAGCAAGGCTTTTGACACTGTCTCCCATCACCTCCTCATAGGTAAGCTTATGAAGCATTGGTTAAATGAGAGGACAGTGAGGTGGACTGAGAACTGTTTGAATGGCAGCGTTCAGAGGGTTGTGATCAGGGGTAGGAGGCCTGTAGCTAGCAGCGTTTCCTAGGGATCAGTACTGGGTCCAGTTTTGTTTAACATATTCCTCAATTGACCCAGATGAGGAGACAAGAGTTTTCCCTCAACAAGTTTGCTGATTACAGAAAACTGCGAGGAGTGGCTGACACACCAGAAGGCTGTGCCACCATTCAGCGAGACCTGGACGGGCTAGAGTCTGGTAGAGAGGAACTTAATGACGTCCAACAAGGACAGGTGTAGGGTCCTGCACCTGTGGGGGAATAATCCCATGCACCAGTATAGGTTCAGGGCTGACCTGCTGGAAAGCAGCTCTGCAGAGAGGGACCTGGCAGTCTTAGTGGACAACAAGTTGACCATGAGCCTGCAATGTGCCCTTGTGGCCAAGAAGGCCGATGGTATCCTGGGGTGCATCAAGAAGAGTGTGGCCAGCAGGTCAAGGGAGGTCATACTCCCCCTCTACTCTGCCCTGGTGAGGCCACATCTGGAGTACTGTGTCCAGTTCTGGGCCCCCCAGTTCAAGAATGACATGGAACTACTAGAGGGAGTGCAGTGGAGGGCTGCGAAGGTGTTCAGGGGCCTGGAGCACCTCCCTTATGAGGAAAGGCTGAGACACCTGGGTCTGCTTAGCCTGGAGAAAAGAAGACAGAGAGGGGATCGCATCAATGCTTATAAATACCTAAAAGTGCCCAACAAGAGGACACAAACAGCCAGGCAACGGGCACAAACTGGAACACAGGAATTTCTGTCTGACCATAAGGAAAAACTTCTTTACTTTGGGGGTAAGAGAGCACTGGAACGGGCTGCCTAGAGTAGTTGTTGCGTCTCCCTCTCTGCAGATATTCAAAACCTGCCTGGACACGATGCTGTCCAACCTGCTTTATGTAAACCTGCTTTGGCAGTGGGGTTGGTCTAGATGATTTTCAGTGGTCCGTTCCAAGCCTTACCATTCTGTGATTCTAGCCCTTTATACACTACCCAAATCTTTGATCCCTGTGGCAGAAATAGAGTACCTAGGCTAGACTCCAAAACACTTAGACAGCTTTGGTATACACCTTGCCTCCACATGACCTAGACAGGTCATTTGAATGATTCAACAGTTTACATATGAGAGACATCAGCATTAATTCATTCTCCTACACGGCTGAAATCAGGGAAGTTTCTTTTCTACAGTGATTGTTGGCACGTTCCAGGAGTTACTTCAGACTTTGACTGAAGTTAAGATATTTTTCCTTGTTAATATCTGGGAAAAGACATAGGCCTGCCAAGGGCTCATGTCTATGAAGACACATGTTGAAATAAACCCATAAAAGATGCTCTAACATCCAAAGCCACGATGGTTTGCATTATCAAATAACAACATGTTGGTGCTAGATATTATTTTCATCTCAGTAAAACAGGTATACATTGAAGACTTTTTTTTAACATGCCTTTAAAGGACAACTGATATAGCTAAAAAGGAGTCTGAAACCATGTGCAAAGTCCACAGCTATATATTATTAAGAACACATTAAATCACAGATTATTCTTGAGAGAACCCTGAAAGTCATATTTCTGCCAGCTTCTCATCTTCTGTCATTTCTGATTACCAATGCAATATGTGTTAATGTTCAATAATGTCTGTTGAAGTCTTCATGCTTGATGGCTTAGGATGTCATAATGAAAGTACAAGCTTTATTAATCCTATCTTCAATAAAAGCCACAGGGTGTCTGTCACACTTCATTTATATGTGCCAAGAGTAAATAAACTACAGAAAATGAAAACTGGGTTTATAAATATGGACAGATGTCAAGTGGTTTACATAGTTATGCATGCTGGTATTTCCTATTAGAGGTTTCCAGGCTTTATAAAAAGCTGACAAAGCCATATTTGAAGATATCTATATTTACATAGATATTTTTATATTAATGCTATATATAAATGAAATAGAAACACTATTAAATTAATAGCCATATAGACAGAGATATGAATTCTTCCTATCTCAACATTTGCAAGTTATCCAAGCTGGTAACTGGCTCTTAGGGCAAATTATAACATTTGAGAATCTTAATTATTTTTAATGACAGGCAGGATATGTAGACACACCTATGACTTAAAAAAAAAAAACCAAGCACTTTCTTGATTTTAGGTGTTCAGGTGAGAGATTGAAGACGTCCTGTTCAGAAATGCATCATGCAAGTTTGTACCAACCATTTTACTTGGCAAGCGATAGTTACCACTACTTTAGTATCACTGAAGTTCATTGAGATACAGAGCAGATTATATTGAAAGCGAAATTATGATTATTACTTTACACATGGAATGTTCAAGACAAGGGGAGATGATATTATTTGCTCATATATCAGCTTCTTGATTTGTAGCTTAATGACCTTGCAAAAGCTTATAGAAATCACTAGGTTTTTCACAATAACAAGTCATTTGGTGATAAACACAGAAATCAAAATTGAACATAATTGAACATTTCTAAGGTAAGGCACTGTTGTCGTTTAAGCCCAGCCAGCAACTAGGACCATACCACTGTTCACTCACTCCCCACACCCCATAAGGTAGGGAGAAGAGGGAGAAAGAGGAGGGAAATAACTTCCTGGGTTGAGATAAAGACAGCTTAATAGAACAGTAACAGAAAAGTAATAATAGAAAAAGAATATACAAAATAAAGTGATGCAACACAAATTGCTCTCACCACTTGATGATCAATTGCCCAGCCTGTCCTGAGCAGCATCCCTGTCCTCCCCTGGCTAACCCCCATTTATATACCGAGTATGACGTCTATGCTATGGAACATTCCTTTGGCCAGCTTGTCCTGTCTGTGCTCTCTTTCAGCTTCTATGGGAAGCTGAAAAAGTCCTTGATTTACTGTAAACATTACTTAGCAACCACTAAAACAATGTGTTATCAACATTATTCTCATACTAAATCCAAACCACAGCAGCTACTGGGAAGAAATTTAGCTCTATCCGAAATGAAACCAGGATGGGCGTGTAGAAAAAGATAACTGCAATTTAATCTACACAATGATGCCTGATGCCTCAAAAATGAGACCTGGGAGTTAGAATACGTAGTTCTACTGAAAAAAAGTGATTTAGTAATGGTCAAAAAGCAAACTAAACACTATTCACTGACACAACTTACAAAGAGAGCACAAAAGAGGAGATGCAATAATGCCATCATGCAAACCCAGAGTGCTTTCATTCTACCTGCTGTGGCAGCTTTGATTCTCTCATGAAAAATGAATAGTGAAAATGAAGAAGCTACAAAGAAGAATGACAAGGATGATCAGTGGTAGGAAATGATTGCCATGCAATGAAAAATGAAACAAAATAGGACATTTTAGCCTGAGAAGAAATGACAGGCAGAGCAGCACGACACAGATATCTTTGGGTGGGAAAAAAAAATAAATAAATAATCACAAGTGGTTTTGGAAAAGGTTTTAAAGACTATTAGTTGCTCCGCCCCCTTCACCAAGTATGAGAACAAAACCAGAAGGCTGTGGATATTGAAAGCTTAGATGGGTTTAAAAAATTTTTCAAGCAAACACTGAAGTGTAACCTATCCAGGCCTAACAAAAATAAGTATATCCGCTATCCACAGTCTCTAGAGACCAGAAACATATTTCGAAAGAATTGGTGCATCCTATCCCCATTCTTACATTTTTTACTGTGAAATCATTGTTAGCACCATGTGAGAAAGATCAGTGGGCAAGGGAAATGTTTAGTTTAAAAAGTAAGATCATTCTTATATTTTTACATGCATTAAAATTTAGATTCTTTCTGCAGGTTTCTTTAATCTTCAGGGGGATTATTAAAACAACAACAAAAAAAAAAAAAAAAAAAAAGAGAGAGATAAAGTGTTATAACTCTTTCCAGGCAAGTTCTCCCTAATAATTAAATTCCAAGAATTCTCTTACTTGGGACAGCAAGTTTAACATAACCCGAGTTCAGCAACAACCCCTTGAAGAAAACATTTTATTGGGGTATCTTTGTGTATGCAGAGCTAGAATCAAAACCTAGACTGAACATAGTACAAGGCAGGGAAAACATTTCTTCATCCACCAAAGAATCAAGCCTTTGCTCGCTTTCATAATTGTTTTTCCTTTTTTTATGCAGAAATATGCTTCTTCTGTTTTAGGTTAAAAAAGGTAAAAAGGGCTCTGGCTTTATAATAAATACGGTACATTGCGGCTGTTTCATCTCTCAGGAAACTCCTGGAGCAAATAGCCTTGTACCATTCAGTTCTTCCAGCCACAAAAACAATGAGGAAAAGACAGCACATACAGAAACAATGACAAGCTAACTTATGACAACACAACCCAGAATGTCTCAAAACAGTGTTTCCTCTACTGATATTATGGCAGCAACCTTAAAACTGGTATTCTAGTGTTCCAAATCAAAATGAAGAGCTTCAATACACAGTAGATGTCTTCACATTAATGACTTATTTTAGTCCAGGTTGAAAACCAGGGCAGAGAAGGCCGGCAAAGAAAAACTTAATGGTGAAGAACAGCAAGAGAAGTGGAATGACAAAGAAAAGAAAAATATGGAAGACGGAAGACAGCTTTGCAGAATGGATCAATATGACCTCAGAAATCAGAGTCCTGTCATGTTAAGTTAAAGTCCAAGCACTCAGTTTACAATTTGCTAGAGAATTCAGAACACAGTGAAAGGGAACCTTGGCAGATCAAAGAGGGAGGTAATTCTGTGGCTGTCTGACAGAAACTGTGGCACCTGTTACTGTGACAGGACATACACTATACTATAAAGAACCTCATAGGTTCTTTGGGTTAAAGCTCTGCCCGAGATTCCAGTTAGTATATGCAAAATGCTCCTTGTGGAGAAAGGCAGGCTGCAAAGATATTTGCCAGAAGCTCATACCAAATCATATGACATTGAATATGGCTGTATTTTCCCTCTGCAGTATTCATGAGTATTCATAACCAAAAGAATGAGAAGCTATCACTGATAGTTAGCAAAATACCACTGATATACCTCCAGGCACAATAAAGCCATATGTGAAATGATTGAAAAAACAAAATGTTTGCTTAAATAAATAAAAATGCAACATGAAAGTAATACTTACATGAATACACATTCTGTTAAACTTGGGAACATATTATGAAATCATGGCTCAAATCCTAGTCTGATTTATTGGCAACAAAACAGCATTGTTTTGTTGATCTGATCAACATACTCCAGTGACTTTGGCTTACTGTCCAGTAACTCCAGTGAAGCTCAAGAAAGTGTTGTCAGGTGCAGGCCTTAGAATTTTTTGTAAGCTTTTTACTGAGATTGCAAGGCCTCCTAACAGAGGCTTTATCTACAGCATTGTTTCACCTGGTTTAGCTGTAACAGCAATTTTTCTAATCGAGGAGGTGTCTACCAGTAATTTGTTTTACACTTATCTTCGTATGGTATCACCATGTTTTTTGAATCCTAACATTATGATGTAGGATAAAGAAATACAGGCCTAGTATGATAACAGAGGCCCTTGAGGCCTGGAGATGTACAAGAAAGTGTAGAGGAATACAGGCACGGGATGAATGTAAGTGAGGCACAGGCTTGACATTGGCTAGAAACAACTCACATCTGTGGTTAAAGAAACGCTGAACAGGAAAAAAATGTTTCAGGCATAACAAAGAGGGCAAACAGCACCCAACATATGTAAAAGGCATCATATATAGTAAATTTGGCTATAGCATGGTGCTGCGGACCAACAAGAAAAGAGCAAGGGAAAAGTGTGTTAGCGAACGTATAACAAGGCATATGTATATAAAGACTGAGAAAAAAGGAAGTCATCAACATCATATTCCTCTCAGTGAAAGCCTCCAGATACTGATGGCTCACTAACACCTCCACTACCAACACCAGAATGAAACTGCTGATCTTAGGACCCAGAGGAGCAGGGCAAGGGTGCATATAATATGAAGAGAAGGGGCAGAAAGTTACAAAATGCACGTATAACAATTTTAAGTGCATTAGTATTGACACCTTTTTCCTGCATACATTTAGTCTTTCCCTTTCCGTAGTAGAGAGACATAGAGTAATAATGTTTACCTGGTGAAAATTTCAGTTACACTATAAAAAAATTCTTGACTTCATATATAACGTGTGTTTCCCTTTGCCCCTAAACAAGATTTTGAGTGTAACAGTTTATATTAAGTAAATAGTTTAGGAAATCACTAGCAGAAGGAAGCATAGACATGCTTTTTGTACAGCAGTTAACAATTTTGATTAGGTGCTCAAAGCAAAAGTTGTAAACTACCCTCATGATATCTCATATTTCAGTACTATTTATTTCACAATTAGGTGCTCAACAGCACCTAATTAAATCCTGCTGTAGATATCTACTAAAGAGTCAACAGATATTTTTAAATTTATACCAATTTTATATTCTGACATCTGAAGTTTAAGAAAAATAAGTAAATTTTTTTTTTACTGGAACGAACATGGAATTAGCAATTATTTCAGGGAATCTGACACAATAAACACATCATTAATACAAATCAGAACTCTATAACATACCAAGTGATAGGCTCCTTCTATAAACATATTGAAGTAAAATATTCTATGAAGTTTTGTTTAAAGTGACTGCTGTTAGCATAAATATTAAGTAGCTCAATTTCATAAGTCAAACACAAAGGTTTTAGCTTGTTTAGAACCAAAGAAACAGCAACAGTTAAAATATTTTTAGTCTTATAACGATACAGAAAAAAATAGGGAAACCCAATAAAAATATTTTCAGTCAAGCTTTTATTTTAACAGTTTCTCTAGCATTCCTTTCCTGTATTC
This sequence comes from Vanellus vanellus, assembly GCF_965231255.1. Lineage (NCBI taxonomy): Eukaryota > Metazoa > Chordata > Aves > Charadriiformes > Charadriidae > Vanellus > Vanellus vanellus. The sequence continues at coordinate 55,875,987 of NC_138910.1, read as the reverse complement.
ACATTCACCCTGTGTCTGCAAGATATTAAAACCTATATTTCTTAGATTTTTAAGAAGGAGGAGAAAAAAAAAACCCAAACACCAAAACATACTAAAGATTGCATTCCTTTTAAGAAAAAAAAAAAAAATTATCTAGTTTAGGAGACTTTTGCTGCTGTTATTGTGTTGGTTTTTTCCCCACTATCAAAAATCCTGCCATGGATCTTCTCTATCTTTTCATAAAACACAACTGTGCTGTATTTTATGCCAGGCTCAGAATCTCAGATTGACTAATCCCCGGTCCTTTGTATTCAGTAGATAATTGAAAAAAATGGCGGCTTTATAACACTTCCTTAATAGCTTTTTTTTTTTTTTAAATATGACACATACAAATGCCCAAGAACATCTACAGTGGTTATACTTCAAATCTGTTATTTCCTTGCTTAAAACACAGGCACCCAGAACTAAAAAACACTATTTCACATAAATCACCAAGTCAGAAGCTGGTTTTTAGCACAGACATTCACAACAACTCATAAGCTTTGCATCTTCCAAGCGGCAGTCTGTCTGCCAAAGTAATGATATTTTTAACCCTTTTGATTTATCGATTGCTCTGGTTATCTTAACATTAACAAAATGCTAGATAAAACTTTAATAACATGACAGAATATTTTCTTTCATGTATTTTTAAATGTACACAAAAAGACTTACCACATCAAAAAGCAGGAAAGGCAGAGCTGCTCCGTGAGACGGGACAGAGTCAAGATCTGCAGGCAGCCCACGGGGTCTGAGCGGAGCGAGTATCACGGGAAGCTGCCAAAAGTTCTCCAACAGCCCTGGGCACAGCAGAACAGTTCAAGTAGCCTGCAAGTTCAAGAGCAGCAGGATCTGAAATACACCCAGAACACAGTAACTAGAAACAAGGATAAAGACAAACCTACCTACGCTATACCTCTAGGAAAGGTTAAGTACTCAAGCACAAACTTAAATGGAGCTCCTGGCAGAGGATGGGACCCAGGTGAGGCTCATCAAGGCAATTAAGGCCTATTAGTGACCTCAGCGCCATGACTATGGACTCAAGGGCTAAAAACGCCTTCACCTATAATTATATTTTTGTATTTCCTTTGTTTGTTTGCTTTTAACAAGAATAGACAATGTATCTTCTCCTCACAGAAGAACTTCTGCATTAATAGAAATTATGTTCGTGAATCAAAATGAAAACTTACCTTACAGTTATCAAGAAAAATTCATATTAAATCTTTAGTGAATAACAATGTAAAATCATTATTTACACAAACATCTCCAATATAGCATTATGATTACATCTTAAGAGCATTTTAACTGTGATATTTTAATTAACATGTATTTTTAAAATAGTGTAAATATTTCTGAGTTCCAACATAAACCCACTAATGCCATAAATCACTTAATTCTTCAGTTGTTAACTGTAGATGTTTAAGTAGTTTTTTGGGGAATCACACACCTACTGTTTTCTAAATGTCTGGAAAAGAAGCATCTTTCAAAATAACCCAAGCTGAGAGAGACTTAGACATTTATTTTTGCAAAATAATTTCCTATTTTTGTGCAACAAGGTGCAGAAAAGTTTAGCATACTGACCTAGCCAGTGAGGACGGTGATATGGGACTTGTACTACTTTTTGTCTCTACTGGCTGGACCATGACATGTTACTTCCTCTCTCTGTTTCCTAATCTGTAAAATGGTAGAAACGGCACTAACTCTACTGTAAAAGACATTAAAATGTGCTCATAAACTTCCATACTGGATGCACATGTAGTAATTATAACCTTAAATATAGATAATAATAACATTCTAGACCTACTGAAAGCAGTAACAACTATCCCACTAACTTAAACTAAAGCCAGAATTTCCCTTATAATAAGCTCTTCCGTTATCAAATTCAGAAAAATACATATGTTTGTGTATAGATTCATCTGGACTAGATATAGTCCAGTCTTAATATTAAATCAGTCATAATACAAGCCTATGAAAATGAAAGAGAAATTGAACTGAAAATTACGTAGAGTAGTAATTGGTTCAAAATGTCATTCATAGATGGGATCTTTTTTCTTTAGGTAATATGCATATACTGACAGACATTTCTACATGCAGACTGAACAGCCAGAAGATAATAGTTTTGCACAAAGACAAGAATAATGATGATGTTGCAGAATGCTTCATGTTTATCGTAACACCGAACAACTCTTTGTCACTGGGTCTCTGCCAGTGAAACATAAGGACTCCAGTGAAAACTTGTGAACAACTAAGAGGGAATTTTACCTCAAATTAGGGTCTTTCTTGCAAAAGCTAGTTTGTACAAGCTACACTTTCTGCCTTCAGACTGTTCTCATTAAGAAGCCATGAACTTAGAACAATGATTTATATGGGGCTTTCAACATGAGAATATTGTTCAAAGGAAAATATATGATTTAATTAGAATGCTGATATCCTTTTCTCATCTTAAAAAGAACAAAATGAGAAAGATTTCTAGATAGGCATTAAAATGATGTGATTTTCACATAAATATGATTATATTTTTCCAGGAATTCTGATTACTACAGGATATTGCATCTTCAGGGCAAAGTTAATGAGAATCTGTAGATGAATACTAGAGTAAATCCATATATGTGCATATCTAGTGTGTTAGTCAGGGAAAAGCATGGTTTCTAAGACTATCATTTATGTTATTTTCCCACTCCCTGAGTCTAGCTAAGGCTATTCATTTGTTAATTGGTGTAACACAGGGAATGGGATCATAGACCCCACCCTACTTCCTTTTCTCAGAGAGAAAAATGTCTGTTTTCATGCTTCTGGTAAATACATAGACAACAGTCTTTTCTGAACACCAAGAAAAGAACTTAAGGCAGCACTGACTTTGCGATGAAGTCAGCTTTTCATTGACCTGTGATTTCGTAGGAGCTAGTATTGTGTATGTTTGTCTTTCAGAAAGTCAGTTCTTTTCCAGATCTTTGCAACCTATCTAAAATTAAGGGCTCTTTGTAGATCCTTTTTATCCAACACATTACATGTAAGATTCGTGTTTCCCTGCTTTCCAGACATATTGTTGTAATTAATAAGTTCAAATTAGATGTGTCTGTAATTTCAAAGGCAAGCTACATTTCAGGACAGAGTCTTTTCAGATTAGCTGATACAATGAAAATATTTTTAGAAAGAACAGATGGTTTGATAGTGAATTTGAAACCCATTTTCAGTTTTCTGTCTTGTCACTGATCAATTACAAGACCATACAAGAACAATGTTATTGTCTATATCTTAATCACGTCTGACATGGAAATAATAATACTTCCTTATCTCTTAGAATAAAGGGATGGTAGATAATTAACAGTGGTGAAGCTTTCAAATGCCGTAGCCAGGATGCAAGATCAGTCTAGATTTCTCGCTTTGAATGAGAAATTCAGCAGGCCTGTCTATATCATTCCATTGAACTGGAAGCAAGCTAGCCATACCAATGCATTACCAGAGTCTTAATTAGCAAGGCATCTCACTAGGTTAACTAAACTCATATAAGCATATCTTTGTTGTATTACAAATAATTGTGTATTTTGTGTTTTATAAGAAGACAAATACAGGGAACTCTATCACATACTGTACCCCTATCCATTAATTTCTGTAGGACCTTCAATGTGCAGAGTAATAGGACTAATGAAAATATATTCATCATTCACTTTTCCCATTTTATTATATATTTAAATAATTTTATTATAAATTAATTTAGATATGATAACAGTAATAAGAGCAAGGACTCTTATCTACACTTTATCTTACTGCTAAATGCAGTTTGCAGTGAGAACCTTACAAGATTCCCACTGAATTCAGTGAGTGCAAGATCGGGTTTTACATGGATGATATCTGCACAATACAGATTGCAGTGTAAACATGAATATACGGAGAAGGAGGTGTTTCAAGCACTTCACGCTATTGTTTTGTTTTTTTTTTTTTTACAGAGGATTATGTTTGGCATAATGCTAGAAAGAGTACAGTACACAACATAGAATAATTTATATCAATTTGCAGCGTGACCATGAGTAAATTCCACACAGTAGGATCTTATGTAAGCTCTAATCTTAAGAACCTACTCAGACGCAGGAAAAAGCTAATGAAAAAGATTAGTGTTTGTCAAACTATGTCCAAATGAAAAAAAGAATGTTAAGACACTGTAGGCAACAAGAAGTAAGACAATGTAATAAGAAAGCTAGCTGATGTGTGCTTCAAACTAAAGTAAAAGCAAATATGCTAATCTACGTATGAATGCTGAGGACTGGGTTTGGTTACACTCCAGATGTCTCTGTTTTTTGGATTCAGCAGCAGAAGACCCTGTTGCAAATGTCTCTATAACCAGTAGCACTTTACCACTTTCAAAACAGCACGTACTTTGGTCATGATGTCACGGAGTGGAAATAGAGGGTTTTATTAACACTCACTCCTCTTCCTAGATCTGTGAAACCAAACATGGAGAACGAAAAAGGGAAAATTAAACAACATTTCACAGATTCTTCTGCTGTACATGCTCATGCAAATAATGAGTTATGGCTAGCACTTACAATAATCATCTTACTGTAAACAGGTTAAGCCAAAAAAAAAAGTTTTATTTTAATATTCATTTATATTTAAATGCAATTTGTGTGTGCCTGTCCTCTGGTTATGGCTTTAGTCCAGGTATAAGGTAACAGAGTATTCCATCCAGATTTTGCTTCTATGTTCAAAAGTAACATAAATAATATTAATGGTAGTAGGATGAAAATTGTCCACTGTCCTGAAATGCTTCCTTTAATTTATATCGAGAAGCTGGAACTAAGCTATATCTTCATTTCAGTATGCCATTGTGAAAAAAAACAAAACAAAACAAAACCCCCAAACCACCCCCCACAAATAATACAATAATTCATTAATCTTTAAATCTGGATGGTCAAAATCACAGCATCTAATACTAATTCTTAAATAATGTTCAGTGACGATGACTGAGATGTTGGATCCTGTTTTGTTCTGCATTTTGTTACAATGTTATAAAGGGGCTCTACTATTTGTAGAATGAGTATGATAAAAGGGTCATTAATGATATTTGCTTGTCCTTTGGTCGTAAAAGGAGTTCTGGGCAGACTGCTGCAATAATGCCTACCTGCAGTCTTGGAATATTCTAGCAGACGAGGTTAGTAAAGAAATTAAAAAATATATTTACATATGAAAATTTCTGCATAAATTTCCATGTAACAGTCCATGTACCAAGATAAGTGGTGAGGATGATCACTGACAAGCAAGTGAGACAAAACACAGGACACAGGCACAGCAAAGAATTACTATTACTGTTATACTACTAGCTGAAATTAGCTTCAACAACAGTACTGTAGAATTAAAAATACTCTATGGCACTCTAATGACATTTCTGTGCATCATATTGAAATAAGAAAATTCTGCTTGCACTTTCATTGGGACTTTTGTTTTAAATGAAATCCCTCTCTCACTGCAGTAGTCTCAGTGAAAGTCTATGGCAGTCATTTATTTTCAAAATATTTGGGGAGGCTTTGTAAAACTAGTAAGTGTACATTAGAACTGTGTTAATTTGAAGCCCAAATACAGACAGGATACAGAACCTGTTCTAAATTTTTCTTATCATACAGGCAGGTAAGAATGATGCAGCTGTTCCACCAGTTTACAAACCAGCAGATTTGAGCCAACGCACTACATCAAGAAAATACACTGTTAGATACAAGATATTTGCATATTTCCTCTCTGTCTGTACAATAAGTGGAACAAAGACAGTATAGTCCTGTATCACAGTGCATGCACAAGACAAGAATTTAACCTGTCAGAGAGGAAGTAAAACTCCAAAGAGTATTTGTGTCAGTGGTATATACAAGCATCAAAATGAAAGCTACCGTCCCACTGCATTTTCTGCAAGATGGTTGTGGAATTTAGTGATATTCTGAAATGGACATATTTACATAGAATATATAGTTTTAACATTTTTTTCCCTGAAGGAAAATAAAGGAATTCTACAGAGCTCTCTAGATCAATACTCTCATGGCATTTTACATGTGTTCATTTCACAGAAGTGACTCCTCTGCAATTTTAAGCAGAGATCTAGTCAAGTAAATGTTTCATTTGGTATAAAGTCATCTTTAAATAGTAAAAATTATTTTAGTCCAATGGAAATATTTCCATAAACTTCAAAGAAAACAGAAAAAAAAAGCAGATAGGGGAAAGGGAGGTCACAGTAAAAATGGAGCTGTTGTTTTGAGGTAGGTAGAAAAGGAGAAGTATATGAATACACTTTTACTATTTTTAGTTTATTTCCACTTATAAATCAGGTTATGTTGCAATGCTATCTTTAGATGAATCAATATTTGCTAAAATAAATCTCCACATATTCTTCTACTACCCCATCAACTTTTCCCTGTATACTACACCTTTATGAATTCAAGTAAGCAAGTTACTGAAATACTATTTATAGGCAAGCACTACTAAAATTAAAGAGGGGAAGGTGCATCTTATTTTTGTGTCTTCTGCATTTACCCAGCTCAGTGTTATACACTCTGATCTAATAAATGAAATCTTGAACAATGAAGTACTCTTTTAAGTCATATTTCTTATGGTGAGGAATCTGTAAAACACACCCCAAAGAACTTGATTACAAGTCTAGATACAGTGTCATTTCCAAAGAGGACAACAGGAAAGCTCTGCCAGAAATAGCATGCTGTATGATGGAACCAGTGCATCTAAAGACAGAAGCAGAAATAGACGTAGGTGTCTTACTGCTACAAGACAAAAATGTGTATCCCTTACAGCCCTGAAATTACCCACTGTCTGACAAGAATCTGCCTAAGATTTTGAAACCTGTAGAACAGATACTCAGTCAATCCCTGGAATTATCACAGTCATCTCTTCCCAGAATATTCTACTAGATCTTTCTTCATTACAGGAAGGCAGAGGCAGTCCCTCCAGCTGTCTTTCACGTGAAAGGTGAGGTAAGCGTGTAAGTTGAAAAGAGCACTGATGAAACACGGATCCCAGCTGGAGGTAATAAGCTAGCCAGTACTGTACAGTAAGAAACTTAGAACTGAGAAAAGGTGGAACTAAGACATCTCGCTTGCTTGTGCACTGGTGATTCCCTTTGGTTAAATTGCTCACGTTTTCTTTCGCAGAAGATAATTCCCTTGACATTGCACAAGAAGCGTAGCCATTTCTCTCAGTCTGAGAATTGTAACCAAAAGCAGACAGCACCCAGAAGACTGCTGTTCTAATCATCTCTATTGTCATGCCTACATCCCTGGATGCAATGTGTTTATTTATATACTCTGGATAGTACTGTATCTCTTCATTACAAAATTCACTTTTCTTCCAGTTCCTTGTCTTGATCATTCAGGACACATTCTGCTTCTTTTTTTCAAGACAGTTGAGATACTGTGGCTCAAAAACATACCGGTATCCTCCTAGGGAAGACACATTTTTTTTCTGTAGAGACATTTGCTACTGTGTTACCAGGAATGCATGTTTCATTTTACTTTACAAAATGTAGGATTTCTGAATCAACCATTTCTAATCTTATGTCCCCCTAAAACTAGAGAAAGGTAATTTGATCATCTCTAAGAAATCTTAACAGAATACTAAATAATTTTCTTCCCTTTCCTTAATTTCTCCTTTCCTTCTGTACCAAAAACTTGAGATTTTAATTTCATATTTTTTCCTATGTCCTTTTCCACCCTGGTGATCAAAATTTTTTTCTCCTTTTACCTCCCTACATACACACACACATCCAGTACTTTATATGAGCTGAACCATCCAAAGGACCACACTAGTGAGAATATCTGTGTCCAGATTTTAAATATAAACAAATAAAAATCTAGCTAATTTTTGTGCCTTACTAGGGTACTTTGTTTGACACTGAGTAGCAGAATACCTGTAACTGTATATACGATAAACATACATATTTTTTCATGTATTTATTGTTTCAAATATTTTTATTTCTGCAGTCTAAGTAAATTTTAAAATAGATTTGTGAAAGCATTTAAGTTCTGAAACAATAATTTTGAACTAGGAATTAATTTCATAACAGATGTTCATGTTTGTTGGTCTACTTTTTTTCTTTACATTAATTAATATAATCTGTTCTATTGGCAAGGTTTTTCTATCTTGCTGTTTTGGTCACCTGATACAGCTGGCAAAATCAGATGCCTAATACTGGATAGTATAAAAAGCTATCTTCAATATTATTTATTAATTCCAATGTGGTAGGGATTAAAGTTCTAGCCCTATTGCACTGCAGGCTTCATAAACATACTTGCTCATGACTTTACAATATATGTCAATGACACATAAAATAAAAACCCAAAATGCCTAGAACACATTAACATGGATCTTAAAAAAACAAACCACACCAAACTGCTTGCAATTTTGTATGTGTAAAAATATCATTGTCTAGATAATGATATGTTTCATTAATAAAAAGAGAGATAAAGAAAAAAGGTGTATTGCTTTGAATAAAAGGTACCGAAAAATAAATTTGAAAGAGAATAGCTACATTTTATCTTTGAAAGGAGTATACATATACATATTTGAAAAATAGAGGAACCTGGACAGGCTGGAGAGGTGGGTCCAAGCCAACCTCATGCAGTTCAACAAGGCCAAGTGCAAGGTCTTACATCTGGGTCAGGACAATTCCAAGCACAAATACAGGCTCGGCAGGGAATGGTTGGAGAGCAGCCCTGAGGAGAAGGACCTGGGGGTGCTGATTGACGAGAAGCTCAACATGAGCCAGCAATGTGCGATTGCAGCCCAGAAGGCCAACCATATCCTAGGCTGCATCAGAAGAAGTGTGGCCAGCAGGTCAAAAGAGGTGATTCTGCCCCTCTCCACTCTCGTGAGACCCCACCTGGAGTGCTGCATCCAGCTCTGGAGTCCCCAACATAAGAAAGACATGGACCTGCTGGAGCGTGTCCAGAGGAGAGCCACGAGGATGATCCGAGGGCTGGAGCACCTCTCTTATGAGAAGAGGCAGAAAGAGTTGGGGCTGTTCAGCCTGGAGAAGAGAAGACTCTGAGGAGATCTTATTGTGGCCTTCCAGTACCTAAAGGGGGCCTTCAGCTGGGGAAGGACTTTTTACTAGGGCATGTAGTGACAGGACGAGGGGGAATGGCTTTAAACTAGAAGAGGGCAGGTTTAGATTGAACATTAGGAAGAAGTTTTTCACTTTGAGGGTGGTAAGGCACTGGCACAGGTTGCCCAGAGAGGTTGTTGAGGCCCCATCCCTGGAGGTGTTCAAGGCCAGGCTGGCCGTGGCCTTGGGCAGCCTGGTCTAGTGGGAGATGTCCCTGCCTATGGAAGGGGGGTTGGAACTCGATGATCTTCAAGGTCCTTTCTAACCTAAACCATTCTATGATTCTATGATTATTTTCCCAGAAAACTAAGAACTAGCCAGAATCTGAGGTACTGAAAAAAAAAAAATCTGGAACAAAGCGATATAGATTGATTTGTGTTATTATGCACACTGTATTTAGCAATCACAGAAGTACATATTTAACTTTATGTATATGTTTGATTTCATACAGCTATACAATACTTCAAGCATATGTGTCAGTCCCTTCAGCACCAATAAAACAAAGCTTGTCCTAAAAGATACCCTGTGTTTGTTGAACCAAACAAAAAATTCAGATTTTGCAAATGTCAGGTGGTCAGCATCAGAAAAAAAACTAATGAACCAAGACATATTTGGAAAATATATATATATATAAAGGGAATAGTAAAATATGGAAATAACGTACCTGTTCTTTCTACAAATTTCTCCATGTTGATGGGCTTCTCTTCCCATATCAATGGATCTCTGTGCAAGCATAAGGGAAAATTTGCAAGAATAATTCTTTATGTGCAGGGTTTAGAAGATGCTGGGCATCTGTAATAGTGAGTAATTACCTAGTAGACTCTTCGTAGCTACCTAAATCAGCTACTTCCCTAACTCCTTTTGGATCTCAACTAATATATCAGAAACATGTTTATATTTTGGAAAGCCTACATAATCAGTTGTTCAGCCATTTCTGTTTCAAGAGGGTAGGCATTTTCTTCTGATAAGCTTAAAAAGACATAAATAATCATCTTCTGAACAAGCTTTAGTCATCTTTATTCTTGGCAATATACTCAGTAAGAGATAAATTTTTTGTCTTTGTTGTGTTTCATTTGATGGTTTTCTGCATAAAGACAGTTTTATAAAATAGTTTAGATAACACTAGGTACTTGGGCAGAAATAAAAAAAATCATTTTTATTTTATTTTTTTAAAAGGTTGACAAAGGGACTGAAGAAAATGCTGTGTAAATGATGTTTGTTCCCTTCCAGTATAATGCAAATGAATGATAAAATTTAGTTCAGGGTCTCTTGAGCTATAAAAAGTGCCTAAGTATATGCCTATGAATGCATAGGGATATAGATTTTGTCCTGGAGTTGACTATATTAGAAAATTGTCATTTCAAATTTATTTCCTAGCTAGATTTTACAAAATAAAAATCCTGTATTTTTTATTCCCTTCTTTTAGGATATCTTAAGTCAGAATTTTTCCTACATTCCTGTTCATAACAGAACTCCTGGAGTTTTCCCTTTCTAAATTCAGCATAGCTGGTTGCTAGCAAAAGCCATTCAAAGATCAAAGAGGCACACTCAGTCAGCACTACGTCAAGCAGGATATTTACTCCTTGAACCATTAGCAACACCAAAACTTGGCACATATCATACAAGTCAGCGTTGTTACATGATGCTTCTAATTTCTTTCTCCATCTTGAAAGTAACTTGCACAACAAAACAGTATCTAAATGCTATTTATAACCTTTATGCAGTTTAAGAAATGCTGTGGTTTTACTGGGGACCAAACTAATGTGTTAGGACAAAAATCACTGTATTTTATCAGTAATAACCTGATATAAATACACATATCAGAAATCTGACATTTATTTAAAATCAGGAACATCATATCAGTTAAATAAAACATGACAGAGTGAAATTTAAGAAGCCAACACTGAAGTACAAGTCTTTACACTTGTTGGAACATAAATTCCTATCCTGCATTTTTCAATACTTTCCCTAAGATTTCTATAACTGTCCTTACAGACATAGGATTATATTTAGCAGAATTTTCTCAGCAAACATTCTTCTCATAATAAACCAGAACACATTTATAACACTTTGCAACCATTTTGTCTCATTGAAAGAAAGTGCCAAAGAAGAGTTACGTATGTTGAAACAAGACTAAATACTTACATACCAAGTACTGGACTTACACTTAATTTTAATTCACTGACCCTGGTTCTTCAGTGTTCTGAACCTTAGCCAGCCATTAATACTAGTAGCAAAAAACCTAAGAATTTTACCTAAAAAGAATTTATTCTTAAAATGTACTTTGTTTTGATAAATTGCATATACAGATGTGGTAGCAAATTATTTTCTTTTAACTGTCCCTAATGTTAAAGGGGACACTAAAAGGTCCCTGAAAGGTTTATTTGTCAATGGCAAGTCTTAGGTCTACCCATGCAATGATATTTCTGTGAGCTAATGGAGTGTTAAGACATTACTAACCCCTCTTGAAGACTTTTGGTGTATTTTTTATTAACCTGTAGATGTGATAACTTATTTACTGTTGTAACTATTTTGAAGATTAAAAGAAGCTTTTAAAAAACACTTCTCTTTTCAGCAGTGAGTGACAGTTAACTAAGCGGACAAGTCAAAAGGAAATCAATAAGACAACCTAAGGTCAGAAGTGAGAAAGTCAATGCTTGTACACAGTTAAAGCAACATATCGGCAGCAGATGAAGTTAGAAGTAACATTGTAAGCAAACACTGGATTTTGCTTGTATACTTTCCTCTGTCAAAAATTCATACATGCAATGTGCCTGATTCACTCAAGAACAGCTGACCTTCACTGAGAAAACACTACTTAGAAGTTAAAATATGTCCCTAAATCATCAAAGTATTATGGAAATAATTTTTTTCTGACTTAATTTCCATTATTTAAAGATACTGTAAAATAGAGATATATCTAGTCATATGCAATAAAAATGAAATTTTGATAATGCCATTCTTGTCTACTGCTCTTTTTCAGTCATGACCATCAAGGATGTAAACTGATATTCCTATTAAAAATGCAGTTTAAATAGAAAACATATATGTCAGAAATAGCCTGCAAACAAAAGTTTAGCTAGTTCTACCTCCTCTAATAGAATAATGAAGGGAAAACTGGCGGAGGCAGAGCTGCTGGTGGGTATTTTAACTTGTCATACCCTTTAATACAGCCTTGGATATGCTCAGTTTGCCTAAACTCCAAGAAGGTCAAGGACTGAGAATACATGGACAGTATAGCACCAGATCGCTGTTAATTTACCCCAGATTGAAACAGAACGTATGAGTTTGCATTTGGAATCGTAGTGACACAGCTTTTATCCTATTTAGGAAAGGGGAGAACAAGCACATATCTGTTTAGAAAAAAGACATTATTATAACAGCAATATATATATATAGTCATAGCCTCTGTCTGGCCCTCTTTCAATACAGAACTAATTGACCTGGGCTGCTTGATATTCCTAGGCGCAAACACCCCCAAAGGCAAATGTGATATTCAAAAATAAGACCAACAATAAAGCAAAACATCTGAATTCAAAGTTGTTAACATCACAAAATTCCACACAGAACTATTCCTTATATACTTATAGGAACAGAAAGTTGATCAAAGACAAAATCGTTGCTTCACTAATGTGCTTAGCTTAAACAGTGGCGATACAAGTAATATGTCCATGTCACTCTGTATTTGTTAAAAGCAAAATTCTTTAATATCGGTTTATTAAAAATTGATCGGTTGCTGAAGCTCAGGAACAACCACAAAGACTGGGTAGCAAAAGTTCCTTTGTGGTTTACTGCCTATAAAAAGTAATATAATTAAAATAATTTAGTGCTCCATATCACCTGCAAGTGAACAGACTCTTTGGAAAAGTTTTCTCTCTGTTACTCAAAACAAATTCCCATTTGATATACACTAGTTTTCACACATTTTAGTGGTACAGCTTCTAATTCATATCGACGTGAAAGTACACTTGTATTCTTTATTTCTAAAAATACATGAGGCTGGAAATCCTGGACATTTCCTATCACACACAAAGTGAAGCAAATAAAGAAAGAGATGTCATTCTAATTTACACATATTGCCAAAGTATTAAAACATTATAAAAGCCATTACTATTTAAACTTCCATGTTTCTTTGGGCAGGCTTAGAATTAGTGAATTTCTTTCATAAGGTTTTTCATAGCCTTCCTTATTGTTGCAAGAAACAAAGTAGGAACTTGCTTCCCTTTGCCAGGTTAATTAAATAAAAATTCTGTTTCAGGTCTTGGTTACGTGCCTACAGGGTGACACCATCAAGCAGGTGCATCTTGATGCACTTAGAGCATTAAGTGTGCCAGAATTAGTAACTCAGATGACCCTACTGATTAAATCTGGGAACATGGATGGTTGTTATTGATTTTAACACACCCAATATTTTATCCAAGATCTCCATAAGCTGTCAAAAGGCTGCAGCCACTGACTCACCAATAATTAACCTATCTATTAGCAATATGAGACTACTGCAGATGTCAAAAAAAGACAAAACAAGCTGACTTCAAGAATTTTTCACAAACTTTGATTTATATATGCCACGTCTTGTGATTCTCAGGCCAAGGGTGTCATTCCCTTAGAGAGTTACTCTCATTAGTAAATTTCTGAGTATGTATTCTTGAAAAGTCTTTTTGTAAAGACATTTTTCCTAGAAAAAAAAGGGTATTGCAAAAGGGTACCAGTTTCAGTGACACACTTGAACTAATGTCAAATAGGTTAGCTGGAAGCAGCACTATTCTGCCTAGCAGGGCTAATTTGCTTAAGCCGATCAAGTCATCTTTTACCAACCTAGCAAAACTATATCTATGTGCTACTACGTGTACAGAGTGTATCCTCAGCAAGTTTGCTGATGATACCAAACTGGGTGGGGTGGCTGACACCCCAGAGGGCCGTGCTGCCATCCAGCGTGACCTGGACAGGCTGGAAAGCTGGGCAGAGAAGAACCTAATGAAGTTCAACAAAAGCAAGTGCAAGGTCCTGCACCTGGGGAGGAAGAATGCTAGGCACCAGTATAGGTTAGAGGTGGACCTGCTGGGAAGTAGCTCTGAGGAGAAGGATCTGGGGGTCGTGGTAGACAGTAAATTATCCATGGCCCAGCAATGTGCCCTTGTCGCCAAAAAGGCCAATGGAATCCTGGGCTGCATAGGGAAGAGGGTGGCCAGTAGGTCGAGGGAGGTCATTCTCGCCCTCTGCACTGGTGAGGCCACAACTGGAATACTGTGTCCAGTTTTGGGCTCCCCAGTTCAAGAGGGACAGGGAACTGCTGGAGCGAGTCCAGCAAAGAGCAACAAAGATGATTAAGGGCTTGGAGCATCTGCCTTATGAGGAAAGGCTGAGAGAGCTGGGACTCTTTAGCCTGGAGAAGAGAAGGCTGAGGGGAGACCTTATTATGGTGTACAAGTATCTAAAGGGTGGGTTGAAGGAGGATGGAGCCAGGCTCTTTTCAATGGTTCCCAGGGACAGGACGAGGAGCAATGGGCACAAGTTAGAACACAGGAAGTTCCGTTCAAATACACGGAAAAACTTCTTTACGGTGAGGGTGGCAGAGCACTGGCACAGGCTGCCCAGGGAGGCTGTGGAGTCCCCTTCTCTGGAGATTTTCAAGACCCGCCTGGATGCAGTCCTGAGTAATGTGCTCTAGGCAATCCTGCTTTAGCAGGGGAGTTGGACTAGATGATCTCTAGAGGTCCCTTCCAACTCTGAAAATTCTGTGATTCTGTGATACGTGCATGTGCATAAATGGAACTGTAAGCAACTTGTAAAATAAAATATTTAAACAGATGAAAACCCACCCTGAACTTACCATCCAATTATATTGGTTTATTCTCAAATTTAAGTTAACCTTTCTGTAATTGGCAATCATAAGTCTTATACTCCAGCAGCTGTTACCCTTAATCATTTCAGAATTCTGGTCCACTACCAACTAAAAAGACTAAAAAAGAAATAATCTGTTGCTATTATTTCTTGTTCCATTTCAGTCCCATTTTGATTGTTACCCATTCACAGAATGTTTCCTAGACTGTCCTGAAACACATCATCTAATAAATGCCCTTTCAGTATTTTAATGTAGTTGTCTGAGTTCTGAAAATCTTTAACTATTATTGTTCTGCTTTGTCTTGAAGTTTAAGAACTCTGAATCATATTTATTATAGCTGATTTTGGTAAGGTATTTCCTTCTTGAAATAGCATGTGTTCTTCCACATAATAAAGATATCTCTCAAAAATGTAGGATGATGTTATATTTTTCACAGCATCCTAATAGCAAGTCCATATCAAAATTGGCCCATATATTGTAAACTAAGAATAGCTATACTATTACGTAGGCAAAGCGTTTGAATGACAACTTCACTGCATTCTAGAATTTCATTTGGCTCAAACACACTTACTTATCTGAAAATTATTCCTTGTGCTAGCACTGTGCAATCAAGGGGGAACTGGTACACTGCTAGACAAACAGAAACATTTCTACTACATATTTATACTTTCTCTTGCAATTTCATTTTATAATTGACAGATTCAACCTTTTTCTTTGACAGTAAGATATATTTTTTTAACTGCGATAACTTTCTTTATCAGTCTGATACAGTGTAAAGGTGTAAAAAACAAATCCAGAGAAACATATTTTAACGGCAATGCTATGATATTAAATTCATTGGTGTTTAGAGATATCCAAAGTAAAATTCACATTTATGCCTAGCAGTTTTTATAAATGGACACAAACTTTATAGAAACTTTCTTTACTATATTTAAATACATTACTCTAATTCAAACAAGAATGACCATTTGGAAGAAGTCATCAGTTCTGTCTTTATTTTCATTTCTACATGTTAATCATATGTTGCCTCCAAGTTTCCCTGAAACTTTCAGCTACATAAGTTATTTTTTATCTTTTATGCTAAACTATTGCATACTTGTTGCACTGCTTAAACAAAACTGTATAAGCAAGACATTTCTCTACCTAGACTTGTTCCAGAAAAGAAAGACAAGAAAATAACAGTTAATAGACAGGTTTCTGAGAAGAAAATGCTTGTTGCCATTTCTTTTTTAATAAATTTAATACCAACCATTAACTACTATGCCATGAAATCTCAGCAGTGATCAAAATTATACTGGGGAAAAAAAAAAATTCTTGGAACTATGCTGAGTTAATCTACAGAGGCAATGTAGTAGAAAATTTGGTTACCAAAAGCAGCCTTATCCTGTTCAAATGGGAAGTCACAAAAAGACATTTTACCCAATAAGACAGCAAAGCTTTTTAAAAATTCCTGCATTTTGGTGCAATGCCAATGTTCTCACTGAGAAAGCATAACTGATTTAAAAGCCCTGAAATCAAGGCACCTGCATCAGAAATGAATTTGGATTAATATATAAATAAAAAAGGGAAGCCTTTGATTCCACTTGATTTCTAATGAGATTTAGCATTAATACATGTGAAAATGTATTACTCATACAGTGGCTTGAATATAAATTTTGAGGACAAGAGAAATTTGCTTTCTACTACTGCAAGGCACTGCAAGAGTACTAGAATAGGTCATTTGTCCGTAGTTACAGTAACAGCATCAGCAGATTTCTAATTTCTTATTTGCAATTGTCTCACATGGTCAAACTTTCAACACAAATGTAGAATCTATCAGAGAAATTTTATGAAATAATAGCAATGCAAATAAAGTTAGCACTATAAATAAAGGTGTTTTTTTTTTCATGAGGGTTATACTTGTATTATCTCTGCTGCTTTCTATACCATTTTCCTCCATTCACACTGTAATTGTTGCTTTTTGAAGAGTGTGTAGAAAACACGTTGCCTGTTCTAAAAACATGCAACCTTATAAACACTTCCAAACCTTTTAGCCATTTTAATCCTAGAACTCCAAACCCAATAGCCAGTTAGAGACTGTGTTACTTAATTTTCACATGTAGTTGCTGTATTTGGTACTTTCTTAGCTGAAAAGTAACAGAAAGCTCATTGTTCTAAAGCAAACAGCACAGTTTTTCATAACTTTTTTTTTCACTCTTCCTCTGCACTCATCTGTATACTATACGTGGTTCAGGATCAAAAACTGTCTTTTATAAAGCCAAGAACTGGTATCTTCTGTTTTCCCTAACCTGATCTTGAGCATGAATACCTTTGTAAATTCACCTGTTTACCTGCTGCTTCAATAATAGAATTTTCTGTTTCTGAGATACGAATATTGTGTCCACCTGAAATGAGAAAGAAGCCAGACAGGAAACTACCCAGTATTCATCAGCATGACAATGTGACAACTCATTCAACTAAGGATCAGCTCCTTGCAGAGGAATTTAAACTTTATTAAAGCTAATTAGAAAATGACAGACAAGTTTGTTAAGAGGAGATTGTAGAGGCATGTATAAATAGGAAAAGTTTTTTCAGAGTCAAGCCTTTGAGCAACATCTGAACAGAACGTATAAAGAATTAAATACTATTTAAATTTTAATAACAGGGCTAACAAGGGGGTGACAATGGCAAACTCTGATGTCTGAAAGCTGCAATGTCTGAAAGCATACTTTAGTCAGATGGTTCGATCTTACTGCCCGAAGGTAAAGCATTAAAAATTCATTTTTGGTAAGTCAGTCACTTGCTTACAAATGACATCAACAAAAGGTGACCAAAGCCAAAACACAGGCAAGTTCTGCAGTGAGATGAGAAAGCTAACAAACAGCAGAAGCAGAATATCCCTACCACAGCATCTTTTGCCTCTTAGTGAAAGCCTGGTGTGTAAATCAGTGTGATTCCAGCGATTTAAAGGCAGGCATGCCCAGACCCACCTAATCTGAACTCAGTGTTGATCCTGCACTGAGTAGGAGGTTGGACTCAGGGATCCTGTGATTCTATGGTTTGCTGCTGACAGG
Source organism: Vanellus vanellus (assembly GCF_965231255.1). Lineage (NCBI taxonomy): Eukaryota > Metazoa > Chordata > Aves > Charadriiformes > Charadriidae > Vanellus > Vanellus vanellus. The sequence goes on along the minus strand of NC_138910.1, from coordinate 55,857,983 downwards.
GAAATGCACAAACATTTTTGCTTATATACCTTAAACTCATAGTGGACACTACTCCCACAACTCCTACCTAAGACTTACGGCTGACAAAGGAGGACAGTAAAGACAGAAAAACAGGGGATTTGGTGTTTTGTCCTCCTTAATACCGAGGGAAAGCAATAAAACAGTACAAGTATTGACTGAAGAGCTTACCCGTCTTTGTATCACATCTGTAAGGAAGACAGTGTGGCAAAAATTTTGCTGAGTCCAGCTCACCAGGCATTTAAAATTCTACATATTCATGAATTTTTACACATTAGGTGTGATCAAAGAGTAGTTTGGAATGTTTGTTTAATAAAGGATAGAGTTGTTTTGAGTTTCCTGGGGCAAGAATGGGGGAAGTATGTTTCTGTTATAGTAATTGAGCAGTCCAATTTGCATGTAAGCATCAATATTCCCATGGCACTTGATATTTTTTTAGCAAATGGTACTGGAAACTTTCTTTCCTCTGAAATATTCTTTTACTTATAGGATTTCTTCACAAGTGACTCAAGAGAATGTAGTAATCATATAATGCTTTCATTGGGTTAATTACAATTTATTCAGTGTTTACATTATTTAAAAGTGCTATTTCAATTTTCCTCAGCAGTATAGGTTTAAAAGTGGTGTAAGCAAACTATAATATTGTTCATCAACATTAGAAAGCAAGTTATTCGATGAAGGATAATTTGATAAGCTTCTGCTTTATTCTTGACTTCTAATTACCATCACATCAATATCTATAAAGCTAGAAATGAAAAAAAAAAAAACAATAAATGCATATTTTTCCAGTTCTTGCCCAAAAGCCAACTGTAACTAAGGGCATTGAGACGAAGCATGTCATAAAATCCAGTGTCATTAAATCACATGCACTAAACTTTTTATCACATGTTGAGTGTTCAAGATGATCGTATTGATATTTCAGATGCTAAAATCCAGCACCTCTCAAGATAAATGTCCATTTGCATCTGGGTATAATATATAGTGTCCTGGTTTGAGGTAAAACAGAACAATTTTCTTTTCAGTAATTTTACTTTTCTGTTAAATCTCTTCTAACTAACTCACTCTCTAAAATTAACAGCGTATTTTTCAGACAGTGTCTGTTTCTGGCAGTGATAATGTCTAAACTTTACAGTTAATACCAAGGAATGGGATGCAGAAAGGCTCCTGCTTATATTTATCACTGTAACAGCCAAGGCCAGCTAACTTTGTTATGCACCAAGTAGGAGGGTCAGAAGCAGAAGAGCATAGAGGGGTTGCACCTGTGGGGAGGAGAGGACAGGACAGGTGACCCAGAAGTCTCCAGTAGGGTATTCCATCCCACCTGCCTCATGCTCAGGGTAAAAGCCGAGGGATCAAAAGAGACAGTCTCTTTCTTCAACAGCCGGTGTCCAAGGAGCACTCTGTCTGTTTGTCTGCCTTTGACCCCGATCCATGTGTTCCTAAATCCAGAGCTGAAATCCAGTTCCCATGCGTCGCTGAGTCCACTCTGGGACTTTCCTAGGACCTGCTGGTGATGTGTTTGTCATGCTGGGAGCCTGATATGGGTTTGTATATATTTCATTATTTTCTTATTAATATTATTATTCTTTCTTTATATTATTTTATTATTAATATTCCATTAAAGTAGTTTAGCTTCTTTTCAACTCGTGTCTCTCTCTCTCCCTTCAGAGAAGGGAGAGAGAAGTTAAAGAGAGCATCTGTCCTTCGTTTCAGTGGCCAACCCAGCCCAACCACAACATATAGACACAAATAACTACGCTACACAAAGGAGTTATTTTTGTTGAAAAAAAGTATTTTGTGGGGTTTTTGCTTGCCAAATAACCTTGAAAATGTAAAAACTGTAAATGACTATAGGGTAAGTTCATCCTTTGTCTGTGTCCTTGTTTGAGCGACACAGGAGTAATTTCTCTCCTAATACTTGGGAAGACTGCACTTTTAGAAGACTCGGGTGTCTGAACTTGTGAAAATATTTACTTTACAGCCAGCTATGGTGTGTGGGTTTCAAGGTCTCAGTGTTTTTGAGCTTGCCAGGTGTATGGATGAGGAGAAGTGAGACCTGGGCACTTGACCCAAGCTGACCAACGGGGTTATTTCATACCATCAATGTCACATTGACTATAAGTTAGAAAGTTTGCTGCAAAGTTCTCTCTCTCCCTTGATCTCTCTCCCTCCATGCCCTGGTGCCGGACCCGAGACCTTTCCTTCCTCCTGAAGCCATAGCGCTCGCAGTGTCCGACTTTTGCTGTCCACTGCTGGGAGTGCACAGCTTCCTACTGATAGAATTGGCTTAGTATAATCTTTGCATATTCTGTATTGGTATCGGGATCAATAGTGGTTCTTTTGTGCTGTTAATGTTAATTATCTAATCTTACTCTATTAAATCTGTTTATAATTCAGCTCCCGGGTTTCCTTGTTTTTCCTGATTCCCTTTCCAGGGTAGGGATGATAGAATGATAGTCTAAACGACAATAGATTGTTATGGGTCTCTCAAAGCATAACAGTCTGTTTCATTGCTACTTGGCCACTGGTAGAAAAAGCCTGTTATCTGCTTCATTGCTATAGATCACAAAGGCTCAGAGCTCTGAACGTTCAAAACTCAGTTCTCTAATATAGGTTTGTTAATAAAATAAAAAATAATAATCATGATACCCTTAGCTTTGGGACAATATCACAGGTTAAGTCAAAGTTGTGTGTTCACCAGATCCACATTTATGACTATTGTTGCAACACCTCTGAACAAGTTTGGCAAAAGAAGAATATTTTTGTCCAGTTACATAAAACAATATGGATCTTTATGTCTTTGTCAAGACTGAATAGCTCAATTAAAAAAGCACAGACTGACAGAATCTATCTTAAATCAGTTCTACAGAAATAGTACTAAATCTTAAAAGTCAATGGCTAGCAATGGGAGTTCCATGCATTAAGAACTAAGTAGTTAGAAGTTTTCAGTAGTATATATGAATAAAGGCACAGGCTTTGAAGCTTTTCTTACACCGCATTTAAAGTGCTGTAGTATCATTGATTTTTGAGATAGTCCTGATTCACAAGCATGCAAGTGAGAGTAGAGGCAATTCCAGGAAAACATCATCCAGAAATATAGATTTGAAAAAACAGCTAAAGGCTATTTCTTTCTCTTCTGTGTTGGATAACATAATTTTGACATATTGCTTTTTTTTTTAAGTGAGGAATTAATCCAGTGGGATTTGTTCAGGAAAAATGCCTTTTGAAAGTAGTACACATCAGTGTCTCAGTGTAAGAAGAAATCTATGTAGTTGTGATATGCAATATAAAAGGTTGGCCTTTCAATACACTTTGTATTCCTGACATACAGATACACATTAACGTACCAGCTATAGTGCTCTAGTAAAAACATCTTTTCCAATTCTTAATCCAGCCTCCTAGAAATGAGTGGCTGACACTAAAACCCTTCAAACAGCTTAGACTCTCAAGTGGGATTTGTGTTTTATATGTACTTGTCATTGTAATGGAAAACACATTGTCCTAATGCCAGGTTCTTAAAGTAAGGAGGGCCCCTTACAACAAATATAATAGTAATTCCAGGATTTACAAAGTAATAGCAGTAAGGTTTCCCTTAAGGATGGATTTTAGCTAATCATATAAAAGGATTCCATGCTTCCTTTAAAAACCCCACACTTTTTTTAATGCAAATAAGGATGAAATGCAATGTGTTTATAAAAGATTGGGATGATTATGGAAATAGGCATAATTATGTAATAGGGCTGTGGGATTATCTGTGGAATTTACATTAACGAACCTTATGAATTCCATTCAGGTCTATGAACTCTGTGTATATATACGCAATACTGAAAACTTCAGTGGAAACTTCAGCAGAAAGCTGATCGTTGCTCTTTCTTTATTCTGTCTTGGACTCCAATTCCCAAGAGCTTCTGTTATCCCTAGTCACTGGTTTAAGTGCAGTTCCACTGAACATGTAATTATTCTAAAGCATAAGAACTTGGATTGAGGACTGGTTGTCGCAACGTTCTGGCAACGAAGCCACCTCAAAAACGTCTGTGATAGTTGATGGAAGCTCATCAGTGAGGAAACTCTTTCTAACCTTCTTCAACAGCTTGAACAAATGGGCACCTACATACATCAAAAACTTAATGTGAAAACCCTGTCTCCATGAACTCTGGAAAAGTATTATATAATCTCAAAAAGGGGGAAAGAGCACTGCATGAGTTTAAGAAAGTCTCTATTCAGAAAGTTCATTGATAGGTAACAAATTCTGTTCTAATTCTTAAAATCAATGGTAAGGTTTAAATGTTCCACACAGCTATTTTATTATTATTTTTTTAAAAAACTGTTTGTACACTGAAGTTAAGGTCATAAGCATTAATAAGGATTAAATAGCTGAATTGATTTGATAATCCCTGCCCTTTAAGAGGAGTAATCCTTTTCTCTCCTATAAGTATACCATCTCCTTCTCTCTCCATCCCTTAGCATATTTATTTAGTTTTCTGAGTTAGCTTTCTGCCACTTGAATGATCTCATTTGCCTTACCAAGGAGATGAAACAAGAGATGAAGCCCAGACAAAAGGAGGGAAGTGGAAGGAAGGAGTACGTGGCCCAGAGTGAAGAAAGACTTAAGGGGGACTGGGACTGTCTTTAAGGACCGTCTAACCATATCCTGTTATAAATAGCTATACCTCAAGCAGCAGAGGCATTCAAGATAACAAACCGGATATATTAGTTAGGCAAAACCTCTATATCAAAGTTACTATATGGCTTCTAATAGACAAAATATCTTGCTTAGAGGTAACTAAGCTGTGTTGAAGTGGGATGGGACTGTTAGTTTGACATATCTTGTTCTGTCTGTTTGCTCATGCTGCTGCTGCAGGCCACTTAGTAAACGAGAATTCTCAACTTCAGCAAGACTCTGTGAAAGGTCTTATTGAACATTTATCTGACAGTGGAAGTCTGACAGAGTACAAAACAAGCAATTGGACTAAACGCTAGCTCTCAGGAGGGAGTGCTATACGGACAATCTATATCTTTGAATCAAACCTAGACAATTTCCCTAGGTTCAATGGCAGCATGTGTACTCACTCTGAAGTCTAGAAGCTTAAAATAATTGCAACACATAAATGATATCAGGAGACATATCAGACAGGATGCTTGACCAGATCCAATCATAAAACAATAAAATACCACAATGATCCAAATATCAGAACTAACACAGCCTTGTTTGGTTTTTAAAACACGTATTAAAAAACCTTTAGCAGTTTCATTGGAGCAAGACCAACAGCCATAAATTAACAAATGTACAAATTAACAAAAATAAATGGCAACTTTCTATTAAAACAGGAGACTCAGCCAGCCTGTTTCATCGCAACCACTATAATGAATACATTCCACATAACAGAGCAGAATTCTCCACTGATCAGTGCAAATCCAGGAGGATTTCATGTCCTCTTTTCAAAGGTAAAAAAGGGGCAAAGACACCACTTAGCTATCCTAATTGACAAGTCACAATCTCTAACAGCACGGCTCTCATAACAATGTGGATTCAGCGGGCCATTACTGGTTTACACTGCAATATGCTAAAGAAGAATCAGAATCAGCACCTGGGGTTTAAAGCTGAGTGCAAAACAGAGAAGGAAAAAATCCCCTGGTGTATATTAACACAATGTGGTATAGATCTATCGTCTATAATGCATTGGCTTGCTTTTAACTCTCAGCTTGAAACCAAATCAATTTTACCAGTTTGTGCTGGACAAAGACCAATTGCTAACCTTCTTTCTCCTCTTTCCTGCTGCTTAACAGGGCAACAAATAATGGTTTAAAATTACTCTCAAAGACCTACCCACATGACTTTCAGAGCAGAAACCGAACTAACTTAAATGATCAAAAATAATTTGCGTTGCAAGGTGAAATGTCTCCAAAATACACCGAAAATAAAAATAATGTGTAAAACTAATACGTAAATACCAATGGTCTGTAATAACTGCAAGTCAATTTTAAAACAAATTCAAAAACAGGAACGGAAACTTCCCAGTATGTATTAATGTATTGCAGAACGCTTACCATCATTCTGGCATTGCAAAACAACTATAAATCTGGTTAACTAGCCAATTAAGTGGATTTTGTATCTGCTGTGCATTGCTAGAGAAACAAAACAGCCAGAGCACAATGACAATTCTGGTTGTGCGCAGATTAGGGCTGATGTGTTTAGGGTCTTTAACAGAGAAGCCTTTCAGATATTGTTATGTGAAAAACCACAACACCCCCAACAATACCCAGAAAAATACATAAAACTAGTATTGCAAACCTTATTATTTTATTACAGAAGAAGCATGAAATTGGTTCTTAAGGCCTAGTTCTCAGTTTGAAGTATATCTAAATGTTGGTACTGTTTTATATCTGCTCTGCACTTACTTCACACAACACTTCGTAACGCAGCCAGGTTTAGCAAAATATTTAAATATTTGCTCAACTTCTAGAGATGGGGTCACTCATGCACCTCTTATATACATTGTTGAAGTGAAATTTATGCTTAGATATACACAACACAACCAGAATGTTATGCATACTTCAGTTTCAGTGTAATGAATTATAATGCAGCTTTTAATTGTTCACCATCTCACAGAATTTTACTCCACAGGGCTGAAAGTCTTCTATCCTGCTCTTTGTGATCAGATCAGAAAAGTGGTTTTGTTTGTGTTTTCGGAAGTACCTGTTTCTTTTAAATTACACCTGAGAGTGTGAAGAATATTAGTTTGGCTTCCAACAGTTATTCATACATAAACTTAGCATGGATCAGCAGATGTTTCTGCTGAAAACTTCATACAGCTCCAGAAAGTCTTGGGTTTTAACGATGACATATTATTCCCAAAAGGCCACAGATTAAATAATGAACTCAAATCTTAAGTACACAATAAAGTTCTGTGCAGAAACAAGATACAAAAAGGCGGCTTTTGGAATTAAAGACTAGACTAAATTTTCCAGACAGTGCAGCCTAGATAAAACATATCTTTCACCGGACCAGTCTTGTAGAGTTAAACGTGAGTTTCATTGGTGTAACTGCCTCACCAGTACCAGTACTTTCAAGCATGGAAGGTGAGATGTGCTGTCATTTATTCATGAACTAAATTATTTATTGCACATACACGAAGATGCACAGTAACTGTAAGAGTTACACACACATTCAGATGCTCAAAGATACAGATAAACAATGCTTTTTTACAAGTTATTTGCATCTTATAAAACTGAGTTCGATCAAATCCACCCGGAAATCTCATGGTTTTTCTCCTATCACAGGAAAAGGAAGTTTTAGGTAAGATTTTTTTAAAATGTCATTGTAAACTGCTAAGCTAGACTTTCTGATGAGCATAATCAGTGGGATATAGTGTTTTTAAAAAGCGACTAAAGTGCCACAGACAGTCCTTGGAGGCTGTGCTTACTTGCTGAAATGTTGAAACTCATGTAAGAATCTAACAGAACAGGCCTAGAAGAAACAGGTTACTAAATATATATTAGAAGCCTAAAAAAAAGTCCCAAGATAAGGAATATCATAATTTTAATTACTGATATTCCAAACTCTGTAAGGATTTGATGGCCGCTAATATATTAGGTATGGATTTGCCAAGGGAAAATCATCGTCACAGCTGCTGACAATTAGCGGCTGGATTAAAATCTCACTCTTCTCCACACGCATTATGGCTATATTTAGGCCATATGAAATACATTGACTGTTTCTTTGGAATTTATTCACAAAATTAAGGATTTGGGGTTTTCATTAAACTCTAGTAACTGGCCAATAATGTTAAATTTGTTTCATACTTCCTATAAGAAAAAATAAAAGTGTGAATGCTTTGTCAATGTAGTAAAAAATCTAATAGTGATGACGATGGTAATAATGGTAACTGATTTTTTGACCAACAAAAGATTAAAGATTTCAAAAGAAAATCTGATATGCTATATTGTCTAGGAAATTAAAATGTTTCCTGTTTTTATCTATACAAGGCCTGATCTTTTGTTGAACTGTTACCTTATAGCGTACAATGAACATGATGCTACGTTACACTAATAAAAGACTATTGTATTCATAAAGTACAAAGGTAGATTAGATAGATAAGAACTTCCCAACCTTGTCCAAAATCAGATTGAAATGAAGGAAAATTTCCTCAGGCTATATTAAATGCATAATGCAAAGAAGAAAGTAAATTCTTGTTTTAAATTCTTGCCTGACTTTAGATATACAAGGAATATTGTTGAGTTCTCAAATAAAAATTAACTTTTTATGCACTCCTATTATATGTCACTAGCTTCATTTCACTAACACATAATACACATTTACTAATATCTGCTGACCAGAATCTGTAAGACAAGAAAATGTGCTAAAAGGGATTTTTTGCTTTGATAATACATATAGTTCAACAATTTCTTACAACCATTTTCTGTGGTTCTTGTCTTTTTGGAAAACAGTATGTTTTCTTTCCTCTTAATGTAGGTTTTCATTACCCTGCTTAGTGCTTTTGGTCAGCTGCTTACTGAAATCAGTCTCTAACTTCCCTAATTCTAAGTATTGTCAAACAGGAACAATATTTTTTTATCTGTGTTGTTTCATTAGACTGGGAAAAAGAATCAATTGTCCCTTATTACATGAAGACATAATGCCTTAGATTGAAACAGTGACATATTAGGTTAATTGATATGAAATGAGTTCATACAAGCATAGCTAAGAACAAAGAGTGTGAAACAAAAAGAAGTGGCATAGCTTTCCACTAGAGCTCTAGAGAAGTTTTATGCTTGCTATTTGGCACCTAGAAAAGTAGATGAGTTATGAATCTAGATTTTTATAAAATATGTGTTTAAAAAGTAAGTAACTGAGCCAGATTCCTAAGAAGGAAGAAACACAAGGAATGTCTAATACAGAGCAGCTTCAGACTCATTGATTGCTTATTATCATATTGTTATCTATTCTTCTAGCATTCATAGTTATGTGTGCATACAAAATACTATTCATTTTTCCACTAACTAATAAAAATGCCTAAAAGAAAAGGACAAATACTATGTGCAAAAAATTTAGAATATTACCTTTCATTTCCAGTTGGTAATTAAAGGTATGTCAGTAAACTTTTCTCAGGAGACTTAGGCTGTTACTGGTGCATCAAATGCTTTTGGAGCCCCTCTAGCTTGTACAGAATTATGAGAGAATCATTTGAATTCCAAATGTTAAATTTGTAAAAATTATGAAGAGCCATTTTCCAAAGTGAATTAAGCACAAAACAATTTGCATCTTTCCAAAAGTTAATGAGAATCTCTAAAGGAAATCTTACTCATACACGTGCTGCAAACCAGAACAATTCATACAAATATACTCAGATCAACTTAATCTAGCTAGCTCTAACTATGAAACTACAGCACTATGTACTATGAGATTTTTCAAAAGCAAGTAAGCAGTCAGTCCCGCTACAATCAATAAAAATTACAAATGAATACAGACATCCACTCAACAAGTTACCTAGATAATCTAACCTAAGGGCTCTTGACTTTCATTTCAAATGAAATTACAACAATCTTATTAATGTTCCCATCTATCCATAACATGTTATGGTTGAAGAAGAGAAAAAAAGACCCTCGAAAGTACACAGTGGAATTTCTGGTAAGATCTCAAGAAATAGTTTCCCTTACAAAAGGACAGTAAAAGAAAACTAATTTTTGCTAGCAAAACAAAGTTTGAGAGACAAATGCAAAAGCAAAACATTGAAACAGTAGGTATTAACAAGCCTAACAAAAAAAAAAATAATCTAAAAGTAGGTAAAAGTGGGCCCAAACTGGAAAGAAGCAGTCATTAACTGAAGAGACCTGGCAGTATTGTAATACATATAATAACTATAAGATACTGCATAAAAAACACTGTCAACCTACCCATCTTTTCTGATACATGCAGGCCACTGTTACAAACTAGTGAAAAATTCAGTTGCCAAATTGAGGTCATATTTCCCCGGGAAGTACCCGTGTTGTGGGGAGATAATACCTTCTGTGCTTTATAGAGAAGGTGAACTACAGGATATTTTTTGTGACATACGTCAAATACACTTCTCCACTTCCTCAGTATTATTATTTGCCAACATGATCTCCTGTTCTAGCTCTGTAATAGAAATACACGGGTGCATGAAGTGGCTGTCTATTTATATAGGTAGAGATATACAAGTACCATCATTTGTTCATCAGTTAAACAGTTTCATATGACAAGCTGATATTTTACATTTCAGATACTGGCTGCTTCTGCAAGAAATAGAGTATACTTAAAACTTTTCAATACTGAGGATCATACAAAAAAAAAAAGGATGGAAATATCTACTGTTTTGTCCAGTCAATGCTTTGGTTATGCTGTACATACACAGAGTAGGAGGTTTGAGGTGTCAAGATAATCTGTGCAAGTTTCTGTGGAATTTGCAGAGCTAAGGGTCACAGTTGTCTCCACTCCACCTCTTACAATGCCAGAACCTGCTTCTTATCAGAAGTTCCCGATTCTCTGTAAATCTGATCCAAATGCCCAAGAAACAAAAAACAGTGCTAAATACAGAAAGGATTTCTTTTACATTCTGGGCATTGAAGTTTAAAATACTGTATGAAATATGAGTTATTATTTATCATTCATCATGCTCTAGCACCATAAATACTCTTGCTTTAAGACTTCTATGTGTGGAAGTAGTGGTTTAACCAATAGCACTGTAACACTGTACGACTATCATAAAACTTGGCTGTTACTGTGTTGAAGAAACAAAAAAAAAATTGTTTTTCCTGGTTTGAGGTAAAACAGAACAATTTTCAGTAATTTTACTTTTCTGTTAAATCTCTTCTAACTAACTCAATCTCTAAAATTAACAGCGTATTTTTCAGACAGTGTCTGTTTCTGGCAGTGATAATGTCTGATCTTTACAGCTAATATCAAGGAATGGGATGCAGAAAGGCTCCTGCTTATATTTATCACTGTAACAGCCAAGGCCAGCTAACTTTGTTATGCACCAAATAGGAGGGTCAGAAGCAGAAGAGCATAGAGGGGTTGCACCTGTGGGGAGGAGAGGACAGGACAGGTGACCCAGAAGTCTCCAACAGGGTATTCCATCCCACCTGCCTCATGCTCAGGGTAAAAGCCAAGGGATCAAAAGAGACAGTCTCTTTCTTCAATGGCCGGTGTCCAAGGAGCACTCTGTCTGTTTTTCTGCCTTTGACCCCGATCCATGTGTTCCTGAATCCAGAGCTGAAATCCAGTTCCCATGCGTCGCTGAGTCCACTCTGGGACTTTCCTAGGACCTGCTGGTGATGTGTTTGTCATGCTGGGAGCCTGATATGGGTTTGTATATATTTTATTATTTTCTTATTAATATTATTATACTTTCTTTATATTATTTTATTATTAATATTCCATTAAAGTAGTTTAGCTTCTTTTCCAACCCATAAGTTCTCTCTCTTTCTCACTCTCTCTCCTCTCCCCTGAAAGGAGAGAGTTAAAAAGAGCATCTGTCCTTCGTTTAGTGGCCAACCCAGCTCAAAACATGACACAGTTCTACCTTTGAAACATGGACAATGCTTTGTTTTCCTCTTGGATACCAATACCATTAGAAGAAATAACTTTTGCTCCTGAGATCTCCCTCAGCAGAGGGGCTAAGTATGTTAAAAAAACAAAGGCTAAGTCTGTTAGAAAAACATATATATATGTAATATAATCCATGTGTAGTATTACGGGGTAATAGCAGATGTATAGTGAATCAGAACATTAGTGTTGTCTCCAGTCCAAAGTGCAAGTTATAAATTTAAGTCAGTTATGTCATGATGGAATCTTCTTCCTGTTCTTGGAGTTCATTAATTATTTAAACTTGACATAAAGAAGTGCTGGCTATTCTGTTTTGACAGTTAAACCACGTATTAACTCTGCTTGGGAATAATTTACATGCCTAGTCTGATTACAAACAGTAGCTGGAATAAGTCAGACTATGCTAATTATTACATATTTCTCATCATGCTTTTGTAAACTAATGACCATTATACACAGAAATCACCTGTATTGTGAGAAAATGTGGGACAGATACTACTGCACAAATCCCAAACATATATCTACAATTCAACCTGCCAATAACCCCCATATAAATCATGCAAAAAAAAAAAAAATCCTGTAGAAACACACGATTCATAGAATCATAGAATGGTTTGGGTTGGAAGGGACCTTAAAGATCATCTAGTTCCAACACCCTGCCACAGGCAGGGACACCTTCCACCAGACCAGGTTACTCAAAGCCCCATCCAACCTGGCCTTGAACACTTCCAGGGATGGGGCATCTACAACTTCTCTCAGTTGTTCCAACGTTTCACCACCCTCACAGTAAAGAATTTCTTCCTAATGGCTAATCTAAATCTACCCTCTTTCAGTTTAAAACCATTATTCCTCATCCTTTTGCTACATTCCCTGACAGAGTCCCTCCCCATCTTTTCTGTAGGCCCCCTTTAAGTACTGGAAGGCCACGATAAGGTATCTCTGGAGCCTTCTCTTCTCCAGGCTGAACAACCCCAACTCTCTCAGCCTGTCCTCAGAGGAGAGGTGCTACATTTTTGGGGCTCTCTTCTGGACTCGCTCAAACAGGTCAGTGTCCTTCTTATGCTGAAGGCCCCAGAGCTGGACACAGTACTCCAGGTGGGGTCTTACAAGAGTGGAGTAGAGGGGCAGAACCACCTCCCTCAACCTGCTGGCCACACTTCTTCTGATGCAAGCCCAGGATGCAGTTGGCTTTCTGGGCTGTGAGCACAGTTGCCAGGTCATGTTGAGCTGCTCATCAACCAACACCCCCAAGTCCTTCTCCTCAGGGTTGCTCTCAAACCATTCTCCGCTCAGCCTGTATTTGTGCTTGGGATTGCCCGACTTGTATGCAGGACCTTGCACTTGGCCTTGTTGAATTTCATGGCATTCGCACAGGCCCACCTCTCAAGCCTGTCCAGGTCCCTCTAGATGGCATTCCTTCCCTCCAGCATGTCAACTGCACCACACAGCTTGGTGTCATTGGCAAACTTGCTGAGGTCGCACACAATCCCACTGTCCATGTCACTGACAAAGATGTCAAATAGTACTGGTCCCAGTACCGACCCCTGAGGAATGCCACTCATCACTGGTTTCCACTTAGACATTGAGCCATCGACCACAACTCTTTGAGTGCAACCATCCAGCCAACTCTTCATCTAGCCTATCCTTATTCAGATGGAGTGGTCCATCCATCAAATCCATGTCTCACCAATTTAGAGACAAGGATGTCGCTCAGGACAGTGTCAAATACTTTGCACAAGTCCAGGTAGATGATGTCAGATGGTCTTCCCTTATCCACCAGTGCTGTAACACAATTGTAGGAGGCCACCAAATCTCTCAGACATGATTTGCCATTAGTGAAGCCATGTTGGCTGTCACCGCTCACCTCCTTATTTTCCATGTGCCTTAGTATAGTTTCCAGGAGGATCTTCTCCATGATCTTTCTGGGCACAGAGGTGATGCTGGAGACTGGCTGACGTGTACTTCCCTGGGTCTTCCTTTTTGCCTTTCTAAAAATGGGGGTTATGTTTCCCCTTTTCCAGTCAGCGGGAACTTCACCGGACTGCCATGACTTCTCAAATATGATGCATAGTGGTGTAACAAATTCATCTGTCAGTTACCTCAGGACCTGCGGATGTATCTCATCAGCTTCCATGGATATGTGCACCTTCAGATTTCTTAGATGGTCTTGAACCTCATCTTCTCCTACAGTGGGCGGCACCTCATTCTCCCAGTCCCTGCCTTTGCCTTCTGCAAATCGGGCAGTGTGGCTAAAGTCATACCAGTGAAGACTGAGCAAAAAAAGTCATTGAGCATGTCAGCCTACTCCATAACCGAGGTAACCAGGTCTCCCATTTCCTTCTGGAGGGCGTCCACATTTTCCGTAGCCTTCCTTTTATCACTGACATACCTGTAGAAGCTTTTTGTATTGCCCTTGACATCCCTGGCCAGATTTAACTCTATCTGGGTTTTAGCTTTCCTAACATGATCTCTGGCTACTCAAAACTCTGTATTCCTCCCAGGCTACCTTGTCCTTGCTTCCACCCTCTGTAGGCTTCCTTTTTCTATTTGAGTTTGTCTAGGAGCAACTTGTTCATCCATACAGGCCTCCTGGTGTTTTGCCTGACGGCCTCTTTGTTGGGATGCAACGGTAAGCATTCAGTATCTTTGAAACTAATTTCTGCATTAAAACAGGTCTATTGGCCTTGTCACTCTTGGCACATCTGCTGAATTAAATTGAAATAATATTTTGTTTGTAGTTCTCCTCATACTATTAACATTTGAATAATTACCAGTTTGCATTATATACCAGCGATTAGCAATGCTAAAAAATATGGTCCAATTAAAAGACTCTCATGATGACCATTTACTTCCACCTCTCTCTCATCTTCCCCCTTCAAAACTACCCTGAATTCTAAGATGTTATTTTACGCCTCATTCACTTTGCTGAAGGATGATGATGGTCTGTTTCTGGAGTGAGTCAGAAGCCTGGCAGTGTTTTAAATGGAACTAACACCTTTGCAAGGTGTTGTTGGCAGTATTGAAGGCCAAGTTTAAATATCATGCCATTTAACAAAGGAACTCAAACTATTCAACCACCAACCCTTGCCTTACTGTCCATAAACCTTAGTATTTTTAAGAAATAATTCTCACTCATAGGATAGGAGTCTATCCTAATGAAAAAAATATTATGAAGCGTGGAATCAGTTTATTCTCTCCATGTACAATTGCATATCTCTGTGCATATGTGTTTATATGAATTTATGAAATCGGTAAAACATGGGCTTTTCTCATAGTATTGCTTTAAACCAATTTCCCATTCAGTGATTTGAAGTTTTGATAAGCAAGTGTTCTTTGCACCTTACTTACTTTCCTTTGTGCTATTAGATTCTACTTTGAGTCAAGCTACAGATCTGTATTTCCATAAACAGTTACGTGTTCCAATCCTTCACTCTTGCCCAATGTACTTTGCGTGATATCATGGTGAATATCCAGAAGACAGAGTGAAACCAGAAGAAAGGTATTCTGCTTGATCAGTTGATCAACTGCTTTTTGTAAGTTAATTTTCTACTGGTTTAGATTCCTGTACTGACTCATTGTAGGGACAGATGAGTACCTGTGCTGGCACAAGGAAAACAGCAGAAGAATACAATTAGATGTGCGCTTATTAAATTAAAGCATATGAAAATGCTTTAACAAGCATTGTGTAGGCATAGTAAAATTTTGATGCTTATCTAGATTCTTGCTGTGAGGGATTTACAGCAGCGACTTTGTTTTTTATTGCTATTTTAATGGTAAACTTTAGCAAAATAGTCCTTCTGCTTAACTGGGACTTACTTTCTACTACCGTAATATGATGAAGTAACCTTAAATCTCATGACATGCAATTGGGTGAAGTCAGAAGTAAAAGGAATAACAAGACAATGATGTAAGCCACGTCTGATTTTTTTCCCATTGGACTTAATTCTGTTAAGCACTCTCAATTTTATGTTAGATGTGATGAAAGATTTGAAGACAAATGTTTAAATTTCATGAAGCATTAAGATATATGGAAGGTATCAATAAATTTAGAGCCTATACTAAAAATTATTCCTTATGCTGCACTCTGGTTACATTCTTCCAGCATTGGCTTATCTTTGTTTTCAAGTTTAAATATCTCAGAATTCACACAGAATTTCATACCATATACTCTGTACAGGCTTACATAAAAGAGATTAATACTGCTTCACTTCTGCAATATAGCCACTGCATGGCTACGGCTAGGTGAAACCAACTGCATTTACAATAAAAGCATAGGCTACAGGATTTTGAAGGGATTTCTAAAATGTAAACAGTAATTTCTTCTCTGCAATATTTTAGTATCACACTGATTGACCACCTTTTGAAATTTATACTCTTATGTCTATCTTCATAGTGCTGAAAGGTTAGGCTTGAACACAAGCTCTATAGAAAAACTGCAGAGCAAAATACAAAATAAAAAGGATAATGTGTTAAATTAAACATTTGAGAGAAATTGGACTCATAAGGAAGCCCCTTCCTCTGTGAACCTGGAGATATTACAGCATATTATGGCAAGCAGTGTTAAAAATTAGAAATTAATTCTTTATTTATCTCCACAACAAAGACTACAGAAAGATTTGAAATATAGAAATAAATTTAAAGTGGCTAAGACATGAAGATGAATGAATGTATCTTGATCTTAACTGGATTACTTAGAAAGAGAAGCAGAGATTCAACATGACTATTTCCAGCTGTAAGAAATATTTCATCTGATTTTAATAAGTAAAAGATATCTTGAAGCACAAGGTGAGAACAAATGTCTTTGGCAGCCTTTTATTAAGTACTAACAGGTCATATGGTAATTAGTTTTTTAATAAGGGTATTTAACTTATGTTTTAAAGTAATGCCTAACCAGAACTTAAGATAAAATATGTTTTATATAAGACAAACCTTCTTTGTAAGAAGTAGGTGAGAAATCAAAAGTAGGGAAGGAGTCATTAGGGTGGAGGAAAGGACAAAAGCCCAAAAAACTATATGACTAAATGAAGAGTCAGGTCCAAAATAGACTACATCGGGTCTGAAAGATGTGAAAATCCTGAAAATTAATTACTTTTTATATGAAAAATACCATCTGAAAAATGAGTTTGTAGAAGAACTGGGAGGGGATGTGGGGGTGTGGGGTGGCGTGTGTGCCCAAAACCAAAAAATCCTCTGCCAGAGCAAAGATACAAAACCGTGAGTGGCATACTAAGAGATTTTTGACCTGTTCAGAATTCAGAGAACTTGCTTTTGAATTAAAGTTGATGGAAGGCACCTTTACATCAACCTATGAAAGTTATGTGAGGGGAAAAGAGCCATGCTAAAGCAGAGTGGTGAAAAATTGACAGGAATGGTATCAAGCTACCTAGCATGTGAAATAGAGTAAGAAAGGACAGTATTGCATGTCAGCTTTTAGTAGTCTGGTACACTTTCTAAAATCTTCCAGTGGACAGCTTCATAAAAGTTATTAAGCACTTAATGGTGTAGAAAGGTGAGTAAGGGGATAGACAAAAAAATGTTATCAAGCTAAGTGTACCTAACTCTTCCTGATCAAACCTTAAATTGCCCACAGTCTTCAGTGGAAGTAATGAGATCATCTCTCTACAGTAAAATCCATCAAAATATTACTGTTTCGTTTTTTTTTTTTTAATGCAGAAAAGCTGATCTTAATTTAAATAAAACTAGAAAAGTTTTCAATATAGAGAATTCAAATTGCCTACAAAAGATGGAACAAGAAATGTTAGCATATAAATCACCTCCTGCCTACTATATCCTAACTTGTGAAGACATTTTTCTACACAATGAAATGATTTTTTAGGTGGCAGCAAATTTGGCCTAGTCCATTCCAGTCCCTATAGAAAGTTCTTGCCATCCCTTCTGAAGCCTGGCTAGCTGGCACTGTTCCTTGCTACAGTCACAAAGTTTCTCTACATGAAGTGTAGGCTCCCAAATTTGTGTTATGACTCTGTTGCCCACTGCTTCCTGTGATGTCTGAAATCTCTTCCCTCGGCAGGCTTAGTAGCTCCTCCATGAAAAAAGTCACTTGAGTTTCCTCAACTTTACACTTTAGAAAATATTTGATATAGTTTGAAAATATTTTCTTCAAACCAATAAACAAACTGAACCTGATTAATGAATTCTGTACCTGTCAGCAAAACTGTTTATGTTCAAAATCGTAATCAATGGGGGTTTTCGCCTGCCTTCAGCCTCACTTTGTTTTGTTTTGTTTTTTTTTTTTTTTTTTTTACAGTATTATATAAAATAAGATTAAGAAGTATTGGTTTCATAAAAGTCAACTTCATATTTCCCCCAAATCCTACAGGTTTTTTTCTGGCACATTATTTGAAGTTTGAATTGATACTTTACTTCCATTTCAGCATGGCAGAGTCTCAAGGTATGTGTACAAGTACTTGAAAATTGGGAATATAAACACTAATTTGGAAAACTATATTATATCACACCCTCATAAACAGGGGAAGGCTAATCAAATTCATAACTGATTTTGGTTTGGAAGTAACCACTGACTTATAGATTCTGATGTATTTTAGCTAGAACAGAAACAATGAGTTTTATCTGGAGCAGTTTAACTTAGATTTTCTGCTGGAGTTACTCATGGAAACAAATGAAATAACATAAAGAACTGAGGTCTTTGTAGTATTTTTTCTTTATAGAGCCATATTTCTATTTTAGTGCAAGCCTGAAACAAAACAGTTACCTAACATAACATTGTTTAGTAATTTATATTGTAAGTTATTGCTATCAAATGAAAAAAAAAACCAAAAATAGTAATCTTTGGAATGAATTCTTTCAAACCTCAATTTATCTATTTCATCAAAGAGTTCTTACTTCTCTGATAGGTGAAAACCAGCAACTGAACAAAAATTGACTTAGCCCAAAGTATGCAAAATTACACTGATTTGTCACGTACCTATCAATGGTGGCTAAAAATTTAATTAAATATTGATCAATAAAATCACATTTTTTAGTAATATCATGAACTTAACTCAGTATTTTACTCCAAAAAAAAAAAAAAGATTTGCAGGTTGCATCAGGTTATTTTTTGACTTGGTCTAAAAACAACTGATTCAGCTGTTTAAACTACTGTCGAAGGCAGAATTGTAGATCATGAAGCTTTGTCTCAGCTACTAATAAAACTGAGCATAGCAATACAAAGATCAACACAAGCTCTGAGACTTGAGATAACCACTCTGTTGCTTAGTTTGTCCAAAATTCCACACCACTTTCCATTTTCAAACAATATTTTCACATTCCATTAAATCCAGGTTGACACACTAAAGCAAAGCTATCCCAAAATATAAAAAGGCATGTTTGTAAATAATCAGCTTGAAGTATTCAAATGACCTGCTTATATTCCAGTGACTCCTGAATCCTAATCTTAATCCCACTGTAGCTATCGGACTCCAGCCACTCAATTTACAGGTGGTTTCCAACGGACAGCACAGACACGTCTTTTTGTTGTCTTGGATGACAGCTCTTTAATGACATTTTAATGTTATTTATTTATTTATTTATGTATTTATGTTATCTTTTCCCTGCTTTCAAGTTGCTGTTACACAATTTATGTACACCTAGCAGTTGAAATTTATATTTCATTTTATTTACTGGATTTGAGCTGGTGATCTCATTTTCACTATTAATGCATTAGAGAACATTTAAGCCCATTTAATGTATCAGTTTGTAACTTTTTTTCCTGTTTGGTGGGTGAGGTGCAACCTGATATGCCTAAATTGGGAAAACCTAAAACTCTAAAACTGTTTTCTCTCTCACAACATCATAATCTCTTGTTAAAATTTTATTAAAGAGAAAAAAATGTAGTAGTCCAAAGATTTGATAAAGTCACTTATTACCTCATTTTGCTTTCTTACTAAGCTCCAAGGAACTTAAGGTTTTTCTGCCATGTTTCTCTCATCCTCTCTCCTTCCCTTCTACCCACCAACAGCCTTCAAACATCTAACAAGCTTTTGAAACTTTTCCATTAGAGAATAAAAGCTGTTTTGATGGTCAGTTATACTATCCAATTTATTCATTAGCTTCACGGAAATCTGTGAGCAGCTCAGGCTCTTAAAGACCTTACTCCATCATTACCCTGAGCAATAAAATTAAAGAAGGGAGAAGAAAATCGCAGATTGTATTACTGGTACTGTAATATTTGCATTACAGCTAAGCATTCTGTTAGAAGTGAGGAGTCTTCATTCAATAATTTTCTGTCATTTGCTGCAAGCACTGTAGCTGAAATGTCACATTCTCTGTTTTCTTCTGCCTCCCTGTTCTCAAAATCTAGAGCTCTGGCAGTTTCACTGCAACCAGACTTTGCTACTAAAACATGCTTTTGATTAAATTACTAGAAAAATAAAAATAAAAACAAAGCTGGCATGAAATTAGGTTACACAGTATGAAATTATTTACAGCAGCCCACCAAGCCCTACATCAGGGAAAGTCATAAGTGTCTGAGTCTGCAGAATTTATGCAGCTTGACTGTATTACATCTGGATGTCGACAGCTGGTTATTATGTACACCTAATTTATCCAAGCAGTAAATACCACAAGTAGAGAAATCTATTCACCTCAGGCTTATGGTTCAGTTGGTTTATTATTTTATGTTGAAAATAAAATGTAGAATAAATTATGAGCAACTCTTCCCCACATTTCCTCAACAGTGCATTATGCTCCATGATGTAAATACACTAAATGAAGTGTCTTTGATCTAGTTATAAATCTGGCAATGAACATGGTTCCTGATTGTTTTCCAAAATAATTACAATAATAATTTAAAATTCTATCATTTCTTAGATAAATGTCAAAGGGTATTAGAACAGTTAAACTATAACTGACAGCAAAGGACTAGTTATGGCCTACAAGAAGAAGGAAAAAAACCCAGCAAACTGATGTTTGTTAGTGTACTACTAAAATTACTTTAATATGAGCTAATTTTATCACTTAGAATACTAAGAAAGGGATATGAAAGAATACTAAAAATTAAAATCTCTCAGATATTATCCTCCATCATAAAAACACCTGAGACAATCTACGTCCTCCATTCTTACAAGAACAGATTTCTGCAGGAAGACAAAAACCCAAGTTTATTCCCTCTTCTTGAACCTCCTTAATCTATATATAAATCTGAAGACATACTGTTGTCTTCTTCCTGAATAACCAGAGGTGTCTCTTTCTGTTATGTGCTATATACTCACTTGTACCAGCATAGGGTCTCTAAAGAAAATGCCATAGCGACAGGCCAAGGAAAAATGACCTTCTACATAATCACTAAAACGCACACTGAAGTTGCAGTCAAGGTTTGAAAACCACATTACTAAGTTCTTGTTCAAAAAACTTCAAAATCATTAGCAAGTTCTTGTTCAAACACTCTTACAAATATCACAGAATCATAGGGGTTGGAAGGGACCTCTGGAGATCATCTAGTCCAACTCCCCTGCCAGAGCAGGGTCACCTACAGCAGATTACACAGGATGACGTCCAGGCAGGTTTTGAATGCCTCCACTGTGGGAGACTCCACAACCTCTCTGGGCAGCCTGTTCCAGTGCTCTGCCACCGTGAAAGTAAAGAAGTTCCTCCTCGTGTTTAGATGGAACTTCCTACATTTCAAAGCATTTGACACTGCCCCACATGATATCCTGGTCTCTAAATTGAAGGGACATGGATTTGACAAATGGACCACTCGGTGGATAAAGAACTGGCTGGATGGTCGCACTCAAAGGGTTGCGGTCAACGGCTCGATGTCCAAGTGGAGACCAGTGATGAGTGGCATTCCTCAGGGGTCAGTACTGGGACCTGTACTGTTCAACATCTTTGTCGGCGACACGGACAGCGGGGTCGAGTGCACCCTCAGCAAGTTTGCCGATAATACCAAGCTGTTTGGCGAGGTAGACAAGCTGGAGGGGAGGGATGCCATCCAGAGGGACCTGGACAGGCTGCAGAGGTGGGTCCAAGCCAACCTCATGCAGTTCAACAAGGCCAAGTGCAAGGTCTTACATCTGGGTAGGGGCAATCCCAAGCACAAATACAGGCTTGGCGGGCAATGGCTGGAGAGCAGCCCTGAGAAGAAGGACCTAGGGGTGCTGACTGACAAGAAGCTCAACGCGAGCCAGCAATGTGCAATTGCAGCCCAGAAGGCCAACCATATCCTAGGCTGCATCAAAAGAAGTGTGGCCAGCAGGTCAAAGGAGGTGATTCTGCCCCTCTACTCCACTCTCGTGAGACCCCACCTGGAGTACTGCATCCCACTCTGGAGTCCCCAACATAAGGAGGACATGGACCTGCTGGAGCATGTCCAGAGGAGAGACATGAGGATGATCCGAGGGCTAGAGCACCTCTCTTATGAGGAGAGGCAGAAAGAGTTGGGGCTGTTCAGCCTGGAGAAGAGAAGACTCTGAGGAGATCTTATTGTGGCCTTCCAGTACCTAAAGGGGGCCTACAGGAGAGTTGGGGAAGGACTTTTTACTAGGGCATGTAGTGATAGGACGAGGGGGAATGCCTTTAAACTGGAAGAAGGCAGGTTCAGATTAAACTTTAGGAAGAAGTTTTTCACTTTGAGGGTGGTAAGGCACTGGCACAGGTTGCCCAGAGAGGTTGTTGAGGCCCCATCCCTGGAGGTGTTCAAGGCCAGGCTGGCCGTGGCCTTGGGCAACCTGGTCTAGTGGGAGGTGTCCCTGCCTATGGCAGGGGGGTTGGAACTCGATGATCTTCAAGGTCCTATCCAATCTAAGCCATTCTGATTCTCTGATTCTATGTTCAAGTTTGTGCCCATTACCTCTTGTCTTATCATTGGGCAGCACTAAAAAAAGACTGGTCCCATCCCCCTGGCACCCTCCCTTTAAGTATTTATAAGCATTGATAAGATCCCACCCTCAGTCTTCTTTTCTCTAGACTAAAAAGACCAAGTCCCTCAGCCTTTCCTCATAAGAAAGATGTTCCAGTCCCCTATTCATCTTCGTAGTACTTTGCTGGACCCTCTCCAGCAGATCCCCATCCCTCTTGAACTGGGGACCCCAGAACTGGACACACTACTCCAGATGTGTCCTCACCAGGGCAGAGTAGAGGGGGAGGCTGACCTCCATCAAAACTGCTTGCCACTCTTCTTGATGCACCCCAGGATGACATTGGCCTTCTTGGCCACCAGGGCACATTGCTGGCTCATGGTCATCCTGTTGTCCACCAGGACTCCCAGGTCCCTTTCCACAGAGCTGCTTTCCAGCAGATACTCTCCTAACCTGTACCAATGCATGAGACTATTCCTCCCGAAGCGCAGTACCCTACACTTGCCCTTGTTGAATTTCATAAGGTTTCTCTCTGCCCAACTCTCCAGCCTGTCCAAGTCACACTGAAAGGCAGCACAGCCTTCCAGTGTATCAGCTACCCCTCCTGGTTTTGTGCCACCAGCAAACTTGCTGATGGTACACTATCCCTTCATCCAGGTGATTGATGAATAAATTGAACAGGACTGGAACCAGTACTGACCCCTGGGGAACACCACTTTACAGACCTCCAACTAGACTCTGCATCACTAATCACAACCCTCTGAGCTCTATCTGACAGCCAGTTTTCAATCCACCCCACTGTCCATTCATCTAACCCACACTTCCTAAGCTTGCCAATGAGGATGATGTGGGAAATGGCGTCAAAAGCCTTGCTGAAGTCAAGGTAGACAGCATCCACTGCCCTCTCCTCATCCACCCATCAAGTCACCCCATCATAGAAGGCCATCAGATTAGTCAGACATGACTTTCCCTTGGTGAATCCATGTTGACTACTTCTGATAACCTTCTTTTCTTCCAGGTGCTTGGAGATGACACCCAGAACAAGCTGTTCCATCATCTTTCCAGGGATGGAGGTGAGGCTGACCAGCCTGTAGTTTCCCGGGTCTTCCTCCTTGCCCTTTTTGAAGTCTGGCATGACATTGACTTTCCTCCAGTCCTCAGGCACCTCACCTGTTCTCCAGGACCTTTCAAAGATGATGGAGAGTGGCCCAGCAATGACTTCCCCCAGCTTCTTCAGAACTCACGGGTGCATCCCATCAGGCCCCATGGACTTGTGGATATCCAGTTTATCTAACTGATCTCTAACTTGTTCCTCATCAACAAAGGGAAAGTCTTGCTTCCTCCAGACTTTCTCTGTTACCCGCAAACTCTGGGTCTCCTGTGGACTGGCCCGAGCAGTGAAGACAGAAGCAAAGAAGGCATTCAGCAACTCCGCCTTCTCTGCATCATCTGTCACCATGGCACCTGTCCCATTCAACGGGACCACATTTTCCCTAGTTTTCCTTTTGCCTCTCATGTACTTGAAGAAACCTTTCCTGTTGACCTTGACATCCCTTGCCAGATTTAATTCCAAGGAGGCCTTGGCTATCCTCGTTTCATCCCTGCATGCTCTGATGTCATTCTGGTACTCTTCCCAAGTGGTCATGCCCTTATTCCACATAGTGTAAACCTCCTTCTTCCACTGGAGCTTTTTCAGAAGCTCCCTGGTCAACCCTGCTGGTCTCCTGCTTCCCTTACCTGAGTTCTTAGTCTTAGGAATGCACCAACCCTTGAGCTCGGAGGAAGTGATACTTAAATATCAACCAGCTCTCTTGAGCCGTCCCTATCCTCGAGAGCCCTCACCCATGGCATTTCTCTAAGCAGTTTCTTGAAGAGATCAAAGTTAGCCCTCTTGAAGTCCAAGGTTGCAATCCTACTTGTTGTTTTATGCATACTACACTTAATCCTGAACTCTATCTTCTCATTATCACTACAGCCAAGGCTGCCCCCAACCTTAATATCCTCCACCAGTCTGTCTTTGTCAGGTCCAGTAGTACACTTCTCCTTTGTTGGCTCCTCCACCACCTGAGCCAAAAATATGATTAATTTCTTCCTTCTTCAGTGCTGTAGACAAGACTGTACACGAGTTTTATTGACTGTATTAGTTAAAAATGCATGTTTAAATGTTGTCCTAAGAAAGGATTGCTTATTCATCAGAGCCTTAAGATTTGCTCCAAACCCTCATGGAATCAATAACAATTTTATAATTTAACGGTTACTAAATTAGACCTGTAAATAGAATAATAACATACCAAGAAGAAAAAAAATATTCTTCTTTAAAGATGACCTTTGTTGCAAAACTTGATAACTCTGGATGTTTATAAATAGAATACTAATGTCCAGAAAAAAAACCTTTGAGAGCTGCAAGGTGCAGGGATAGGGGCAGGACAGGAAGGGAGGAGAGAGAGATTTAATTCAAGAGCAGAGAATATTTATGGATTCCCATCACATTTCTTGGAATAAAAACATGGCAACCATTCACCAAACATCATTCAGCTGGAATCTACAGCTTACTGTATAATAATAATAATAATAATTTGCATACCTAATTTTCATTCTGTTATCTCACAGCATATGCAAACAGTGACTTAAACTTTACAATATGGCTAAGCATAATTAATACAAGAAAGCTGACTATAGAAATAAACATTTGAAGAATGAGATTCTCCAGATAATCATTCTCTATCTACTGAAAAACTGAATAAGGGCATATAACCCAAGGAAACTTTTTTGTACCTATTTCCTTTTAATGAGAAAAAAATATATTCACATACAGAAATGCCAAGTAAGTTTCTGTTCAAATTACTTCCTGACTTAAAAAGTAGATTTCTAGCTTTCTGATAATTCTCAGTGCACAAATGGATTAGTCTTTTTTGGGCTTATCAGGCTTGTGCAGGAAACAGGGTGTAAAAATCTACCAGTATTACATCTTTTGAAGAACAGAGTTGATTTGCTATCACTGCCTCCTGTGGCCGTACATCTTCACTCTAAAGGAATATGAACCAATAATTTTATAGAATATTTTCTAAAAATTAAAACTACTGTTTTAAAATGAAAAACTAATCTTTTAAAATTACTTGTTTATTTTTAATGTACCAATAATTTTGAAAACTATTTTATTTGGACATTCACGGAACAGGTGGATTTTTTAATATTTGGGAAGAAATTTAGCAATAAAAATTGAGAAAAATCCAACTTCTGGAATTACTTATAGAATTTATTCAATATTCAACTGTCATCAAAGGCAGGTCATTACTTTTCCAACTTGAACACCCTGAGACTGCTAAATCAAGCCATCATTTTTTATTCTATCAAACAGATGTGCTAAGAAATACAATGATAGCCAACCTAAAATTTCACTGCCTATTGTCACTCAATTATGCCACTACGTTTCTTGTGAGTAGATTTCATTTTCATGCCAGTGTTCACCCTTGCGCTCAGCTTGTTGCTTCATCTCAGATACCACTTAACTCAGATTGCATGTATTTATCTTCTTAATGTTACCTCATAAATCATTCTCTCAGATAAAAATTCTTGGTTGTCTTCATTCTCATCTCTGCTTTGGCTCATCTCTTTTCAAACAATTAACTTGTATGTGTTGCCACTGAATGCAAAAGTCTCAAAATCTTAATAATACATCGAAAAAGGCCCTTTTTTGGATTGAAGAGGAAAAAAAAACACCCAACAATAGTCTTTTTAGTAAATAAGAGAAACTGAAGACTACAGCAGTTTCTGGAGAAGTTCCAAACAATCTGTCCCATTACAGTAAATATTATCTCTCTATAATTGTATATATCTGTTCCTCTGAGTTTTGTACCCCATTGACAGTATGTTTATACAACAGACAGAGAATGGAAGGAAATCTCAGAATTCTTTTATTTGAATATAAGAGATTTGTAGAGTGCAAACTGTCTTTGTTTCGGTCTTAAAAACTTAATGCTTCTCAACATATTTCCATTTACTTATTGTAATTTCTTAAATGAATGATTTACACTGATCTGCATAACTAGTTTCCTAATACTATCAGAAATTGTTTTTAAATACACACTTCATAATAACATATTTAGTATACATTTATATTTACAGTAAAAATTCACAAACATAAGTAAGTGGGCAAAGCATAATTAGGCCATTTACTTTTTGTCTTAATTTGAACCTGCAGTATCTGTGCCTTCTTAAAGAATTGATGCTGGAATGGTATCAGTGACTCTCTGCTTATTCTCCAGTCACAAGGAAGAGTGGGTATAATATTAAAAACTTGCACTACAATAACCAAGGGACGAGTAATTTGTGTTCTATGGCAAGCTTGTCATTCTCTACCATTTATATTCAAGAAAGTATTTTCTACACAGATGTTCATGACACAATCCATGGGGAAAATATGATGCTTGCTAGATACAATTCTCATCAAGAGGAAGCTTTGGTAGCTTTCCTTTGATTTCCATGTGTGTTAGAAATTCAGAAAATACATAACAGCATAACAACCAGATCTCATTGGCTGTGTTAACACAGGTTAAGATGAGGAGAGCCTTGCAAAATATTAAGGCAGGCAGAAATTCAGGGTTATTCAACATCTATAGTGAGTGCCCTACTACCTCCTATGTAATATACTGCACAAACAGTTCCGTGAGGTACTATAGATACAATGTTGTTAGTCCCCTTTAGGAATTGCCTCAAGAGATGTCAAAATGAGATCTGTAAGCTAGTATTTGAAATTCTATTATTCCAGAAGTATGTTATTGGGACCAAATGTTAAAAGATAGGCTGCCTATGCATTTATCAAGATTTGCAAAGAATTACACTTAAAGAA
Source organism: Vanellus vanellus (assembly GCF_965231255.1). Taxonomy (NCBI): domain Eukaryota; kingdom Metazoa; phylum Chordata; class Aves; order Charadriiformes; family Charadriidae; genus Vanellus; species Vanellus vanellus. Next base: position 55,830,736 of record NC_138910.1, on the reverse strand, counting down.
CACCCAGGAAATGAAGCTTGAGAAGACAAATACAGAAGTGTCAAGTGGACAATGTTATGTGGGAAACTCTCTTACATTTTGGGGGAAATTGTCACAACTGGATGTCTATCTGAAGTGTCTCTACATTAATGCATGCAGCAGTTTCTGCATGCAACACTGTCTCTCTTGCATTTCAGCTGAAGACTGCAAAACGGGTAACTGCCATTCATGGCAAAGCCAAATGTCCAAATAAAAATAAACCAGTCTCATTTCGCTCCTCTGTCATGACAACCAGAGTTTATTTCTTCCTAAACTTGAATTATCATAAGAATCTATGCATTTTAGTCCTGGAAAATAAATTATTTTTACTTTTATTAAACTCTCACTAATGAAAGATCCAATGAATACTGAAAGAAATAGGTAATACAGAAGACTGAACTACCTCTCAAAATAAAATGTAAGAGTTATTATACCGATCCTCAAAGATGCCAGAATAAATCAGATTTTAACATTTAACGTAACCCTCATTTAAAAAGTAAACAATCAGAATTCATCTCTACATTATTTTCCTTGGTCTTTAAATGGAACTGAAAAATATAACTCCAAGAAATTAAAGGTGGAAAATGCGCCTAACAATTTACAGTGGAGAAAAGCCATCTTTCTGTGTTTTAAAGTATTTAAAGAATCTCCATAAAATACCTTTTTTGGAATACCTCTGCAGCTTTCACGTGCTGCCAAATAGGGTAATTTTTAAGGTCTTTTCGTGCTCTCACACATAGGCACTTACAAACATAGAAAACAGTGCATACACTCAAGCATACACTTTGACACTGGCAATCACAACAGATCATAAAAATAATACTTTAAAATGAGGATTTTAGCATAAGAAAATATTTTACTAAAATATCAGAATAATTTTCTGTTAATGTCAGAATAAGACAGCAGGTTCTGTGCTTTAAAAAATCTGAGGGATCAAATATAATTAATCAATTTCCTCAGAATACTTGTTTAGATTTCATGTATTCTGCCTTATAAAATATTATCCTGCCTTAGTATCATCATGCATTTTCTATTAAATTATCTCATACAAACTGACAAGTACTTCTACCAACAATACCAATGATTTTTTTTTTGTTTGTTTTTGAGGATACTGCTGACCATATTGTACAAATCAGGGTGACACAGAAGAGGTAGTGATAAAAATTCTAAACAATATATGCAATTAATTCCTTGGAAAAAAAGAGAACAAAAATAACTTGAAAAATCAGATATAAAATCTTTCACTTATTTATACACAGGCACAAATCAATATCAAAACTGATGCACATGATATGTCCTTTTGCCTATAAAACAAAGGGGATGACTTACTAGCGCTGAATGGGCTCTTCTTTAGTTTAGGTTAGAAAATCCTACAGCAGAGATAGAATGAAAAAATCAAGATTATCCTCTAGAAATCGGGGTCTGTCAATTTAATTATAAAGAAACTGATTCTGTACTCACTAAAGTAAAAAAATATTAACATAGACAACAAAAAGACAAAGATGAGATCTGAAGTTGAAGAAAAGCCCTTGATGGGTCGGCATAGTTTGATCAAGACTAAGCATAGTAATACTATGTGCACTTGGTCCAGTCTTCTAATTTGTTTTCATTAGCACTATAACAGATGTTATAATATAGAATATATGCTATGTTATTTTATATATATAATGATATACATTATATATGCTATATATATGCTATATTTAATATATATCCTATATTAGCGATATATAGTATATTTATTAGACATTATATAACATAACTTATCTATTATAAAATAATAGATAACATAATACATAACAGGTTATAACATTACATATGGTATAACTCGTGTGCGTAACGCAAATATCTAGCGGAGCTGATGTTTGAAAAACTTGTTATTTTTATGACTTTAATGAGTTCATCCTCAAAATAACTCTTTAATTATTCTGTTAACGCTTTGTTTTGAACTTGCCAGAATGGATGTAGTTTTCTGTTCTTATTTTCCAGAAATGATTTTCACCCTCCAAACTTTACCTTAAAAGACCTTTATTCTCCCCTTAACCTGCTGGATGAATTTTGCTGCCCTGTCACTCCTCTAGCATTTTTTGCTAAATTGTATACATTAACTCCACTATAATATCAAATACATTGACTTTAAACAACGTCTTTGCCATCTGGAATCATCAACCTGGTTAACCAGGTTAACCTTTTATCTGTTTCTTTTCATTTTCCTTTAAGTGGTTTCTTGTCTTAAGAATGCTCTAGGAATGGAATTACCTGACGGCTTCTCTTACATAGAGATGTTACATTTCAGTCCATTATGATCTCTGGTACATCTTGAATCAGATCTAAATTGAGCACTACGTCTACTCTTGAAGATTTTCCTGACTGATTGCTTCAAAAAGCATGAACTCAAATTTTAGCTATGACAGAACCAAGCAGCTGTCCTGATATGACATTTATCCAAGATTTATGAAGTTATCTGAAGCCTCCCATTATTACTGTTTCTTGCAACCATCTTACTCTTTTCTGTTTCATGTTCTTTGTCACTTATCATTGCATGGTAGAAAGTCCAGTCCTGATGTAATTCTCTCTGTATTTGGGTAGCACATTTAAATCCAGAGAGACTCTACAGTACTGCTGAAACAGTTGCCTTAACAATCTTATCTACATTTTAACTATCTACAACATTTTAATATAACATTCCAGTCATGAACTGTAAAATCTACCATAAAGTTACAATGAAACTTCTACTTTTCAATTATCATATCAAATGTTCCTATCAAGATAACTATTTTATCATAATGCTCATTTAAATGCACCAAATTTAATTCAGTCATTCAAGGAGAATACTCTTTAGGTATGTAGCATTTATGCAGAAGTACACAAAACTTTGTAAAAATATTCTTCACTATTTCCTAGTCCTTTGTTTGCTTATTTATTACCTTTGTCCTCTACCTTTTTTCTTATGATACAGAGAATTTAGAACTTAATCCTGAAATTGTAGACCCTCCTGTACCACATGCTATTTTGTTCTAAGTGTCTTAATCCAGAATTTGCTTTAAAAAGCACCTTACTATTTAAATATTTTCTTCTCATTTATTTACATGGAATCTACAGACTTCCCCTACATGAGTTCCTGGTACATCTGTATTCCTCTTCCTTACGATATTTTCTCAAATATCACTGAAACTTGTCGGCACAAGGTTTTGCATCAGAGACAGGAACACAGAATGTTCCACAAAGTCTTTACCTTCCAGGTAGCAAGCTACATTTCGCTTTCAAGACTACTGTGCTATTTGAACATATAGCTGGTACTCATGCACACAATCACCATTTAAGATTCTCCCTTGCCAAGGTCTTTTAGATCTTTTAGTTTGCTTAGGACGCAAACTACTAAACTTCTCACTGACATCACAAATCTAGTTGT